>NC_142435.1:19265000-19890000 GCF_059453495.1 Arachis ipaensis
ACTCAGAGTTGTCCATGTCGTACAAAGTCACTGTAAAACACCTTGAGGCCTTCAGATTAACCTCTATTGCCTTTATCAGATGCTGACTAAACTGCTGCCTGGTTCTTAATGGTGCCCTAGTCTCTCTTCCTTTGCGAACAAATAGCTCAGTCAATCTCCCATAAGTGGACTTCACCAACGCACACACTGGAAGGTTCCTTACACCCTTTAGTATCGAGTTTACACACTCGGAGATATTCATAATCATATGCCCAAATCTCTGACCTTCGTCCTGATGCAGAGTCCACTGTGCATAGTCAATCTGATTAACCTAATCACACATTGCAGAATCTTCGGATCGGAGGATGTCAAACCAGCAGTGAAACTCGACCTCAATCTTGGCAAAAGCAAAATTCACTAAAAACCTCCGTGCATCCTTGTCCTTGAAACTCAGGGCGAAATTTGCCACCATGTGACAAATACAAAATGTCTGGTATGCATTAGGCGGAAGCCAACCACCATCAGGAGTCTCCAATGCAGCCTTTATCCCGTTGTGCTTATCTGATATGACTAGAATACTCAGTTGAAGCGTTACATGCTGCCAAAGGTGAGATAGAAAGAATGACCACAACTCTACATTTTCACTCTCCACAAGTGCGAATGCAACATGAATGATATTGGAGTTGCCGTCCTGAGCAATCGCGACGAGCAGTGTACCCCCGTATTTGTCGTACAAGTGAGTCTCGTCGATACTAACCAACATCTTGCAATGACGGAAGGCCTCGATACATGGTGGTAATGTCCAGAAAAGCCTATGGAAATAAGCTGATGACTCATCTACTTACTCACCAACTCGTACGGGACTTGTCCTCAACATCGCAACACTGCTTGGCATCGTGATCTGCACACCCAGTACCCATTGCGGAAAATCATTATATGACTTTTTCCAATCTCTGTAAATCTGTGCCACGGCCTTCTGCCTAGCCATCCAAACTCTCCTGTAAGTCAGTCTAAATCCGAAATGTGCCTCTGTTGCATTCTGCAATACCTTGATCAAGACGGCAGTATCAGCTCTAATCATGGGCAGTATGAAGGCCAATATCACATGATAATCAAGCATCCTGTGATCACTAGATATCGATGTGGCCAGATAAGTTTGAGGTCTATTGTACCGTTTTACCTCCTAAATACCTCTATGCGGGCGAAGACTGGTCCGAATCAGCCATGTGCACCCGTTGCCGAACTCTTTACACTTTCCATAGTACTTGCAGTGATCGGATTCCAACACTTTGTACTCAACCCCACATGGATGCTATAAGTCTTCACGCTTAACACGACCTCCTCTTTACCCTAAAACTGCTGACCAACCTAGAATTTAGCTAGAGCTCCTATATTCTGTGTATCTCTGGCCCATAACTGGAGTAGTCCCTATTATGTCATCATCACTATCATCAGCAATCGTGACGGACTCCACATCATCATTATCATTATCATGCAGTACATTCTTGACACCATCTAGTACTCCACCCTCAGCCATCGCAATTGCAAGCTCACCCAAGGGTCGAGTATCATCTATTTCTCCGTCATGACTGCAGTTTAGATCAGCTATAAAGGACGGAGATGCAATTAAAATTGCCTCATGTGTAATCACCAACACAGATGACGAGACACCAAGAGACATTGAATTAGAGCAGGCTGGCATTGCTAAGGATTGAGAATTCCGGTTCGAACCTCCTAAACTATAGACCACATCCACAAGCTTGGCCAACAGCTCAGGGGTCCTCACCTCGGAAAACTGACGATGATAATAGAACATAACTTGCAAATCTTCGTCATTGCCTGTGACGAATGAATCATACTTCACATCATCGCGCAACACGCAAATTAGAATTCTATAGAATAACTTTTTCACCCATTTCACGTCATGCGGCCCTAATTTTTGGAGTATAGTATTATGAAACTCAGTAAAACTTGTCGAAGGTTTGAGAAAAATAATCAGCGGATTCTTATCAGTAAATTTAATTCCTTATCATGTTTTTTCTTAATCGACTCTCTATAGTGCACTAGAACTAAAAAAATTCTCATCACTAACCATTGTGAGTCCCACTAAAATGAGAAATTTACGTTCAGCTTGTATTTATATACGTTAGGAATATACTAAATCGAATTAACTCCTTTCAATTTATACATATAGGACATTTCCTAGTAAATCGAACCTACTGGACTCAATTTATCATTAGCTACTATTGAGTGTAAATCAACTTCAGTTAATTCGATTTACTAAGGGTACTAAATCGAAATTATTTAATTCGATTTAGTAGTGATCTATGTAATTCGAAACGTATTGATTCAATTTAGTGTAACTTAGTCTAATTTGAATTCAATGAATTCGATTTACATATAATCCCCCAAATCAACTAATTCGAACCAAATAGATTCGGTTTACATAGAAATATGCAAAGAAACATCCACATAACATTTTTTTATTTGGGAGATACATGTAAAATTTGCACGTCTTTAGTTTGTGAAGGTCATTTACTCTAATATTTAGGCTGTGTTTAGAAAAAAAGACTAAGATTGAGAGATATAGAAATTAAAAGACTAAAACTAAATTAAATCTCTGTATTATATTTGGTGTAAAGTGTATAAGATTGAATTATGTTTCAGTATCTTGTTTAGTTCAAAATAAATATAAAAACTAAAATAAGAATAGTTACTAAAATACTCTTAGCTATTAAAAAAATTAGAATAAAATATATTTTTTCTAAAATTTGCTAAAAATTTTAAAAATATTTTATCCTTAATATTTTCAATTTGCATCAATTTTATCCTTATCTTTAAGTTTTCTAATCAAATTATAGTCAACAATATTTTTCTCCAATTTAACCTTTCAAAACCTATTTACTTTCATCCTCATCTCCAAAATATTATTTTCTCTCTCTTTTAAATACTCTCTCACTAAATTCTTTATCACCACCAACACCACCATCACTATCTCTTCTCCTTAATCTTATTTCTAATTTCAACCCCGTCTTTACTATTTTTATTTTCTTTAGTCCAACTCTATTTTTACTCCTATTATCACCACCACTATCACCACTACTATAGTGGAAATTCATCACAATATGATTCTCTTGTTCTATAATAATCACAATACACAAATAAAATTAACTTAGTGGAATGAGCCACCAGGGAGCTACTGCAACTTCTACATTCGAGCATGAGTTAGTGGATAGGGGATAGGCCGTTAAGTGCCTTTGTTTTCTTTTGTTCTTTTCTCTTTGTTTTTTGTTTCTTTTTCATTTACTATGCAAACCTGTTTGATAATTTTTTTAATGGTGGTTCCTAAGTGGTTGTTGGTTAAAGAAAGTGTGATAATTTTTTAATTAAATTATGATAATTTTCTTTAAAGATGTCATACATAGATACCGAGAAATTAAGATAAGGTGAAAATGGTTGGAGATGAGATTGAAATTAATGATATAATTAAAGAAAAGAGATGATAATAATGGTGATGGTGGTGGTGGTAGGAAATTTCGTGAATAGCATTTGGAAAAGACAGAAGAAATATTTTTGAGATGATAATAAAAGTGGATAGTGTTTGAAGGTTGAAATTAAAACAAAATTATTATTGACCATAATTTGACCAGAAAATTGGAAGAGAAAAATAAAATTCATGCAACTCAAAAATATTAAGAATATAATTAAAATAAATTAAAAATCCTCTTTAAAAAATATACTTTATCTAAAATTTAAAGCAAAGTAAAATTTCTCTTTGAAATTCTAATTTTCAAAATCTCTCTTCTCCCATAAAAGTTGAGCAGCCATCTCTTACTCTCTTAACACTGTCACAATCCATCATCACGTCATAATCACCCTCATTTCTGTCGTTTAGCCACCTTTGTCGCAACAAACCTCCTATTTTTTCTTCTCTTTCTCCTCTTCTCCCTCTCTTACCCTATTTTCTCCTTTTCTCTTAGCGCTTTATTTTCACCGAATCCACCACTCTCAGCCACTTTTTTCTCTCACCGATAGCATTTGTATCACCGCGGCCTTATCACTGACACCACCATCACAATCAACATTCTCTCACGGTAAAACACGCTAAAACGCAAAGAAAGAAAGAAAAAACAAAGAGTGTTGAATTAACGAGAGAAATAAATTATTAAGAAAGAACGACGATGACTTATCTTTGACATTCCAATGTTGACGATGATGAAGAACAAGTCTTGGCAATGGCAAGTGAGAATGGATTGGAGCTTAAGTAGCAAGCACGAAAGCTAGGTATAGAAGGAATGAGTTAGAAGAGAAATAGTGAAAGAACCAGAGATGCCCTAATTTGTTTGAAAGGAGGGATACAACTAGAATTTTAGATTTTGAATGAAGGTAAATTTGAAAAAAAATATATTAAAATTTCAGTTTCTATTTCTATAAATTTTAATTCTCTGTGTTCCTACTTTCTATAGGTACTAATATAAAAGGATTGAAATTTTGAGTCTCGAAAATAAAATTTTAGTTTTAGTTTCTGATCACCAAACATAATACCAAATCATAATCTTTTAGTTTTAGTATCAATCTCTGCAAATGAATGCAGCCTAAGAGACATGTAGTTTGTATCCTTTACTTTGTGATATTTGGTTCCTATGTTTTTCATATTTGTGATATGAAGGTTAAGAAACTTAAAACATGAAAAAAGACTAGATGCTATTGTTGATCGCAACCTGAACAAAATTACAAAATAAAATAAGTTGAAATGATGGTTCAAGTTGCATTACTCTGCACGTAAGCATTACTAGAGGACTGATCGGCGATGTCAAAAGTCATGAGAATGCTGGACGGAAAAAGATTGGCCAAAAAATAGAAGGAATGATAGGAAACAGAGATCAATTATATTAACACTAGAACAATGAAATCAAATAATGTAACTAAAATTTCAAGATGATAAAAGAAATAGATTTAAACACAATAATTTATTTTTAGACAATTTTAAAAATATTTTGACTGAAACTTTGCAAGTTCTCAATTATAAGAAAAAAATTATAACACTCTTTTATATGTATATAAAAATAAAATAATACACACTAAAAACTCACAACCTCACAACCTCATTCTCTCTTAAGTGGTTCTCTCTTGTAATTATACTCAAACACTCATTAAAGAAAAAATTTCAGCCATAATTAGCCAAAAATTTTCATAATATACTTCATTTACATCATTTAATAACAGTTTTATTTTTTAACTCACTCTCTTATCATTTTATTTATCATATTCTTATCAACTCCACTTATTAATGATATTAATTATAATATTATATCCCTTACTATTAGGCATTCTTGTAATCAATACTTAATATTTCCTTTTATAATTTGATTTTTATATTTAAGAATATAATAAAGACTAATAATAATAATTAATAATGGTTATTATTTATCATTGTAATTGACTCTTGCTCTGCTCCTTCGCCTAATGGAGATACGATAATATCACATAAATTTAATAATTGTAATTGATTATTATCATAAATGGTTTTTTGTTTTATTATTATTATCATTACCATTCTTTATTGTAATTAATTTTCTATTTTTGTTAAGTTATTTATCATCATTCAATGGAGAAATATAAAATCTGAAAGCTACCCTAATATGATTTTGTTTTCGTTAATTCAATTATTTTCATTAAAAATTCACAACTCTAATACCATTGCAAGCACAATTAGAATAGGTCAAGGAATTTTACAAGAAATCATCTTTATCATTACAAATAGTATGACATTTGAATTCGACCTTAATATGGTACCTATGGTAGAAAGTGCTGAAGAATTTGAACAACAGATGGACTCACCCGACGAGGTTGTTGTCAATCAATCAATTTTCAAGAATATGAAAACTACACTAGCTTTGACGAGGTATAGTAATAAACTGATTTAATTTTTCTTTTTTGTGTTTTTATGTGCATTTATAATTATATTGTACTAACTAAGTTCATACACATAACATTCATACGTTTATATACATAACATCCATAATTGCATACAACTAACATCTAAAAATTAAATTCATGTTTATTTGATATTACATTTATACACATATCATTTTTTAGTTATTGCATAAGTAACTATAGATGTTTTTAAATTTTATCATAATTGAATTTAAAAAAATGTCAAATTCTTAAATTAATTTATTCAATTGATAAATTTACTCATAACATCTATAAATTCATACACATAATATTTATAATTTAATATTAATAACCTCCATAATTTTGTACTCATAATATTCATAATTTCATTCATATGATGTCTATAATTAATAAATTTTTATAATTAATATTATCAAATTTTAAACTATATGTCTTATTGTATTTTTTAAATTATCTCATATGTATACTAAAAGGTCATGATTTTAATTATTTTAATATTTTTATTTAATATTCGTATGCATGCTTATTTATTGATTTTAATATGACAAGTTAATAATTATTTTTAAAAATTTATTTTTTAATTTTTGTTTATATTTTATTTTTTATTTTTTAATAGTCTATATGTAAAATATAAATTATATAGTAGAAGTTGTTAAAAATTTTTAATTTAACTTCCATAATTTTTGCAAAGAATTATTTCATTTTAATGGATAATAATGTAATTGAGAGATGTTAGGGATTTGATTTAGAAGAAACTGAAATTGATTTTGGAAAGAACGTTAATAACTCCAAACATACAGCAAAATGGTAGGTGATCAGAAGAATAAGTGATAAGGAGGTGTATATCACTTACTTATCAAGAGAATGAGAATTTTTACGTGATATTTCTATATTATAATTATTCTTTGGCTACCTAACATCACTCAAACACTAACTGCTCACTTACTTAAGCCACTAACTTCCATTCACTCACTTGCGCACTTCCTTCTTACTTCTTCGTCCACTTACTATCAACAATCAGGAACTTATATGTACTATAAGTGTTAGTCGAAAAATATTTTCGACTAAGGTAAGTTAATTCAAAGTAGTAATGAGGTCGATTAAGATGGAAGCAGATGTCGAAAAGATGCACGTGCAGGCATTAACGGGGAGTTACTCGACACAAACTCGATTTTGGACACCTTATTAAATCGAACGGGCCTAGTCGAACAGGTATTCGAATGAGAAATCAAATAGTTATTTGAATAGTGGATCGAGCATTTACGTAAGTGGAGAAGTTGAAGGCTTTCATCATGTGAAGAATTTATGGGTAACACTTATTGGCAAAAGAGCGGGAACGGTTACCTGGGAGTGCGCATACAAGTTAGTGCTATGTAATTAATAATCGGTTACAGAAATAGACTATAAATACTAGAAAGTTTTAGGGAATAAGGGTTGAAACTTTGATTCAGAAATTACTCACGCACACTCACATCCCTAGAGACTTTCTGAGTCTGCTTCGAGTTAATTATCTGTAGGATTCCTTCCATGTCTTTATCTTTTCAATTTATCTTTCTGTAAACTTTATTTTTCAAGCGAATTTATGTTTCAAGCAATGATTTAACTTTCGAATGCAATTTATATTTCAGTAGCTTTAATTTTCATGTCAAAGTCCTTTGATCCAGTTGATGGCACCTTTACTGCTTTCTTTAAATTTTAACGCAACCTTTTTTGATTTCAACCAATTTCCTTTTTGAATTCGTTGTTTTTAACTTCTTTTGTTCTTTTATAAATTTTAATTTACTTTTTATTTCATTATTCGTCTAATTGAAGACACTTTGATGCACTTATAGAAAACTGGTACCTGCAAAAAGGAGTAGGTTTCACTCCCAGACTATTAGATATCGAATCACCATCGATTTGATAAAAATCGATAAAACAAATTGGCACGCCCGGTGGGACAGTTTTAAATTGAAGGTGTCAAAAAGTTTTTATATCATTTGGTGTATGCGATTGAGAAGTGGAAAGATCATTCACATGGCTGATGAAGTATCAAATGTGAATGGTGGTTCATCCACCAATGATAGCATACCAGTAATTGTGCAACAAGCGGACGTGACTTCACGTTCGGAAGGTGTGATTGGAATTGAAAGCATAGCAGTTACCACTATGCAAACTGAAAATTTTGGACGTAACATTCGTCCACGCGGTAATTTACCGCCACCTCCAATAACTACCAGTTGGCCTCCTTATGGCCTTCCTCCCGGTTATAATCCACCGGTGGGTAGTTTTGTTCCTCCTGTTCGATTTGGGAGTGTAAATGGAGGGAATAATTCTCAAAACCCACAACAATATTCCGAGTATTCTCGTGATTATAATGTGGGCTCTACTTCAAATGCTGCTAATTCTATGGCAGTATATCGACAACATGTAGAGGAAAGTCATCATGACTTAGTCAATTTGTTGACTCAGCAAATGACCATAATTCTAAATCCTATGATGGCTGATCACAAATCAAAATTTGAACGTCTTGCTAGACAAGTCGGACGTATTGCTCGAATCGTAGATTATGAGGAAGGTGAAAGGCATAATGTCAGGGGAAACAATGAAGGATTCGAAAATATGTTTCAAAATAAAAATAATATTTTAAATAGAAAAAATCCTCATGTAGTTCCCCGTGGTCAAGATGCTGACGAATTTCTAGCCAGATTACGTGCTAATCATGGTGGTGAACGTTATCAAGTCACCAGAATTGTGGAAGAAGTGCTCAATCGAGTTGGTTTAAATGTTAGTTTTATGAATCGACCTCATTTTGTGTCTACTTTCCCTCAAGTTATTCAAATGGCTGAAGTGCCAAGAGGGGTGAAAAATCCAAAGATAATTATAAAATTTGCAGGGAAAGTGGGAGAATTGATCACTGAACATGTTACTCGATATTTGGTTGAGATTAGAAATTTAGCCAATGATGAAAATTTGAAAATGAATTTTTTTCCTTCTTCGTTAACGAAGAATGCATTTACTTGGTTTTCGAATCTTAGAACAAATTCAATAACGACATGGTATCAGTTGGAAACTACTTTTCACGCCCAATTTTATTGAGGGAAATTGAATGTGGTAGTTACTGATCTAGTTGCTTTGAAACGTGAAGATGGTGAAACCATTGATGATTATATGATACGTTTCAAAAATGCTAGAAGTAGATGCTATGTTTCGTTACCCAAAAGTGAAGTGGTGAAAATAGCAGTTATTGGGTTAGGATTTTATATGCGTCGAAAGTTGCTTAATGTGCATATTCCTGATTTAGCCCATTTGGCTGAAAAGGTTTATCAGGTCGAACTTATGAAAAAAGAAAAGGATAAACATAGGAATGAGCAGAAATTTAGGAGTAAACCTTTTACTTGAAAAGAGAAAGTCGCTTATGTGACTATGGAGACTTCAGAAGAGGAACTCGATTTTGAGGCAGAGATCGATTTGATCGAACTTAAAAAGGGTCCTCCATATTTTTGTTCTTTACTTAAAAAGCTTTCTAGTAATGAAAAGTCAAATGATTCAAAACTGAAAAGTAGAAAGAAATATAGTTTTGATATTTCGAAATCTGATCAGATTTTCGATGTGTTGCTTAAAGATAAACAGTTAATTCTGCCTGAGGGTAGAACCTTACTTTCGGTAAAAGATTTGAAAGGAAAACCTTATTATAAATTTCACCAAGCAACCAGTCATTCGACTAACAGTTATGTTCGTTTAGGGACTTAATTCAGGAAGCTATAATGGAAGGACGTCTAAAGTTCGATGATGGTAAGAAGGAAATGAAGGTCGATGTTGATCCTTTCGATGCTGATGCTAGCTTCATTGAACCATATTTTGGAGTGAATATGGTTGGTATGTCTTACGAATTTGATGTGGCTCTTGATGATTTTGAGTCACAAGTTCGATCTGTGTATCCTCGAGCCGGGGATGGCCTGCTAGACTTTTTAGTGTAGCAAAAGATTAAGGACCGTGATGTGTCCTTATGTCCACGATGCAACGCTGTGTTCGATGCTGAAGCCGCAGCGATTTTTGAGAAAGAAAGAATGAAGAAAGAGTTAGCTCATAGAGAGGAGCAAGCGCGTCAAAGGCAGCAAATTTAACGTTTAGAGGGTCAAAGCTCTAAGACCCCTCAACAAAATGTGGTTGCACCTTTGAGCCGGTTTCAGGCTATAGGTGTACAATGGATTCGGAATTGTCAGGAATTCCAGAATCAAGATGCTCTCTATCGACAGAACCCACAGTGGGGACATCAAGGACCTCCTCGAAACCAGTATCCCTATCGCCGTGGTAGAGCCAGAGGATACCCAAGGGGTAGGGGTAGAAGAAATCTCAATCAGAATAAAAAGCCTCAAGCAGATGTAAGCAAGGGGGCAACGCCTTCTGTTCATTCCCAAATTGTCTTTCCTTCTGATGGAGAGATGTACACGAAGGGAATTTCATCTCCTGCAAAGATGGAGAAAGCTAAAGCAATAGCTCATTCCTCGGGGGTCGACAAAGGCAAGGAAGTTGATGTCGATGAAGAGTATTTCGAAGAAGGGGATGACGATATGGTTGGAACGATTTTGATTATTCCAACTGAGTATCTGGGGGAATATGAAGGTGACCCAGAGGAAGACTATGATATTGAAGCCGAAGAAGTTTTTTCCTTCATCCGATATGAGGATGAACTAAGTTATTTTCTAAGGCCTACTGAAAGGCAGAAATCCCATCTCCGCCCATTCCATATCACCACCACTTTGAGTGGGATCAAAGTGAATAAAGTTATGATTAATTGGGGAGCAGAAATAAGTCTCCTGCCTGAAAGGATGCTAATGAAAGTGGGGAAGCATCCTGATGATTTGGTCCTCACTAACATTGCTATGACAGACTTTAGTGGTTCTTCGACGCCAGCAAAAGGTCTTGTCACTTTGGGAGTGAAGGTTGGATCATCTGAACGAAATATTGTGTTCGTGGTGGTACCATCAAAAGCAAGTTATAATGCTTTATTGGGGTGAGATTGGATCCATGGTGTTGGAGTTGTACCTTCGACTGTGCATCAAAGCATCCTTCTTTGGACGGAGGATGGCAAGCTTGAAGTCATTAAGGCAGATTCGAATCTTTATGTCGAACATATGCATGTTGATTTCAGAATGTATAGTCCTAAGTTGAAACCTTTGAATGTTGACAGGACACTGAACTCTTATAATTGCGAAGGTTGTTATTTGTCTTCAGAAGGTCTATCGGTGAAGTTGCGCTACCCGCAGTTGAATGTGAGCCCGACTGGCTGGGATTGTCTATCTTAAGAGGTTGCTGAAGGATTGCTCTATAGACCAGGTCCAGGATGTTTCAGACTACCTGGTAACTTTACATAATTATTTAAGTAATTCTCTTTCTATAGAAAATAAAAGTGGTTCCTCTGATGAAGTGGAATCATGTAGGAATACAAGTTCTTCTATTAGTTGTAATAGCTCGATATCTTCAATCGAGTTTAGTCATGGTATAAGTATTTCTTCTTTATGTAATCCAAGTGATGTTTCGAACTGAACTGCTGTTATAATAGCAGAAATACATGGTGTTGAAAATCAAGTTGATGTTAATTTAGTAAACAATCAAGTTCATCCCATTTCAAATGAAGTTGTTGATTTCTCTTTTGATTGCATCTATGATTTAGAACCTTTAGGTTTCGAAAAATATTCTGTAAAAGATGAGGAACATTTCAAAGGGTTTGAATCTCAGGATCCTTTAGAAGAAATTAATTTGGGAACTTCTGATGACGTTCAAATCACCTATATCTGTAAAGATCTTGTTGATCCTTTTCGAATTGAACTTTTCCATCTTTAACATGAGTTTAAGGATTGTTTTTCTTGGGATTATCATGAGATGCCTGATCTCGATCATTCTCTTGTAGAGCATCGATTAGCATTAAAACCAAATGCTCGACCTGTGAAGCAAACTCCTCGTCGATTTGCTCCAGAAATCAATCAAAAGATTAAGGAAGAAATAGAACGGTTAATTAAAGCGAAGTTCATTTGAACTGCATGTTATGTTGAATGGGTTTCGAATATTATTCCTGTGATGAACAAAAATGGGAAGTTAAGAGTATGCATTGATTTTCGAGATTTGAATAATGCTACTCCGAAGGATGAATACTTTATGCCGATTGCAGATATGTTGATCGATTCTGCAACAAAAAATGAAATCTTCATTGCAGAAGATGACGTGTCCAAAACTGGCTTTCGTTGTCCAGGGGCATTAGGTACTTATGAATGGGTGATTATGCCATTTGGTTTGAAAAATGCTAGTGCAACTTACCAGCGAGCAATGAATACTATATTTCATGAATATATTGGGAGATTTATGGAGGTGTATATCGATGATGTTATGGTTAAATCGATTTCAGTGAATCAACATATCGATCACTTGAGGAAGGCATTTATCACCATGAGGGAAAAGGGATTAAAGATGAATCCTTTAAAATGTGCTTTTGGTGTATCGGCTGGAAACTTC
Source organism: Arachis ipaensis (assembly GCF_059453495.1). Taxonomy (NCBI): domain Eukaryota; kingdom Viridiplantae; phylum Streptophyta; class Magnoliopsida; order Fabales; family Fabaceae; genus Arachis; species Arachis ipaensis. The sequence continues at coordinate 19,277,391 of NC_142435.1, forward strand.
CTAGGTTATGTTGTTCATAAAAAAGGGATTGCAATCGATAAAAGCAAGGCTGATGCGATTTTGGCATTATCTGCACTAAAATCAAAAAAGAAAGTGCAGTCTTTCCTAGGTAAAGTGAATTATCTCCGAAGGTTCATCTAGAATCTTTCTAATCGAACTAGAGTGTTTGCACCTTTAGTAAAACTAAAGAGTGATTCACAGTTTGAATGGACAAAAATGAGCATCAACAAGCATTTGATTTGATAAAGGATTATTTATCTAAGACTCCGATTATGGTGAATGTTCGTCTGCATGAGGCCTTAAAACTATACATTGCAGCATTTACAAACACAATTGGGTGTATGTTAGAACAAGATGATGAAAATGGGCATGAACGGGCTGTTTATTACCTTAGTCGAGTTCTAACTAATATTGAGACAAGGTACTTGGTGCACGAAATTGTGATCTCCAGGTTCGAACAAATCCTGGTAATGGCTCCAAAGCTTGGTGCTCTGATCTTAATTCATGATTGTCACAACTTCGATACAACTAACCAGCAAGTGCACTGGGTCGTCCAAGTAATACCTTACGTGAGTAAGGGTCGAATCCCACGGAGATTGTTGGTATGAAGCAAGCTATGGTCACCTTGCAAATCTCAGTCAGGCGGATTTAAACATGATACTTTATTAGATTAAAATAAACAAAAAAAGGGATAGAGATACTTATGTAGATTCATTGGCAGGAATTTCAGATAAGAGAATGGAGATGCTTTTCGTTCCTCTGAACCTCTGCTTTCCTGCTATCTTCATCCAATCAGTCTTACTCCTTTCCATGGCTGGCTTTATGTGATACATCACCACTGTCAATGGCTACTTTCGGTCATCTCTCGGGAAAATGATCCAATGCCCTGTCACGGCACGGCTAATCGTCTGGAGGCATCACCCTTGCCAATGGCTTCATCTTATCCTCTCAGTGAATAATATGCTCACGCACCCTGTCACGGCACGGCTATTCATCTGTCGGTTCTCGATCATGCTGGAATAGGATTTACTATCCTTTTGCGTCTGTCACTAACGCCCTGCAATCGCGAGTTAGGAGCTCGTCACATTCATTCAATCATTGAATCCTACTCGGAATACCACAGACAAGGTTTAGACTTTCTGGATTCTCTTGAATGCCGCCATCATTCTAGCTTATGCCACGAAGATTCTGGTTAGGAGATCTAAGAGATATTCATTCTAGCTTAATTCATGTAGAACAGAAGTGTTTGTCAGGCACGCGTTCATAAGGGAGAAGGATGATGAGCGTCACACATAATCATCACCTTCATCACGTTCTTGGGTGCGAATGGATATCTTAGAAGAGAAATAAGATGAATTGAATAGAAAATAGTAGTACTTTGCATTAATCTTTGAGGAACAGCAGAGCTCCACACCTTAATCTATGAAGTGTAGAAACTCTACCGTTAAAAATACATAAGTGAAGGTCCAGGCATGGCCGAGATGGCCAGCCCCCTAAAACGTGATCAAAGGATCATAAGGTAATCCAAAGATGATCCTAAGATCCTAAGATTATCAAAAGATGTCAAATACAATAGTAAGAGGTCCTATTTATAATAAACTAGCTACTAGGGTTTACATGAGTAAGTAATTGATGCATAAATCCACTTCCGGGGCCCACTTGGTGTGTGTTTGGGCTGAGCTTAAGTGTTCCACGTGCAGAGGCCATTTGTGGAGTTGAACGCCAGTTTCTGTGCCAGTTTGGGCGTTCAACTCTGGTTTTGGATCCTTTTCTGGCGCTGGACGCCAGATTTGGGCAGAAGGCTGGCATTGAACGCCAGTTTACGTCATCAATTCTTAGCCAAAGTATGGACTATTATATATTGCTGGAAAGCCCTGGATGTCTACTTTCCAACGCAATTGGAAGTGCGCCATTTTGAGTTCTGTAGCTCCAGAAAATCCACTTTGAGTGCAGGGAGGTCAGAATCCAACAGCATCAGCAGTCCTTTTTCAACCTCTGAATCTGATTTCTGCTCAAGTCCCTCAATTTCAGCCAGAAAATACCTGAAATCACAGAAAAACACACAAACTCATAGTAAAGTCCAGAAATGTGAATTTAACATAAAAACTAATGAAAACATCCCTAAAAGTAACTAGATCCTACTAAAAACATACTAAAAACAATGTCAAAAAGCGTATAAATTATCCGCTCATCACAACACCAAACTTAAATTGTTGCTTGTCCCCAAGCAACTAAAAATCAAATAGGATAAAAAGAAGAGAATATACTACAAATTCCAAACTATCAATGAAACAGAGCTTCAATCATATGAGCGGGACTTATAGCTTTTTGCCTCTTGAATAGTTTTGGCATCTCACTTTATCCATTGAGGTTCAGAATGATTGGCGTCTATAGGAACTTCAGATTTCGAATAGTGTTATTGACTCTCCTAGTTCAGTATGATGATTCTTGAACACAGCTTCTTTATGAGTCTTGGCCGTGGCCCTAAGCACTTTGTTTTCCAGTATTACCACCGGATACATAAATGCCACAGACACATAATTGGGTGAACCTTTTCAGATTGTGACTCAGCTTTGCTAAAGTCCCCAATTAGAGGTGTCCAGGGTTCTCACACTCTTTGTTTTTTTGCTTTGGACCTTGACTTTAACCGCTCAGTCTCAAGTTTTCACTTGACACCTACACGCCACAAGCACATGGTTAGGGACAGCTTGGTTTAGCCGCTTAGACCAGGATTTTATTCCTTTAGGCCCTCCTATCCACTGATGCTCAAAGCCTTGGGATCCTTTTTATCTGCCCTTGCCTTTTGGTTTTAAGGGTTATTGGCTTTTTCTGCTTGCTTTTTCTTTTTCTTTCTATTATTTTTTTTTTGCCTATTTATTTATTTTTTTTTTATTTTTTTTTTCTGCAAGCTTTGTTCTTTGCTGCTTTTTCTTGCTTCAAGAATCACTTTTATGATTTTTCAGATTATCAAATAACATGTCTCCTAGTCATCATTCTTTCAAGAGCCAACATATTTAACATTCTTAAACAACAACTTCAAAAGACATATGCACTGTTCAAGCATTCATTCAGAAAACAAGAAGCATTGTCACCACATCAATATAATTAAGCTAAGTTCAAGGATAAATTCGAAACTCATGTACTTCTTGTTCTTTTGAATTAAAACATTTTTCATTTAAGAGAGGTGATGGATTCATAGGACATTCATAACTTTAAGACAGAGTTACTAACTACTAATGATCATGTAATGAAGACACAAACACAGATAAGCACATAACATAGAAAACGAAAAACAGAAGAAGTAAGAACAAGGAATGAATCCACCTTAGTAATGGTGGCGTTTCCTTCTTGAGGAACCAATGATGTCCTTGAGTTCTTCTATGTCTCTTCCTTGTCTTTGTTGCTCCTCCTTCATTGCTTTTTAGATCTTCTCTGATTTCGTGAAGGATGATGGAGTGCTCTTGATGTTCCACCCTTAGTTGCTTCCAATAATTGTGTGGAAGAAAATGTATCCCCTGAGGTATCTCAGGGATCTCTTGATTTACAGTTAAATGTTCTACCACTGAGCTATAGACCCTTGATGGAAGCTTTTGTCTTCCCTTTCCTCTTTCTAGAGGTTTCTCTGGCCTTAGGTGCCATCAATGGTTATGGAAAAAACAAAAAAGCTATGCTTTTACCACACCAAACTTAGAATGTTGCTCGTCCTCGAGCAAAAGAAGAAAGAATAGAAGAATAAGTAGAAGATATGGAGGAGATGGATGGGAGTGTGTATTCGGCCATATGGGTGGGATTGGGTGGGAGAGAGATATTGAATTTTTGAAGGTAGTGGGTGTATGGATGTGAGTGGTAAATGGAAAGTAGAAGGGATGATCATGAATGGGAAGAGAGATGATGAGGTAGGTGGGGATCCTGTGGGGTCCACAGATCCTGAGATGATCATGTGGGGTCCACAGATCCTGAGGTGTCAAGGCATTTACATCCCTGCACCAATTTAGGCATGTAAAATGCCCTTGCACACAACTCTGGGCGTTCAGCGCCAGGTTGGTGCCCATTTTGGGCGTTCAACGCCCCTTTGCTGCCATTTCTGGCGTTGAACGCCAGAACCATGCTTGTTCTGGGCGTTCAGCGCCAGGATGCTCCCATTCTGGGCGTTCAGCGCCAGAACTATGCTCTGTTCTGGCGTTTGAACGCCAGACAGATGCTCCTCCAGGGTGTGATTTTTCTTCTGCTGTTTTTGATTCCGTTTTCAATTTTTATATTTATTTTGTGACTCCACATGATCATGAACCTAAGAAAACATGAAAAACAATAAAAATAAGAATTAGATAAAAATTGGGTTGCCTCCCAACAAGCGCTTCTTTAATGTCAATAGCTTGACAGTGGGCTCTCATGGAGCCTCACAGATGTGCAGAGCTTTGTTGAGACTCTCCAACACCAAACTTAGAGTTTGGATATGGGAGTTCAACACCAAACTTAGAGTTTGGTTGTGGCCTCCCAACACCAAACTTAGAGTTTGACTGTGGGGGCTCTGGTTGACTCTGCTTTGAGAGAAGCTTTTTCTGCTTCCTCTCCATGGTTGCAGAGGGAGATCCTTGAGTTTTGAATACAAGGGAGTTCTCATTCCATTGAAGGACTATTTCACCTCTGTCAACATCAATCACAACTCTTGCTGTGGCCAGGAAAGGTCTTCCTAGGATGATGGATTCATCCTCTTCCTTTCCAGTATCCAGGACTATGAAATCAGCAGGGATGTAAAGGCCCTCAACCTTTACTAAAACGTCCTCTACTTGTCCATCAGCCTGTTTTCTAGAGCTGTCTGCCATCTCTAATGAGATTTTAGCAGCTTGCACCCCATAGATTCCCAGTTTCTCTATTACAGAGAGGGGCATGAGGTTTATTCCTGAACCAAAGTCACACAGAGCCTTAAAGATCATGGTGCCTATGGTACAGGGTATTATGAACTTTCCAGGATCCTGTCTCTTCTGAGGCAATGTCAGTTGATCCAGATCACTTAGTTCATTGATGAACAAGGGAGGTTCAACTTCCCAAGTATCAATGCCAAATAATTTGGCATTCAGCTTCATGATTGCACCAAGAAACTTGGCAGTTTGCTTTTCAGTAACATCCTCGTTCTCTTCAGAAGAGGAATATTCATCAGAGCTCATGAAGGGCATAAGGAGGTTCAATGGGATCTCTATGGTCTCTAGATGAGCCTCAGAGTCCTTTGGTTCCTCAGAGGGAAGCTCCTTATTGATCACTGGACGTCCCAGGAGGTCTTCCTCCTTGGGATTCATGTCCTCTCCTTCCCTTACAGGTTCGGCCATGGCGCTTATGTCAATGGCCTTGCACTCTCCTTTTGGGTTCTCTTCTGTATTGCTTGGGAGAGTACTAGGAGGGATTTCAGTGATCCTTTTACTCAGCTGGCCCACTTGTGCTTCCAAATTTCTAATGGAAGATCTTGTTTCATTCATGAAACTCACAGTGGCCTTAGATAGATCAGAGACTAGATTTGCTAAATTAGAAGTATTTTGTTCAGAGTTCTCTGTCTGTTGCTGAGTTGATGATGGAAAAGGCTTGCTATTGCTAAACCTGTTTCTTCCACCATTATTAAAGCCTTGTTGGGGCTTTTGATCCTTCCATGAGAAATTTGGATGATTTCTCCATGTTGAGTTATAGGTGTTTCCATAAGGTTCACCTAAGTAATTTACCTCTACTATTGCAGAGTTCTCAGGATCATAGGCTTCTTCTTCAGAAGATGCCTCTTGAGTACTGTTGGATGCAGCTTGTATTCCATGCAGACTCTGAGAGATCATATTGACTTGCTGAGTCAATATTTTATTCTGAGTCAATATGGCATTCAGAGTATCAACTTCAAGAACTCCCTTCTTCATAGGCGTCCCATTACTCATAGGATTCCTTTCAGAAGTGTACATGAACTGGTTATTAGCAACCATGTCAATGAGTTCTTGAGCTTCTGCAGGCGTTTTCTTTAGGTGAATGGATCCACCTGCAGAAGTGTCCAGTGACATCTTTGATAGCTCAGATAAACCATCATAGAATATATCCAGGATGGTCCATTCTGAAAGCATATCAGAAGGACACTTTTTGGTCAACTGTTTGTATCTTTCCCAAGCTTCATAGAGGGATTCACCTTCTTTCTGTCTGAAGGTTTGAACATCAGCTCTAAGCTTGTTCAGCTTTTGAGGAGGAAAGTACTTGGCTAAGAAAGCCGTGACCAGCTTATCCCAAGAGTTCAGGCTGTCTTTGGGTTGAGAATCCAACCATAATCTAGCTCTGTCTCTTACAGCAAAAGGGAAAAGCATGAGCCTGTAGACTTCAGGATCTACTCCATTAGTCTTAACAGTATCACATATCTGCAAGAATTCAGTTAAGAACTGAAAAGGATCTTCAGATGGAAGTCCATGAAACTTGCAGTTCTGCTGCATCAGAGAAACTAACTGAGGTTTCAGCTCAAAGTTGTTTGCTCCAATGGCAGGAATGGAGATGCTTCTTCCATGTAAATTGGAATTAGGTGCAGTGAAGTCACCAAGCATTCTCCTTATATTATTATTATTTTCGGCTGCCATCTCCTTTTCCTGTTCGAAAATTTCTGAAAGGTTATCTCTGGGTTGTTGTATTTTAGCTTCTCTTAATTTTTTTCTTCAGAGTCCTTTCAGGTTCTGGATCTGCTTCAACAAGAATGTTCTTATCCTTGCTCCTGTTCATATGACAAAGAAGAAGGCACAGAAAAATAATAATAATAATGGAGATCCTTTATACCACAGTATAGGGATTCCTGTGTGAGTGGAAGAAGAGTGGGAGACAAAGAATGTAATATAATGGAAGAAACACATCTGTGAGGATGGAAGAGAGGTGAGATGAGATGTTAGGAGATGAATAAATAAATAGAATAAGATGAGAGAGAAGGAGGAAATTTTCGAAAATTATTTTTGAAAAGGAGTTAGTGATTTTTGAAAATAGTTTTTGAAAAATGTTAGTATTTTTTTCGAAAAATTTTTTTTAAAATTTAAAAATAAAAATAATTAGTTAATAAAAAAGATATTTTTGAAAAAGAGGGGAGATATTTTCGAAAATTAGAGAGAGAGAGTTAGTTAGGTGGTTTTGAAAAAGTTAAGAAACAAGCAAAAAGTTAGTTAGTTAGTTGAAACAAATTTTTGAAAAGATAAGAGGTTAGGAGGTTAGGAAAGATATTTTGAAAAGATATTTTTGAAAAAGATAAGATAAGAAGATATTTTTGAAAAGATATGATTGAAATTAGTTTTGAAAAAGATTTGATTTTTAAAATCACAATTAATGACTTGATTCATAAGAAATCACAAGATATGATTCTTAGAACTCAAAGTTTGAATCTTTCTTAACAAGCAAGTAACAAACTTCAAATTTTTGAATCAAAACATTAATTGATTATGTTATTTTCGAAAATTTGTTATAAAAATAAGAAAAAGATTTTTGAAAAATATTTTTGGAATTTTCGAAAATAATTAAGAATTTTGAAAAAGATTTGATTTTTGAAAAAGATTTTGAAAAAGATAAGATTTTCAAATTGAAAATTTGATTTGACTCATGAAAAATAATTTGATTTTAAAAATTTTTGAAAAAGTCAATCCAAATTTTCGAATTTGATGAGAGAAAAAAAAGGAAAGATATTTTTTTGATTTTTAAAATTTTTATGAAAAACATGAAAATTATGCAATGCATGAAATTTTTAGATCAAAACAATGAATGCATGCATGAATGATATGAATGTCAAGATGAACACCAAGAACACTATGAATGTCAAGATGAACATCAAGAACATAATTTTGAAAAATTTTTAATGCAAAGAAAACATGCAAGACACCAAACTTAGAATTCTTTAATGCTTACGCACGAAGAATTCAAGAATGCATATGATAAACATGAAAAGACACAAAACAAAAAATCATCAAGATCAAACAAGAAGACTTACCAAGAACAACTTGAAGATCATGAAGAACACTATGAATGCATGAATTTTCGAAAAATGCAAGATGCACATGCAATTGACACCAAACTTATTATATGACTCAAGACTCAAACAAGAAACAGAAAAATATTTTTGATTTTTTTTTATTTTCTAATTTTTTTTTTTGGATTTTTTCGAAAATTATATGAAAAAGGAAAATAAGGATTCCAAAATTTTTAATATGAATTCCAGGAATCTTGCCATGTTAGTCTAAAGCTTCAGTCCAGGAATTAGACATGGCTCACTAGCCAGCCAAGCTTTCAAAGAAAGCTCCAGTCCAAAACACTAGACATGGCCAATGGCCAGCCAAGCTTCAGCAGGTAGATCAGGAACAGTAGCAGGTGGATTAGCTCCAACTAGCTTGCTCTTGATAACAAATTGCAAGCCTCAGTCCAAAAGAATTTAGACATGGCTTTACAGCCAGCCAGGCTGCAACATATAATTACATGGGCTGGAGTGATTAGTTGAATACCAATCCCAAAGTAGTTTGGGTATGGCTTTACAGCCAGATATGATTCAGCATATTCCATGAAACACTAGAATTCATTCTTAAAAATTTTGAAGCCATAGAATAATTTATTTTTGAAAACATTTTTATTTTTATTTTTTGAAAATAGATGAGAAAATTTTAGAAATTTTTTTTGAAAAAATTTTGAAAATAAAACAAAAAGAAAATTACCTAATCTGAACAACAAGATGAGCCGTCAGTTGTCCAAACTCAAACAATCCCCGGCAACGGCGCCAAAAACTTGGTGTTGTTGCCGGATCAAACTTGGCACTGATGTTACCAGACCAAAAGCTTGCCGAAAACTCAAACAATCCCCGGCAACGGCGCCAAAAACTTGGTGCACGAAATTGTGATCTCCAGGTTCGAACAAATCCTGGTAATGGCTCCAAAGCTTGGTGCTCTGATCTTAATTCATGATTGTCACAACTTCGATACAACTAACCAGCAAGTGCACTGGGTCGTCCAAGTAATACCTTACGTGAGTAAGGGTCGAATCCCACGGAGATTGTTGGTATGAAGCAAGCTATGGTCACCTTGCAAATCTCAGTCAGGCGGATTTAAACATGATACTTTATTAGATCAAAATAAACAAAAAAAGGGATAGAGATACTTATGTAGATTCATTGGCAGGAATTTCAGATAAGAGAATGGAGATGCTTTTCGTTCCTCTGAACCTCTGCTTTCCTGCTATCTTCATCCAATCAGTCTTACTCCTTTCCATGGCTGGCTTTATGTGATACATCACCACTGTCAATGGCTACTTTCGGTCATCTCTCGGGAAAATGATCCAATGCCCTGTCACGGCACGGCTAATCGTCTGGAGGCATCACCCTTGCCAATGGCTTCATCTTATCCTCTCAGTGAATAATATGCTCACGCACCCTGTCACGGCACGGCTATTCATCTGTCGGTTCTCGATCATGCTGGAATAGGATTTACTATCCTTTTGCGTATGTCGGTTCTCGAATGGATATCTTAGAAGCAAAATAAGATGAATTGAATAGAAAACAGTAGTACTTTGCATTAATCTTTGAGGAACAGCAGAGCTCCACACCTTAATCTATGAAGTGTAGAAACTCTACCGTTAAAAATACATAAGTGAAGGTCCAGGCATGGCCGAGATGGCCAGCCCCCTAAAACATGATCAAAGGATCATAAGGTAATCCAAAGATGATCCTAAGATCCTAAGATGATCAAAAGATGTCAAATACAATAGTAAGAGGTCCTATTTATAATAAACTAGCTACTAGGGTTTACATGAGTAAGTAATTGATGCATAAATCCACTTCCGGGGCCCACTTGGTGTGTGTTTGGGCTGAGCTTAAGTGTTCCACGTGCAGAGGCCATTTGTGGAGTTGAACGCCAGTTTCTGTGCCAGTTTGGGCGTTCAACTCTGGTTTTGGATCCTTTTCTGGCGCTGGACGCCAGATTTGGGCAGAAGGCTGGCATTGAACGCCAGTTTACGTCGTCAATTCTTGGCCAAAGTATAGACTATTATATATTGCTGGAAAGCCCTGGATGTCTACTTTCCAACGCAATTGGAAGCGCGCCATTTTGAGTTCTGTAGCTCCAGAAAATCCACTTTGAGTGCAGGGAGGTCAGAATCCAACAGCATCAGCAGTCCTTTTTCAACCTCTGAATCTGATTTCTGCTCAAGTCCCTCAATTTCAGCCAGAAAATACCTGAAATCACAGAAAAACACACAAACTCATAGTAAAGTCCAGAAATGTGAATTTAACATAAAAACTAATGAAAACATCCCTAAAAGTAACTAGATCCTACTAAAAACATACTAAAAACAATGTCAAAAAGTGTATAAATTATCCGCTCATCAGTACTCCCCAATAGAAAAGTTGTGTTTGTCTTTATATTATGCTTGTATGAAATTAAAATGCTATATGGTGGCTAAATCGGTGAAGGTTATAGCACAAACTGATCTCATCAAGTATATGTTGAGTTTTTCGATGTTACGGGGGCGTTTAGGAAAATGGATGCTGGCTTTGACAGAATTTGATTTACAGTATGTCCCGGCCAAGGCTGTAAAAGGTCAGGTCATTACAGATTTTCTTGTTGACAATTCAAACCATCTGAATGACCAGTGGGCAAATATAATCGATATTGAAGTCGATTATTGGAAGTTATATTTTGATGGATCGAATCACAAAGATGGTGCTGGAGTAGGAATTCTTATTGTTTCACCAGAAGGAATTCCATCGGAATTTTTATTTGAGTTAAAATATCCTTGCTCGAATAATATGGCAGAGTATGAAGCTTTAATTTTGGGCCTCCAAATATTGATCGATAAAGGGGCTCTAGAAGTTCAAATCCTAGGGGATTCTCAGTTAGTCCTAAAGTAGTTATCGAAAGAATTTAAATGCAATAATGAGAAGTTACAGAAATATTTAGCAACGGCTTGGGAATTGTTAACTTCTTTTCGAAAAGTTTCTTTGGTTCACATCCCAAGGATTCACAATGAAATTGCTAATAAATTAGCCCAAATTACTTCGAGATATAGAATCGGTCCAGAAACTCTAAAAAAGTTGGCTAGTATCCATCAAATATTAGTGCCTGCGGATGAAAGGGAAGCTTTATGTATAGGCAAATGGGAAGATGATGATTGAAGAAAGCCTATTATTGAGTATTTAAAGAATCCCAGCATCCCAGTCGAAAGAAAAATAAAATTGCAGGAGATAAATTTTGTCATAATGGCTGATGAGTTGTATAAGAAGGGGATCGATGGAAGTTTGTCGAGATGTTTAAGCCAGGATGATAAAGATATTGCTTTAGGTGAAGTTCATAAAGGGATATGTGGTGCCCATCAAGCGGGAAAGAAGATGAAATGGATGTTATATCGCAACCACGTGTATTGCCCATCCATGATAAAAAAAATTGCATCGATTATGCAAAGGCATGTCAGGAATGTCAAAAACATGGTTTGATACAACAGATCCCAGTATCTGAGTTGCATTCGATAATAAAATCATGGCCTTTAGAGGTTGGGCTTTGGATCTGATTGGATTGATTCATCCTCCTTCATCGAAACAACATAAGTTTATTTTGGTTGTAATTGATTATTTTACAAAATGGGTGGAAGTGGTTCCTTTAATAGAAGTTGGTTAAAATGAAATAATAGACTTCATCGAGGAACATATAATCCATCGATTTGGAATTCCTCAAACATTGAGTACTAATCAAGGGACTATGTTTACTGGTCAGCGAATTAAATATTTTGCAACCTCGAGGAATATTAATATGGTTACTTCAACTCCTTATTATGCACAGGCTAATGGGCAAGTGGAGGAAGCAAATAAAATCCTGATAAGTCTGATAAAAAAGCATATCGGGAATAGACCTCGAACGTGGCATGAAACTTTAAGCCAAGTATTATGGGCATATCGAAATTCACCAAGGGGGTCAACAGGTACTTTGCCTTCTAAATTGGTTTATGGCCATGATGCGGTGCTACCACTAGAAATTAATTTGAATACTTTGAGAGTATCGAAACAGAATGACTTGCTAGTCGATGATTACTGGAATGCAATGTTTGATGAGTTGAATGAATTAGATTCAGAGCGAATCCTGGCACTTGATAATATAATTCGACAAAAAGAAAGTGTTGCTCGAAGTTATAATCGTCGAATAAGAGAAAAGTGTTTCAGTATAGGTGAGTCGGTTTTAAAAGTTATTTTGCCAATGGAAAACAAATCGAGATTTCTTGGCAAATGGTCCTATACTTGGGAGGGTCCTTTCCAAGTGATAGGATTATATTCAGGAAATGCATATCGGATCAAAGATATCGAATCGGGAAATGTAATTGACTCGATTAATGGAAAATACTTAAAGCAATATTATTGTTTGCTAAATTAAAGTCAAGGTGCATAAGTTCGAAAGAAAGTGAAATTATTACAAATACTGAAATTTAAGAAGAAGTATGAGGCGCCAGGAGTTTTGCCAAGTCTGAGCGTAGCTTTGCCCTTTCGCTGTCCAGAACTGAAAGTACCTCAGCATGCTTGAACTTTTCATATTGGACCTTGTCAAGTTTTTTCCCACATTCTTCTTGTTTGGTCTCAATAGAAACAATTTCTTGAATAAGTTGTTGTTGTTCTTGCTGGGCAGTGGTCAGAGGTATGGCTATATCGGCTCTTCTCTTGCGTATTTTGGCAAGTTTTTCATTAATCTGGGCCAATTCATCTTCGAGTTTTATCTCTTCATTGTCATAATAAGCTTGAACAGAAATAGCCTGAGAGATCCTTGAATCGAATTCTGCTCGAGAAGCTTTGATTGGTTGAAAGGGTTGCAGTGTAGCCTTCTACTTCAGTTTTGATCTTAGCTTCCTCGTTTTTGATTTCTTAAAGCTTGTTTTGGAAAGCTACACTGTTGTTAGCAAGTTGTTTGAATTGATGGACTATGGCAGAATGTGGGGTAGGAGCCGGAAGTTCAAAAGCAGAGTTCAAAAGATCAGACAAAAGCTGGTTAAGAATTGCATCATTGATCCATGCAGCAGGTGGATGGTCCAAGAGTTTAAGAAGCGATCGGAGTTGTTCTCGAGCATCGACATTCAGTTCGAATGAAGGACCAGATGCAGGAGGACCAAGAAGTATAGGGGCATGAATAGACACTTCGTCTTCTTGGATAGCTTGATTTAAGATGGAGACCAGGTTAGCCAAAGTGGCACTTGTAGGTTCAGAAGAAACACCCAAACCTCTAGATCCTTGACCAAGGGGAGTTTGAAATTCAGCATGTTGAAGAGGACTAGAGGTTCTTTGAGGAGAAGGGAAAGTCTCTAAAACTTTTGATGCAGAATCTGAGTCAGGACCAGTCGTCTCAGCAACTCGAGATGGGGATTCAGAATCAAGGGCCACTTGATATTCAGACGAAGGTGCAGCCTGGATGATTGGAGAGGTATGTCCAGTGCTTAGAGTTCGTGTTGGTGAGTGTTAGGTTTGCTCTGTTGTTAGATCAACCACTTGTGTCCCAGTAGGAAGTGGAAAAGCAACTTGTAGTGGCTGAACGGACTCTGTGGCTTGGATTAAATCATGAGATGTGCTATGTCTCTGGTCATGTTGTTGTTGTTGAAGCGGTTGATCAAGTGCCAGGGGTGAGGTGATTGATTGAGCAGCAGTAGTGGGCTGATATACAAAGTACACGGTTATAAGTTAAGATTTATTCTAACTTAATCGAAGTATATGTAGAATTGACATGACGTTACCAGAATAATTCTTGGCCTTCGAATTAATTAAAGACTCGAATTTGAATCAGTTGTATCTTCTGATTGTGAGGAAGCAGTAAGGATGTTACGAATAGACTGCTCACTTCCATCAGAGGTCTCACTCGATGGTTGCAACTGTAACTGATGAAAAGATCAAAATCAAGAGGTGTTGAGTAAATGTGATTTTTTTTTAAATATTTCAGTTCAAGGTGCATGAATATTACTAGAAAAGTTACCCTTCTGGAAGTCCCGGCGGGATTCCTTCGACTCTTTTGTTGCGGTTGGCGTGAGGAGGCTGTGGTGTCAGCTTTTTTTTTTGAGATTTTTTGGGAGAGCCTTCAGCAGCAGGAGTTGTTCGAATAGCAGAACGCTGGATTTCCTCTAAGGTACGACTGTACCTGGAATAGTAAGCAGTCCACCATTCGAAACAAGATTTGGTGATATATGAACTGCGATCATAAACGAGGAAATTGAAACGCTCTCTCTGTTGTTGATTTTTCAAGAGGCAAAAATCAAGTTCACTTTGAGAAGTCAGGGTGATGTGGCAGATGGTTTTTTGTTTCGAGGAAGTGGAGTTGGAATGGCTCGTGAGAAACCCAATAGTCTGGTTGTGAAATGAGGGGCGTATAGGGTCACTTTGAACTTTTCCTTTTTGTGTTGGGATAGCCCTGTAGGAATTACTTGAACAGCCAGTAAATTCGCCCAACTCCGATAGCCAGTTCACTTTCCTCAGTGTCATTTGGAAAGAGTAAACGCTCAAGCTATGCAGGACCACAATTTCGACGCATAAAAGGAGTAAAATTGAGGTTTTCATTGTAAAAATATTTACAGGAATGGAAGAGAGAAAAAACAGCCCAAATTGGTCTTTGTCCGATTGTATATCTGGAAAATTTGGCTTATAATCAGCCAATCGAAAGCCTTCGATGTGTTGTTTATCGGTAGCACCACCTCCAGGCTTTGTCATATATTTTTTGAAAATGGCATTAAGCCATAGTTGGAGAAGCTAGAGAGGGCCACCTGTACTGATCAAATAATTGTCTCGAAGACAATTTACAAATTGACCAAGCTCTTCAAAAACATGCCCTAGAAAAAGCTTGACCAGATTAAAATTATTTCCTTCGTGAAGCAGAGCAGCTAGAGGAAGAAAAAACTTCGACATTTGGACACTTTGGGAACAGAAGACGATTGCATTCAGCCAATAAAACAGAAAGGCTACATGCTCATCATCTGTAACTGCAGTGCCCTCTGCACCCATGTGATGAGCAATAAAATCACTATATGAAGTGTTGGAGGCAATGTTGTATTGGTGTTTGGGTTGCATGTCAGAAGTGAAGTCTGGAAGACTTATCGGGAGCCCTATAATAGCAGCTACATCCAAAAGAGACATACCAATCATTCCACAAGGAAGGTGGAAATTGTTGGTAGTCCTATTCCAGAAGAAGGTTACGGCCCTAATCATCCAGGGGAGAGTTGAAGGTGAGAAATGGGAGAGTCTTAAAAGATCCTGAATTCCCAAAGCTCGCCAAACAACGCTCTTTGTAGGAGCAAGGCACTGGTGCCAGGCTGTAAAGTCGGCCCCCCGAGGGTTAATCTTTGGATTGTTTCTGAAACGTTTTTGATTGATGAAGAAAGAGATGTCGAGGGCTTGATTGATCAACAAATCTTCCCCCTGAGCACTAGGGAAGAAAGGTAGTTTCTTGTTCGCCCTTTCCAGGGTTTCGATAAGCCCAATGAAACAATGAGCACCTCCTCCTACTGTGAATGGAATTAGAATTCTGGTATCATTGATTTGAATTTGTGGATCGTCAATGATGAAAATGACTTCATCATTGACTTGATTCAACACATGGAGGGCTGGTGGAGCTGGTCGTGCCACCATGGGACCTTTGCCTTTGTCTTGGGTAGCAGCATGAGATGAAAAAGCAGCCATTGCAGAGCAGATAGGAATGAAGATTGGAGAATAGAGGTTGTGTAAGAAAAATGGATGCAAGAGAAATTGAGAGGATAAGGGTTCGAGAAAGTCTGACAAACGTGTGAGTGTCAAATTTAAAGGAAGTTTTACTGTGGCCGTTATCGTAGAGGGAGTTCAAAGAGAAAAGATGTAACTTTGCGAAGAAGGCGAAGTGGTAGAGAGAGAAAGCGCAAGTCACGGGAGACGTGTCAAACGGGTCAATATTAATGGGAAATTAAATGGTAATTATTATTGATTTAAGAGATTGAAATTTGAATTTAGATTAAGTGTTTCATCTTCCAATAATGCTATCAAGGACAAACACATTAATCCAAGGGGGCAATTTGTTAGTCGAAAAATATTTTCGACTAAGGTAAGTTAATTTGAAGTAGTAACGAGGTCAATTGAGATGGAAGCAAATGTCGAAAAGATGCACGTACAGGCATTAGCGGGGAGTTACTCGACACAGACTCAATTTCGGACACCTTATTAAATCGAACGGGCCTAGTCGAACAGGTATTTGAATGAGAAATCGAATAGTGGATTGAGCGGTTACATAAGTGGAGAAGTTGAAGGTTTTCATCAAGTGAGAAATTTATGAGTAACGCTTATTGGCAAAAGAGCAGGAACGGTTACTTGGGAGTGCGCATACAAGTTAGTGCTATGTAATTAATAATCGGTTACAGAAATAGACTATATTACTAGAAAGTTTTAGGGAATAAGGGTTGGAACTTTGACTCAGAAATTACTCATGCACACTCACATCCCCAAAGACTTTCTGAGTCTACTTCGAGTTAATTATCTGTAGGATTCCTTCCATGCTTTTATCTTTTCAATTTATCTTTCTGTAAACTTTATTTTTCAAGTGAATTTATGTTTCAAGCAATGATTTAAATTTCGAATGCAATTTACGTTTCAATATCTTTAATTTTCATGTCAAAGTCTTTTGATCTAGTCGAAAGCACCTTTACTGCTTTCTTTAAATTTTAACGCAACATTTTTCGATTTCAACCAATTTCCTTTTCAAATTCGTTGTTTTTAACTTCTTTTGTTCTTTTACAAATTTTAATTTACTTTTTATTTCATTATTCGTCTAATCGAAGCCTTTTTGATGCACTTATAGAAAACTAGTACCTGCAAAGAGGAGTAGGTTTCGCTCCCAGACTATTAGATATCGAACAACCATCGATTTGCTAAAAATTGACAAAACAATAAGCATCATCATCATCATCATCATCATCATCATCATCATCATCATCATCATCATCATCATCATCATCATCATCATCATCATCATCATCATCATCATCATCATCATCATCATCATCATCATCATCATCATCATCATCATCATCATCATTGCATAATATGCATATATTATTATTTTGTTTTAAGTGGTGCATGATTGTTATTTAGAAAAAATTTTAGAATAAGTAATTTTTAGTATTTTTAGTTATTACTTAGTGAGTATAAATATTAAATTATCTTTAACAAATAAATTTTATTAATTTATGTATGTAAATTCTAAAAAATATAAATGTAAACTGTATTAATTTTGTGTGCAAAATTTTAGTAAATATGTAACACCCTCACTATCAGAATGTCACGCTTCCGGCTGCGCTACTCTGATAGTAAGAACTATTACAACGATTTCATATACTTAATAATAAAATAGGAGCCTTTGACCCGAAATCGTATCACTGTTTTTTTTTTTTTTTATAAACCGGAAAAAGAATACTTTTTAAATAAAACAAAACAAGCATATACATATACAAAACTTCTTATCCCTCTTACATAATATAATATTGATGGCGAGGGGTAAATAAATAAAAACTAAACAGCATTATTGACTAATTGAAACGCAATACAACCCCTCGTGAGCTTTTTCATCTGTCTCCTGAAAAGATAAAGCTGTAGGGGGTGAGAACCTAACCACACGGTCTCACCACAAAGTTTCAGAATTGTTATAATAAGATATTTAAAGAGAAATCTATTTTTAAGCTCAGTGATTATTGTTCGTCCTTTGAATCTTTTAAAAACCAACAACTAGTCATCCAAAAACCCTTTCATTAAAAAAAATTAATACTTAAAAGAATATCCAGAAATCCAAAATCTTTCTTTTCTTATAAGAAAATCTTAATCAGAAACCAACCACGCAATCAATCAACACAACCATCAAATCAACACCAAAGCTCATTCTCAAAAATAGCACACCAAGATAAACACAGGCAAAACAGACAAGGAAAGCATAGGTTTAGGTAGCAGTTACAGCAATTAGTTCAGGTAGCAGTTAATAGCAGTTTAACAATTAGGCAAACCAAAACAAATTCAAACCCAAACAAAGCATACAAATGCAAATGATGCATGCTTGTCCTATGGCTAATGAGCTCATCTATCGGTTATACAGCCAACCCAACAAGTCTGGTTTGCTAAACCTTTGGACTGTCCCCCGACGCGCATCCCCATGAGTCTATGCATAGATTTTTCTCATATATATATCAAATCGCTCAATGGGGGTACCATTCCCGTAAATTTATAAGTGTCAAGTCACCCTTACGTCGCAGGGTCAACAGAGTATCAAGTCTCAACCTGGAGCAAGTGGTGGCAAGCCACTGCGTCTATCCAGGAAAACTCGTGTCTCAGATAATTCAAATAAATAAGCCATATGAATATTTCAATCATAATTCATCAATATCCGTATCATCCTCAATATCATCATTGTTCATCAATTTATATCTCATTTCCAAATTCATTCAGCAATCATACTTTAACCAATCCTCATCATCCTTCACTCAAATTCAATCATCGACATCCATCCTCCCATTTCGTTCATCAACAACCCCAACTCAAAACATAATTCATTCTTTTCTAAATAAATCAAATTTAAAACTTATAATCTTTAAAACTAAATCTTTTTAAATAATTACTTCAAACGAAGCTTCCAATTTTTATAAAATTTCAGCAGCATCTCCTCTAAAACTCGGACTCTGCCACCCTTTTCGGATCCCATCTAAACATTTCTCAAACCTTTCTCAACCATTTTCAAGTCTCAATCATTTTCCAAAATTCATCCAGTTCTAATATCAAATTATTTTCAAATTGAATCAATTCCAATAATAAATCTTTTCTTCAAAATCAAACCAACTCTAATATTAAGTAATTTATAAAATCAAACTAATTTAAAACCAAACCGCTTCCAAAAATCCATTCATTTTCATAGTTCAAATCATTTCAAAAACTGACTAATTTACATTAACAAACGAACTCCAAGACTAGAAAAAAAACCACATTTAATAACATTAAATCAAATAACTTTATAAACCACTCTTTTATCAATAACCACACATCAATGAAGCAATCAATGATTTAATACAGCAAACAGCCACATCCATAAGACAAACATAATCACAGAAATATATTTTTCACATTGATATTTATTTATAACAACTCTGTAAGATAAAATTAAGTTTTAAGAAAAAATCCTACCTAAAAAATTTGAACCCATAAACTAAATGCGTCACAAGAACCATTTCTCTCCGCCCGAAATCAACTGCAGCTTCAACCACAGGTTTGCTCACTTTCGCAATAGCAGAAACGGCTTTAATCGCAACAGGCAATCCCAATAACTCAATCCTAAAATATAAATATCGCGAAAACCTTAATAACATATAACAAAAAACTAACGGCGAGGGTTCGTAATAAGATATACTTACGGTAACAGCAAAACGGAGCAACCGCAATCCCGAGCTGACCCAACGGCAGCTCCAATGTAAACCCCGTTAGATTAGTAAATGCGATGGCGACAGCTCGCGATGACAGGGACGTTCCTCCGTGACGGCATTGGCGCGAACTCCACGAACGGTGACCACCCTCCGCGGACCCCCTCTCTCTCTCCATCGCATCTCTCTTCAGCTGGCGGCGATGAAGATGAATGGCACGGGTGATGGGCTCGGCGGTGACCAGCTTGCAGCGGCTGCGACGCTCTCCTCTCCTCCCTTTCTCGATTGCAGATCTCTTCCTCTCTTCTCGCGGATCTCTTTCTCCATGTATGTGAATGTGTTTGTTTTGTGTGTGAAAGGTTAGAATGCAGAAAGAATGAGGAGAGGAGGGTTGGGGGCTACGCAGGATGAAGAGGAAAGGGAGGCGATGAATGTAGTAGAATTAGGGTTATGGACAGTTTAATCATTTTACTAAAATTAGGGGTAATATAGTAATTAAAAACCAATTTTAATTCAACGAAATTATCTTTAAAAAAATATTATTTAATCATAAATTTACAAATTAATTTTAATGAAATACTCTAATTAAAAGGATTGAAAATAATATAATTATTTTTTTTTGTAAAAATTAAAAATATTAAATTACGAAATCTCCATTATTTAAACCAAATCATATAAAATTCTTAATTGTCTTAACATAAAATTCTTTCCCCAAAAACATGCTGTTGTCATATATTGTAACGAAGATTTCTCTCTTCTTTTACTAGATTCTCCTTCACAATATGAATAGATTGAACAAATATCTAAAGCAAATAATTTCAAGAAAAAAAATTTTCTGGTCCGGACGTCGAAAATAAGTACGTGATGCTGACACTACATGTCAAGTTTAGACTATTATGCATTTAAGTTTTATTAATTGTGGAGCAATTCTGAATTTTTGTTTTTTGTTATTGACAAGTAAGATTAATGATATTTATTCGTGATTAAGTATTTATGTATGGAACATATTTGGACCAGTAAAAAGAACTTAATTAAATGGTGAACTAAAGTGGAAGGGATGCTTTTTCTAGAGTGTGGACAATTATCGAAAAATAAAATTTGTTTTGGTTGGAAACATGATTTTTTATGGTATAAGATATAATAGGCATAAAAATATAGATGATGAATAAAAGAGAAAAAAAATGAAAATCAGAATTTTAAGTTTGAAAAATAATTAAAAAGAGTAAATAATAAATTTAACTATCTTTTTTAACATATTATTTTTTCTTAATATCATGCACATAAAAGTTGATGCAGTTTATTTTAAGTAAAATGAGAATATTTTGTTTTTTTAACTTATTATGAATGTATTTAAAAAAATGTGTAAAACTTATATTTATCATATATAAACATGTTATAATGTTATATTATATTTATATTGTCTATTATATAGAACCGTTGAGGTGAGAATTGTTCATACCTCACGATCAACAAACAATATTCAATATAACCGTAAAAGAAAATATTAATATTAATATTTATATATTTTGTGTATAGATTTATGACACAAATAATTTTTATGGTGATATAATTTTATTTTATATTTATACCAAATAGATAAATTTAAATTCAAAAAAGTTGAAAATATTTTGAACCTAATTATATTAAAATGATTATTATTATTATTATTTTGTAATATTTTATAATGGTAGTTGGTTTAATCTATTATATATATTAAAATCAATTTTTTGTACTTAATAATAAAGCTAGCATATCATGTTTGTAAAAATATTTTTAAATTTAGTCTTTTCAATCATTAAATCAAAACAATTAAAATAAATAAATTATAAAATTAATTCATTTAATCAATTTATATGGTTGAATAAATTTTTAGATGGTATTTATTTTTATAACTTTACTTAGAATGATAAAAAAAATTGTTTTGGTTAGAGGTCAAAATTAAATTAGCAATATTGCATCATAATTATAGTTAATTTATTTAGTATATTCAGTTAAATTTTAATAAAATTAATTTTTTAATAGCTATAAATAATGAATAATAATAATAGGTACCCTAAAATACTTCGATATATTCCGTTATTTGAGGCATTCAAGATAAAGTGTGCATCTTTTGTTTTAGTAAAAAACATCTTGATCTTCCTCGACCTGTAAAGTGTTATTGGGACCACTTCACGAATGCTAGTATATGGTCATAACATTACTATATATATATATTCTGTATAAATTAGAGAAAATTCCGTAGCCTCTTATGCTTGTTATGTTGCTGGATTTGTATGACAATGACTCTTGGTTTGGAATACTTTTTTTTATGGATTTTTGCTGTGTTACACTTTGAACTACACTTTCATGTGCTTAATGTCTTACATTTGGATTCGGAATCCAGCGGCAACAGAACAGGTGTTGTCATCTTGATTGGCTAATTTTGAATGAAATAATTTTACAGCTTCTTGATGAAATCGTGGTGTCGATTTTATTTTAGTAAAAAAAACAAGATTAAGTTGGGAGAAGACTCAAACAAAGTAGATTTATCATATGAACAAATACAAAACTTAAAATTAAAAAAACAATAGAGTACTTCGGAGTATGTTAGTATTGTTATCCACTATTTATAATTATTAGAAAATTAACTTTACTAAAATTTAATTTAATATAGTAAATAAATTAATTATGGTTATAACACAATTAGTATTGCTAGCTTTAATTTCTAATCAAAACAAATTTTTTAGATTCAAAATATTCATTAATTAAGAAGCTAAATTTTTAACTTTTTGAATTTAAATTTATCTATCCGGTGTAAATATAGAATCAAATTATATAGCCATAAAAATTATTTATGCCATAAATTTATGCACAAAGTATATGAATATTAATATTAAAATTTTTTTTATGGTCATATTGAATATTGTTTATTGACTATAAGGTGTGAACAATTCTCACTTCAACACTTGTATATGATAGACAATATAAATATAATATTATAACATGTTTATATAAGAAAAAATACAAATTTTACATATTTTCTCAAATATATTCATAATAAGTTAAAAAAGCAAAATATTCTCTTTTTACTTAACATAAACGGCATCAATTTATATGTGCCTGATATTAAAAACAAATTACACGTTAAAAGAGATAGTTAAGTTTATTATTTACTTTTTTCAATTATTTTTCAAACTTAAAATTCTGATCTTTATTTTTTCTCTCTTTTATTCATCATTTATATTTTTGTGCATATTATATTTTTTTCAATAAAAAAATTATATTATTTAGCTGAAATAAATTTTATTTTTTGATTATCTCTCCTCTTTTTTATTATAAATAATGACTGCTACTAAAATTTACACTCTAAAAAAAGTATCCTTTCTACTAGACTTCTATTACCTAAATTTCTTTAACTGGCTCAAATATGCTCCATATATGAGCACTTAATCACGAATTAATATCATTAATTTTACTTGCCAAGAATGGAAAAGGAAAGCTCAAAGTTATTCCACAATCAATGAAACTTACATGCATTATAGTCTGAACTTGATACCACTATAAGAAAATAGAATATTTGTAACAAAAATTTTGTATCAAATTTAAAATTATTACAAAAAAATAATTTTTTGTAATAATAATTGCTGATTGTTATAGAAGAATAATGTTTTGTAATAACATTATAAGTTGTTACAAAACATGCTAATATTTTGTAACAACCTAACTTTTTTTTGTTACAAATTATGTTAGTTTTTGTAACGAACTGTTGTTTTGTTACAAAATATTATAAAATTTTGTAACAAAATATTTTTTTGTTTCAAAACTTCAATTATTTTGTAACAAAAAATTAATTTGTCACAAAATTCAACATTATTTGTAACAAATTATTTGTTTGTTATAAAATATAAGTATATTTTATAATAATTTTTTTTCAAAATGTTAAACACTTTGAGGGTAAAAAAAATTGTTTATATAATTTTTCAGAATAATTTTATTTTGTTTCAAAAATTAAAATTTTTTACATATTGTTTGTATTCAATAATTTTTAAAAATTGTAAATATGATTTTATATTTTTTTAAAAAATTAATATATAATTTTTATTCATAATCAAGTTTTTAATATTAACTAAAAATTAATTTGTGAAAGCATAAAAAAAAGGAGAAGAGAGATCGAGAAAGGAGAGTGTGTGGGAGAACCATATAGCACAAAGGAGGAAGGGGGCCGCCTCCGTCACGGCCAAGCCGCCGCAGTTGAGGTCGCCCCGTCTCTGTTGAGTTCCACCGTAGCGAGGACAACGGTGCGCGAGAAAGAAAGACAGAGGAAGGAGACACGACCCACGGAGGAGAGGAAGGAGCCACCGTCGCGTCGCCGTCGTGCTTTGAGGTCACCGCTGCCGTCCGAGCCGCCGTCAGTTCTGTGTCACTGAGAGAAGCTCGAGATGGAGATGAGGGAGACGCGAGCCAAGGACTGCAATTAGGAGGAAAAGCCGACGTCATCTTCACTGGAGCCACGATCGCTGTCGTCGTTCTGTCTTTTCCTGAGCCGCTAATACCACCATATTCTTCCAATTTCATTCCTGTTCTGTGAGAGTTGGCTACTGCAGTTTCTGTTTTGGGGTTTTCCGCCATTGAAACTATCATTAACAGTGCACTCTCTATTTTGATTCCAATTCCGTAATTCGAAAACCTATAATGTTCTCTACCCTTAATTCTGCTGCATTTTGTTCATCTCTGCTTTCTTATTTTGATTCTGTTAGTAAGCACCTCTGTTTTAGTATCGCTGAGTTCTGCTTAAATTGTTGAATTTGTCACTGCTGCGGGAATAATCAGAGTTGGTGCCGCTGCCGCCGTTCTGAATTGCGTTAAAATTGATGCTGTTGCTGTTCCAGTTGATGCGTCTGCCACTGTCCTTAGTTTCAGTAGGATTGTCACTGCTGAAATTAGAAATGAAATGGGCGTTGTCTTGTTCAAATTATGCGATTGCGGCATCGAGGTAGGGGTTTAATTTAAATGGTTTTAATTTAAGAATGCCCACAAGGTTTATTGAATAACTGCAAATAGGTTTAATGGTTGTGAGTAATTGATTGATTATATGAATGTTGATTTGTGATTGAGATTGTGATTAGAATGATTGAGATTTTGATTGGAACTCTGATTGAATTCGTTGATTTTATGAAATTGATTATGCGTGGATTATGAATTGTTTGATGATTGTTGTGAATTCTGTATTTTGATAGATTAAATTAAAATTGTTGTTGTTGAACTAGTTATTTGATTATTGTAACAGACTTAGTTAGTGATTGATTGGAATTGGGTTTTAGAGAATATTTGGAAGGCTGAATCTTAGAATGTTGAACTGATTGTTGGAAATCTAAGTTTTGAAATTAAACGGCAACTTTGAAAGTGAATAAGTAACTCAATAGTGATTGAAATGATAAGAGATTAAAAGTTAAGTAAACTATAATAAGTATAATTGTTAAAATTCAATTTTGAAGATTCCGTATTAACTGAAGAATTAGTTATAATTTTTCAAAGTTAAACTATAAAAATCGGGTTTTCTGCATTATCTTTAAATTAAATTAGTAACTTTCAAAGGTTATAACTAATTCTGTGATGATCGAAATTGTGTGAGACCAAGTCTAGATTAAGCTTGAGAATATAAGGTGCTGGACTGGTGAATTTGAGACCTTTTCGTTAAGTTTATGATTTATGTTAAATTTATGAATTGTGGTTATCAAATCTAATTTTTCTGCAGAACACGTAACACAACAGCAACTTTTTTCCTCTATTGAAAATTCTTTAGTTTAAATTTTGAAATAAATCTAATTTTAAATAAAACTCTAGTCTTATTACTTTAATTTCATAAAAATTCAGATTTGTTAGAGTTGTGGTTTTAAAGATATGGATTTTTAAAAGTTGAGTATATTTAGCATATATGATTCAAATTTCAGGGATTTCTATGTTTTAATAAGTGAGTTATGAAACTTGGAAGATGTTATGTTCAATGGTTTTTAAAACAGAATTCTACAGAAAATTACCTAACTTTCAAACTACGTAACTCCTTCATAAAAAATGGTATTGACCTAGAACCAATTGGAAAAGAAATCTGGATCAAGTTGAACCGTATTAATTTTGAAGGCCATTGGGTTTAATTTGGATTTTATACGGAATTTTGAATATTGCACGCTACTGCTGTTTTTTGGATCTATTTATTACATTTTACTTAGCTTGTGTCATGGTTGAAAAATGACAAATGTCCTACTATTTGGTTTAATAAATTTGGTTGTGTATTGGCTGAGAAATAAGTAGTGAATTGGTTGTTTTTTATGAAACCATAGACGGTGGAAATATCTAAGTTTTAGGGGAGGTTCTGTTAAAATTTTTCTAAACATTTTGGATAAAAATTAATGGTAAAATTATAGTTGGTGTTATATCTTGTTTCTAATTTTTTGTTTCGGTTTTTCTTATTTACAGGAGTGCTAAAATGGTGACAACATGCTACCTTAAGGGCTCGAGAATATTTGATTCATAAAGATACTAATCTATGTTAGATTTTTAACTTTTGGTTGAACTTGTGCAAGAAATATAACTTGTAGGACTAATCAATGTCCTTACTAATGTTATTTTGTTTTAAAACAATTTTAGTTAAATAAAGCATGTTTGAATTATATATGTTTTTACATATTATATAAATGTTGACTTGCTCAGTAAAGAGGTAAATATATCACTTAATTAAAAAAATAATTTGGTAAATTATGCATGCAATTTATATTAAAAAAAAATTGTTACAAGATAAATATTTTGCTTTTATAACTAAAGAAAAAAAATGTTACAAAATCAAATTATATTTTGTAACAAAATTTTATGATAGGAAAAAATATATTGTCACCAAAAATATTTTGGAGATCAAAATTTGTTATCACTTTTGTAATGACTTTCGGTTTTTTTTATCAGAAAAATTTGTTACAAAATATTACTTTAAATTGTAACAGTTTCATTTTTTGTTACAAAAATTTTTTGTAACAGAATATACTTTAACAACCTTTTTTTTTGTTACAAATTCCTTTTGTTTTAAAATTTTGATTTTTTATAACAATTTTTTTTTACAAATATTACTTTTTTTTTGTAGGGCACATAGCGTCAGCATCACATACTTATTTTTAGTGTCCTCACCAGATAATCTCCCTTTCAAAGAATTTCCTCCTTCAAATTCCTAAATAAAAGCATATATAAGAATATAAAATCGAAGAGATAGCATAGATATATATTACAGGAGTAGGAAGCATTTAAACATTTGTTTCCCCAAACTTGGGAACTACTAACTCAATGCACATGCATTGGGTAACATCCCATTCTTTGTGACATGAAAAGATAACAGAACTTGTTCTTTGTTTGAAGCTACGGCTTTCGCCCATTCTTTGAGCTTCGCTTTCATCCACTCAACATCCACAGTGACAGACACATTGCGCTCAGCTTGAAGGTGCAATGGAGGAGGAAGAGGAGAGTGTTCTCGGCTAGGGTCATCGTCCCATTCCTCTAAATTGGTGTCACATTCTTTGTAATCGATGCCTGCCATAGCCATAGCTTCTATAGACATGGTTATTTAAAATGAAGAGGATTGATGATGAGATAGTAATAATATAACATAAAAAGAGAGCTAATTGTTGTAAGTCTTGTAATTGGGGTAGAAACTAAAGGAGCATTTATAATTTTATATACTAACACAAGCAAAGGGTTTTATTGCTTTAATTTACTACGTTAAGTGCTTTAGGCAACTAAAATAAACCATAGTCACGGATATTGCATGGGCATATGTGAGGTTAAGGTTTCAATATATCTAATAACACATGTGATCACCGATCTCTTTCCCTTTACTCTTTTGATGTTTTTGTATTTTTTTTAAGTTGGAAAAGAGTTTTAATGAGGGTTCTTAAAATATATTTAATATGTTAAAAAAAATACTTATTTTTTCATTTATAGTATTCAAAAATATAGAATTAGTCGTGCGTATTTTTTATACACATTGATTAAAACTTAAAAGTATTTCTATCTTTTTTTACTTAGGTGTTTTAAAAAAAAAAAGCTGCCATCGATATATTTTAATGGGTAATGATACATATGACTAGTATAATTTATTAATTTTACCAATAATTTAGTTAATATTTAAAAGTATTGACTAAAAATATAATATTAAACTAAAAATATTAAATTATTAATTAAAAATGTTAGTCAATATAAATTAAAATTAACGACCTCTGAACTTTTTTCATTTTTTAATCATATTATCAGAGATCAGACTAGCTAATCTTATTCAAGATTCATGAATATCTTTGCTTATATCGTCTTTTATGGAGATGGTATTGCCGTATTGCCCCACCCAAAATTGCTATTGTCATTCCCTTCTTAAATTTTTGTATGCTCTTCCTAATATACTCTTTCTTTCTTAAATGAATAATCCAATGAAACAATGATATAATTTCTGATTATAAGATTTCACTGTTGTGAAAAGTGTAACAATGTCTACGTTAAGCCAATAAACTATAACTCAAATGACATAGTCTTTTTATATTCATTTAGAAGTTGCAGGTTTAAGTATCACTTCTAACTTTAAAAAAAAATATATCTATGTTAGGTGTGATAATAATCCCTTCCCGTCTTGTACTTTACCTTCTTTTGGACTCACTCTTGATACAATAACGAAGGGACTTATTTAGCGAGTCAGTATATTACTAGAGTTAGTAACTTAATGTTTGCTAGTTGCCGCTCGTTAATTAGTTATAGGTAGTCATATGAATGTCTTGTGTTTTTATTTGGTATGCTTTTTGTAAAGCAACTACGTCACATAACGATGATGCATGGACTAGTACATAATATATCACACATATCTCTCACGCTAAAGCTTCTTGATGAGTGTGCCGGCAAGTAACATAACAAGCCCGTGACCATAATTAATCAATGGTAGTTCAATACTTATTTGAGAGTGTATGAATATTTGGATTTTGGATCCTAATTTGAAATGTGACCAATTTGGAAATAGCAATGTGCGTTGATTAGTTTCGCCTGCATACCGTGGTCCAAAGGGAATGAATGAAAGGATGAAAATTGACGAATATTACGTTTTGGCCTAAGGTTGGACGTATGGCATAATAGTACAAGAATATAGGCTTTTTTATATAAATAAATAATAAAAATACATTATTTACCAAAATACGCACAGATAGAAATCGTTTCAGAAACACACAGGCCCAACTTAGGGAGGGCGACCGCGAAGTGGAGATCCACTCCAAACCGTGTCTGGTGGCCACAAAATGGGCCTAACACCTGCAGCTCCCATATCATTTTCGGCGTCCACGAAATGGGGGAGGGGGGCACCTAGTTGCCGCTGCCTGCGAAATGGCCGAAATGGCCATAGCAGGGGAGGGGATGAATTTCATATTACCACAAAGTTAATTCATTAAATATGATGAGTTTGGAAAACTCCAAATTAATTTGATGATGATCAAACATTATTAAAATAATTAGTCACAAAATTATTAACTTGAATTTTAACTCATATTTGTTAATTAATAATTTTGTTGCTTGCATATTTTGTCATTGGGCATAAAGAAAACTTGAACCCCATAATGGTTGGCAAAAATAATCAGCCTTGTGCAAAAATGTCTTAAAATATGTGACTGAATTATTATTATGAAAGTTGGGCCAGATTTTGTCGAACAAGCCCAAATTAATCTTTGCTACAAGACCATCAAGGCTTGGTCCGAAAAATTGAAAAAGGAAGAAAGCAATATTGCATGCTTTCCTCGATTACCCACTTTCATCGTTGAATGGATTTCAAATTCAATTAACTTGCATTAATTGCATTGGAAACAGAAAAGGGAAAGTGGAAATTGATTTGATGGTCTTTAATGTTTTACACGTTACTAGACATGGGTTTTGGAAACTTAATTCATTCTAATTCTCTTTCTTAGTTCCATTGAAAGCTTTTTCTGCATTCTCTCTCTTCTCTTTCTTTGCTTTCAGTCATGTCACAGGAAAGAAAAAGAAGTAAGTTATCAGAGATGAGGCACTGTAGCAGTGAAGTTAGAAGCAAGAAAAGGGATAAGGTGATGATGTCCTTAGCAGAAAGAAGATCCACAGTAGGGTGTGGCTGAGATCTTTGCCACTAATGGTAAGATGTGGTGAAGAAGTCTCAAGCTCTCAGAGAAGAAGATCCCTGGAGTATGACTCGTCTCTACTTTTGATCAACCATCACAGAAGATAGCTACTGTAGCTACGTGGAGGAAGAGGCAGAAGATAGAGCAAATGGAGCTGTCAAGCATCAAGGACTCATCAATGGTCAGGAATCCTTCTTGGAGTGCAAGTCAAGATGGAAGGCCTAGATTGATGAAGTTTGGTGAGAAGGGATGAGGAAGAGGTAATTGCATGTTGGATTTTACATTCAGTTCTCTCTCTTCTCTCTTTGTCTGAACCGGTTTGATGTTTGAAGAAGAAGAAGTTGGCTCAGTTCAACCGTTTCAACCTTGGAGGCTTCTCCTTCTATAATAAGGGTGGACAGCCAAGGCTTGAAGCAAGGAGAAAAGAGTGAAAGCATAGAGTTCTCATAGCTACCCAAGCTAACAGAAGTTCTTCTCCTTCAAAGTTTTTCATGTTGTATTTTTCTGTTTAGTTTTGTCTGTCTTGAGTCTTATGGAAAAAGGCAAACAGTAAGGTTTGTATGAAAAAGCCATAGAGCGAAAAAAGGCAGAGTATACAAAATTAAAAGAAAAAGTCATAGACGTCCTAGAGGTCCTTTGTACATCTGTGTTGTGTTTCATGATTCTGTGAGAATCCCCTTGCAAGTTGGGTTAGCACTTAGCAGTTGAAAGCTTGGTAGGTGACCAAGTCAAGTTTAGGATTGGGGATAGATTCTGGACTTGTCCCAGATAGGAATGGTAGTTCCTAAGGAGAATTGGTGTATGTAATCTGCTTGATTATAGTGAAATTCCATCATTGTTGTGATGGAGACTGGATATAGGCTGCACTGCACTTAGCAGCTGAACTAGGATACTTCTGGGTGTGATTCTCTCTTTCTATTCTACTCAATTTCTGATTCTGTTTGTAGGAGACAAAATTGAAAAATATCTCCTCACTGGTTACGAGACAAAAAGAAAAAGTCTCTTAACTAGCGACGAAACAAAAAGCAGAAATATCTCCTAAAACATTTTAAAAGGCAGCAAGAATCACTCAGCAAAAAAGGGACTAAGATTCAACCCCCTTCTCTTAACCACTGATAACCATCAAGATAATTATCTAAATAATAATTTGAACATTGAAGTATATGTTTTGCAATTAAATTAGAGTGGTGTCATGTGCTTCTATGTTGTTTACATGTGTAATATTTATTTTGAAGGTTTATTTGCGTTCATTGTAAAACTTCGGTTAGTCGAAAATTCTATGTAGTGTGTTTTGGTAGTGGAAAGATATGGTTTCAAGTTGGTGTTTATGAGCCACAAGCATTGCCTTCAGCACCAAACACGATCCTTCGTGGAGGAAAAAAAATCAATGGTAACCTGACTATTTCAACCTTGTTGAATATGAATAGTACATCCCTGACCCTGAGAATATTATAACTTTGACAATTAAAGTTGAAGACAAACTATATATAACCATACAGGAATTCATAGATATTATCATCAACTATTACTTCTGCTAGAGGAAGCTGATTTAGTAGGAATTGACAAACCCAAGAAGCAGCTGTGTGATTTGCTTTTTAGTAATGAACAAGGTCGTTTTGTAATTCCCATTCATGGGATGGGAGGCTTGGGGAAAACTACATTGGCAAAGCAAGTCTATGATGATCGCAAAGTGCATAAGCGTTTCAAGATTCATGCTTGGGTTAGTGTCTCTCATCCTTTCCAAATAGAAGAACTCCTCAAAGACCTTGTTCACCAGCTCCATAATGTCATTCGCAAACTAGCTCCTGAAGAAGTTGGACAAATGAGAAGTGACAAGTTGAAAGAGGTGATCAAGAATCTACTTCAGCAAAGTAGGTACCTCATTGTGCTGGATGATGTCTGGCATATAAATGTCTGGGATTCAGTCAAACTTGCTTTTCCTAATAACAACCGAGGAAGTAGAGAAATGCTTACCACGCACAACAAAAACGTAACATTGTATTCCTGCTATGGCCATTTCGCAGGAACCGACAACTAGGTGCCCCCCATTTCGTGGACGCCGAAAATGATATGGGAGCTGCAGGTGTCAGGCCTATTTTGTGACCGCCAGACACGGTTTGGAGTAAATTTCTATTTTGCGGTCGCCCTCTCTGAGTTGGGCTTACGTATTTTTGGAACAATTTCTGTCTATGCATATTTTTGATAAATAATATATTTTTATTATTTATTTATATAAAAAAGCCCAAGAATATATATATTTTAGAGCTATATATGTAGGTATCTCTTCAACAATTTTGCAATAAAGCAATGCATATATACTTATTGCAAGAAAATAAAAAATGTTAACTATGTATTCAAATCGACTATTAAAATTAATCATGTATTGGTATATATATATATATATATATATATATATACTAATAACTAATTTAATTTATTTTTAATATATATTTTATACTAATAACTAATTTTAATGTACACTTAATATAATTGTAAAAAAAAGACATATAATTTCGCTCTAATTAAATACAAGGAAGCTTTTCTAACACACTCACAAATCCAATACACTTGTTCAATTGTTCTTATATTATATATGCATTACTAGTTTATTGCTTTCTATATTTATAATTTATCTCTATATATACATTGACAATACTATAATCTTTCACATTTACATTTTACAACGGACTTTTTCGACGGATTTTCATGACCTAGCAATGGATATTGATGTTAGCAACAGATATTATTGCTAAAGATGACGACATCAACAGTTTCAAAGGAAATTTTCTATATATCGCTAATTTGTGATAGAATTTTGTAACAAATTTTTTAGAATATCAGTAGCTAATCCGAATTATAGAAATTCTTCTATTTAATTTAGACGCTAGCGACTAATTTTATCTATCGATAACTTTGGCCAAAAATTACTTTTGGACAACTAATGCGATCCCATGAGAAAAAAAAAAGTATGTTTGGAAAAGAAATATATGTTGCTAATAATGATAAAATTCAATTTTTCTCTAGTATTTTAAACTTAATTCTATATATGTTAAAATCAACGCATAAAATCTAATTATACAATAGACAATACATAATTTACAATGGAAAAGTATAGGGAGCCAAGTATTCACATGTTAAAAATTGAACAACTCAATTTTTAATGATTAATTTTAAATTATTTTTTTAAATTTAAAATTTGATTAATTGACATTAATGACATTTTTAAATTAAAACTTACTTTAATTTGTTTTTACTTCCACTCACCATTCACCACACAAAACCATAAATCCTAATTCCTCTTCCTAATGTCCCACGCTGCTGCGGTTTCATCCTCGCACTGTTAACGTCGCCGCTGCACCGTCCTCACGCGCCATCGCCAGTCGTCCTTGCATCCTTCTCTGCCACCTCATTTGCCGTTTACATACACAGGAAAGACAGCCACCATCGCGCTTTTACTTCACCCTCCTCCCATCTCATTGTGACTCCCCATCGCTGTCCTGATGCACCCTCGTCGCTCGCGACTTCCCATCGCTTGCCACTCGCACCCCGGAACTCTCCATCCGTCGCGACGTAGCCATCACCAAGTCCCAATTCGCGACACGTGATCAACTACTCCGATCCATGGCGACTCCTCCACTCATCGCAACCCGCCACCGTGAGTCCCTCACTGTCCACACAACGCCGTTCAAGACGTCGTCGTCGCCGCCGGCCATCCTGCGACTCTTCGATCTCCTCCTCTTATTTGGTTTTAAATGATTTTTTTAACTAATTTTTTATATTTCTTTTTTCTACATTTCAGATGATTCTTTTATTAGTTTTGGATGATTCTTTTTCCTATGTTTTGTATGTATTTTCTTAGAATTTGGATTATTCTTTTTATTAGTTTTGGATATTTTTTTCCTATGTTTTTTATGTTTTTTTCTTAGGATTTGGATGATTCTTTATCTTATATTTTGGTGTTAGCTATTTTTTGGAGTTTCAAAATTTTTTGTGGAAGGAGGAATTCGTGTTTGCGTAATAAATGGTAAAAGGTGAATTAGAGTAAAAAGAGGCTATTAATAATCATTAATTTATATCTTTTAATTAAAAAAAATTTTAAATAACCACTAATTAGTGACAATTAATGTTATTAATTAATATAGAATATAATTCAAAAATATTTGTTAGTTTATTGTTGGCCAAACCCCTCTCAATTCACTAGCGAGATTGATTTGGAAATTACAATTTAGCCATATCAATAATTTCAATAATATTAGACTTAATATATTTTTAAATCAAATTTTGTTAATTATCTTTATTGAACAATTAATTCCTTGAACTAATGAAATTAATCCCTAAGTAACTGATGATTAAATTTTCAAAAGTTTGAGGTCTTATACTTTTTATCTAGTGTTGCATTTTGTAAAAATTACTTCGATAAAAATTTATACAACGGTGCAACACTTAATTAAATTTATATTAATATTCTTTGATCCTATGACACATTACGAAAGGGTAATATGGGCAAGAAGAGAACTCAGCTGAGAGAAGAAGATTCTGAAAATTCAGGATCTAACAAACTCTGAAGCATGATCCAATAAAATGCAGTTTGGCGAGTATCAATAGTTGGAAGATAGTGAAAATTCTATCAGAATTATGATGAAGATTGATAAATACAAGTCACAATGTATAAAATGGTTGAATTAAGATACATGGTAGTGTAAGTTTATTTGTTTTTGTTCTGTTTTATTTTATTCGTTATGAGATAAAATAATTTTATCTCTTGCATAATCACTAACTCAAACATAACAGTAAATCATTAATAACAAAATTTCAATCTGTGTTGATGTTCAAATTTCTTAAAAGATAAAAAATGACGTTAGATTCAAACCCCTTCTTTAAGCCATTGTGAACCTTCACGCCGTTTGGATTAAATTGGTCGATTTAATCGTTGTTAACCAGTTCAAATATAGAAACGATCCTAATTTCTAATCAAGTTGACTAAACCTCCGATTAATTAGTTATTTGGTCGAATTTATCGATTCAACTAGAATTTGATAAATGTGATCACAGATGGAGGTAGTTTTAGGTGCTTTGGGATCCATATATGGCGGCTGTAGTTTGAGTCTTTGAGAGAGAGATGTTGAAACTAGGGAGTTAGTCTGACGAAGTGATAGAAGAAAAAATAAGGCTCGTAGGGATTATGGGAGAAAAAATGAAGATAATAAAAATGGTAGGATTGTCAAACAGTTCAGACTCGACTAAGTCTATATGGATTGGCCTGTTTATCTTTTGTTTGTTTATGTATTTTAATTTTCAAGTTCGAATTGTTTATGACGAGTCTTATGAGTTAAACGATTTGATCCATTATTTTTTAATATTTTATTTAAAAATTAAAAAAAAAATCGAAAAAAATTTGGACAAATTAAAAAATGGGTCGAATAAAAAAAATATTAAAAAAAAGTGATTTAAGCAATTTAATTTTCTACTTTTTTTTAAGTAAATCGATTTCAACCTGGTTAACCAAAAATTTAAATAGACCTATTTTATAAATAAAAATCTATTAGTTTAAACAGGTAAATAGATTGATTGAATAAATTTAGTCTATTTTGACAATCTTAAAAAATAGAAAGAAAATTAGTCAAAATGGATATGATAACGATGAATTAATAATTATTAATATATAGACACAACATATATATGAAGTTAACTATAATAAATAGAATGTAATTTTTAAGATAATTATGTAGTATATATATCTAAACATCGAGGAAACATGCACTACTATCACATTAACAACCTAAAAATGAAATGTTTAGATATTTATATGCATGATAGAAAGTGATTTCCTACAAATACATAAGAAATTCAAAGTTTTTTTAAATACTTCATTATGAACTAATTTGGTGGTTTACTACATGTACACATCGCACTTAACTTTTGTTTTCAACCAACGGACTTTGAATTTGAAAATTCAATTCAAAGAAATAATATGTAGTTCAATTCATATAAGTCAAAATAAGAGAGAGAATACGAGTTTTATTAAGAAACAATCACATTATTGTATCATTGTCTACGTAATCTACTTGCAGTCGTCATTCATTCTTGGCAAAACTAAAAGATACAAATGAATGTACACCTTTTCCAGTTTCATTATTCTTTCAACTATATCGACGTTCTCATTTCGACTTGATACTACAACATCCAATCAAATTCACCCATTTCGTTACAAATTTCACATGGCTATTAGTAAATTAAAAAAGATTCCATTATTACGTTTTCTTATACTATCGTCGTACACCAAAATTATTTTTAATATTTAAATTGGACTAATTATGTTTTTAAGATTGATAAAAATACATTATATAAATTTTTGATTGATTTATTGTTAACAGTCTACTAGTGATGCTCGATGATGTGTTATTTGTAATTTGGTTATACGTAACGGTATAATATGTTGGTCCATAAATAATATTTTCGCATATATAAATGATTATATAATGTGTTATAATAGTATCCGTCCACATGTTATTTGCTATTTTATCGTTGCAGGAAGAAAATGAAGAAAGAAAAAGAAAAGAAGTTGAATAAATTTTTATTTTTTTTAGATATAAAAAAATAAATTTATTCTTATATATTTTAAAATATATTAAAAAATAAAAGAATATATTAGAATATTAATAGTAGGTACATTTTCATCTT
The DNA here is from genome assembly GCF_059453495.1 of Arachis ipaensis. Taxonomy (NCBI): domain Eukaryota; kingdom Viridiplantae; phylum Streptophyta; class Magnoliopsida; order Fabales; family Fabaceae; genus Arachis; species Arachis ipaensis. The sequence continues at coordinate 19,313,597 of NC_142435.1, forward strand.
ATTTTTCATTCAATATTAAAAGAAAAAAAATTAATGAATTTTATCTATTTTTATATTATTTATACTTTTTCATTCAACCAACAAACAAAAAAAATAACTATTTTTTTTAATTTTTTTTTCTTTCTCTCATTTTCTCCTCAAATAAACATACGCATTTAGACTCTAAAATTGAATGTATGCACTAAATGATTTTTTTCAATATATTTTTTATTTTTTTATAAATTTAAAATTTTTAATATATTTAAATGCACTAAGTTAATTTCTTTCATTATATTTTTCTATTTTTTTATATTGTTTGAATACAAATAATTTTGTAAATGTTTCTAAGATTTTAATTTTAATCATATAATTTTTTTTACAATGATTTAATATTGATAAATTTTGTAATATATAATTATATTATTTAAAATAAAATAATTATATGATTGATGATTAAAAAACATATTTTTTATTTATTTTAGACAAAAAAAATTTTATTTCATAATAACCCAAACAAAATGTATTTCTATTCTTAATTTCTTGTGAAAACCACGCGTGTTTTTTAACGAATTTCTATCATTAAGATCATTATATATACCATGTAATTTAGAATAATAAGAACTCTATTGATTTAGTTAAATTTGTAAATGGATGATTATCATGGTTACGTATATGGCTATATATGATAAACAAAGAAGTTTGTGGATGAGTAGAGAGAAAGCAGAGATATAAATAGTAGACCAGAATGAGAAACGTAATTTAGTAGTGTAATGATTATTTAGAATTATTCTATTTATATAATATCAGATTATATTTACCATCACATAACACCCTTCCTTATATATATAATAGCTTAAATTCATAGCATTCCGTTATAACTGATTCTAGAGAATTGGCAAAACACTTATAATTGCTGAACCCTTTTAACTGATAAACATAGATATATACTTGATATTTTTATGATTTTACGTGGCTACGTAAAGTATTATTTTGATTCAAAACAAGTTTTAATTTATTCTTTAACATTTTAAACGTTTTATTTTAATAGTAACAATTTTAAATATGTTATTTAAATTTTAAAAAGTCTGAAATCGGATTTAATATTATCCCATCAGTAAATTTTACACAAATAATTTGCGTACCCAAAAATTAATAACTAATGTTCGATTTTAGTTTGTGACTTAAAAATTCATTAACAATTACTAACGTAAAATTTTTTTCTTTAATTTTGGAGCGTTAATAATTGATTACTAGAATTTGAAATTTTGTATAAAAAGTTGATCAAAAAAAATATTACAAAAAGGTTTAATTTTGATTATATTTTTTTAATATACAAAAAACATATGACTTAATTAATAATATCATAACATCTACATTTTTTGTTCTATTAATTATTTGCATCATAACATTAAATCTACTTATAATTTTTGAAGATAAAAATAAAATATTTAAAACATTAAAAATTAAATTAAAATTTAGATGGACCAAAATAGTATTTTATTTTTTTACAACAGAAGAATAAATATACAAATAACAAAACTCTAAATATAAATAACATAAATTAATTAATGTTGCTGCCTAGTAGCTGCTAGAATTTGAATCTCTTCCTTCTTCTTACACCACAAGATCATGCATATTATAGCAAGTGCAATCTTCAATATTTCTGTTGAGATCGTCGTGCATTTTGGCCTCCTCATTTCCATTTTCCGCTCAAGCTTTTCTTGATTATTATTATTTCTGAATTTGACACCACAATCTTCATTATTCTCATCATTTTCTTTGGTGAACCTTTCTTCTCCGACGTCTTCGTCTTCGGCTAGCAAATGCGGCAGTGGATAACCCTCCAAGTCTCTTCGTTCCCATTCTTCGATATCCATGGCGCATTCTCCGCCATAACTTGCGCCTGCCATTGCCAACGCTTCTAAGGAAACCATCATTGTCACTTGGATTGTTCGTTGCTAAGTTTTCAGTATTTCAATCCAAAAAGGTGAAAAGGCTAACGCAAACTGTTGTTAACTATTCAGAATGGTTTGCCTCAAATTGATGATCGAAGATGCTTATATGTTTGTGTTGTAAGTTGTAATAATGATTGCTTCGTTTCCAAATTATTTATATATAGATATGAACGTACGAAAAAAAAATATATTGTGAATACATGTCACGTGATGAGTGTATACAATTCAAATGTGGAAGATATTATTAATTGACTGTAGGATTGTTTAAATTAGAGGAAATGCTGAATTGAAATACACTCGTGAGCATGCGCAGTTAGATAATCTATTGTCTCTCTTAAGGGAGCCACGCAGGAAACACGTTTAAAATGTTTTTTTTTAAGATATTTTTTAATAATTAAAATTTAATATATATAATTATTTAAATTATATTATTTTTGTTAAAATTAGGTTAAATAAATTAATTTGATCGAAAAAATTGTGAATCAAATTTTAAATTGATTTAAATTAATATTATTTTTATAAAAAATAAATATAATATTTTTTTTATAGAAAATAATTAAAATATTCTTATTATATATATTAATTTTAAAAATTTTAAATTTTAACTTTTTTTTTCTTTGCTGTTATAAAATTAAGATTTAGAGTTTTTAAAAAATATATATATATATTATATATATATACGAGTATTTTAGTTATTTTTTATAATAAGGATATTGTAGTTATTTTTTATAAAATAATATAATTTAGATCGATTTAAAATTTAATTTATTGATTTTTCGGTTACACTGATTTGTTCGGTCTAATTTTAATAAAAATAATATCATTTAATTAATTATATATGTTAAATTTTAATTATTAAAAAATATTTAAAAAAAATTTTGACATCTTTATCTAGTTGGATTAATCAAAACCAATTTCTACCAGAAGTTATTGAACGGTGTAATTTCTATTTTACAATATGGTCAATTGTTGATTGATACCACGTACACTCTATCACTTTGTGTGTGTATGAATGTGTCTATAAACTTCTGGATCAGATAAAAAATATAAACGGCAATGCATAATAGAAATATTCATGGTTGATATGTGATGTTTGTAGCAAGTTTATTAATGTGTGCGGTTAATCTTATGATAGGATGATGTTATTATATGTGCTATTGTGCTTCATCACTTAGTGTTCCATCCCCTAGTCAGTCTCATTTATCCTTGGATTCATTTGCACTGCTATCTCTTTGGTGGCTGCAGGTGTATCTGCAGCAATGAATGAGCTGCGTCCATGTGCCCCAATAAGTCTAAAACATGTCGTTGCCCAAGAATTGATTAAGGGATTACGAGCTGTTTCTGACTCATTGTTGCTGTACAATACAACTCGAGTGCTCAGAGCGAACGAATCAGGACTTTTCCTCTCACTCTGCCGGGCATTTATTGAGGTGCTTTATGATTTACATCCATGAGACTGATACTATAAAAATAATAACAAATTAACTAACCTTTGTCCCATTAAGTGGAGTACGATACAAAATTATTGTTTATAATTTGAGCTGCTAATCTGCTCTCATGCTCTTTCAATAAATTATTGTAAATATATGTTCTTGATTCCTTGAAATTTTTATTTTGATGTATAGGTTGCTTATCCTCATTCTGCAACATGTTTTGGACGATGTTACCCCGGTGGAGCAACAATTATTATGGATGCTAAGAACTTGTATGACGGAATCAGCCGCCTATTAGAGACATCCTCTGCTGCAAGAGAGCTCCCAAAACCAGTGAACAATGGCAAAGCAAAGGGTGCAGATGAGAATGGCGATGTTCCGGCAGCAGCAGAGAACGGAGAAACCACTATTGTATGAATTTTTGTGTTAGATATATAATTATTTATGTATCTTTTTCTAACAATTTAATTTCAAACTTTTGAAATCTTAATAACTCTATGGCAGTGCTTATTTTCCCCTTAATGTTTGTTGGTTTTCTTTTGAACACATTTAACAAATAGAAATATTGCAAAAATGTTATATCAACGTTCTTTTATGAATGAGTTTCAGTTATTAATTCCTTCTGGAATATGTAATATTTATCATTTTTTATAGAATTTATTACAAATTCTAACTTATTTGTCAACTTTTTGTTGGCATACGGGATAAATTTAGGTTGCATGCAATATTAGTATTAAAAGTATATATATATATATATATATGGGAGCTTCTATGGTGGCCAAGAAGTTAAGGTGGCCAAAGTGACCATATGATGTGTACTGCAATTTTTGATGACACCTGCAGTTAGAGATTGTGATTGACTTTATTATGACCAAATGAATTTTTTAATTACAGTAAAAATAATAATAGTTGATAACATTAATGAAGGGTAAAATCATAAATTTGAAATTTATTTTTGAGAAAAAAATTTATTAGAAAAAATAAAAGAAATTTGAAAGCCAAAGTTAGGGTTCCAAATTCAAACAGGGAATGAATGGTGTAGTGAGTCTATCGTTGTTGAAGGTTGCTGGCCTCTCTTTGTAGCCGGCGGTTGTCTGCAGAGGTAAAATTCATTGTGAGTTGTTGTCGCGGCACCTGTTAGAAATTGGTTGGAGAAGGTGATTTGTGTGGATTATTCTATCAAGGTGTCGGAGGCGGGGATATATCATGGACAGCGTTGAAGGGCGCTAGTTGGAGGTGAAAGCGGGGAAAAAGCATGGTGGGTCATTTGCGTCGTATCTGGTAGGCGCGGATTGGAGAAGACTGTGTGGGTGGAATTAAACATCAAGGTGTCGGAAGCGGCTTGGCACAACGGGTATATCATCGGTGGCATTAGCAGTCGCTACATTCAGGTATGTTATCATCCTTTTTTCGTTTTTGTCTGCAGTCATTGTTGAGTATTTTGTTTTTGTTCTTAGTATGCTGAATGAGTATGGCTCCTGGAACCATATTAAATGGTCGTCTTTAGATTATTATTGAAACTTCAATAAAAGTACCTTACTTCTGTTGGTATCCAATATTAATGAATTCAATAAAGTACTAAAACATGCCATTTGATTGTACAAAAAATTTAACAATAATGTGTGTACATATTTTAGTATTCATGAATCAAATTTTTTTCTCATTTTCTTCTTATCTTTAGAAAGTATTATTGATTTAGTTGCTGAGAGATGTATGTGTCAGACCATTTATGTATATTTAGCTTATTCACATTGATGGTATAGAGAGAGTCATTAGTTATAAAAAGTGTTTGTGTTAGAAATTTTTGTGGGAAGGATTGAAAGAAATTTGAGTACTTCTCCATAAATCTCACTGCAAGTTATGATCTTACTTATCTATTTGAGTGATCTGTATTTTATTTTATTTTGATTTCGAATTATTTTTGCGCAAAATAAATCTTTTACTTTCGAGTTATGCTTTAGTTCCTATTTATTCTCTCGAATGTTCTGGTTTTAAATAAACTCTCATGTTTATCTTCTTTTTCTCATTCTTTCGTTGAAAGGGTTAAAGGAGAGTTGAATACTTCTCCATAAATGTCACTGGAAGTTATATTTGAATTTTCTTTATGTTATTGTATTTCAATTTCCAAAATTTTTTGCACAAAATAAACCTCTTATGTTTGAGTTATGCTTTAGTTCTACTAGTACTTTTTTTGTCCGATATCCTCTGTTAAAATAAACCACATGTTTATCTTCTTTCTTTCTTTTTTTTTTTTATATTTGGAAGGATTGAAGGAGATTTGAGTACTTCTTCATAAATGCCACTACAAGTTATGATCGAATGTATCTATTTAAGATTTTCTTATTTTAGTTTATTTTGATTTTCAATTTTTTCGTACAAAATTAAATATTTTACTTTTGAGTTTTGCTTTAGTTCTACTAGTACTCTTTCTTGTCTGATATTCTTGATTCAAAATAAGAAATTGTTTATCTTCTTTGTCTCCTTTTGTTGGAAGGGTTGAAAGAGATTTTAATACTTTTCTTCAAATTCCAGTATAAACTATGATCTAATGTATGTATGTATTTGAGTTTTTCTTGTTTTATTTGATTTTGATTTTCAATTTCTGTTCTGCATAAAATTAAGGTGTTACTCTTGAGTTATGCTTTAGTTCTACTAGTACTATTTCCTCTCCAATATCTGAGTTTAAATAAATTTTCTTATGTATCTTCTTTCTCCCATTTTTTTTATAAGGGTTGGACTACCAAAATCATAAGGATTGATGATGTAAATAAAATAAACTTGTTTCTTTCTTTGATATGAAATTATTCTTTTATATATAAAGTTGTTGCTTTTGTATAATTAGGTAAAGGCTTTAAAATATCTTCAAAGCATTAGGAAAGCCAGGTAGCACTCTATTCTTCGTCTGATTTAATTTGAAGAGAATTGGAATTCTTAAGAGAATTGAAAATTATACTTTTCTTGAATTGTGATAAATGTTGTGAATCAAATGTTAGAATTTTATGTTATCTTCGGTGTTGCCAGTGTGTTTAAATTTGAATTGTATAATGCAAATACTTAATAACGCCTTGGAATGGATAGTGGCAGCGAAGGGAACTCGGACTTTTCGGGTCAATGGACCGATGGATGGAGTAGTGAGTCCGAAGAGGAAGAGGAAGAGGTGTCTAAGGGGTTAGAGTCACCGTCACGAGTGGGCAAGGATAATGAGCCGGTAGAGAGAGTTGATGTATTTGGTGAAGGGGACAATGGTGGCAGAATGCCTTCATCGGAGTCACCACGTGGTTCAGGCGATCAAATGAGTGATGATGTGGACACTTCGATGCTTTCAACCGCGGCTGCATTGGCCGATGCCGAATTTCATGGGGTTGAAGAGGCTTATGCAAGATATGTGGAGTATGCAAAGGCGACTGGATTTGCGATTCGAAAAGGGGATTCCATTAAAGATGATGAAGGCAATGTTGTGAGGAAATTTTTCTATTGCAATCGACAGGGCTTGCAGGAGAAGAAGCATTATGAGAGGGCGGATAGGAAAAGGGCGCATAAGGCAGAGACTAGGACCAACTGTAGTGCGAAGTTCATTGTATTTTTAGACAAACAGTGTGGCAAGTGGAGGACGAAGATATTTGTTCAAGATCACAATCATGATTTGACTTTGCCTGCTTTCACTAACGTGATGGCAGCTCACCGCAATATCAACGAAGGTGATAAAGCCCACATTCATAGTATGCACGAAGCAGGATTCCAAACCAATCAGATCATGGGGTTCTTTTCATATTTGTCCGGGGGTTATCGAAACTTGCACTTCATAAAGAAGGATGTTTACAACTATATCGACAATGTACGTCGCTCTCGGATTGTTCAGGGCGATGCGGCAGCAGCAATAAGTTATCTGAAGGGAAAAACCGAGATGGATCCATTAGCTGTTGTGATGTACACATATTGTCCCGAAAACCACCTTGGTCATCTGTTTTGGTCAGACGGAGCAATGCAGTATGACTATGAGTGCTTTGGTGACGTGTTGGCATTTGATTCGACATATAGGAAGAATCTATACAACCAGCCTTTAGTAATATTTTCTGGCACTAATCACCACCGACAGACAATAATTTTTAGTTTCGGGTTGTTGGAGGATGAGAAAATTCCATCTTATAAGTGGCTGCTAGGCACTTTCCTTGAGGTCATGCATCAAAAACAGCCCAAAGTTTTGGTTATAGATAGATACGAGTCAATGAAGGAGGCTATTAGGACAGAATTCCCTAATGCCACGCATCGACTTTGCACCTGGCACTTAGCGCGGAATGCTGTTTCAAACATCAAGGATAATGATTTTTGTTCTGCTTTTAAGACTGCTGTGTATGGTCATTTTGAGGTAGAGGAGTTTGATCAATATTGGGCAGACATGGTTGCTGCATTCGGGTTACAGGAGAACAAATGGATTTGGGCAACGTACGAGAAGAGGGTACATTGGAAAAATGCGTATTTGTGTGATACGTTTTGTGCTGGGTTGAGAACGACGTCAAGATGCGAGGGTATTAATGCATCGCTTAAAAGGTTTATCAAGTCCTCGAATTGTTTGTTGGAGTTGGTCGAGAATCTTGAACGTGTGGTTAAGGACTACAGGAATAATGAGTTTATCGCGGATTATAAATCTCTATATTCAGAACCGGTCATAACCACTGGGTTGGAATCAATTGAGAGGGCCATGTCACAAATCTACACTAGAGAGATATTTTTCGAGGTTAAGAAACAGATTGAAGGGGTGGCTGCGTTGATAGTTCTTCATAGGGAGAGTTATGGTAGCACAGAGAAATTCATGTTTAGAAAGTTTCGTAAGCCCCGTCGGGTTTACTCTGTACTGTATGAAAGCAACTCTGAAAGGTATGAGTGTTCTTGCAAGCTTTGGAACAGCATAGAAATTCCATGCAGCCATATCATCTGTGTTTTGAAAGAGCTGGAGAAGGATGCCTTGCCAATGCGGTTGGTGCTGAAAAGGTGGTGCAAAAATGCTAAGTCTGGATCATTCCACGACTCGGACGGAGGTTTGGATAGTAATAGAGCATTTCGAGGGCGATATGGTTCATTGTGGACTTCTTTCCTCCCTATGTGTTTGTTAGCGGCTCAACGGCCTGCCACGTACAAGTACGCTGCTGCCAAGATAGCGCAGCTATTAAAAGAGATTGAAGCGGAAGTTTCGAAGGGTAACAGTTCAACTTTCGTGCATGATACTGTAGATGGTGAAGATATTTTAGATCCAAAGATTATCAAGTCAAAAGGTGCACCGCGGTCAACCGGCAACGGCAAAATGGCTAGGCGATGCAAGCGCGGCCACGGTTTTGGACATGATCGGCGAAATTGCACAGCAAACAAGGAGGACATGTTAGATGAGGTTAGTGTTAAATTTAAAGTCGCCATTGGTAGTGTTACCGTATGATAATTTACTATTTCATTTTTTCAATACTAAGTATGGAAAAATACTGTAAATCAACTTATTGTCCAGTCATTAGGGTTCGATTTGAGACAAAGTCAGCATGGTGGAAAAAGATCTTGCCGTGCCAAGAATTGTGGGGTCAGCCAAGACACCATTTCTGCATGATCAAGGAGCTTCAACCATTAACACCTAAAGAAAGGGGGTATTTACTGGCTTCAAAAGTTCAGCATGGCTAGTCAAAGTGCCGAACACACTGGTGCTAAATTTAGATAACCATAAGATCATTTTGTCAAGGGGTAATGAGTGAATACATGTACCTGGTTTCATTAGTCTGATGTTAAAGAAACTGTTGGTCTTTATGATAGTTTTTATTTTGATGTTAAAAGAAATTGTTGGTCTTTTTGATAGTTATGTCGTATGTGTAAATTTCAGTTGATTCGAATTAAACTGTGCTAAACAAACTTTTATTTCAAACAAATGAAAACAAAAAATTAAAAATAATATTGGTGTTCAATTTTATGTACTCTTTATGTACTCCTACTATAATTAATTATCATCAACAAAGAAACTAATATAAAAATAATTTACGTAACGAATAATTTGAATATTTTTATATTTTTAATTTACATAACTATTAATATTATAATGGATTAATTTAAATTTAAAAAAAATTATTCATGTAGTACAATATAATACAAATAAAGTGAATTCGAAATCTATAAACACGGGTTTTGTGTGTAAATCAAATAGGATGAGTCCTATTACATTTGGCTAGTAGTTTATATGCGAAAACGTACTCCCTTGGGTGTTATATGCGATTTGCATCCATTTACCCTGTAGATTCCAAATTCGATGGATTTATATAGTAACATAAATGGGTGATCGAAATTATATTTGCATGGTTTTGGTTAATTGTGTTACTTTAATTTAAATTGTGACTTACTATTTAAATGAAGTTAATTTACTAGCTTCATGACCGTAACAGTTTGTACAGCTGAGTCGATTTTGAACTTTAGATCCAATCATATGGTAACCTCATCCAATATCTTAGTGTATATATATATATATATATCTTAAAGTTGTATCTGATTTGTATGTACATGTATGCTTTGGTTTTCACGAAAAAGAGTTATCGAAAGGTTATGCGGTTTTAAGTTTTAAACAGGCTCATATTTTAATCTTAAATATTATAAGAGTCGTGGTAATACTCGAGCTATCAGAGTGGCGCAGCCGGAAGCGTGACATTTCGATAGTTAGGGTGTTACATTTGTGGTATCAGAGCATTCTTTCCTGTAGAGCCTGAGGAATGGATTGACTATGCTTCAATTGCATACTCTGAGCGTTTGTCATGTTTTAGGTCTTGTTGAATGACGAGAATTAGAGCTTTATGCACTTGACGGTCTATTGATTAATGCCATTAGTCTTGCGTTGCGTGATTCCTGATATTAAGTTTGGCCGGCTTAATACTAGTGAATTATGTATATGAAAGCACTGATGGGTTATCATAGATGATATCCGAGTTTTGAGTAAGGTAAATCGCGGGTTTTGGGAACGTTAGAAACTATTTCTCGAGGTTACACAGTTATGTTCTTTGGATTCTGTTGGATGTCTTGTGACTTATTGTTTATTGACCTATCTTGATGTTCTTGTTGCCATTTCTTTTGGGAAACATTTTGTTTTCAATCCTATTTTTCTGTTCATATGCATTCTTCTTTGATCCCAAATTGCATATGTCGGTTTGAATTTCTTGGTGTATCTGTCTTTCTCTGTTTGAACTCTTTCTTGACCCATGTAATTTTTTGACATGACTTTGAACTTGTCTTGATGCAGTCTGCCTTTTTATGTCCATACTCCTAGTCTTGTTTAAAGAAATGGTGATTCAGTTTTTCTTTTAATTGACTATATTTATAACTAATTTTCAAACTTTTATAAAATCGCTTTTGATTTGATATACACCTATCGGGTAAAGTACTAAATTGGTCCCCTAGGTTTGGGCGTAATTCTGTTTTGGTCCTTAAGGTTTAAAGTGTTCTATTTGAATCCAAAACGTTTTCATTTAGCATCAATTTAGTCCCACAGTGAGGTCAAAATTAAATAATTAACAAAATGTCCTACATAACAACAGTTCAAGAACAAAATCGATAATTTGGAGAACAAGTACAAGCTCCAGAGGCATAAAATCAACCATTGATACATCAATACATTTATTTATTATTTTTTATAATATAAATAAAATATTTTCTATAAAACTAAAGAAAATGATAAATAAATGTATTGATGCATCAATGGTTGATTTTGTGCCTCTAGAGCTTGTACTTGTTCTCCAGATTATCGATTTTGTTCTTGAACTGTTGTTATATAGGACATTTTGTTAATTATTTAATTTTGACCTCACTGTGGGACTAAATTGATGCTAAATGAAAACGTTTTGGATTCAAATAGAACACTTTAAACCTTAAGGACCAAAACAGAATTACGCCCAAACCTAGAGGACCAATTTAGTACTTTACCCTACACCTATCTATATAAAACTTTGAAAATTCCTTATGCAATTTAAAAACTATTTATTTTTAATATCTCGTATGTTCTTTTACCGGTTTACGAAACTACACTTACTTTAAGTACAATTTAACTTTTCAAAAATAATTTTATTATGGTTCTGATACGTAACTTTATTTGATTATGTACTTAGGTAATTTTAAATTCTTAAAGGAAAGGCTTTTCGCTTTTATTCCAGTTAGTTTTCGTTTGACAAATTGACTTTAATTTAGCATGATACACTATTTACGCATTTGTTGTTCTTTTGAAAATATTGGGTTCATACATTTCCTCTTAAGTATGGGATAATTCTTTGAACTTTTGTTTCTATGGTTGTGATACTTGATTTTGTTATTAACTAATCTTTTTCTTTTATGAACTCCACCAGTAATCTCAATTTTCCTTCTCTTTTGAATTTCCTACTCCTCTAAGTCAGCTTGAATTTGTTTCTATCTAGTGTGTTGTTTGTCCTCCTAATTGTCCTTCTTTAGTCAAAGGTTCTTTCTTGAAAATTCACTGTTAATTGAGTTGTTTTTCCTGACGAGTTTTGCATTCTTTTGGACCAATGAAAAGCTTGTTTAGTATCCCATGCTTTGTGTACCTTGTTTTAACTCCCTTGATTTAAGATCCTTTCTTGTTTGGTCTGATTTCTTTTTAATTTCATCTTAAATATTCTTGAATGTTCTTATGTGATGGCAATTTCAAGTGTATTCCTAGAGTTTTGATGTGAACTTTTGAAACAAGTTTTGGATTCTCTTAAGAAATCTAAATCAATTCTTCTCGCTTAAATTGCATCCATAGTTATTCTTTAAAGTGACAAAGTTGCTTTGAAGTTGGCATGCATCGTTTTAAATAAATTTTTGAAACCGACTGATAAGCAAATTTTTACCTCGAAGTTTCCTTTTCTAAATAGAGTTTAACTTGTTCCATATCTGCTATAACATTTTATACACGCTTGTTTGAACTTAAACTTTGAGAGTTCTTGAACAAACATTTGATTTTCTTACAACCTTGCCACAACTTCAGTGTATACCTTTATTTGATTGAGTACCTAAATGTTCTTCAGGATTTTCAAAATTGTTTGGCCTTAACTCAATTGACTTTCATTTTTCAAACCTCGCCTATTCCATCTTTTACTTGGAAGCTATTTAGACAAAATGCAATTTAATTTTCTTTTAACCACATTGCAGTTTTGATATGTGTTTCTGTTACCCTTTTTGTGAAATGCGAGTTATATACATTTCTTTTAGCACATGAGGTGATTTTCTTTCAGTTTTTCATTCCTTATATTCAAATGTATTATGTGTACTAAAACATAAATTTTTAAACCTTGAGAGTGTTATCACTAGCTTTAGTTAACTTTCTTCTATGATTTTATACTTGTTACCTCAGCTTGATTTAGTTCCAAACTACTGCCTTGCTTATCCTTTTTGTGTTCCTATCAGTTTTCTCTAATTCAAGAGTCTTCCTTGAGGTTGTTAAACTGAATTTCTTTCCAATACTCTTCGTCGATTGTACATCCTTGTTTACTTGTGGATTCAGCAGTTCTTTCAGAACTCTTGCGGAGATTATCCTTGTTGTTTGTTTTTCTTTTTCAAATTCTTTTATCTTTCTGAGTAAACTCGAGAATTGTTTTGATGTCACGTGTGATCTTTAGGTATAGTAATGCGATGCGTTAGTTCCTTAAGACCTGTTTGTGGATCCGGAAGGTGAAGCGGCAAGTGTACAACGTTATGAGACGTCGTGAGAGTTTCGTTCCTCGCAAACAAGTTTGAAGATGTTATGCTTGCGAATGGTTATGAAGTTGTGAAGTGGTTGACGGAGTTAGGAAGTTGAAACTTAGAGAGGGGTACGAGATACATGAGTGAAAGCTATATCTGTTGTTAGATACCAACTTGTCTTGTAGCCTTTTGGCACATTAACCATAGCTCTGCCGTGTGAACACCTATCTTGACTTGCACCCTATATTGTTTCTCCAAAGCTTTTGTAAGGTTTTGAAACCATATAAACTTTTTGCATTGAGCCTATCTTGTATCTTTCACCTTACACTATACCATACCCTTATATTTAAATCTTATGGTTATCTAGTATTTGAAATTTTATGTATAGATGTTATGATTTCTTTCTTTCTTGAAAAGTATTTAAAAAGTAGTGTTAAGTCTATGTAGTATCTTATGCATTACTTCAATTTTCGAGGACGAAAATTTTTATAAGGTAGGTGGAATGTAAGACCCAAGACTTTTGGAAAGGTCTTATTTTGAACTAATTTCAAACCATATATCTATTTACAGTTTTAATTTCATAAATTATCTCATTGAAGGTAATTAAAGGTAGTTTTGATTAATTGGATTTGAAATAAATTAAGATTTTCATCCAAACTCTATAATTATGGATTATTTTTCTATTTACAACTTAAAGTTCTAGAAATCCAAAAATAATGAGTTTGGGCTATTTAAATTAAGATTTTATCTAATTCTACAATTACTGAGTTATTTTATATATTTAAATTGTAAAGTCGATAGTTGTGAAATAATAAGGATTTTTATATGATTTGGACTAAATAATGAATATTTTAAAATATTAATACTAATATTTTGGAAAATGAAGAAATTAAGTATATTATTTCCAACTATTTGATTTGGACATTTTATTGAAAATAATTTGTAAAATTGATGAACAAATAGTATTTTCTATATACAATTAGTGTTGGATTTAAATTGGGTTTCAATTACTATATTATCCACAATTTTATTTGAAATTACTAAAATGTCCCTAGCCCTAATTTTCTCAAAAACCCTAACCCATTACCCGGTTTCCCAAAACCCAACAGCAGTGACACACTTTCCCTTCCCCCAACTCAATGCGCAGCAATAGCTGCTGCCAAAGAAAGAAAGAAACAAAGAAAGAAAGAGAGATCAGAGGGGGAGGACCGGAGGGGAAAGAGAAGAGGAAGGAAGGGAGGTGGCGCCGGTGGGCGTCACTGCCACCGTCGCCACCGTCGTGATGCCGCCAGGAGGTCGGAACCGAGGAGAGTGAGAAAGTAGTAGCACCGAGAGGGAGAGGTCACTGTTGCTGCCACCGAGCTCGCCGCCATCGCTGCCAATGAAGCCCTCGTCGTCGCAGGTCAGATCTGAAGCGCGAGAGGAGGCCGCGAAGGAGGAGCCGCGCCACCCTTGTTGCCCGAGATTGCCGCCGCTGTTCGCCGCTGCTGGGTTCTGTCGCCGCCATCTTGCCTCTGCCGGCGAGCACGAAGAGAGAGAGATTGGACAGAGAGAGAGAAGACTCACGAGGGAGTCACCGCAGGAAGGAGTTCGCCGCCGCGTTCCGTTGTCTGCGCCGCTGTCATTCATCCTCCCTGCTGCCCGACGCCGTCGCCGTTCACGAAGAAGAGAGGGAGCTCGCATTGCCATTAGATCCACCGTTCCTAACCGTTTCTGTCGCCGCCGTCAGTGCCTTGCTGTTGCCGCCGCCGCCGCGGGAAGCTACGCCTCTATGTTTCTGGCCATCGGAAAACCTCGTCGCCATCGCCGGAAAAACTCTGCCGGTAAGGGTTTATGTTGGTCTTCATTTCCTTTGGGTTTCCGGAAGCTTCATTGTCGCTGTATGTTAGTTTCATCTATCGTCGCCGGAGATCTGGTCGCTGCCGCCACTCGAGGTGGTTACCGGGGCTGCTGCTAAGCCGGTTCAATGAACGCTGCTGGTTTGTTTTCTTAGTTCGGTAAGTAGTTGTGTTTTAGAAAACCCTGCATTAGTATCCTATTATGTTTGGTTATAAACTCTGAGGTCTTGGTAACGTAGGTTCGAGTTCTGTATGTTGCGTGTCACTTTTAAGTTGCTGTGAGTATTGCGAAAGTGATCAGATACCGAGTTGTGGTTTGCTGTTGATTTTGAGTTGAGACGAAAAGGACTCAGTGAGGCGTTTGGGATATGGTTTTGCGTCTTGAAGTAGGGGCTTTCAATACAAACTGATTTATTTTAAATTAGAAATTGTTATAAATGGATATGTTGTACGAAATGTATTTCTGGTGGTTATGTGAGTCTTATGAATTGTCTGATTTTATCTTGAATGAATATGGTTGCCTGTTTGATTGAAACAATGTCTGGTTTTGATAAATTGGAGATTTCTGGATTGGTTGATTTGAATGATTTTGACAATCTGAAAGTTGAGTTTTTGTTTTATTGGAAACTGATTTGGTCTTGAACCTATTGGAAAGAGTTGATGGTTGGTTTTGTTGGGACCCGGAAAGGGTGGCAAAGTCCAAATTTTAGGGGAGATGCTGCCGAAATTTCTATAAAATCAGATACTCTAATTAAAACGAATTTTTAAAAAGAGAATGAATTATGCTTTGACTTGAATTACGGATATATGAAATATGTTTGAAGTCTTTTATTAAGAAAATCTTTATACTTTGAATGTAAACTATTTTTGAAAAGGATTAGGTTTTAAAGTCAATTTGAAGATGAAAATAATTATATTTTGGAAGTTGATTAAATAAGTAAATTTGAAGAAGTTTTAATGGATTTAAAAGGAACTTGGATTTTGATTAACTAATTTCACTTTACGACGTTTTAAGAAAAGTTTGAAGTATTTTAGGAAACTTTGACTTAGTAAAACTGAAACAATTTCCGAGCCTTTGGAAAAGGATTTAAGAATGAAACTGAAATTGGTTTTCGGTTTAAATGATTTGGTTTTGGTTTAAGTAAATTGGTTTTGAAATTGGTTCGGAATATTTAGACACATGACTTGGTTTTGGTTTAAATTCAATTTTATTTAGTTAAAACAAGAAGTTAAGGTTTCGGAAGTTTTCAATGAATTTAGGGAATGAGTTAGGTTAATCTCCCCTAAAGTCTTGAGACTCTGCTGAAGAATTTTATGACCAAATCCTGATTTAGAAATGAATGATTTTGAGTCTTTCAAAAGAGATTTTGAGTTTGGCCTGGTTTCATGATTGTTTGGAAGTGTTGGAAAGAGGTGGGAAGTGGCTCCATTTTGAAAAGTAATTCTTGGCAAGATGTGAATTGAATAAGTTTGTTATTTAAAAGAAAATGGGCCAAGAATGAATTTGAAATCAGTTATTGAGCCTGATTGATTGTGGATATCATCAAGATTGATGAGTTATTGGTTGGTAGGCGTAAGGCCCGGGTTCGTCCCGCTTATGCTGAGAGATTTGATAATTGACGAGATTGTTGATAAGTCGCGTGCGCCTGGCAAGGACGGTGGTTAATCCCACTTGTCGAGGTTGCGGCGCCCGCGTAAGGATGGTGGTTAATCCCGCTTACGTGTAGATGTGAGGTCGGAGGCAAAGTATCCCGCTCACATCCTTTCGGATCACAGGAGTGTGCAGGCACTGACATCCTGGACCGTGTGGCGGGCACGTTATCCCAGAGGGTTCCCATGGGAATGTGTCGGGTTGGCAATTGAACCGACAATGTGATATCACAGCCAGTAGGACAGGAATTCATCATTTGCATCTATGTGATATTGTTTGGGTGTGCATATTGTATTTGGTTTGTCTATGTGAATACTTATGTTAACTTCTAACTATTATACTTGTTGTAATTGCTCTTGATTGTGTTTGAACCACATTAATTGTGATTGTGTTTGAATTGATTGGTTTGTGATGAGTTGGTTGCTGATTGAGCTGTTTGGGCCGGGGGCCGTGTTGGATTGGATGGGCTTGAGGCCGTGATTGGTATATTGAGTCCTAGTTTTGTATAAAGTATCTGACCGATTCAGTATAGACTTAATGAACCTATGCTTGGAACGGGATGATCATTTATACCGCGTAGGTAACTGCTTTCATGGTTGCGGTCTAGGAAAATCTTTTCAGACATTTTCTTTAAGAAAGGAAAAAGGTTTTGTTTTAGAATATTTGAGAAATTTAGCAAGTCTTCAAAAAGGAATTTTCTGGATTTCGAATGTGAACCTATGGTTTTTTTGGAAAGACTCATAAGACGAGTAATGATCGCTGAACTCTAAGAGTGATTTTATCTTTACGTATCTTGTTATAGCAATTTCTGTAATCCTATAGTGAGAACAAGCGAGGACGACGTTCTCACTCCCCTACAGGTTATTCCTTTTCAGGATATGGAAGACGAAGCTTCAGGAGAGTTATGTTTATTTTCTGTTTATTCGGTCCTTTTGTATTACCGTAGCTATTGTTTTCCCTCGCCTTTATCTTCAGGAGAGTTATGTTTATTATGATATGTATATTTGTAAACTAGTGTGTGTGCGTGTGTATATATATATATATATATATATATCTTAAGGTTGTATCTGATTTGTATGTACATGTATGTTTTGGTTTTCACGAAAAAGAGTTATCGAAAGGTTATGCGGTTTTAAGTTTTAAACAGGCTCATATTTTAATCTTAAATATTATAAGAGTCATGGTAATACTCGAGCTATCAGAGTGGCGCACCCGGAAGCGTGACATTTCGATAGTTAGGGTGTTACAGTTGGAAGGTAAGGCTCCAAACATGTCAAATGCCACACCTTCAGACAAGTCAATTGCAGAGTCATTTAAACTACCATTCGAACTATTTTGCTTTGCTTCGCTTCAGAACTACCAGAACGATTTCCCTCAGCTTCGTTACTAGAAGAAGAGCTCAAATCCTCTGTAAACCGGAATACAGCTTGGACCCAACGCCTGAAACCACCAAACACGATAGGAGAACTATAAAGGGTTATTACAGTCAAGAGAAGAGTGAAAGAAAAGCAAATCGCTTTTTCACTTTTAGGAAGTGGATAAAAAATGGGAAGAAATGAATATTATAACTAAAGTAAGATTATAACTCTTATATACAACACTAAGGTAACATTGCATGATTGTCCTGAGAGAGAAAACAGAAATCTTGGGGACAATAACATGTTTGGAGAAGGATACCGAGATAAAAAATTAAAATCGTCTCTGTCTCAGGACAATTTTAAGATAATTTACATAGTTCCAAAATAAAGGGACGAATGTGACATGCCTTTCTCCAAAAAGAAAGAATGCAGAACACGCATCTGTAAAACTATGCAAAAGAAAAGTTATCGGTTCATGATCAATTCTCTCGAACGGTTCTCAACTTGTTTGCAGTATACATGAAGCTTCACTACAAGGTTTTTGTTTATTTGTGGCAATTTTTTTCTTATTTGTGGAGGTTTATAACCCCCACCAAATGGTTTGTGGAGGTTTCTAAAACCCCAAAATTTGAGGTGCCACGAGATCTTTTGTGGGGGGTTTTATATGTGTTTAGTGAGGGTTTTATATTGAATTTTTGTGGCAGTTTTAAATCACTTTTGTGGCAGTTTAAAACCCCCACAAATTGACTTTTCAATTTAACACAAATTAATCATTTTGTGAGATTTTAAAACCTCCACAAACCTTATAGTTATTTATTTTTAATTTCAAATCATTCATTAATCTCATCTCATTTACATATTCTCAAATTAAAATTTTATTTTTTAATATCAAATTTAAAAACTAAATCTTTTATAACACAATTCCTCAATATAAGACATAATTCTAAATATAAAAAAATTCTCATCGTCAATAGTTTTAAACATATATGGTATTATTCTACATCATTAAATTTAAGCATAAAAATAACACTATTTAAGCAGCTTCCAAGAAGCAACATTAGCAATAACACTATGATGAGATTCTAAAGTTAAAAAATAAAAATAAAGCTGCTCTTGAAAATCTGCAAACCAGAGGTTAATGAAAATTGAATTAAAGGCACTACACCAAATTAGCCAAATAACTACACTTAATTTGTGACCCTTATTTTAAGGGTCTCTATTAATCAACATTGTGACACTTATACTCTTTATGTTTAAACTGTCATTGACTCTATGTCTCTCTCACTCTTTTTCTTTTTTCTTTTTTTCTAATTTTCTATTTTTTCTAAAACTGTATTCACATTTTCACTACTATTTTAGATGAGATGAGAAGAGATGAAAAACAGAGAAAGTCACGTAACAACCTTCACCACGCTATAGTTCGCCGTTCGTCGTTCGTCGTCATGATTCGCGTTGGACGTTCACCGTTCTCTATTTACCGTTCGTTGTACACTGTGGCGGTTCGCATTCGCCGTTCACCGTTCGCTGTCTCCCGCGTCGTCTTTTCTCTTCCCCTCGAGTGCGAACCCTAATTCCTTATCCAGTGACTTTTTCTTCTCTTCCAACCTCAATACTAAATACTGATTGTGAGTATTTAATTGTTCTTCTACTGTAATTTTTACCCCTGCAATTTCTTTGTTGTTGCATAATATTTTTTGTGCTGAAGTTGTTGCAATTGTTTGATCTTGGTGCTCTATTTTTTTGCAATTTATCGTAATGATTATATCCTCATGTTCATATTTGCTATGTTCTTTGAATTCTCTTATTTCTTTTTTCCGCACTCAACATGTTCGATGAAATGCTTCAACTAGATTTCTTTGAATTCTCTCTTTATTATTTCTTCTCTTGATTTCTTTGATATTTTTGTGCCTTGATAACATCATGAATTGGTTAGTACTCTTCTTGAATGATGCAAATTGCTACACTAGAAATGGAAAAGCTAATTAGCTAAAAATGCTAATTGGAATAAAATATAAGTAAACTATCTTAAGCTCTAAGAAATTATAAGCCATACTAGGCACTGAATTTAGAAAATTAAAGGTGTTGAATTCTTTTTCTATTCACAACATATTAAAAGCATTTGAACATATTAAAAGCATTTGAATGGTAGTTAAAATTCAAATTTGTCGGCCAAATGTTATAATTCCCAAAGCCATCAATTTTAGTTGTCACACCACCTTTAGGGTGATAATGTGAAAAAGGCAGCAAGGCAACTCAGGGCATGCCTTTCATGGAGAGACACCATTGTCACTGGTATGGTATATGCATTTTCAGTTACTTTTTGAATCATCCACTTCTCTTTTTGTTAGTTTTTCTTGCTTTACTGAATATGTTTTTTATTGTTCATTTCACCCTTTAACTAGCTAGTGTGACTTAGATTCATTTGACCATTATTTTACCAGAGTAAGAAAGATAGGTAATACTTTACTGTTATTGAGGAAACTGACGACCAGATCACTACCTCTTGAAATTTTCACTCACATTATCTCACTGTATTTATAGTTCTGTATTTATACTACACAACGTACAATTCCTTTAGTTCCCTTGCAGCACCTTATAGCTCCTTTATCAATTTACAATGAAGTGACGTGTATTTTGTTGTGCTCTCTCAAATATTGATCATTTGCATTAGATTGCAGATGGACGGTTTGGCCAAGACTGATAAGCTTGTTTTTATTTTGACGGCAACAAATCTTCCCTGGAATTAGATGCAGCCATAACCACTTCCAACCGCAACCAAAAGAAGTCCTCCAAGTTCGCATCAATGTAGCAGCACAAGTTGAAGTTTTAATCAAACAAGAAGATTTACTAGAATTCAAAAAATTGTAGGAGTTGCTGAAATTCAAAAATTGTTCCCTTCTTTCCACCTTGAAAAATAGGTATTGTTAAATACCCTGAGAAAATTAATATTGAAAAAGAAATAGAATATAAAACTGATCAAAGGATTTTGAAAAGAATACAACTTATGAAGCGCTGGGCTAGGTGGGAGGTATGAATTGAGCCTTAACTAATCAAAGGATTTTGATTCTAATATAATATGCATATGAATCACTTATATTTATTAATTTTATAATCCCTTGTGCAGATCAGTAATTTTGACTACCTAATGCAACTCAATACACTGGCTGGGCGTAGTTATAATGATATAACACAGGTGATCTTTTTCCCTTGTTTCTTAACCAGTAATTATTTCTTTTCTTAATTTATTAATTTTTATCTTATATGAAATTGTTATTTAAATGGAATTGACTTGTCAATATCATTTTGGTGAATCGGTAAAAGTAGAATTGACTTGTCAATATCATTTGAAAGTTGGTTGAGTTTTATTAAATCTATGTTAATCATGTCAACTGTATATGTACTTATATCCTGATATAATTTTTGAAATATGGTTCCTATGTTTACTTTACATAAGCCACAGAGACGACCTCTACAGCTAAGTGAGCAAGGCCAAGTCCTTGAGATTGCCATTGAAACCGCTGCAAATGTTATTCTAGATCTTAAGGACAGCCCTAATGATTGGGTCAGTAAAGTTGGTGATGGTGACTGTGGATCAACTGTGAGTCCTGTCCTCAAAATTGTCTATTATAGCTGTTGAAGTATCATGTGAATTACTTGATTTATATGGTTCAACTTCTGCAGATGTATAGAGGCGCAAAAGCCATTCTGGAGGACATCAAAAAGTAAGTCTACGTCCTATTTGGTTAGGTATATCTTTGTTTGTACTCTTAGGGACAAGTTACTGCAAAAGCAATTGCCAATTTGAATTGTAATCACACTCTGACCTGAACTGCTGTTTTTTGTTCACAGCTATCCTCTAAATGATGCTGCAGAAACTGTCAATGAAATTGGATCAACAATTCGAAGAGCCATGGGAGGAAGCAGGAACAAGTGGGATCATGTATTATGCTATACTTATGCCATTGTTGAAGTTTAACTAATTATGCTGCTTGAGTATTGCTTTCAAGAAACTTTCTCTTTTCAGATATACAATTTTCTACAAGGCAGCATATACACAGCTGAAACCAAGCTCTGGTTCTGTTGTCACGCCAAAACAATGTGGGAAATCCAATATGGCTACCATTAATTTCAGAGTTAACTTTTCCTTTTCCCATTTTTTACTGGCAATCCCTCATGAGTTGTTTGATTTTCAGGGGATGAGGCACTTGCATTGCTGCTGTTAGCAAATATGGGGGTGCTACTGCTGGTTAGAGAACCTCGCCTTTCAAAAGAGAATGTTTTTATCTTTTCTCTGATAATTATTGGTGCATTGAACCCAGACCGTCTGAAAAAATTTCAAGAGAGATATGCTAGCTTTAACGACCCAGTCATCCCCAAATTCCATTACGGATCACACTACTCCAGTGCAGGAACAGTGAGTTCCCCTCTATTTTCTGCTTCCTTTTTCAATAGAAAATTAAAAAATAACAAATTTAACTCAGATATATTAACTTATGGTCATGCTTTGTTGATATCTTGCTGTAGAATTAGTGTGTCTATTTTACTGCTGTGATAAATTTTAAAATTAGTTTATATTCATAGCACAACATAAACCACTATGAGTCTATGATAATGTTGACATTCAAACTACAATAGCAATAGAAGCAATTTCTTATTTTGTACACAATGTTCTCGAGTATGGTTGATTCGTTAATGGTTATTATCTTCTTTTCAGGTTCTGTATTATCTTGTTAGGGTTGAACCATTCACTACCCTTGCAATCAAACTTCAATGTGAAAAATTTGATCATGCAGATCGGATGTTCTCAGATGTTTCTACTACTTGGAATGGAGTCCTTGAGGACATGAGTGATGTGAAGGAATTGGTAAGTCTATTAACTTTAATGACAAACTGATTGATTTGTACCTTTTGCACTCTTCTCTCATCTTGTGCATTTTTTTGGGCCTATTTATGTCAACCTATTAGCTTCTCGAGCTATTTTACCTCCCTGAGGTCCTCACAAACAAAAATTCAATTGATTTTGGCACAACACAATTGGGAGAAAAGCTTGGTATACTCTATATTTTCAGCATTTGTTTCTTTAGAAGAATTTGTGGTACAGTCAAGTGCATATTTTAGTTATTATCCCTGTGATTCTTCTGCCATATCAGATACTGTAAGACTTCCTCCTTGGGCTGAGAATCTAGTTTATTTTGTGCATAAGCATTGGATGGTTCTGGAGAGTGAGTATGCATCTGCTCATTTACATGAGTGGATTGACCTCATATTTGGGTATGCACTTGCTTCAAGTTTTTTGCTTGTCCTTTAACAATACTCCTCTCTTTTCCTTCACTTTATATTCTGCTACTTTAACTGGCCTATTTGAATATTATCTTCTACATCCTCTTTGGTTTTATGAGCTTGGGGTTATGCCATGTATTTCAAACAAATTCAAATGTGCATTAGTCTTGGTGGTAATCTTTCTTCGGATATTTCTAATTTTCTATATTTCATGTTCCATTGCAAGTCTTTTTATTCGTGAATGCATTCTAATCATTGCATTCTCTCATTTACAGAGGACAAGAGTTGCTTGTGAAGCAATTGTTGAAGCTGGATACTGTTGAGATTGAAGGTGCAGCGAAGTTGCGAAAAAAAGTTGAGGATTAAGTTACAAGTATAATTGTTAGCTTTATATGTTTGGATTAAGTTGGAATTTTTTGAATTTACATTTTATGGATTATGACTATGTAAAACTTGTAGAATTTAACTTTTGAAATATATTGTTTCTATATTTGTAAAACTTGTGAGATTGAGTTTAAATTTATTGAAATATAATTTCATTTATTATTTTGTTGGTAGACACATAAATTATTTATAATAGAAATAATTTTTGCAATAATTAATAAAAGAAAGTATTGATGTGGGAGAGATTATGACAATTTAAAATAGTCACTAAAAAAGGAAAAAACTATCATAAGAACTAGTAACTTAATTAGTGACGGTTTAAATCGAAAAACCGTCATTAAAAATATTGTGACAGTTTAGATAGTCACTAAATATACCTAAAAACTGTCATAAGAACTAGTAACTTAGTGACGGTTTAAAATAGTCATGAAATATAAGGAAAAACTGTCATAGGATTTAGTAATTTAACGACAGTTTTAAAACGTCGCGAGATACAGCATAAAAAATACATTTACAAGTGTTACAAATTAGTGACGGTTTTATACTTCAAAAACTGTCACAAACAATTTAGCGACATTCCTTACCAACGGTGGTCCAAAACGTTACTATGTCAGCTGGTGACGCTCAAATCTGTGACGCTTTTTTAACCGTCGCAAAACCATTTAGTGACAGTTAAAATCGTCGCCAAGCATTAAAAAAAACCATCGCCAAAATGCTGTTTTGTTGTAGTGAGGGTATAATAGTAATTGACAAAAGTAAGGAGAAAAAATTGGATAGAGCTAAGGAAGCTTCATTTTTCTTATAAAAGACAGAAAATATATCACAATTTCTAATGGCTGATTTATTTATATAATAAAGACTTGAATTTTTTTCCTTTGTAACATTATTCATGACCTCTTTGGCCTGTGACATAAAAATTAACAAGCCAAATAACTACATATCTACTTACACTCAATCTAATACAAATAAGATATAATTTAAGAGCAAGAAGCTCTTTTTCTACTTTACAATTCAAATTGTGGTTGCTGAAGATTTGTTTAACTCACTAAAAAATGCAGTATCTTTGAGAGATTTGTTTAACTCACTAACAAGGTGATATAATTTCAATATACACTATTAATTTCAAAAATGACTTTGAAGCTTAACTCAAAAGAAGAAATTAATGCTATTCCAATTTTAAATTTAGCTGCGTATACACAGATAAAAATGTTGACAGATACGAGGTTGCCAAGCCTAAAATTAATTAATTAATTAATTGACTCGATCAAATACAAAACAGTAGTAGTAATGTTGGTAACATCAAATTGAATTGAACTAGAACTTTTAAGTTCTTCTCAATGTCCCTTAACCCTTTTGGTTTGGTTTTTAACTCTACTTAATTACAATCATATATAATTTAGATCTTAAGAAATGGACTTGATCCCACTTAACACCAATAAAGGAAATTCATCTTTATATTATTACTTACTTGGGTATGGGACTGATTTTGATTTTGTTGAGGATTCAAGCTCAAACTCAGAAGAGTAGATCTAGCTGATGATGCACAAATCATTCAAGAATTGTTGTTAATTATGCAATAACATCACATCACATGGATATATAGAAACTTACAGTATTATTATTACTAACAGAAGAGGAATCATGAGTGGAATTCAATGCAAATTCTTGAACTTGAATCAAATTCTTTAATGCAATTTTGCCTTCCATTATTGGGTTAGAGAGATTTATTGCGATCTAGCTAACTTTGAGATAGAACAATGCAGCACATACATACATCAGCAATCATATACTAACAATTATATACAAACTGAAGAAAAGCATCAGCAATCATATACTAACAACAACAAAATCTTGTCACATTAGATGGGTTATCAAACAATGTCATTAAAGGAAAGGATTCTCACCAACTAGCATGGCTTTTCACAAAAATTCCAAGTTACCATCTACAAGGTGCAATTTGAAACTGGTCAGTTGCAGTATCATATGTCTCAAGGGAAGAATCAAAGCATATTCTTTTACGGCATGAGGCTAATTACTACAAGACATGAAAGAAAAAAACACATCAAAAGGAAAAAAATATGAATAATGGAAACTGGAAAGCAACTAGTCATTTAGCTCTTGCACTTTAATTGGTATTTGCAAGTTCTTTTACAGGAAAAAAAAATCAAGAAGGATAAACTATCTCAAGCAATAGCAATATCTATTTATTTCACTAGGAACGAGGCCAATCATCACCATAGTTGTAATAAAGTGAAGAATTTTTATTCTTTTAAGTAGTTCCTGTATATAGCTAGGATAAGCAACTGTTGGGTGCTTTTATATATGAGTCTAAAAACAGTAATTAACAAAAACAAGTGGAAAACAAACTACTAAATATATATCCTACAACTAGTGATCATACAGTAGTAAGTTTTAATCTTCTATGTTCAAGCAAACATGCATTTTCTAGTGTATAATATTTTTCTGCTCAAAATAGATGGCTTCTTCCCCTTTTCTTTTCTCCTCTTTCACATTCAGAAATCATGATCTGTTCACTTACAAGCTCTAACAAGGCAATTTCATATTGCGTGCGTTACAACTTACACGCTCCACAAATGGATTAGTTGGCCATAAATAGACCATAAGCAACAAAACAAAACTGCAAATCAATTTACTCTCTCGAATTATACTCTGCCTCTGTTCCCTTTTATATTCATTTATCACTATATACGTGTGTTCCGAGAAGAAAGACTAATGGATAGCAGTGCAAAACCGACAGTTCAACAAAGTCTCAGGAAAAAAAAGGATAAAACTCGTATATATGAAATTGATAATGTGAAACACACTTGCTCATTCAATACAATCACAATATATTAATCACAGTTTTATTTTCATTCTTGCTTCTCTGTCAAAGTTCCTTCTCTGTATTCTTTAGTTTCTATCAATATAATATGTTAACAGAGATCATGTGTCTGCCCAAAAGTAGAGTAAAGTTCAATAAGATATATTAAATTGCACATTTTATTGATAAAGTTATACAAAACCTTGCCAAGAAAACCAAATTATCCCAATCAATAGTGAGGGCTTCCATGTCTCCTTTTCAAAGAAAACATGAATTCCAACCCCATCCAAAAATCATTCAATATATTCATACATGCCTTGAATACAAGGGAAAATAATAACGTGCAGAATAGAACATTGCACTGCTACGTGAAATGCTAGCAATGCAAAACTTTAGTGAAAGGAAATAACAACAACCAAAACATTACATAAAGTGAAGATTTGAAGGATTACTTGAAGAGTTTCTCTGTAATATGGTTCATTCGTGCAACATCGGCACCTATAAGTTCATCAACCTTTTTTCCATTTTGAAAGAAATGGAGTGTTGGCTGCACAACGGCACAAGGGATTATAAATATGAAGTGTGATTGATGGACACAGTGAGATATATGGTCCATACCTATGTAAGATTTTATGTATACAAAAGAATAACAGAATAAATGAATTTCTAACTAAAAGCTTAAACAATTACCACAGAAGTAATCTGTAACTTGCTTGCGTAATGTGCCTTGAATTTCTTCCTGAAACACATAGTAGAAAAGGGCAAAATTTCAGGTTTCAGCTGCCTTGGAGCATGGACTTATCTTATGCAAAACACCAGAACATAGTAGAAATACCAAAAAAAAAAATTAAGCTATTTCAGCTTATGAGTAGTAAAGCTTAGTAACTAAAAAAAATGGTTTTCCAGTACATAAATTTTATCTCTATCCATGATTTAAACCTGCATTACATTGTAGAAAATAGGCCATACCTGATCAATATCAATCTTATATGTTGTTACATGAGGGTACTTCTTACTTAGTTCTCCGATTATAGGAGAAATAAACCTGCCTACAAAGAAACAAGAACTAGGGAAACAGTTGGGATTTGTGTCTACAGTAAATAGAAAGCAAGAAAAATATATGAACAATCAGAAGCGCGGAAACTACCTCTTAGCAAACTGTCAATAAACATAGCATGTGATATCCATATAATTAATCATCACACATGCATAATCAAAATATCAAACAGAATATAGTTCACTATATTCCAACCCCATCCAAAAATCATTCAATATATTCA
Source organism: Arachis ipaensis (assembly GCF_059453495.1). Classification (NCBI taxonomy): domain Eukaryota; kingdom Viridiplantae; phylum Streptophyta; class Magnoliopsida; order Fabales; family Fabaceae; genus Arachis; species Arachis ipaensis. The sequence goes on from NC_142435.1 coordinate 19,341,260, forward strand.
TACATGCTTTGAATACAAGGGAAAATAATAGAACCGCGGGGAAGGGGGTTGAAGTTCAACTGCAAAATATCATGTCATTTTCCTTTGAACAAAGCAACACCAAAACAGATATGTCTTCAAAATTTACAAAAAAGGAGAGAGATAAGAACTCATTAGATCAACAAAGAAAGAAAACAACAAACAAGAACCAACCTCATGCTTGGTATCCCAGAGAACTTTTGGTTTACAATATACTCTTAAATATACTCTGAAAAATGGGAAATTAATTTGTATCTTCAGGAACAGATCAAAATGTCAATTAATTAATCAAGTAATTATAATTCACAATTAGAAAGAGAGATAGAGAATCATGATCATAGCAAATAATCAAATCCAAAATAACAAAGACGCAGAGAAACATAAAGAGACAAATGAAATTTTTCAAAATAAAATGACATTTATTAATAGAGAAGAGATATCAATAAATTAATGACGAAGAAGAAGTACCAGCGGCAGTTCGAAGGAGAAATATGGAGGGAGAGAAAGTTGCGTCGAAGAAGAAGCTTGGGAGCGAACAGATCTGAAAACACGTTGACAAAAGAGGTGGCTCGATCCAGAAGCGTTCTACCATGGCACGACGACAGAAACGGCGGCAGCAACAACAATGGCAGTGGTGACGGAAACAGCGGCAGCAACAACGGCGGTGGAAACTCCACTGTGACAGCAACAATAGTATAGAACGGACACGGCAGAAGCTCTCTATCGCAACAGACACGGCTGTGACGCCGGTGCCGGCGGCGAAAATGGCAGCGGAAATGACGGCGAAAATGGCGGTAGAACCCTAAAAATTACACGGCAGGGTCTCTAACTCGGTCTCAGGTTCTCAACTAACCCAGTCTCTCCATTTTGAAAAATTGGAAAAATTAAGCTAAGATTTAATTTTAATTAATGATTAGTGGAGGTTTTTTAAATTGCCAAAAATAAAATGTATTTTGGAGGTTTTTAAAAACCTTCACTAAAATACTCCCTCAAATAGATATTAATCTTGTAGTGCTTGTCAACAGCAAAACCATTTTCTCTGAATAAATTCGTCAAGAACTCGTTCGAAAAGTAGTAAGCACGCTGGATAGAAAATAAAGCATTACATTAGGAAATAAGAAATTTGGATGATCAAAGTTGTAAGATAACAATGCCAGAACTGAAACCTTACAGTGCCATCACCTCTGACATAAAAGTTGTCACTAATCTTTTGATCCTTCCCTAAAAATCTTTCCTATAGAACAGAAAATATGTATCACATGAATCATCATAGCTCAAACAAAAAGAAATAGTCAATCAAAATTTGGAATTAAAAAATTCCCCGAACAACACACTATAGTTCGTAACTTTTCCTTTTCTCTTATACTATACTGTAAACCATCCGAACCGTATCAAGCAAACCTCTATCCATCCTACTCTAGCCACCTTGGCATAGTTATCAAACCTAAAAGTAGCAATGTTTTATTTTTATTCACTTTGATATAAACAAGAAAAAGAAGTAAATTTCGATTCATACAATTATTAAAGAGAAATCAATATCAGAAGGAAAATTATCTGGACAAAAAATTGAGCTCTAGTCTATTCTTTAGGATATTATATGGTAACAAAAATCAACCTGGGAAAGATCTCCCGTGGCATAATCTCGGAACAGCACATATCCATTTGGCTGCAAATGGAGAAAGACATGAATTTCAACACATTTGAAATGAACTGTGAACAAGTTATCTAGCAAGTTTTATGAAAATGTATATCCAATTATTGAATACTAAAGTTTCTTCCCTTGATAATTTTTCTAACATTTTTCAATACTAGAGGCATCTTTTCTGGGGACACTGCTGATAACATAAATATCTGTTTACCAAGTCAGATACTTAAACAAGTGATCTACATATAGTTTTCAATAACAAGAGCACAAAACTTGTGAAATGAAGCCAAAAAATTGACAGATAGTATCTAAGAAATGCAAATGTGATCCCATAATCATTCTACAATACACAATGTAAGTACCATGGTAACAATATCAACCGAAGATGGAAGAATTTCTTTGCACAGATCATCAACTATCAAATCAGAGACAAAAGCTCTAACACGGGACTCCTTGAAGTCTTCATGCGTCTACAATTACAAACAAAAATATAATTACATAAATAAATGTAACAACTTTGCTTCCGTTGGATTTGGAATACTGTAAAATAAGCAATATTTCTCCTTTTATTTTATTTTATTTTTTTATAAATGAGAGAAGCTTAGGTGATACAAATTTATTCTTGATCAACATATATCAAATGCAGTTAATGCACTCTTTTTCCATAATAGAAATATGAATTCCTAAGTCTTACAGGTAATTGGATTGAGTTAGCGGATCACTGAGCAATAGACACTGAGGTTACAAAAGGGAAACTACATACTGCTAACCTGGAGGTGTTCGTGTCAAACACGGTTTAAACCAATGCTCCAATACTAGGTATGGATGTGGATTTACATTTTCCAGCACAATGAATGATATCAGAAGAGGTGGCAATTAGGTCCACCGTCCATTACTCTATCATCCATCAAAACCATCTATATCTGAATTTAGTTTAATACTATTCACCCAGTGAATTCAGTTTAATACTATTTAATATTGTTGGATGTTTTAACAATTTTGTAACAAATCAAAATGATATAATGGCTTTTTTTATTGATCTTCTATGGTCAAATCCAACATTCATGATCCATCTATTTGCCACTCTAAATTACCGATTACCATACATTTTTTTTATACCAACAAATCAGGAACGAATCAAGAAGCAGACAGCAAAATTGTTACAATGGAGAGGAAGTTTACAAAACGAAGATGTCTGACCTTAACTAACTCAATAGCCCGTGGCGAGAAATCACATGCATAAACAAAAGCATCTGGATAAGATGCTATCACTGGAAATATAGTATTTTCGGCTCCACAACCAACCTGTTTAGTAAATAGCTTTGACTATTAAGCAACTTATTAATACAAAGAACTACTAAACAGGATTTTGACAAAAAATGAATTTCATTCATAAACACCAAGAAAGAAGAAAATGAAAGTAATATACCTCCAAAATCACTTTTTTTCTTCTCCCCAAAAATGATTTTCATGCAAAAAATTGCTTATATTGTCAGTACTGCAAGCATCAAAGTTAAAAAGAAAACAAACCAAATCAAAATTGAAGATATTATTTCCTCACTCACCGAAAAGTAATCTCCCTATTCCTTATCCAAGTAGTGCCTATCCTTAAAAAACTGTAAAAAAAATTGAATCATCACTACAGCAAAATTACTTATAGCAAATGCCTTGAACATGAAACACAGATAATGGGTGAAAAACTTGGAAGAGTGATCATCCGGTTACAGAAATAGTCAATAGACACCACAGACAAGAGGAAACCAAATACAAAATGAAGCAATAAGACATTTGCATTAACATAGTATAGAATAGACTAGTCTAGTCTTTAGGTATTACTGCGAATCCAATTCAGTATATCATTTTCCCCAATAAACTACAAAAATCTCATCTTTTTATTTTATTTTATTTTATTATTAGAAATTTCAGCTTATCTTCATTCACTTTGCAAATCCAAATTCCCAAAACAATGAAACCAATGGCAAAAGATACTTATAATTAATACTAATTAAAAAAGAATATTTCACCAAGTATAAACTAAATAAAACATAATAAGCAAACAACCTTTTACCTTGTCCTTGTGGCACTTGTAGAAGACATCCCAATACCTCTTTGCTTCTCTTTCATACTTCTTTGCAAAGTAGAACCCAATAAACAAAATCCCCCAAAAAAAAAGCTTTTTTGTGCAGGAAGTTTGCAAGCAAGAGCATTATAAGAAAGAGTACCTCTCCAAAAAGGCGTGACCCCATTGTTTGAATTTGGGTAAATTTGCAACCTTTGTGTTTGTTGCGGTTTCTATTGCTCCATAGAATCTTGGGTAGGTGATGATGATGATTAAATAATAGTTAACATATTGTAATTAAAAATATATTATTGGATTTAGTTAGTGAACATTGTTAACATAGATTTATATATTAGAAAATATATTTTTTAATGTATTTAATAATTATTAGAATAAGTATAGGGAGCCAATGTACTTGTTGTACAATGCATACAATGGGGTTATTTTTAATTAAAATTAAATTTATGGGTAATGAATTAATTTTGAATTAATTCAAATTTAAATTTTGAAAAAAAATAGGATTAGAAGCAATTATAGGATCACAACGTAGACGTCAGTTTATCAATACCGTATCATCTCCATTGTCTCCAGGTCTAACTGAGAACTACTTTCCCACCCGTCACTCCCCGCCGTCGGACTCGCCTACCACCAGCGTCAAAGTCCGCCAAGGCCCTCGTCTAGCACCGCCTACACATTTTTTGTTCGATCTCCGTTGGGCCGCAACCATACAGACATCCAGCGAGCACAGCAAGCAGGCGTGTGTTTCATGTGTTTGATGTCGACGTCGCAAGTAGAAGGGGTCTCAAGTGTGCTTGCTCTTCCACCCCCGTCACCCCGCCAGAGTTCATTAATGGAGTGCATTGTGGCTGAACCGGTGGTTTGTTTTCCATCTCCCGGTGGGAATGAGATTTCATTAAATCCAAATGAAAATATAGATAAACCTCTCGTCGTCGATCCTGTTCAAATAACTAAGGTGAGCATCGTTACGTACAAAACGCTTTTCAATGGATGGTCATTTTTAGTTGAAGAAATTGTTTAGAATCAATGTAAGTGGCTTGTTTAATTTTATGTTGTTAATTGGTATTCAGATGCATCAACAACATGCTTCAGTCAACGAAGCTTAGGAAATTTTTAACATATCATTGTAGTCTTATATGTATGTCAAATGTGATTAACGATTGTAACCACGTCATATTAATGTGTTTTTGGAAGAAAATACTTATTTGTTGAAATAGCTTATATGAAAACCTATTAAAATTCAATATACTCCCTCATAAATAAAATACAGTGGCATGTAGGCAATGTTAATGCAAAAGTTATCAATTGAATTAGAGTTGTAGCCAATGGTAATATAAGTAAGAAGGATATATTTTGATAATGAAAAGGAAAAATGCAGGAGTTATCAATTGATGCTTTTGATGTATTTGCTTCCTGCATGTTAGTATTAGAAGATGAGTATATATATATATATATATATATATATATATATATATATATATATATATATATATATATATATATATATATATATATATATATATATATATATATATATATATATATATATACAGTTATGCATGATGCTTAATGTATGCATAAAGAAAGCATCTCTTAAAAGTAAAAATATGCACCAGTGGCAGTGGCTGGTAAACCGAGGAAGGAACTGTATGTATGGGAGTTGTACCTAATGCATGTTCAGCTGTATGCTATTCAGTGTTAACGTGAAAGAGAGTAGGTAGTAGTCACAATAACTGTGTAATAGTTCAAGTGAAATAATTGATTCAATTACCATGATTAGCATTTAAATGCCTTTTATGTAAAGCTTAAATTAGTTGGGTGGATGACTTGATCTATAAATTTAGTTAGCATTTTCTTGTACTAGTAAGTGAGGTTTCATGTACATGATAGTAAATAAAAATTGAATTTTTTTTTTGTAATTTATGTGTTTATGTTAAAAGTGCAGGCCACGCAAATGTTAGATGTTACTGATATTGGGAGTGACGAGATGGATACTTGTGACGAGGTTCAGATTGTAGTTTAAATTTGTGCAGTCAAGATCCGCATGTTTGATTTCATAATTAATGGCTTTATTTTTTTTCTGATACGTAGTTACCTGATCACGGTTCCCTGGAGGAAGATGAAATACCAAGTGTTGAAATGCGGTTTGCGAAGTTGCAACTAGCTCATGATTTTTATGTTAGCTACACAAAGAAAGTTGGATTTGCAACTAAGATAATGACGACAACATTTGACAAGATCACGAAGGAATTCGTTAACCAGGCTATCCACTGTAATCGGGATCGCATCCGCGGGTCTCGTGTCAAAGCACCAACGCGCAAGAACCCGATTTTAGCCATCGGGTGCAAGGCAAGAATATATGTGAAATTTGATAAGGAGAAGCAAGATTGGCTTTTCTTCAAGGTTGAGTTGAGGCACACGCACCCATGTTCGGGAAGAAGGCAGTGCACTACCGCGAGTATAGGCAGCTGACCATGCATGCGAAGTACGTGATTCAGAATAATGATGAGGCTGGGATTCGACCAAACAAGACCTTCCTAGCTTTGGCAAATGAGGTTGGGGGCCCCTCGAATATGGGATTATTAGAAAAGGATTTAAGAAACTATATTACAGTAAGACTCCGAACCAGCAACGCAAATGCGGATGTTAGGGTAATGATGAACTATTTCATGAGAATGAAGGACATCAATCCAAACTTCTTCTATGCAGTGAAATTGGATGATGAGTGTAGATTTAGGAGTGCAGTTTGGGTTGATACAAGGTGCAGGGCTTCCTATGAATACTACGGAGACGTTGTCTCACTTGATAGCACTTACAGTACAAATAGGTAACAGGTGGTGTAGTTGGTTTTTTTTTTTTTTTGGTTATTATTTTCCTTGTGGTTGTGACTGGGAATTCTTAATGGCATTTGGTTACGTGTATAAGCATGGGTTACCATTTGCGTCCTTCGTTGGTGTCAACCACCATGGTAAGTCGACCCTCCTTGGATGTGCGTTGTTGGAAAACGAGGAAATTTCGAGTTATGAGTGGGTTTTTACCCAATGGGTGACGTGCATGGGAACAGCTCCACAGTGCATCATTATCGATCAATGCAGATCCATGTATGGTGCGATAAGAAAGGCGTTACCCAATACACATCACCGTTGGTGCATTTGGCACATCATGAAGAAGTTTTCGCAGAAGCTTAGAGGTTATTGCCGGTACAGAGAGTTTTATGCCGACATCAAGGACATTATTTTCAACTCTCGGACGGAGGAGTCATTCGAGAAAAAATGGTTTGAATTTATAGAGGAGTACAATTTATATGACAACACATGGCTGTCAAGTTTGTAGTTGTACAATTACATTATGCTTTTCAATTGATAATTATGAGGTAGCTGGCTTTATCTGTTATGTAATAATGAGTTCAGTGAAAGGTTTCTTATAACTTGAACTGTGTGTTTTTTGTAGATCTTTATGATGACCGAAGCATGTGGGTTCCTATATTCTTCAAGGGTGAATTTTGGGCTGCCATGAGGAGTACGCAAGGGAGTGAGAGCATGCACACATTCTATGGTGGATTCTTATATAGCAAGACTAGCTTGGTCCAATTTGTTCACGAATACGACAATGTGCTTGGAGCCAAGGAGCAGAGAGAATTGGAGGATGATGCAGTAGACTCCAGGGGAGTTATATCTTGTGCAACGAGCTCGCCTATGGAGAGACAATTTCAGCAGGAGTACACTACTAGCATGTTTAGGGATGTTCAAGTTGAGTTTGTGAAAAAGGCTTATTGTAGAGCATCTGTAGTTACTAAAGATGGGCCAGTTGTATGCATGAAGGTGGAAGAGGAAAAATCAGTACATGATAATATGCTTTGTGTTTCGTACGTCGTCCACTTTGACCGCTCCACACAGGAGGTTCGTTGTGAGTGCAATCTTTTTGAGAGTTCAGGTGTGATGTGCTGTCACTGTCTTGAAGTTTTTCATTCGTTTAAAGTGTATAAAGTACATGCCTGCTATGTTCTCCCTCGATTGAGCAAGAATTTAAAGCGCAAGCATACTTATATCAAGAGCAGTCACGACGTCAGCTGATCAGATGTGAGTCATAATGCATTCAAGAGATTATGTGCACACTTTTACAACATTGCGCAGGAGTTTGTAAATGACGACGATGAAACAACATTGTTGCATGCTGCTCTAGAAGAAACAAGGGCCAAGCTAAGTGAGCACCATGCTAAGAAGAGGTCCGAGAGCATGGCGGAGACCCACACCAGCATTGGTTCACAAAATTCGAATGTTCTCGGTCTTGTCGACATCCAAAGACCATCTTGGTCACTACAAAGGGCCGGCCAAAGAGTAAGAGGCTCAGAGCGACCCTTGAGAAGTCTTTCAACAAATCTAGTCGGAGGAAAAACAAGAATGTTTCCCCGGTACATGCTTGTGTCAATATGACTTGAACTATTAATTTTGTTATTACATTATGTCATGAGTTCAATGTTGTAATTTTTGGATAAATTTAGCAGATGGTTCGTTCAAATACATATCAGGATACAAACATTGGTGATCCTATTGCCCGGAATGCGCCAGAACAAGTGGGAAGCTTCATGTCTTTGCTAAGCTCGTTTGACAAAAAGTTAGAATATACGGGACATGGGTGTGCGTGTGTTTCTTTTTCATCTTGATGTAGATATGATTTCGAATGGCATTCATGTATCATGGGTAATAAATGAGTTGGGTGGTATTATGTTATGAAGATCTATTTTACGGGGTTGAATGCAGTTGTTCCAAGAATCTATACATGATTAATTTTAGTCTACAATTCAAATTTGTTGCAAATAAACCAATTTAACATGTTGTATTATGTATGACTTTTAATTAGTGTGTTAACATGGATGTTCAATTCAATACGGAATCGGATGTTTATTTAAAGTTATCCACATATTCTTGTTTCAGAATAGTTAACGTGTATGTCTGAGATCAGTTTCAAGAATTTTCCATTGGATGTTCGATTCAGTAAGATTCAGATGTTTATAATTCCTAGTATCCCCGGATGGTTATTCTGTATAATTTGGGTGAATTTTGGTTGATATATTAGTATTATTTTTAATTTGGATGTTCGAACATGTACGACAGCGAATGGTTACTTCTTCTTATACGCAGATGATAACATAAAATTTCCATGACTTATTGTGTGTAATATTATACAAGAATTTTACCCTGGATGTTCATTTCCATAGGAAAGCAGATGTTCAATCCTATTGTTAACTGAATGGTTATTGTTGAGCACTAGCTTTTCTGTGCTGAGCTATTTTCTTGAAATAGAACCATAGTACTTAGAGAACCAAATATGTACATCATATATCTTATACCAAGAGTCTAACATCAAAAGACCATATACACCTAAGCCGAAAAACACATAAGTTAATAAAGGTTTCTATGTTCTTAAGACTAAGTACAACTATTGCTTTCTCCATTTTCGGTTTTTTTTCACAGGTTGTTCCCCGACCTGTTTCATCAGTGTCCTCGTACTTGGTGCCGTGAATGGTGATTTCACCTCCTTTTTCTTGTTTCTTCTAGGGTTGCGGTGCGCACATTTCTCATTTTCTTCCAACAAAGTTCGTACCTGTCCTATTGACTCATTGTGCACTCCCATGACAATGTCCAGCATTAGCTGAACTTTCAAAGCAAGAAGCATATCCTGTGGGTATTTTCATGATGAGGATAATGATTGAATTTTGTAAGAAACATGAACCGGAAATAAAAAATCTAAAAATGAGTGACAGAGTAACTTACATCATCCCATTCATGTAGTCTACAATCTTCAGTCCATAACTCCATGAATTTAATTACAAAGATGCCACAATCCCAACTATGTAAATAACAAGGGTCCATTCAGTATGATATCAATGTCAAACCAATTGCTAAGCATGAATTTGCTAGGTGTGGCGATTACTTATACTTACCCGTTGGGTTGCACGGGGACTGAGGCATATGCAATACTTGGGCCATTCAAAGTACGCTCATAAGTTGGTATAGCCACCTTGGACATGTCTTCAATCAGTCGACCATGTAAAAAACTCAACCATACTTTGTTAACTATTGAACTTATTTGTCAATGAATTCGAAAAAAATGCACATGTGGTGTCCTAACTTATCGCATATGCATCTAGTTTCCTCCTTTCATCAGTGGGTTCCTCACATTTCAGACTATCAATTACCAACACCCGTTTCTGGGCCACATTAAAAGCATACAGCCACCAGTGTCCTTTCCAACACATTGGAATAAACCACTGCAAAAAGATAACACAAATAACAACACATGCAAATATGAAATGCATGGAGTAAGATGCACGACAAACATAATAAACTTCATAGGTTGGTTCAATCTTTACCATTATTGGTTAAATGACCTAGCAAGTTCACTTTCACATATAGGAAGTACGAATGAATCGGTGCATGCAGAATACAAATGAGATAACCTTTAAAATTTCTCAAAACATCCATCAGTTTATGAAGAATAAGTGACCAGGACAAATAAGACATTATCCTAAAAAGGCTAACCATGTGCTACATAAAAAAGAATAATGTCTAACCCAATTTATTTTTTATGCTTCCACTTTGTCAAAGAATCTGTTGTCGTCTCCGAAATTTGGACCGAATCCATCATACACCAGAACTGGCCCATTCTGGAATGCATCCAAGTTATGTTGTCTTATCACCGTTTCCTGTTGCCAAAGTAGTATCCAGTGATGCTATAGCTATGATGAGAATTCAAAAAAATTACAATCTTCATACCAATATTCCTAGAGACACGCAATAGAAGTCACGTTTGAAGTGCGCTACCGGAGCATCATTAAATGTGTTGCACATCCATTGAATAATCTGCGTAGTAAAAGTAAGCACGCATGAAATCTAGGGTAAGAGAAACAAATTAATTGAAACTACAGCATGGGTTTCAATAATTTACATTACTGTTCACCCAACCGCGTGCTTTCAAAGTCCACAAATCCAACCTTGACAATTGAAGATACGACCTACCTTCAAAGGTAGCCAATGGTGCGCCTTTGTCGAGGCGAGAGTTCAGAATCCAACACCGGACCATTTCCTCCTTCTCCTCACCTAACTTCACACTCTTAAGCCTCGGATGTACCGTTATGAGGGGGGTGTGGCCGGTGACTTCTCTAGCTGTGTCCAGTGTTGTCAGAACCGGACCGAACAGGCCAATTGGACCGGAAAACCGATGAACCGGTGCCATAACCGCTCCGGGTAAGCTTTCGAATTGAACAAGGAATCGAATCGGATTGAACCGGCCGGATTTGATCAGAACCGGCGAACCGGCGGGTTTCATTTAACCCAGACCGGTTCGAACTCTTTTTTTTTATCCTTCGCTTGAAACGACGTCATTTCTTATTAAAAATAAAAAAAACAAAAAAAATAAAGCTACTGATTGCTGAAATGGAACCCTAGCCCCCATCGTGTTCACTCCATCCCCTGTTTCCCTTCCCAACCCTTTTGGCCATGAGAGACCACCATAACTCCATGAGAGCTGAGGCCTGAGAGATAGAGACTAGAGAGTCTGCTTCAGTTTCAGCCACCTCGTCGCCAGCGCGGATCAGAGACCCGTTCAGCCTCAGGCAGCGCGGCACTCACCATCGCAACCACACGGCCACACCAGTGCGCCACTCACCACCGCCAAGAAGCACGTCCACGGTCCATCGAAGATTCAAGTCGCCACCTCGTCGCCTACTGCCTCCTGCTCGTCAGTCGTCAGTCGTCACCTCCGACCTCCCTCTTCTCTGCTCGAGTGCTCGTCCCTCCAGCCCTCCAGGATCCATCCCAGGTATGTATTTTTAATTTTTTGAAGTTATTCAGGATATTAAATTTTCAATAATTTAATACTGATAGTTAGAATTAATTGATTATTGTAGATTGATTATGTATGTTGGCTTCTGTTTGAGATTGTTGATTGTTCACATAATCACATATGTTTGATTTCAGTTTGATTTCTGTATGTTGGCAGATGAGAACATGAATACTTCCACATGTTTTTCTGTTTGATCTCTCTTGTTTGTTGATTTATTTTTTATTTCTGTCCAATTTGTTGATTATCCATTGTTGTTAGATTGTTGATTGTTGATTATCTGTTATAGTGTTATATATGTTGGTTGCTGTTGTATATTATTCTTAGTAGTTAGTGGATTGTTGTTGTGCATTATTCTTGGAGATTGGTGTTATATATGTTTGCACACATAGGACATTCCTTGATCCTGTTTTCTTAAGCACTTGTTTGGCTAAGCCTTTGATTGCAGTCACATATAGCTTGAGTAAGGTGTCAGAGTTCATAGCTCCAATTAGGACTGTTAGACTCACAAGGGATAGAAAACAAGATTGTGATTTGGTGTGTGGAAAACAGGTGACTTGGTAGTATGTCCAGAAGGAACAACTTGTAGGGAGCCATACCTATTAAGATTCAGCTCATTGTTTGTTGTATTGCTGATGAAATAGTTTCTATGGCTATGAATGCTCATGTCAGCATGTTCTATGGGACCACAGCGGCAGGCTTGAAGTGTTTGGACCGTACCCCATCTTCTTCATGAATCCTCGGCCATGTTACCACATTCACATTATGTTTATTTTCGTATTACTACTTATTTTTAGGATTTGAGACTTAATGTTTATTAAAATGTTATTGAAGATATGTTTTTTAACTGTTAATTTTTTAAGTTTTTAGCTATTTTATACGTTTTACTTATGTGGGACCGGGTTAACCGGTTCAACCAGTGATCTACCGGTTGAACCAGTGACTCAGTGACCCAGTAACCTGACCGGTTCGATCACCGGTTCAGTTCTGACAACTATGGCTGTGTCAAGCCAAGGGAAAAGCTAGGCCTTCCGAGACTCGGGGTGTGATAGCATGATTTGTTAGCCACGACCGTCTGAAGGGGTTCCACGTTAATGTACTTGTGTTCCCACCTTGTTCAAACTTTTCCAATAGTTTCTCAACTTCTGGACACTGCACGAAGTTCACGTCGAATTCTCTGCATCGAATGCAACTATAGTTACAAAGCACGTGTAGAAACCATTGAAATCATAGTATAATTAGGACATGCAATTTTGAGACAGACAACAGATGGTTACCTTAAATAATCAATATGCATTTTGTGTAATATGTTACAACTAATTGAAGATGTATGTCTAATTTGATTTTGAACCAACTGTTTAATTTAAACTAATAGGTTTTACGCACTTAGTTAATATGTTAAAATACAATGAGAAATGTGAGGTAACCAAATATCTTATTCTATATAGAAATTTAGCCTATCTGTGCTAACAAAATTACAGCAGGGAAATCAAGTACACACTGAGAAAAATTTATGTGTGGTCTATAGGCAGACGAAACTGTAATAAGCTAACTCTAGTTGTAGGCAGAGTTAAATTGCAGTACAAATGAGATATGGGAAAATGTCATCCCAAATAGAATCTTATTTCTAGAACTTGCCTGTCAAAATCATAATCAATAACTTCCACAAGTGCTGAAGAGGGTTTAATAGGATCCTGATTATGTTGAGCGAAAGCACAGTCCTCCTTATTTACATACTCACCATTCCTATTCAAGTCGTCTTGGAAGTGTCGGCGCCTTATTTGAGCAATGGGCACATCATCATCTTCGTCGGAGTCTGAAGGTACAATAGGTTGGCGCCTTCGTTGAGCAATGGGCACATCATCGTCTTTGTCGGAGTCTGAAGGTACAACATGTCTTTCGTTGCAACTTGGGCCTTCATGAGCTGATGTACTGTAGTCGCAGGATCTGGCCCTGACGATCAGCAACTTTTTTTCGCGTGCTTGTTCGGGCCTCCTAGTTTCTAAATGAGCTACGTAAGTAATCGACACAGAGAATAGAGACAACATGACGGTATGCGAACAAAATTCTATGTAATATAGCTTTCAAGATGCAAAAATTACATCACCATGTCAATAACCACCATTATTATAAACATAATATACTTAACTTAAATTCCAAGAAAGACATTACCTTGTGCGCCTCTCTATTCTTGGGTGCCCTCAGTCGGCTTTGTTTAGTGGAGGCTGATTCCTTGCTCCCTCTCTTCCTATCTCCGATGCAACCCTGATATGGACACGTCAATGGTATTTAGAAAGCAATAATTTACAATCCGACATTAGTGCATCAATCAATTTTACACAAATTCCTCATCGGTAAATTGGGTTAGCATATTGCAAGGAATTAATTAACCGGCATAGTACCTCAGCCAGCACATTGGCGGCTTTCTTCTCAAGTTCTGCAGCAGTCCATGCAATGACCCATGGTTCTTGTTCTCGACAGCGATCGAGTGGCCCATGCTGCAATCGTTGAAAGTATAACAGCTGAAAGGAAATGTAGAATTGTTATGTTCTGCCATCTAGAAGCAATCAAGTAAAAAAAGAAACTAAACATTACAATATACCAAAAGGGCGAACATGCAACCACCACAAGTTTCGTGGTTCTTAGATTGGAATTTCTCAATTGCTAGACCCAACCACTTGAATGTTTTATAAGCCCAATTAAATCTGCTGGGGTCGGTCACATCAAGAATAGGAGGGATGTACCAGGGGGATATGGTTTGTTGACTCGTTGGGCATAAGAACATTTTCAGCACCACCAGGATGAAGTGCCTTCTGAAATCTGCCCGTTGCGCATCAGTATCCATGGGACAGGCATACACGAAATTGCACAGCTGGGTGGTTGTCTTTTTCTAAAACTGTGCTTTGATGGTGAGATGGGCTGGATTCTTCTTTTTAAGTTCGGGTATGGCATCACCTACAATTTCAAAGGCAGAACAGTGTGTACAACAACTATTACGCAACGACAAGGGTATCAAACCAGGATACGTTTCGTAAATAATAAAAAGGGAACATTGCTATCTTACCCCCGTCGCGTATGCCTAATGCCTTCCCTATCAACTCAGAATTGATTCGGATGTTTCCAACATCCACTATAAGCGTATTCGTGTCCACATCGTATGCCCTCGCAAGTTGTTTCATTATACTTTGCTTCACCACCCATTTTGGAATCCTCTTGACGAAACCGAACTCAATTGCATCAATCTCTAGTAGCTTTTCCAAGGCATTAATGCTTTTCAGATGGGTGACCATGCCATTGATATAGGATGGAGAACAACGCGTCTCTACTAATTTCTGTGTACATCAATAAAACAAGGTTTAAGTCATCATAAGGAAGATTGATGAATGATGGAACACATATTACCTTGTTCCCCATCAGAATGGTTCTCAACAGATCAAAATCCAAACAAGTCCGTGCTTGGAAGGAATGAATGAATAATTAGTCTCTCCAATTTCTATATATTATTAATTCATCATACTTAAAATCCTACCCGATAAAGTAACATGATTAATCCACACACACAGCAGTTTGGGAATAAATTTATCTGCAGTGCCCCTTCAAAGAGAATCAGAATGAAGTTATTATGTCTAACTTAGAAGTATAAAATTCTCTTGAAACATGATGCTTTGGTATGTAGATACTTTTTGGATACAACAATTAAAATGTATGTTTGACACAATTAACTTACATGTTTGTTTCCATAAGACATTAAATGTTCATTTTTGCCTTTGCGTGGATGGTTATTCGTCAAATCAATAAAAATAAAGTAAAGCACCCAACGGAAAAGTAGAGTTATATGCTAACAAGTAATCCCAGTTCAAAACCAACCCTTCAACAGCATGCACAGTTTACCATCTACTTATTTCAAACAAATACAGGCAACATAAAAAACTGACCTACTCAAAACCAAGCAACTGAATAACTTTTCGCAGGAAAAAAACATTACAGCCACCAACTTCACAACATAATTTTAAACAAGAAGTTCTTGCACAATAATCATGCAACATGGTGAGGTTTTCAATTTTTAAAACCCAACAACCAAGCTACATAAACATTATACAGCCAACAAGTAACTTGGTAAACTATTTCCTAAAGTTTAATTTTTAAGGAAAAAAAAAGCAATGAACAAAATGATTAAATAAGAGGAACGATGGAAACAATATTTTTTCAATCAAATGAGCACCACCAAAGTGGATGAAAACTATAAGTGACATGCTAAACCAACCCGTCCAGGTACATCAAATCCAACAATTCATACCACAATTTTAATCAAGAATTCTGGCACAATAATCATGCAGCAAGGTGAGGCTTGCACTAACAGAAATTCAGCAAACAAGCGACATAAACAGTAACTAGCACTAGATACGGCAGCTATAGAAATCAGGAAAAATGATAATGAAGACACTTACTGTAAACTACAAATAATGGTGGTAGTGTTCGGTCACGGAGGCATTGGGACTAATGATGCCGGCTAACGCAAGATGGTGTGGGTTTCTGTCGTCGGGTGTTACAGGATGGGTCGGCAGCGGTGCGAGGTCTGTACTAAGACTAAAACAGTAAGAATTTATTAAATAAAAATCAATCTTTATGGTAAAATTATTGAGTAAGGACTTGCGTTGAAAGAATCTAGCCATAATAAAATTACATAAAATATTCAAATGAGCCACCTTGATAGATAAACACCCATACATCTAATCTTATAGAAACCTGAAGATGCTGGAGTTTCACAAAAGACAATAGCAATGTAATTTTTAAGTGACTGGCTGACTGAGAAATTAGATTAACTTGAGTTAAAAAAAACCTTTGCATTGGTAAACTATTTCAAAAATGAGGAGCAACCTAGAGAGCTTGGCTGGGTAAATAAAGAAAGAAACAAAGGTGCACAGCATCGAAAATATTAAAATAGATCACAATAAGTTGGCATGGTGTAGTATTTTTTGAAATATAATGTAAACAGAAAAAGAAAAAACCTGGTAAAAAATAATTAAACAAGCAAAAAAATTAAAACAATATTTATTTAAAGCAATCACAGCCCCCAAAGTGAAAAAGTACTGTCAAGACACAATCTAAAATAACCTGTCGAGGAACATTAAAGCAAACAACTGAAGTCACAATTTTAAAGAACAAGTACCTGCAAAATATTCATGCATTCCATTACAAAAAAACAACAAAGGATCCACTTTCATAGATAAACAACCATACAACTAATAATATAGCAACTTGAGAATGATGTGGTTTCAGTAGAGACAGTAGAATTCGATTGATTAAATGATTGACCGACTGAGATCTGAGATTGACTTGGGTGAAATAAACACCTTTACATTAGTAAATTGTTTCTTAAGTAGGAGTAACATAGGGGACTTGGCTGTTTAAGGGGAAAAAACAAGTTTAAAACATTGAAATTATTAAACCATATTACAGCAAAGTGGCATCAAACCAAACAATTCACTTCACAATTTTATAATACAAGTTCCCGCGCAATAATGATGCAGCAAGGGCATAATTTCAGTTTTAGAAATTCGACAACCAAGCGATATAAACAGTATCCAGCACTAGATACGGCATCAACAGGAATCAGGAAAAAATGAATGTAAATTGAAACTCTGTTATGAAGAAGTAATAAATAAGACTGAATGAAGGACGATTATAAACACTGGCGACGAAGCCTGGACCAACGCAGCAAACATTAAAAAATGAACAGCATCCAACCGGATACCAAAATAACCATCCGAAAGCTTGCTAAAATAACCATCGACACACTTTCAACAACAGGACAACACTAGTCAACTATTCTAGGAGACATAACATGCAACGGACCACACAGGGAGCGAAATATTCTACCCTGTTGGAACGAAATTTTTGAAAACCTTCCCGCGCTCAGACTTTTTAAATAGCAAACCTCTACACCTACAACTTTTTGTGCACGTTTTGGTGAATTGAACTTTGAACAATTTATTTGATCACTATTTACAACCAAACACCAACACACAGGTCAATGCATGTCATCCCAGGAATAACAAGAAAAAATTAAAATGACCAGAAAAAAAAACAAGATACTTTTCACTAACCTGCGTCAACAGAAAACTTACGCGCAGCCTTCAGTTGGTACTGCATGCACCGAAATAAGAGTTGAATGGCAGGTAGAAAGCCGGGTCTGGTGGTGCCTCCAATGGCTGGGAGTTGCTAGTGTGAAATGACGCTGACGAAGGCTTAGCCTTTGTGCTCCGTACTGCACCGATGGTGGATGACCCCGGTTGTTCAGGCACGGCGGAGCTTGGGTTGAACCGCCTGCGTGTCGTACACCTATGACGAAGAGAGAGCCGGTGGACTCTGCTGGGCGGGAGACACATGACGGATGCTCGCGGTGAAGGATGCTCAGCGCTTATCAGAGTTCCAATGGGGGAGACAGTGGGATGTTCAAAACAAAATATGAAGGGTTTGTCTTCTAACATGACGGTAACGGAAGAAAGGGGAATAGAGGGAAAATTAGGATTCCTAATTATGAGGGGTGGTTATTTTCAAAACTAAACATCACCTATCCACTAGGGTAAATCTGGGTAATTTCAATTTTTTATTCATATTGGGCCAGAAATTTAGTCCATTGTACACATTGTACACTTAGACTATTGACTTCCTAGCAGTACTCTAATTATTATTATTATTATTATTATTATTATTATTATTATTATTATTATTATTATTATTATTATTATTATTATTATTATTATTATTATTATTATTATTATTATTATTATTATATTTAAATTTTATTAATTATTGTTAGAAACTAAATTATTATTGAAGAATATCTGTAAAATAAATTTAGCATATTTTAAGTAAGTAATAAAAATTAAATATTTTTAAATTTTAATAATTTATTAATTATTATTGGATCTTTAATTAATATATTTATTGTCATTAAATTTTTTAATTTTTGAATAATATTAGTCAAGTAGTTTATATGTTAGTTGTACGTAATGCAATAATGTAATAATTGAATTTAGTGTAAATTAATTAATTTATTAACACTAAATGTAATATTAATTTTAAAATTATTTATTATTATTAATAAATTTAGATACTGCTTAACATTTTTAGATATATTATTTAATAAATTATTTATTATTTAATAAATTATTTATTATTAATAATAATTATATATAACTAGTTAGTTATTTTGAGTCATTAATTATTATTATAATAATATTAGCTGTATTAATCTTGTGTTATATGTTATGTATGTGTGTGAATAGATAGAATAAAAGTAATACAATATTAGTGTTATTATTATAATTATAATTTTATTTTATTGTTTGAATAATTAATGATTGTTTGTTAAATATAAATAAGTAATATTAATAATAATAAATAATTATGTTTTTAAGATTATAAATTATGATAAAATAATTAAATATAAATTAATTAATAAAAATTTTAATTATTCAATGTTTATTGATAATTTTGATGTAATATTTGACTATGTTTTGTAGGATTTATGAATGTTAAATGTAATCATCTACTGTCGTTGGATCTGTACAATTCTATTGTGGATGAGTATTTATAAGAGACTGATTTTGTTCACGTTTTCCATATTTAAATAATCTATTGTCAGTTAACAATAATAAACACTCTAATCAAGAGGTAGTTCCTGATAAACATACATTTTACTTTCCGATTGATGAGTGTGTTGTGACATTAGAAGATGTGGTTGTTATTCTTAACCTTCCAACAAATAATCTTCGAGTGATAGAGTAACAATGAGTGGTCACAATGTCTTAGAGGTTGAATATTTACACCAATTTGGAATTGCACCTAAGAAGACAGATTACAGATGAAGCTTCATAAAATTGACGTGGCTTCGGAACCTAAAGGATCATTTAGATTTGATTGATGTAAATAGCATTTAGAGGTCTATGAAGTGTCACATCATATTATTATTTGGGATAATCTTGTTTAGACTTTAGAGACATGTCTAGGGCATCGGTGCACTGAAAATTTTTGTGTTTGTTTTGCGACTTTGCTAGGACCAGAGAATTTAGGTGTGGATTAACATGTCTAGCACACTTGTATAGAGCACTATGTAGGGCATCTCGTTTCGAATGTAAGAAAATCGATAGTCTACTGACACTTTTGCTAAACGAGATGTCCTATATAATGCTCTATACAAGTGTGCTAGGCATGCCGATCCCCAACTAAATTCTCTGATCTTACGAAGCTGCGGAACAAAGACAAAAAATTTTAGTGCGTCGCTGCCCCAAACATGTCTCCAAATAAGATTGTTCAAAATAATAACATGATGTGGTACTTCACGTACCTTTGAATACAATTTTCATCAATCAAATCTAAATGATCCTTCAGGTTCCGAAGCCACGTCAACCTTATGAAGCTTCCTCTATAATCTGTTTTCTTAGGTGCAATCCTAAATTAGTGCAAACATTTAGCCTCTAAGACATTGTGCCTACTCATGGTCACTCTATCACTTGAAGATCATTTGTCGGAAGACTAAGAATAACAGCCACATCTTCTAATGTCATAGCACACTCATCAACCGGAAGGTGAAATGTATGTGTGTCAGGAACCACTTCTCGATTTGAGTGTTTACCATTGTCAATTGACATTGAATTATTCCAATATGAGAAATGTGATAAAAACCAATTTTCCGTAAATACTCCTCCACAATAGGATTGTAAGGATCGACAACAGTAAGTGGTTACACGTCAACATTCGTAAACTCTATAAAATATAGTCAAATAGTACATCAAACAAAATTATCTAAACACATTGAATAATTAAATTTTTTTTAATTAATTTATATTTAATTATTTTATCACCATTTATAACTTTAAAAACAGAATTATTTGTTATCATTAATATAATTTAATTATATTTAACAAACTACAATTCATTATCTAAATAATAAAATAAAATTATAATTTTAATAACACTAATATCATATTACTTCTCTTCTCTTCTATTCTATTCTATTCAATACATGGCACATAATACAAGGCTAATAATAATAATAATTAATGATTTAGAATAACTAACTAATTATATATCCAAACATTTTAAACAGTATCTCATTTTTAATAACTCCAATATTATTAATAATAATTTATTTATTCATTAAATAATTATTTACTTATTAATATAATTTATTAAATAATATATTCAAAAATTTTAAATAATATCTAAATTTATTAATAATAATAAGTAATTTTTTAAATTAATACTAAATTTATTGTTAATAAATTAATTAACTAATTAATTTTCACTAAATTCAATTATTGCATTATGCACAGCTAACATATAAATTACTTAATCAATAATATTCAAAAATTTAAAAATATTTAATTTTTATTACTTACTCAAAATATGCTAAATCTATATTGCAGAAATTCTGCAACAATAATTTAGTATCTAATAATAATTAATAAAATTTAAATATATATAAATATAATTTTAATAAAGTTTAATTACTCTATTAGTCTTTATAGTTTTATCAAATTTTTAATTAGATCTTTATACATTTTTTCCTTTTAATTGGATCCCTACACTACTTTTAATTTCATAATTACATCCTTTTCATGTTAAAAATGTTAAAATTAACATAATATTTTTACCAAAATACATGCGGTCAAAGATTTAATTAAGTTTTTAATTATAAATACCTTTAATTTGCGAAGAAATATTCAGTTAACTCTAATATTTTTTACACTAGGAATGACTTAATTACAAAATTACAGTATAAGGACCCAATTGAAAGAAAAAAAAAGTATAGAGACCTAATTAAAAATTTAGTGAAATTATAGGACCAATGAGTAATTAAACCTTCTAATGATTATTACTAAATACACTTAAAATATATTTTCTAATATATAATGTAAACCCCGTTAAATTAGCAGATAATTAGTCAATAAATTAGTTTAATAAAGAAGATTAGAAATGCGAAAATAATATTCAATTAGGACAGAGCTCATCGAAACGAGAATTTTGACACTAATTTCGAAGAAATCGGTCCAAAATTAGATCGAATGGGTCGAACCGCTTGAACCGGATCCAAACCGGGCCGTGGGCCCAACCGGCTCAGCATTTAAATGAGCTTAAAAGCTCATTTCCTTCATTAACGTAACAGAAGCAGCAGCGCACCAGGGAGAAGAGAGGAACGCCGAAACCCCTGCGTCAACTCCCGAACGCCGTAGCTCCTCCGTCCGAGCTCCGATCGCCGCACTGTTTGCGACAACGCGACCACCGCGTCGAGCTCTACGTTTCTATCAGAACAATTTCATAGGTAACTCATTCTTTGTTCTCAGCCTCTTTTTCCCCAATTTTTGGAAATTTGAGTGGAGGTATTGAATTTCTTTGTTCTTTGATATTTTAGGATCCGATTAGCTTGAGGAAAACATTCACTCTTACTAATGTGAAGCTTGGGTAAGGTGAGGTTAATATAAATCCTATTTAATTTGTTGAATTTATGTTTTTGGAATTAAATTGGCTATATATGTGTTATAAATATGTATTAGGCTGAGAATAAATAATTGGAGCTTGAAATTGTGAATATTGGAACTTGGAGGAAGCTGAGCCTAGAGTTTATTGAGCTTTTGAGGGGCTGTCTTGGTTTTAATTAAAATTGCCTTGATCGTTACGTGGGAATCAGCCAAGGTATGGTTTAGATTTCTTGCATTTAATATATAATGTTCTGTGAAAACTTAGGCTAGATGACCATAGAATAGGTTGGAATGTATGTGTGTGTTGTTGTTTAGCATCTTGCTGTTATAAATGGATTGGTATGGAGCTGAGGATTGATTGATGGTTAGACAAATTATAATTGTTGAATTGAGAATGTCATTATGTATCTTGTGAGCTATGGTTTTAGTTGCAGGATTGGGTATATGTGTATGTAATTATTGATGGGTTAAAGTATGACCTTTGTATGGTTATTGCATTGAGAATGGAGGACACTTTGTGTAGTAAGTGTAGGTTGTTGTGTTGATCTCATGGGTTTTGGTTTGAATGAAGAGGAGGTTTTGAAAGTTTATAAAATCTTGGTTTTGGACCGAACTTCAGCGAGGTGTAACTTGGCTTTCGGACCCTCAATTTTCTTCCAACTTATTTTAAAATGAAAATTGGGTTTATGAAGTTTATGTTGTTCGAAGAACAGATGAAAAGTATTCTAAATCGAAGAAGTTATGGGTGTTGGAAGATTGGAACTCAAAATTGGTTTTTGTTACAATTCTACAGCTTTGTTATTGAATCTGTTTATTTTAAAAACACGTACTCCCACGCGTACGCGTCACCCACGCGTACGCATGGCATGGAATTTTAACGATGCGTACGCGACTGATCCCATGCGCACGCATAAGGGGTTAGCAAGCATGTCCACGCGTACGCATGATAAAGGGACGCGCGTGCGAGCTACAGTTTCACAATCCCATGCGCACACGTGGCCCCTGTTCCAGCAAACATGATTTTTGAAGTTTTAAAACCTATTTCAAACTTCTAAACCTCTATTTTCATTCCTTTAGTGATAAATAGTGGTGTTAAGCCTGACGGTCAGATGAAGCTAGGAAATGGGGATAACTTGTAGGTGAAGTAAAGCCAAAAAGAAAATGATGAATTGATTATGAAATGTTATGGATGATTATGAATGATACTTGGCTTGATAATTAAATGAATGATTATGTATGAAACTTGGCTTGAATGATTAAATGATCTGAGATACGAGGTTCCCTGGATAAAGTGTCGTGGCTTGCCACCACGTGTACCAGGTTGAAAACTCGATACTCTGTTGACCCTACAATGTAAGGGTGACCGGACACGTATAAATTCCCAAGAATATTAACCCCCATTGAGCAATATTGATTATTTGAGAAAAAGCTATGCATAGACTCTTGGGGATGCGCGTTGAGGGACAGTCTAAGGTTTTCGGACTTATCGGGTTGGCTGGATAACCGACAGATGAGCCTCATCAGCCATAGGACAGCATGCATCATATGCATACTACTTGAATTACTTGCTTGTGCGTTAACTGGGTGTGCCTAAGTGTATTTACCATGCTAAATGTATACTTGTTACCTGCAATACTTGTAACCTTTGTGTGCTTACCTTTATCTGTTTATCTATCTGTGAAATGCTGACGGAGATGGAGATATAGAGGAATGGTAGTATGGGACTTAGATTTAAGGTTAAGTTAAGTTAGGCTTAGATACTCTTAGAAAACCACCTTTTATGTCTTCTGTTTAATACTTTAAGCTCTATAATCTGAGTGTCGGCATTCTAGGATTGCCTCTGGCATTCCCAGGACCTTATATATTATGTGTGTGGCACCTTTACCATATTGAGAACCTCCGGTTCTTATTGCATACTATGTTGTTGTTTTTCATATGCAAGTCGAGAGGTGTCTCATTAGGCGTCTGGGCTCCTGAAGTGAAGTGGTTACTGGGCTATTTTGTTGTACAGTGATGTATGTATATATGTACTTAGCTTATTCTCCACATAACTTGTTTTTTTTTATCCACTTAAATGTTTATGGAGAGACAGGATTTTGTTTATGTACATTTGTGTGTGTGTGTGTATATATATATATATGTATGTATGTGTGTGTGTGTGTGTAAGTATTCTCCGGCCAGCCTTGACTTCGCAGGCTGAGTTAGGAGTTTGTTATTTTGTATCTTTGACTCTCTATTCCTACTTTTATTATTTTATGTTTGATAGATATAGTTTTCTTCACACACAAGTTATTCCGTTTCTAGAGCGTTGCGCTTTTTATTTCGCGATTTTGTTTTACCCATTTTTCAAGGCTCCTAGTTTATTATATTCTTTCTGATATTATATGTATGTATTTTAATTTTAAAGGTCGTAGCACCTCACCACCTCTGTGTTACATCCTAAGTGTAATGCTCTGTGTGGTAGGATGTTACATATAAACCTACATTAACAACATTCACTAACTAAATCCAATAATACATTTCAAACTACAATATGTTAACTATCATTTAATCATTATAAACAATATTAATCTCTAACATTATCACTAATAAATTTTGCTAAATCAAAAAAATTAAAAATAATAACTTACTTAATTAAAATGGCTGAGATAATTAACAATGTAAAGAGTAGGACAATCAACATCTTTAATTTTGAGTTTTCTTGACATTGTGAAGACTGTGAATATATATATATATATATATATATATATATATATATATATATATATATATATATATATATATATATATAGAGAGAGAGAGAGAGAGAGAGAGAGTTAAAGCAAGGAAGAGTGAGGCGGTCTGCATGCCGACATGTGGAACTAGGCACAAATTGGACAGTTCGATTTGTATACTTAAATCAGACCGTCCGATTACTCTCCCATCAAATTAGACTGTTCGATTTGTTTTTTTCTGACATTACAACAGCGTTAAGCACCATATGACGAACAGATTTTTGCCAGTAAAGAATTTTATAAAAAAAAAATCACGTTGTAAGTATAGTTTGTAAACCAACAAAGAATCCTTTCGTACAAAAGTTTGGTTGTCACAAGTAACAAAACCTAATAAAATTTATAACCGAAGTGTTTAAACCTCGGGTCATCTCTCAAGGAATTGCAGGGAAGTATGATTTATTATTGGTTATGGAAAAGGGTATAATTTTGGGTTTTTGAAATAGGGAACAGGAAAATAAATTGGCAAGAAAGTAACTTAATTATCATGAACATCAGTGCAAGGTATAAGAACTGAAAATTCCATCCTAGTTATCCTTATCAGGTGTGATGAGAATTGTTTATTGCTCCCACTTAGTTAACCCTTACTAAATAAAGGAAAGTCAAGTGGGCTAATCAATTTGATTCCTCAAGTCCTAGTCAACTCCTGTGGAAAGACTAACTTTAGAGGGATCCAAATCAAAAAGCAAATTCCAATTCTCAATCAACTACTGAGTTTGATAACTCAAGTGTCACCAATTACTCAACCAAAGCAAAGGGGGAAAAATCTAAATTATTTATATCATAAATAGAAGAAAGCAATCATAAATCTAAATTACCTCAAATTGCATTTAAACATAAATTCAAATCTAACATGGAGAGTCCATAAGCCAATTTGGCAACATAAGTAATTAGCAAGTGAAATAGAGCAACTAAAGTAATAGAATGAATAAAAGTAGAAGAGAAGCATAAATTAAAGGAACATTGAACCTGGAATGAAGAAGTAACCATAAACTAAGAGAAATCCTAATCCTAAAAAACCTAAGAGAGAGGAGAGAGCCTCTCTCTCTCTAGAAAACTATATCTAAAACCTAAAATTATGAATATGAACGTTGTATTTATGAATGAATGGATTCCCCCACTTTATAGCCTCTAATCTATGTTTTCTGGGCTGAAAACTGGGTCAAAAACAGCCCAGAAATTGCTCCCAGTGATTTCTGATACGTACAGGTCGCGGCACTGTCACGCGTGAGCGTCGTCCATGCGTGAGCGTGTATTGGATTTTTGCCAGGTCACGCGTGCGTGTGATCCATGCGTGCGCGTCACCTATCCTCGGAGCAGCTATTGCAAATTATATATAGTTGCGAAGCCCCGGATGTTAGCTTTCCAACGCAACTAGAACTGCCTCGTTTGGATATTTGTAACTCAAGTTATGGTCGATTTAGTACCAAGAGGTCAGGCTATACAGCTTAGCAGTTCCTTCAGTTTCTTGTATTCCTTCCACTTTTGCATGCTTCCTTTTCATCCTCTAAGCCATTCCTGCCCTATAAACTCTGAAATCACTTAACACACATATTAAGGCATCGAATGGTAATAAGAGATGATTAAACATAGCAAATTTAATGCCAAAGAAGCATGTTTTCAATCATAGCACAAAATCAGGAAGAAAAATGTAAACTCATGCAAATTATATGAATAAGTGAGCAGAGAGTTGATGAAAACCATTCAAATTAGTACAAGATAAACCATAAAATAGTGGTTTATCAACCTCTTCACACTTAAACATTAGCATGTCCTCATGCTAAGCTCAAGAGAAACTATAAGAGTGAAGAGGAATGGTAAAACTTATGAAATGCAACCTATCTATATGAATGCAACTAAATGCAAAAAGACTTCTACCTACTTGGTTAAAAGTAAACAAATCTTTTAAGAACAAATATGAACTGAATTTCACTAATTCAAATCACAAAATAAAGTATAAGTAAACTTGCAAAAGAAAATAGCTCGTGAAAGCTGGCAACAAAGAGTCGAGCATCGAACCCTCACTGGAAGTGTATGCACTCTAATCGCTCAGGTGTTTAAGGTTCGATTCTCTCAAATCTCTACTAATCTTGCTTTCAAAGACTTGCTCTTCTTCTAACAATTAACAAAATTTTAATGCACAAATACACATATCAAGAGGTCTTTTGAGGGTTGTAATGGGGTTAGGGTCAAGGTAGGATTGTATTTGGTCAAGTGGACTAAAATCTGAATCCTTAATTAACTTAAACTTTTCCCACCTAACTTAAGACAATCCATGTAATCACAATACAACATCTAACTATCCATTAACCATGTTTTCCACATATTCATGCATCCTAATTTCGAGTACAGTACATATGCATTGCTATCACCATTTATTTTGGGGCATTTTGTCCTCTTTTATTATTTGCTCTTTTTCTTTTATTTTTCTCCTTTATTTATTTATTTTTTTTCTTTTTATTGTTATTATTATTATAATATTTTTTCTCAATGCATATAATTAAATTATTGAATGCATGAACATGTCCTAAACATTTCTTTCACATTTTCATAAAGATATATAATACCCAATTCTTAAACCAAATGTTTCCAAACCCACTTTTCCCCACACTTAAATCATGAACACTCTCACTAGTCTAAGCTAACCAAGGATTCAAATTAAGGACATTATTATTTTTCGCTTAGAGTTAATGATGTGCTAAAGTAAAGAACAAAGGGGTATAATAGGCTCAAAATTGGTTTGCAAAGGATAATGAAAGGGTAAGGCCATATGGGTATGTAAGTTCAGTGAAACAAAGGCCTCAATCATATAAGTGCATGCATACATCAAACAATAGAAATATAGAATTAAGCAAGACAAAGATCACAATTTTAGAGAGAACACACACCAAAAAAATAAAATATTGATTGATAAGATGCAACCAATCAAATAGGCTAAAAAATCTCACTGGTTTTGTATGTTCGAGCTCTAAACCATGTTCCAGTATAATATTTCTTCAAACAAGTTCAATAAAAATTTTAATTTAAATTAGTGAAATACTCTAAAAAGTTTCTTGAAAAAGAAAATATTACTTCAACCAAGTAGTTGGTAGAATATGCACAAAATCAAGTAAACATGTAATCAAACATGCAAATGCAACAATGAATTAACAAAGAAAATAAAATATTGGTGTTGAGAAGAAAATAACTAACCCATGGAGATCGGTATCGACCTCCCCACACTTAAAGATTGCACCGTCCTCGGTGCATGCTAAGAGGTGCAGGTGGACGGGCTGCTACAACTGATGCTTTTCTCCAAAGATTGTGGAGATGGACTTGTCTGTCTCCCCATGTAGACGTCTTCCAGGTGGCCATCCTGAAAGAAAAAGGGAACAAAAGTAACCCAGAAATAAAGATAAAAAAATAAATAAAGTATGGGTGGGTTAATGCCAAATAACGAGGGTCTCAATTACATGGTAGCTACAACATGCAAGTGAGAAAATAGTAGAAGCACATGGCAAATCAAGAGTGCAAAAAATTGCAACAATGGGAAAGAGAGTGTGGGTAATGCAAGAAAATATAAATTCATGTCAATGCAAAAGGGATACAAGTAACATAAAAGATTGGCAGTGACAGATAAATAATATTATCCAACAGTGTAAAACAAGTCACTAAGCACCAAAATAATACCAGAAAAGATACAACAGTTGAAAAAAAAAATTTAACACCAATGAAAAAATAATAAATTTAGAAAAGAAAATAAAAATATGCACAAGATGAAAATGTAATGAATGAAAGTATGCAAATGTAATAAAGAAGAGAGAATGAAAGAGAATAAGGATGAGAGGTTAAAGAGATGAAGAAGAAGGATGTAAGAAAAGAAGAAGAAAGAATAAGAAGGTGAGAAAGAATAAAGAAGAAAGAAGGAAGAATGATAATAGAAAGATATTTAGGATTGGGGAAGAAAAGATAAGAATTTTGGCGCAGATCTAATTAAACTGTGCGTCGCATGCGACGCGGACGCGTGGAGCACGCGTTTGCGTGGTTGGTGCTATTTTCAAGTGACGTGTTTGCGTGGGTGACGCGCACGCGTGACCTGATTTGTGCTATTGGCGCGAGTGCAGCCTCGCGCACGCACAACTCTCTGTTTTATACGCATATTGCCAAAATTTAGGGTGAATGGCCTTACTTTGAAAAATGACGCGTACGCGTGGGGGACGTGTACGCGTGATAGGGCTTGTGCTTCCAGCACCATTCCAGCCCCACTCCATCATAACTCTCTGCCATACACCTTTTTACGTCGATTATACAGGGTCACGCGTGCGCGTGAGTGACACGCACGCGTGGGAGGCTGATTTTTCAAGTGACGCGGATGCGTCAGGGACGCGTTCGCGTGGGCGTGTTTGTGCCTAAGGCACGCCTCCAGCCACGCTCCCGCGTGACTCTCTGCTTCTTTTCTTCTTTGTTTCGAATGCACATATGACACGGACGCATTAGCGACGCTTGCGCGTCGCGTGCATTTTTTTTATACAGTATGCAGAATGCAAAATGCATATACAAACTATATGCAGAGATTATGGAAAGAGTCATTAAGAAAAATAGAATAAAATAAAACTAAGAATAAAACAAAACAAAATAAAACTAAGATTGAAAAGGAATGACCATACCATGGTGGGTTGTCTCCCACCTAGAACTTTTAGTTAAAGTCCTTAAGTTGGACATTTGGTGAGCTTCTTGTCATGGCGGCTTGTACTTGAACTCATCTTGAAACTGCCACCAATGCTTGGACTTCCAATAAGCTTTGTCTATTCCATGTAAATTTCCCAAGCCTCGATGGAGTTCTTCACAAGCTTTGACCTCCCAAAGTTGATCTTCTTGTATGCCGGGATCCCAAATCTTGATTCAATACCCGTCTTCAAGTTGATCATGATGATTCCATCCGGGTGGCAAGCACTCTGAATTCTCTACGGAGTACCAAACTCTTCTTTTATATCTAACCAAATTATCACCAGTTGAGCCCTTACATCTATCTCTTGAAGTATCAACCTTGATGAGCCTTGATTTGCAACTCCAACCACTAAACATCCTTCTCTTACGCTTAATGCCACAAAGTCTCCTAAGTTGGCCATCCATTTCAAGAATACCATATTTAGGTGGAATGGTAAGGCGGATAGAGACAAGCCTTATCCACTCAAATGAAGGAGTAGATGGCAACCTAGGTGGAGAAGTCTCCAATGTTCTTGACAAAGCGTACTCAACTCCCGTCTGCCCTTTTCTAAGAATTTCCGCTTCCACATCATTCTTAGACTCGATCAGAGAAGAGTCTTCATATTCAAGGAGTTCATTTGCGGATGTAGATTTATCACTAGGAGGACTTGATGCATGATCCTCATCACCAAGAGAACTTACTTCTTAATCTATCCCATCCAAGTCTTCATAAGGAATATGCCATGGAGGTTGTGCACTGGCCTTCTTGACATCAATTTCAATCTTATTGGAGGAGTACTCTACAATTCTAGATTCCCATGGAGGTTCAGCATCTCCTAAATCTTCAACTACTTCTTCCTCTGCAACTATTATGGCTTCCTCCACTTGTTCCAATACAAAGCCATGTTCTTCATTGTCCACCGGAGTTTCTAGTGTCTCCTTCATGCTACGCTCTTCTTTTGATTCTCCACATGTAGCCATGGGGGTACTTTGAGTGCTCAGATGTTGGAAAGCTAATTGATTTACTACCTCGGTTAAGGCAGTCGCAAATTCTAGTACTCCCCGTTCCATCTCTCTTTGCCCTTGAAGAAGAACACCAAGAGTGTCATGCATTGAAGGTTGAGGTGGATATGAGGGCTCATTACTTGGGAGAAAAGGTTCATGATAAGAGGGTGGTTCATCATAATAAGAATGTGGTGGTTCATCACTCTCCATCTTTTCCACTTGTTGCATAGCACACTTCAATTCCTTGTTCCCAAGTTGAGATTCTTTAGCCATGAAAGCTTCAGGTGCTATTCGGTTTACCGCTCGGTCCAATTGACGCAAGGTTGCTTGAAATTGATCCACTATTTCCTTGAGACGATCCCTTGACTCTTGTTCTGCTTGGATATCATAAGTAGGACCATAAGGCTCTTGGATTGATGGATATGGATGTGGTGTATATGGAGGTAGTGGTTCATGGGAGTAATTGGGTTGAAATTGGGGTGGATTTATGTATGGCTCATATGGCTCATAGGGTGGTTGATATGGTGGATAATGGTTAGGGTCATATGGGGGTGTTTGGTGGTAAGGGGCTTGTGAGTATGGTGGTTCAAAGTTATGTTGAGAAGGTGGTTCATAGGCATATGATAGGGCTTGTTGGTAACTACAAGGGGGTCCAACATATCTATCATCTTGGTACGCACCTCGGAATGGATCTTGAC
Organism: Arachis ipaensis; assembly: GCF_059453495.1. Taxonomy (NCBI): domain Eukaryota; kingdom Viridiplantae; phylum Streptophyta; class Magnoliopsida; order Fabales; family Fabaceae; genus Arachis; species Arachis ipaensis. Next base: position 19,372,489 of record NC_142435.1, read on the forward strand.
CATAGTAATTTGGTGGGGACTGGTTGTCACGAAAAGGTCCACCTTAACTATTGTATTGGTATGCATCATATAATGGTTGTTGGTTATAGTGCATTGGAGGAGGTTGTTGCCAAGAGGGTTGATCAAATCCTTGTGGCTCCTCCCATCTTTGATTCTTCCAACCTTGATGCCTATTTTCATTATAGTTTCCATTCCTTACAACAACATTGGAACCAAACTTGAAACCAGAGGGGTGAGAATTCATAGTAGCTAAAGAAAATAAAAATTAATAAAAATTAATGAAAATAAACTCCTAAAACTAGAAACACTAACAAAGAAACAAAAAAGCAAATATTTACAATAACCAATAATAAGGCACACGTTTGCAATTTCCCTGCAACGGCGCCATTTTGACGAATAGATTTTTGCCAGTAAAGAATTTTATAAAAAATAATCACGTTGTAAGTATAGTTTCTAAACCAACAAAGAATCCTTTCGTACAAAAGTTGGTTGTCACAAGTAACAAAACCCAATAAAATTTATAACCAAAGTATTTAAACCTCGGGTCGTCTCTCAAGGAATTGCAGGGAAGTATGATTTATTATTGGTTATGAAAAAGGGTATAATTTTGGGTTTTTGAAATAGGGAACAGGAAAATAAATTGGCAAGAAAGTAACTTAATTATCATGAACACCAGTGCAAGGTATAAGAACTGGAAATCCCATCCTAGTTATTCTTATCAAGTGTGATGAGAATTGTTTATTGCTCCCACTTAGTTAACCCTTACTAAATGAAGGAAAGTCAAGTGGACTAATCAATTTGATTCCTCAAGTCCTAGTCAACTCCTGTGGAAAGACTAGCTTTAGAGGGATCCAAATCAATCAGCAAATTCCAATTTTCAATCAACTGCTGAGTTTGATAACTCAAGTGTCACCAATTACTCAACCAAAGCAAAGGAGAAAAAATCTAAATTATTTATATCATAAATAGAAGAAAGCAATCATAAATCTGAATTACTTCAAATTGCATTTAAACATAAATTCAAATCTAACATGGAGAGTTCATAAGCCAATTTGGCAACATAAGTAATTAGCAAGTGAAATAGAGCAACTAAAGTAATAGAATGAATAAAAGTAGAAGAGAAGCATAAATTAAAGGAACATTGAACCTAGAATGAAGAAGTAACCATAAACTAAGAGAAATCCTAATCCTAAAAATCTAAGAGAGAGGAGAGAGCCTCTCTCTCTAGAAAACTATATCTAAAACCTAAAATTATGAATATGAAAGTTGTATTTATGAATGAATGGATTTTCCCACTTTATAGCCTCTAATCTGTGTTTTCTGGACCAAAAACTGGGTCAAAAACAGTTCAGAAATTGCTCCCAGCGATTTCTGATACGTACAGGTCGCGGCACTGTCACGCGTGAGCATCATCCACGCGTGAGCGTGGATTGGATTTTTGCCAGGTCATGCGTGCGCGTGATCCATGTGTGCGCGTCATCTATATTTGGGGCAGCTATGACAAATTATATATCATTGCGAAGCCCCGGATGTTAACTTTCCAACGCAACTGAAACCGCCTCATTTGGACCTTTGTAGCTCAAGTTATGGTCAATTTAGTACCAAGAGGTCAGGCTAGACAGCTTAGCAGTTCCTTCAGTTTCTTGTATTGCTTCCACTTTTGCATGCTTCCTTTTCATCCTCTAAGCCATTCCTGCCTTATAAACTCTGAAATCACTTAACACACATATCAAGGCATCGAATGGTAATAAGAGATGATTAAACATAGAAAATTTAAGGCCAAAGAAGCATGTTTTCAATCATAGCACAAAATCAGGAAGGAAAATGTAAACTCATGCAAATTATATGAATAAGTGAGCAGAGAGTTGATGAAAACCACTCAAATTAGCACAAGATAAACCATAAAATAGTGGTTTATCACCATACTCTCCGATAATGCGGTGGTATACGATTCTTTTACCCATTTCAAAATTAAAAAGTGTAAAACTTAACTTGAGTGTTGTAGTTTCTGAAAACAAGGAGTATGAGGAGGCGAGGGCCGAAGAAGGGGAAGAAGAGAGTTCTGTCAATTGGCAAAGGAGTTCATATGCACAGACAAATCGAACCGGCTAATTTATCATTATCTATTTGAAATTTTTTTATATCCACAAATCGGACCTACCGATTTGAGTGTTTCCAAAATTAAAAGAAAAAAACCTCAAATCATACCGTTCGATTTTGAGTACTTCTAGATTTCAAATTTTTTCCCTCCAAGTAAATCGGACTGTCTGATTTGTTTGTATCTCCTATGACAAAAAAATCAGATCATCCGATTTCTCTTCTATATTTAAAAACTCAGTCGCCACATTATAGGATAACACACTCCGCTTCCATATCAACGCATAACATACTTTCACTTTTCAAGTGAAGTTAATAGTTGAGAACAGTTAGATAACAATTTAGTCAAACACGTCAAATCATAACGATTTTTAACTATTAACTTCATATGAAGACAACTGCATGTAAGTCTTCACCATAAAAAAATTAGCCACTATATATTTTTGTATATTTATATATATTATTTTACAAATATTTAATATATATTTTATATTTTATCATATATTTTATGCTGCTAACATAAATATCTGTTTTTTTTAAGACATAACATGTACATAGTTTTTTGTTGCCGGTGCACGGTTGGTTTAGGATAATGCTTCAACAAAAATAGTATAATTCGGTAGTATTGTTTTTCGCTGTTGTGTGGAGGATTTGAAGAGGAAGGAATGCACTTATATCTAATAAAAGATTAACTCTTTTGCACAAGCATGGCTAGTAAATAGGAGGATTGAGAGGGAGTTGCAAAGTAGTGGGATTAGGAATAGGATACAATTATGTGCTTATTATGAGCAAAGGACTTTGAGGTACACTATTGGAGTATGTCAATTTGTGTTGGTGGATTGGGTGAATACTTCTTCCATTTGCATGGCAGAATTTTTGGCACTGGAAATAGTATTGCGGCTGGGTTTGGTAAAATCTTTTTAAGAGGTGTTTGTGCTTTTAAACCTCATTTTGCGTTTAGTAAATTAAAAAGTCTAAGTGTTTGTGCTTGCGGCTTTTAAAAGTTAAAGGTGCTTTTGAAAGCACCTGGAACTTTTCAAAGCTGGCTTGTGCTTATCAAATTTTATTTATTTTTCCGCACATATTTTCCGCTATTATATTGTCATTGAAATCTTCATATATTTTAAACTTCTCATCTTAACCTTCACAAATTCTAACACAGTCTTCATATATTTTTTATTTTTCAACCTAATCTTCACAAATTTCAATACAAATATATCTCTATCACATATTAAGTATAAACTTCTATCTATTTATATTATTTTTTTGTGCGTTATTTTTGTATTTTTTCAGTAGTTCTATTATGTTTGTTTGTTTTTTATCTGTTCTTTGAAATGTGAAGAGGATGACTTGGTTTACGAAAACCAATTATAAAATTTTTCTGAGGATGACTTGGTTTATGAAAACCAATTATAAAATTTTTCTTGCATAAATATTAGTCAAAATTATAATAACAACATGTATATACATATGTAAATATAGATATATAATCGTAAGAGTAGTTTATTTGAGATATGTGTCCTATTTTTTGTGATTTGTAAAGGTGAGCCAATATATATAGATGGGTAATGGACGTACCCAGTACTAACATTGGATTACATACAAATTTATTATTGGCTAATGAGTGGGAGTACGTACTCCTCATCTAGCGCCCGACGCTCTGCTAGGGTTTCACTGCGCCGCCTCCATGGTTACACCTTTCTTTGTTTTTTTTCTTCGTCAAACCCTTTTCCATCTTCTTCTACTTTCTTTTCTTAATTTTTTTTCCACTTAGCTCCCTAATTTTCGTTTTCTCTCCCAATTCATTCCTCTTTTAATTCATTCCGTTTTCTTATTCACTCATTCTATATATCTTATTTCTCTTTGGAATCATTGAATACCAATTCTGATTTTCTCTACACCATGGGCAACAAATCAGAGACTCAGAACCCTCATATAATTGCTATGACGGTGGAGGGTGCCAGCCTTCAAGTGGCATCTAGAGAAATATGAAACTGCTCTCGTGGAATTGTCGGGGTTTGGGGAGACCCCTGACAATCCACAATCTTAAAGGGATTTACAAATCCTACTCCCCCGAGGTTGGTTTTATCTGTGAAACAAAAAATCAATCTCGACAAGTTGAAGGAAAACTAAGATCTTGTGGTTTCAAGGAATGGTTTATTGTGGATCCGGATGGATTATCAGGGGGTTTGGCAATGGCATGGAGGGATGGTTGCACTGTTCAGATTTTACAGCATGGTATATTTTTCATTGCGGCATCAGTTCTGACAGCTGGTTCTAATGATCCCTATGGTGTTCTAGGTGTTTATCTCAGTTCAAATGATCAACATAGAATGGCTCAATTTGCTGAATTAACTTCAGTCACTCAACAGTTCGATGGTAAGGTTGTGTTAATGGGGGATTTTAATGCCATTTCTAATCAATTGAAGAAAGAAGGTGGGGGTGCTAAATCTCCTTCTTCTATTGAAACCTTTAATAGTTTTATTGATGATAATTCCCTGATTGATATTGGTATGGTCGGAAGACCATTCACTTGGTCAAATAGACGGAGGGGTGATGAGTTGATACAAGAAAGACTGGACTGATTCCTGGTAGGAGTTGATTGGCAGCAACTCTATCCCAATGCAACGGTTCTTAGACTGTCAGAATCAGGCTCAGATCACGCCCCTCTTCTCTTAGACTCTAATCCGAGAACTAAGATATCTAAACGCCGATTCAAATTCCAAGAAAGATAGTGTTCCAATGATGAAATAAGGCAGATTGTTAGAGAGGTTTGGCATGAACAGATTGATGGTTCAGCCATGTATATCCTAGCTCAAAAAATAAAGTGTTGTCGGCATAAGATTGTCAGATGGCAGCAAGAACACAGATCTAATTCGAAGGTGGAGATTGATTTACTACAGTCGGAATTAGAGGAACTTCGTTTAGCAGGAATTCATAGAGGCGACATCATTTCAAAAATAGAGGACAAACTTGAAAAAGCATTGCAAAATGAGGAATCTTATTGGAAAGATAAGTCTAGAGTCAAATGGCTCAAATCTGGTGATCAGAATACAGCTTTCTTCCATCAAAAATTTAGAAATCGAACCCGAAGGAATAGAATTTGGCAACTAACTGACAGTGATGGTGAAGTGGCTACTTCAAATGCTGGTATTGCTTCTGTGGCTGAATCTTATTTCAAGGACATCTTTTCCTCCACTTGTCATGAGAACCCTGAACCTCTGTTTACTGATTTTGAACCTAAGGTTACAGCTCACATGAACCGTAGGCTTCAAAGACCAGTGACTATAGAGGAAGTGAAACGCGCAACATTTAGCATTCATCCTCAAAGTGCTCCAGGAGATGATGGTATGACAGCAAAATTTTTTCAAAGCTTCTGGAACATACTTAGTGGTGATGTGTTTCGAGCAGTTAAGAGCTTCTTTTCTGGGGGCAGAATCTTGAAGGGTTTTAACCACACTCAGATCTATCTTATTCCCAAGATTTCTGATGCTAAAGATATGACTCAGGTAAGACCAATAAGCCTATCTTCAGTCTTTTACAAGATTATCTCCAAAGTATTTGTACATAGGCTTCAGGGTATGATGAATAGACTAATTAGCCCTACACAGAGTGCTTTTATTAAAGGCAGATTAATCTCTGATAATATCCTAATTGCTCACGAGTGTATGCATTACTTGAAGAACAAAAAAAGGGGTCTCGAAAATGAAATGGCGCTAAAATTAGATATGAGTAAGGCATATGATAGGGTGGAATGGCACTTTCTTTGGTTTATATTAGAGAAGTTTGGTTTTGACTCCCGGTGGATCATGTGGATTCGAGAATTAGTGACAACTGTTTCTTATTCTGTTATTGTGGAAGGACAACCTTATGGTTTCTTCAAACCAAATAGAGGTATTTGACAAGGAGATCCTCTATCCCCCTATCTTTTTCTTTTCTGTGCAGAAGGTCTCTCCTTCTTGCTACACAAGGTAAAACAAAACAGACTAATTCAGGGTCTTCAGATACATAGGTGATGTCCCAAGGTCAACCACCTCCTATTTGCTGATGATTCCATCTTATTCTGTAAGGCTAATCCTGAAGCATGTTCAAATATCCTGCATTTATTGAATTCTTATGAAAGCATCAGTGGCCAGAGGGTAAATCTTAATAAATCTGCTGCATTCTTTAGCCACAACACTCCCTCCACTACTCGTACACTACTGGCTAACTCTATGAATATTAATCATATTGGGGCTCAGGATAAATACCTTGGTTTGCCTTCTACAGTCTCTAAATCGAAAAAGGCTTCTTTTAGTATGATCAAAGAAAAGATTCGGAAAAGAATCCAAGGGTGGAAGCGCAATCTTCTTTCGTCAGGTGGTAGACACATATTGCTTAAGGCAGTGGGAGAAGTTATTCCTATTTATACATTGTCTTGCTTCAAGTTGCCTGATGGTTTAATTTCGGAAATTCACTCTCTACTTTCTCAGTTCTGGTGGGGACAAAAGGGTTCTGAAAGGCGGATGGCTTGGATTAGCTGGGACACTATGACTCGCCCACGAAAAGAAGGAGGCCTTGGATTTAAAGATCTCAGAATCCAAAATATGGCGCTTTTAGGCAAACAGTTTTGGCGACTTATAACACAGCCTACTTCCTTTTTATCCAAAATACTAAGAGGTAAATACTTTAGCAATGGTAATGCTATAACGGCAGAAATTGGAGTCTTACTTTCTTGGGGATGGAGGAGCATACTGGAAGGCCGAAAGATTGTTGAAAAAGGTCTTAATTGGGCTGTGGGTACTGGTGAGAATATCCGAACCTTTGAGGATCCTTGGCTGCCTCCTCCGTATCCTTTAATGATTTCTGACATGCCAAATAGACAGGCTATTTTTGAGTTGGTTCCAAGAGTTAAAGATCTAATTACTGAAGATATGAATTGGAATCAAAATCTCATTCAAGAATTATTTCCCCAAGACGTTGCAAACAGGATTTTGTCAGTTAAAATTCAGCAGGGTAGGGACAAATTGCAATGGGATTTGAACAAATCCAAGCAATATGATACAGCTTCAGGTTACAGAATTGACTATTTATTTTACCATCCGCCTCTGGAGCTTTGCCCTAATTATATGTAGCAGAAAAAGCCGTGGATTGATCTATGGAAGTTGAACTTGCCTCACAAAATTAAGCTATTTATCTGGAAAGCTCTCCATGACCGACTTCCGGTGCTTGCTCAGATTCATCACCGCATCCCATCTATATCACCAATATGCCCCTGCTGTCATGAAGCAACGGAAACAGTCACTCATTGTCTGATCAATTGCTCTAGAATTAAAGACGTATGGTCTCAGAGTTATCTTCGTGACTGTCTTTCCCCTCAGAGTTCTAACGACTTTTGGACATGGTGGACTGCATCAACAGAGATACTTAACCCGTTGAAGAATGCTGACCGTAATCCTCAATTGCTTGCCATCATTTGCTGGAACTGCTGGAAAGCTCGCAACCAGTTGATTTTTGAAGGTTCTACTTCTATGCCGTCTGCCATTCTAGCAAGCTCTGTCAAGTTGCTCCGTGAAATCCAAAGAACTCCCAGTTTAGGTCGTCATCTCCATGAGGCAAGCTCTTAGTTGCATGCAATTGGATTTATCATTCTTTCTTCTTTAAGATTTTTCTTCGTTTTTCGACCACGCACCGTCGGATGAATACCTTCAGTGTAGTGTTTTTGGGAAATCCCCACCTTTTATTATGTTGTCCTCCTTTTGGACATCTTTGTATTTCATTTTTAATAATTAATGAAATATAACCTATTATCTTTGGAAAAAAAAAAACCAATAGTCTCTAAAATTTGAGTTAGGTAATTTAGTATTTTTAATGATGATGTTTAGGATAAAATAAATTTTTATGATACTTATATAAAATTTTATAGTTAAAAAATAAAAGTTTATTTATAATACTTATCTTTATTATGAATTTTTTATTTTAAAATTATTTTATTTTAAAATATTATATAAAATTTTAAAGAATTTGAAAAAATAAATTATTCTTCGTTATAAACATGTTTATTATAATTTTTTAAAATTTTAAAAGTTGTTTTACCAAACACAATTGTGATGCTTGTGCTTATTAAAAGTCATTTTTAATTTGATTTTACCAAACGCAAGTGCTGCAGCTTTTAAAAAGCCGTCTTTTAAAAGACAGCTTTTATAAGCTACTTTTAAAAAAGTAAAAGCTTTACCAAACCAAGCCTACATCTGTTCCTTGAGGAACTTGGAGACCCATCTGGAAAAGTGTCTTTCATGGTTAGGGATTTCAATGTTATTAAGGGTAAGAAAACAACACTCTGCAATACAAGCAACAATCTCTGTCAAAATTCTCTTCTTTCTTAGGACAAATGCTTTCTATGGACTAGAAGATTATGTAAATTTGACGAAATTCAACAATATAATTACAGCTAGCGACATCCTTTCTTGAAGATACAAAAGAATAATAAAATGCAAACAAGGGAAGAACAGAAATACATTTATATCCATTTATATCCATCACTAAGACGTCACACTATCATTCATGGGCTTTTCAGTATTATTGGTGTGTTCTTGTTCTGTCTCTGGAATAGGGACTTCCTCCATCACCACCTCATCAGCATTGATGGCTTCGGATTCTTTGGCGGTAGGGGTTCCTCCGTTCTTTGCTGCTGCCAGAACATCGCCATTCTCATCTGCACCCTTTGCTTTGCCATTGTTCACTGGTTTTGGGAGCTCTCTTGCAGCAGAGGATGTCTCTAATAGGCGGCTGATTCCGTCATACAAGTTCTTAGCATCCATAATAATTGTTGCTCCACCGGGGTAACATCATCCAAAACATGTTGCAGAATGAGGATAAGCAACCTATACATCAAAATAAAAATTTCAAGGAATCAAGAACATATATTTACAGTAATTTATTGAAAGAGCATGAGAGCAGATTAGCAGCTCAAATTATAAACAATAATTTTGTATCATACTCCACTTAATGAGACAAAGGTTAGTTAATTTGTTATTATTTTTATAATATCACTCTCATGGATGTAAATCATAAAGCACCTCAATAAATGCCCGACAGAGTGAGAGGAAAAGTGCTGATTCGTTCGCTCTGAGCACTCAAGTTGTATTGTACAGCAACAATGAATCAGAAACAGCTCGTAATCCCTTAATCAATTCTTGGACAACGACATGTTTTAGACTTATTGAGGCACATGGACGCAGCTCATTTATTGCTGCAGATACACCTGCAGCCACCAAAGAGATAGCAGTGCAAATGAATCCAAGGATAAATGAGACTGACTAGGGGAGGAGGACTAAGTGATGAAGCACAATAGCACATATAACATCATCCCATCATAAGATTAACCGCACACATTTAATAAACTTGCTACAAACATCACATATCAACCATGAATATTTCCATTATGCATTGCCATTTATATTTTTTATCTGATCCAGAAGTTTATAGACACATTCACACACACACACAAAGTGATAGAGAGTGTATGTGGTATCAATCAACAATAGACCATATTGTAAAACAGAAATTACATCATTCAATAACTTCTGGTAGAAATTGGTTTTGATTAACCCAACTACTGTGTCAATTGTTGATGAGAAATTGCAAATTTTTAAAAATTAAACAGTCAGTATGAAATTAGCATTTCAGTGGAATATCACAAGTGTCCAATTTTATCAGCAGTATACATGCCTTAATTTATTCAGTTGATTTTGTGAGGATCCATTCTGCAAGAAGTTATTCATTGGGGTAAAGTTGGTCTGAATTGAACTGGAATAAAGATGATTGGCTTTACAAGAGTGTAGAGTATTTTCACACTAGTAATAAGAAAGGTTGATTTACACTTTTTGAACCCGTTAGAACTCTTCATCCTATACTCTTATTCAAATGAGGCAGTTGATATGAACTTGCAACATGAATTTGTAGATATAGGCAGATGATGAAGCATCAGCAATTTCCAATTTAGCAAGAAACAATAACTTGACTTACCATTAATAAAAACAGCAAGAGGTGGATGCTCCATCAAATAAGATGGTGGAGTGACATCCTCCTGACTTTCTTCACCAACAGTATTTGCAGGGAAGCCAACAGCTGGGAGCGGAACCCACCGATGCGAATCCAAGACCAACTGAAAACAAATCAAATACTTGATTGATCATGACATGAAATTGGCCAACTTACTGAGAATAATATGGAGCCCATTGGCTCATTTGAATTAATGAAAAATGAAAAATACATAATTTCAGTTTACACACATGCAAAATAGTTTAACTGCACTGAACTTACCTGAAAGTTCTCTACTGCGGTACTCATATTCTTTGAGAATAAGTTAAGAACATCCCTGTAGAAAAACCAAAGTGTATTATGATGTGCTTTGAGTATGACTTAACCTAGTGAAGATCATAAAAAGAACTATGTTTGACTGCTCCACTGTACTGTGTTGAGCTCTTTGTTTTCAAAAAAAAAAAACCCCCTATGTAGCCCGCAACATTGGCCAAGATGCATCTAAAGTTCTATTCCCTTCCCAAAATTGGAAAAGTCATCCCAACAATCAGATATGTGTCAATCGGCTCATGAAGAAATATTATATCAAATTGGATGAATTTAATCTTATACTTGCCAATTGCATTAGGACTTTATCACTCCTAAACAAATTCTCAACTCAACGCACAAAAAAGCATAACTACGCTTGCAATACTAAGGAAATCAGCTAATGCTTACAATTTAAGCTTAATTGATATCAAAACTGACATTTGAAAAATCTGAACAATACATAACACACAATAAGAAAAATATAAACCAAATTATTTTAAAAATAAAAATTACCATGGCTTCAAGATGCTTGTCAATAAAGGTGACTTCCTCACGAATTGCTATCAATGCATCCGCAGCGGAAATGAATGACCGGTAATTCGTTACGGCAACCTCCTGCATTTGCCGCCGGATCCGCTCTGCATCAACGCGAAGCAGCTCCGGTTCCTAAAAAAACATCCATCACAACAATTAACACTTCTTTTTCTTGCCGTTTACTTGTTTATTCTAGTATTTATTTTATAAAGAATAGAATTGAACGAAGAAGAATGAAAATTTGTGCTTATTTTAAAGGAGGAAGGATATGTATATTGTACATGATAATTATTTTAGATTTTTTTTATTCTAAAAAAAATAGTCTTCATTTTTTATCAAAATCTTCAACCGGCACGACCTGTTCACCCGCTTTTTTTATTGAATTAAAAAAATATTTTTATATTTTTATTTTTAAAATTATAAATTTAATATCAATAATTAAAAAATAAATTATAAAAAAATATTTTAAATATTTAATATATGTAGAAAGTATAAAATAAATAAATTTAAATTAAAAAATAAAGGAAAAAATTATATTGTTATTATGTGTAACAAAATCAAGATAAAGATTTAGTAATATTATTTACAAATTAGTTATTTATATATTAAATTTACTTATTTTTTCAATCCTATTTAATTTTGAATAAATTTAAAAATTTATATTCATATTCAAAGCACTATTTTAGAAGATACATAATTTTAATAGATAAAAAATTATTTTTTTAATCTTATATTGAACATCTTTAATTATCTTAAATCTTATTATTATTTCAAAATTATTAATTTTTATTTTGATTATATCATCTCATCATACTATACACTATTATTTTTTTTTTTACATGTATAATTATTATTGTCTCGCCGTCACTATTATGTTGCCTTGTTTTATTGTCCTTCCTTATTTTCTTCTTCTATTAACCCCAATCGCAATCAATTACTACCATATCATACATATCCATTGTGTTAACTTTTGAGTTGTTAAAGATTTGTTAAAAGAATTATTTTCTTGTTTAATTTAGATATCTAGATGTATAACTATTATATAAATACTCATTTTTTATACTTACTTGTTAAGTCATATTTTATCATTTTAAAAAAAAAATTTAAGATATCAAGCATTCAAAAGTTTTGTATAAAATAATAAAATAAAAAATAAAAAAATTTATAAGTTATTTAATTTTTTTAATATATAGAATAATTGAATTTAAATTAATTTAGATATAATACTAAAATCATTACGTTATTACTATGTGTAACAATGAAGATATAAATTTATAAAAATTTATATTTAAATTATAGTTAGCTCTATCCTATTTTAATATAAAATTTACATTTCTAATCTTTTTTATTAAAAATTAATTTATTGACCAATTATTCGCTAATTTTTCGATTTTACAATAAAGATGGTGAAAAATGTAAAGACATTGATAAAATAAAAGATATAAACTAAAATTAACATAGAATTGAACAAAACACAAAGATGGTAAAAGATGTGAAGACATTGATGTTCACTTAGTCCATTTTTTGATTTATTAACCATTTGCAGACACGATATTTTTTTAGGAGATGTGTTATCATGGTTACAGGAGTAATAAAACTGTTTTTATTTTAGTGGGAGGTTATTAGATTTTTTAAAATAAATTTTATGACTATTTTGTTCTTATAATTTGCTTTATGAAATAATTTTTTAGAGGGTAAATATAGTTAAAAAAATTGGAAACTAAAGTCGTGGTCAACTCTTTGTATTGGTTTTATAGATTTTCACCTTTTGTTATATGGTACAACAATTATATATAATATAATAAATGGTACATATTCTCGTATATAAGAACATGGGACTTAATATTACCCTTTTATGGAGTTTCTTTGCCTTAATAAAAGAACTAATATCATTTAGACTTAATGTTTATTTTTGTACTTAATAAAAAAACTAATATCATTTAACTTTAATTTTTTACTTTCAAGATACACGAAAAGATGTAACCCGTTTATGCATTAGATAATTTAAAAGATACTTATTATATAGAAAGTTAAAAATATTCTAAACTTAAAAAACTATTTAATAACAAAATTAAATTTATTCAAAATCGTAAAAAGAGTTAGAAAGAGAAAGAGAAAGTTGAAACTTTTTAACTAATTACAAAAAATCACCACCATCAAAGCTATTACAATTGAGTATATTAAGTAAGGTTTAAGAAGCAAACCAGAACGATAAATCTAAGTTTTCTATCTCTCTTTATATAATGTTTTACTTTAACTAACTATTTTTTATGGATAGTATTCAAATGACGAACAAAATAATAAGAAGATTCGTATTAAATTATGAAAATTAATCTCATCCTTATAATACGATGACATTAGTTCAAACATGTAAAATGAAATAATAAAGTATAGTTTAATTGATGTGCACAATAAAATAAATATCAAACTTATAAAATAGCAGTCAAATGTGGATAGCAATGGTTGCCTTCTATTCTAAAGTACTATATTAAATTGCGACTTAAAATTTATAATTATTAGTTAAAAAATTTACAATTATGTACTATTTTTTATTATTTTGGTTGAAAATTATATATTTTGATATTGTTTTTCATGATTACTGACATCAAATTTTGATAATTTCAAAAAATTTTAAATGCTTTATGTCTTAGTTCTTTTAGCAAAATTTCAACAACTCATAAAAGTTAACATAATAGATAGTTATAAATTAAAGTGATAGACAAGAGTAAAAGTTGCCATGATGATACTTGGTAATAATTAATAACGACCGGAAGAAGAGAATGTGGAAGGAGAAGAAAAAATGAGAAAGGAGAACAAGGTAATATAATAGTGACGATGAGATAATGACATATATGTGTATAAACAACAATATATAGTAAGAGAAAGAATAGTGTTTGATACAGTGAGGTGATATAATACAAATATAAATTAATAATTTAAAAAAAATGCAATTAAAGATAGTTTAAAAAATTAAATATAAAATTAAAAAAATATTTTTTATCAATTGAAATTATGCATAAAGATAAAGAGTATTTTGAATATAAATTTTTATCTCTATTTTAAATGAAATACTATTAAAAATAAATAAATAAACTTAATAACCTTTTTAAATAGTTAATTATAAATAATATTTTTAAATCTTAATTTTTATTTTGCTACACATAATAACAACATAATAAATTTGTTTAATATCTTATTTAATTTAAATTTATAAATTTTATACATTCTAAAAGTTAAATAATTTATAAAATTTTTATTTTTGTTTTTAATTTTTTAATTTTTAATGTTTAATTATTTTATTAAATTTATAATTTTAAAAATAAAATTATAAAAATTAATCTTTTCACAATAATAGAAAAGTGGCTGAACAGACACGATAGTGCCTGTTGAGCCGCTAGTTGTTATAGATGAACTAATATATGATGGTAACTAACTGCGATTAAACAGAAGATAGAAAGAGAATAAAAAACGGAGAAAGAAAAAGAGAACAAGCTAATATAAGAGTGGTGGTAAGGTATATGTAGATAGATATATAATGGTAAGAAAAAAGAATAATGAAACCAAAAATTAAAAACTCTAAAAGAATAATAAAACTAAAGATAATTTAAAATGTTGACTATAAAATTATAAGAAATAAATTTTTTTTAGCTATTAAAATTATGCGAGAGAAAGAGTGATTTAAATATAAATTTTTATAAATTTATAATTGAGAAATAAATAAATTTACAAATATTTATAAATTTATATCTTCATTGTTACACATAGTAACAACGTAATAATTTTAGTATTATATCTACATTAATTTAAATTCAATTATTCTATATATTAAAAAAATTAAATAACTTATAATTTTTTTATTTTTTATTTTATTATTTTATACAAAACTTTTGAATGCTTGATATCTCAAATTTTTTTTAAAATGATAAAATATGACTTAACAAGTAAGTATGAAAAATAAGTATTTATATAATAGTTATACATCTAGATATCTAAATAAAACAAGAAAATAATTCTTTTAACAAATCTTTAACAACTCAAAAGTTAACATAATGGATATGTATGAATCAAAGTGATAAATAAAAATGAGAGCTGCCATAATGATATCGTGATAATTGATTGCGATTGGGATTAATAGAAGAAGAAAATAAGGAAGGACAATAAAACAAGGCAACTGATAAAATTAGTATCAGTGTTTTAAAATAGCGGCCATGGCGGCGCTATGGCAGAATGGCGTGGGCGGATTTGGCCTCGCCGCCATATGTAGGCCACCGCGACGTGCTTATCACGGCGGGGCAAAAGGCGCTGCAATTGCGGTGGCGCCATGGCGCGAGAATGGCGGGTTTTTTCGGATTTTTTAAAAAAATTCGAGGGTAATTGGGTAATTTTGCAAAACCCTAAATGAAAGAGTAACCCACGTTCAACCGCTGCAGTTCAAAAACGAGCCTTCCTCTCTGAACGTCCAAAACGGCTCTTTCTCTCTGTTCTCTTTCTCTCTTCTCTTTGCCTCCAATCACCGCCGATCTTAGCCACCGCCCATCGCCGCCGCCTGTTGCCGTTCGTCGCCGACCATCACCGCTGGTGGTCACCGCCGCTCATCACCACAGTTCCCTCTTTTTTCTGGTTTGTAGAAGTTACCGTTCCTTTTTTTTTTCATTCAGTTCACTCACTTCACTGTCTCTTTCTCCTTCTCTTCCCTCATAAACCTCTCTTCCTCCAATTTTTTTTTCCTTTCAGCTCAGTTCATCATGTCAACTTCTAGACCAGCCCGTAATTCTGATGCCCCTGCCTCTACCCCTGCCCTTACCCCTGCCCCTGCCCCTGCTGGCCATGCTGCTGGAACTGCTGCTCGTCCTGCATAAAGTATAACCAACAACTCATCGAGAGGTACAACCTTAAAAATGAAGTTGACCCTATTGCACTCAATGACATTGATGAGTGTAATGAGTGGTTAGTGGGAGAAATTGGGACTGCCACCTTTCGAGATGATGATAATATGGATGATGATGCTGATTTGGTTCATCAAAATGACAACACTTTGAGTTGGAACCTTGTTTTTGAAGCAATGGGAGGACATGAGCCTACAACATATACTAGAAGACAACAAAATAGAAAAAGAAAAGAACCTGCAACTGCAAGAGGTGGTGCAAAGGGTAGACCAAGTGGGTCTAAGGCTTCAAAAAAAGGAAAAGGAAAAGCAGTAATTGTGTAATTGTGGAAGAGGAAGAAGAACCAGAATTTGAAGATGAAGAGGATTCTGAAAATGAAGAAGAACAAGAAGAGGAGATTCAATTCAATGATACTGAATCAGAAGATGATGAGGGGGTAGAGGGTCACCATAATAATCGTGTTAATTTAGATGAATTTGATGAGAGCTAGAATGTAGATGGTTTATAGTTTTTATGTTTTATGTCTTCTATTTTATGGCTTGCTTATGACTTTTGAGTTATGATTTGAACTTGATGTTATATTTATTTACTAAATTTGCTACTATATTTGCTATATTAATTAGATGTTTTATGACTAGAAAGTTGCTTATATAGATAGATTTTATAGTTTATTATATTTGCAATTTTTCTGCATGTTTTTTTTGCACATATATGTGTATTTTAGAGGTAATCCGCCATTTCCGCCATTTTCCGCAACGCCATCCGCTATAACTTTATGGCGGATTTTTGGCTCACCGCCATTAGCCGCCATCCGCAATAAAAAACTATGATTAGTATTAGGCTAGCCCAATTAGAGAATTATACTATAAATAAGAGTATGATGTAATAATGTAGGATATGCATGGTGTAATTGGAAACTCTACTTTCTCTCTTTGACCCTAATTGTAGGGATTTCTCTTCTATTCTCTCTGATTATCTCTAATTCTTTCTAGTTCTCGATACAAATTCATATCAAATGGTACTTTCATTGAACACCATGCCAAATTCCTACGATGACACAATTTGGGATCAAATTCAAACTAGCTTAGATCGCTTGAATTCAGATTATGAAAAACGATCCAAGATACCTGCAGAAATTCAGGCAACTTGCAACAAAATTGGTGAAACCGTGACCAAGAGGATCCATGGGGAAGCCGATTGTGCACTACCAGCAGAAATTTCAACCAAAATCCAGAAGCAGCAACATCCAATTTTTCAGATTCAAGCCAAATCAACCTCAGCTTTTCAGCCAATCAACAATAATTCAACCGCTCCAGAAGTAAACAATTCAACACTTACGGCTCTGCAATTTCAGAATTCAGCATCAGATTATGAGAATGCAGCATTGATGAATGCAGCAACCAATTTTTCAGAATTCAACATGACTCCAGTTCACCAGAAGAGGATGAAGAAGCAGAAGAATCAGATTTCAATTTACAAGTTCGACCACAACAGCAACAATCAAAATCAACAAAAATTACAGATTCAACAAGAAATTCAGCACTAAATTCAACAACAATAGATCACAAATTCAATTTCACAAGATCAGCGTGCAAATCAACAAGTTCAGATTATGCAATTGATGCAGAAGATGCGGTGCCACAATTTCAGCAACAACAAAATTCATGCCAACCTTCAGAACCCATGGTTGCAGAAGAAGAAGAACTCAATGCAAATTCAGATTCAACAAACAATTCAACAACAAATTTGCAGAAGGTATCAATAATTTTAGATCCAGATTTTCAAATCCACATCCAAACAAAACCGCATCAGAGATATCTTCTTCCAAAAACAAGTTCAACCGATTTGATCACACAAGCAACCAGAATTTCATTCGAATTCTATATCATTGATATATCTTTTTTCTTTCTTTCACCCTTCATTTTTATCTGTATATTCTTATTGCTTTACAACTTATAATCAGATTCGTTTTTATTTTTTTTTATCCAATTCTCCAATCAGATTTCCTGATTCAGGGACCAGCTTACCTGTATGCCGGAACGCAACCTCTAGATGCCGGTGGCCGTCCGTGGCGGGGAACAAATCCGGTCAAGGACGTAGAAGCGGCAGATCTGACAACTGGTAATGGCGCCGAGGATGGCGCCTCCATGAAGGGGGAGCAGATGTTCGAGACGCCCTGGGTTGACGGAGTGGCAGCAGCGACCAACACCAGAGATCCTCGAAGGTGTGGCGGAGGGTTCCGGCGCGTGTCTCCGATCTTGGCAAGACCAGCTCCACTCCTTGCGGCGGTCTTCCCTTGGGGTCGCGAAGATGCAAAGCGAACAGCCGGCGATGCTCTATGGTGCTGTGCAGAAGACGTCGGAGCAGAGAGAGGACAGGGCAGTGGTGGTTTGGCTTGATGCTCGCACGGTGGTTAGAGTGGCCGAAGAAGAAGATGGAGTTGGCGGGTTCCGACATTGGGATGGCCGGAAGTGGCGACCGACGTGCTCTGTGGAGGGGTGGACCGCAGGAGGTCGACCGTGGTTCGATTCGGCGAGGGCACACCCAGGAGAATTGCGGCCAGATCGCGATGTGGGAGGGGAAGACGATCGCCAGTTTCCACCACCGAAACCGCCGGACCCATCGAAGACCGTCCCAGATGACGCTGCACGGCGGCTAGGGGGTGTTGCAATCGGCGCCTCCGTGGCAGGGAGGGATGAGGGCGTCCGATCTCGAAGGCGATTCTGCGACGTTGTCGCGCCACGCGAAGGAGAACCGCGAGCTCTTCGCAGAGGTCGGCTCCACCATTCTTCACGGATAGTGCCTAGGCCACCACCGCTCATGGCGGCATCGTTTCCCTGGGATCGTGATGCAGAGGCGCCAAGCCTCGAGTTCCCCAGCAATGGCGGCACACGCGGTTGTTGGCTCGTTCCGTGGTGGGTGGCGCCCAAGGAAGGAGAAAGGACAAAGCGAGAGGCAGTGACGGAAGGGGAAGAGGCACAGGCGGCGCCGGTGGTTCTCCCGACAGCAGTGAAACCCAGGGCAGGGAAGGGAGGAGCCACTGGGGATGCTGCAGGAGGAGAGGAGAAGCGTTGCAATTCTGAAGGAGATGACCCCTAATTTTGAAGTGGGCTTCTGGTTGGGCCTTCAAATGCATCGAGCACAATTAATTAGCCTGGTCTAAATTTGGGTTTCTTTTCAACAAAAATTATTTTGATACTTTTATGGGCCTAAATTTTTTTAAACAATGGAATCCTAGTGGTAAATTATTTTTTTGTAGCAGTAGCATAGAAAATATTATTTTAGAATTCTTTGATTTTTTTTATTAATTGTAATTAGCTTTTATAATTTTTATTGGGATTTATATTTTTTTTTTTTACAATCTTGAGGATAAGATTGTTTTGAAGGGTAAGATAATGATACAATTAGTATTGGGCTAGCCCAATTAGAGAATTATACTATAAATAGGAATATGATGTAATAATGTAGGATATGCATGATGTAATTGGGAACTCTACTTTCTCTCTTTACCCCTAATTGTAGGAATTTCTCTTCTATTTTCTCTGATTATCTCTAATTCTCTCTAGTTCTTGATACAAATTCATATCAGCAACATAATAGTGACGGCGAGACAATAATAATTATACATGTAAAAAAATAATAACAAAAAATAATAGTGTATATTATGATGAGATGATATAATTAAAATAAAAATTAATAATTTTGAAATAATAATAAGATTTAAGATAATTAAATAATTTTTTATCTATTAGAATTATGTATCTTCTAAAAGAGTGTTTTGAATATGAATATAAATTTTTAAATTTGTTCCAAATTAAATAGGATTGAGAAAATAAGTAAATTTAATATATAAATAACTAATTTATAAATAATATTAGTAAATCTTTATCTTGATTTTGTTACACATAATAACAATATAATTCTCTTTTTTTTTTAATTTAAATTTATTTATTTTATACTCTCTACATATATTAAATATTTAAAATATTTTATTTTGTTTCATAATTTATTTTTTAATTATTGATATTAAATTTATAATTTTAAAAATAAAAATATAAAAATATTTTTTTAACTCAATAAAAAAGTGGTTGAACAGGCACGGCAGTGCCGGTTGAGTCGCTAGCAATGTTCTAAAAACCGGACCGAATCGGCCAATCCGACCGGTTCAACCTCGAACCATAGACACAAACAGTTTGATTTGATGTCTAAAACCATAAATTATAAAACCTGATGTAAACTGTTGAAACGGCTGAGAACCGGACGATCGAACTGAAATCAGAACCGGTCGGTTCGAATAAAACGATGCAATTTTGCGCTTAAAGGGAGAAACAAGACGCGCTTCTCCATCTCCTTCCTCATTCCTTCAAGCAGAACATGCCCAACCTCAACCAGGAAAAAACCTTAGCCGCCACCACCGCCGCAGGCGCTGTGCTACTGCTGCTGGTTGTGTACTTGTGTTTTTGTTGGAAGCATAAACGATTAATAGCAAAATTTCCAATAAATAATAGAAACCATAAACGGTTTTTTATTCTGTTTTAATATAATTACAATATTCTCCATATCATCATCAACTGTGATTTCGATCTGTGTTTTTATCACGTATAAATTGCAATAAAATTTGAACATAAATATGTTGATATGTTCGTGTATATTCCTTGCCAGGAAAAACGGATGGAGCTTTTTGCATCAAACAATGGGTAAGTGGCCTTCTTCCAACCTTGGGTATTTTGGTGAGTGAGCTGAAATTGTTTAAAGTTGTTATTCTATTTTATTTTATTGAAATAAATCAAATAATTGATTTATAATCAAGGTTTTGAAAACCGGATCGGACTGGTCGGTTCAATTGAGTTAATCAGAAACCAATTAAGTAGCCGGTCCGGTTCACTTATAAAACCCTCTTACAAAAAATTGGTAAAAAAAATCAGGATAACCGACGGTTAACCGACGAACCGGTCAAACCGCCCGGGTTTCAGTATGTTCCGGTTTTTCCTCAAGCCTCGAAGCGGCGCCGTTTTGGCGCTGGGTAAAAAAAAAAAAAGGGAAAAAAGGGGCTGAGGTAAAAATAACGTTGCTGGAGCCACTTTCCTGAGTTTCCTCTTCGAAGAGTAGTCACCCCCAACCCCCTCAACCTTCTTCCCCACAAACGCCACCGTCACCTCCACCAAAGGCCGGAGCGAAGATCACCGTCGCGTGTCGAAGCGTCACCGTCGCGGATCGAGGCAGCTCTCGCGGATCGAAGCGTCACCATCACCGAAGCATTGGCGTCGTCTGGTCCTCGGCTTAGCATCGTCGTGGTTGTCGTCTGCTTGTCGTCGTCACCGAAGCGTTGGTCGTCGTCTGGCTCTGACCCTCTGTGTTCTCCGCCTCTCCCGCGGTGAGTGCTTCACTGTTTTTGGTTTTCAATTAATTTTGTGTATTTGGTGTTGGTGACAAAACTGTATGAATTGGGCAGATTTGAGTTCATGGGTTTTTGGTTTTTTCAATTAAATTTTTATTCAGTGAAGAATATAGGGCATATTGGAGTTCACAAATTCAGATGCAGATGCAGAGTTCTTCTGAGTTCTTGTTCTGTTGAGTTCTTCTGAGTTCAGTTTTAGAATTTTGCTATATAAATTAAAATTCTGCTCTGTTGAATTTTTATTTGAATTTTGGTATTTTGAATTTTGCTGAATAAATTTAATTCTGCTCTGTTGAATTCGGCTATATTGAGTTTTGGTGAATTAACCAGATGAATTGCTGAATTTAATGATGTTGATTGTCGTATGAATTGATATATTCGTCTGGATTTTGGATTGCTGTCATTTTGAATTTAGATGGAACAGCCACAAAATGATCAGCATTCACAGCAATTGATATTTTTTTAATAAAATCAAAATGATTGGTAGAAAAGATGCTTGACCCCTGTATAATCAATAATCTTGAGAAAAGTAGAAAGGTTATTTGTAGTTTATCATTAAGAGAGAACTTTTATACAGGTCAATAAAACTAGACTCCAAAATCTTTCAAATCAGAGAACTTAAATTAGTAGCATTATAGATAGAATATAGATAACATAAAATGCACCCAACAAAATTTCCAAGTCCATTCACTAAAGTATTGAAGACAGCACAAAACCAAATCTATATATAATGTCATTGCAGCAACTCACAAGGACAACATGGTAATAACAAACTAAACATGGTAAGATATATGTCATTAATATTGATTTCTTATTGAGTTTTCCTCCTATTTTATTAGATGGAGGAGACATGGAAGTTGAGGTGAATATGCCTGATATTGTAACTGAATCCTCAAATACTTCTTTTGGTGGTACTTCTAAAAATGGTGGCTTTGGATTACCTGTTTATGATGGAGACATCGGAACACTTAATGATGATTATGACTTCTGATGAGTAGTGTTTTTGTTTTGTTGAAGTATTGTTTGTTCAATGTTGTTTCTTTTGGTTGCAAAACATATTGTGTTTGTCATTTATGTGAGTCGTGATTTTTTTTTTAGTTATAAACTTTGATATTTGAAGTTGTTTATGACTTTTTAATGATAAAGTATGGATAATTTATTTTGTGAAATTGTTAAATTTTAAATTTTATTAGTTTAGAAATTATTGAATTTAAACTTCTAAAACTATATATTGAATTTTTTATAATTTTACTCTATATTTAATTAAACCGGTTCAACCACAGTTCAACCCCGGTTAAACCATTGAACCATTAAACCAGTTACTCGACCGGTTCGATGACCGGTCCGGTTCTCGCAACCTTGTTCATAATACAGATTATTCACTAATTAATTTATATGGTTCTTGCATCTTCTAGGCTAATGAATTGGATGCTGACCACCTTGTTGATTTCATACACAAACTGTAAATAAACGACAGACAGAAAACTTCATAGTTGGATATATACAATAATTAATGTAAGCTTGAACTATCTCTTCATAAAAATTGTTTTTCCACTTGAAATTGCTTAATTTTGAAGTACATCTTATGTTGGTGTGTTTAAGAACTTTGGTAACTGTATACCACCAAGGCACCAACTAACTCTGGTTTAAGATGATAGAGGAGCTATATTAAATTACTCTTTTAAATGTACATCATATGTGACATTAGCCCTGTTTTTCTGCATTGTAATTCTTGATTTATTAATTGAAATTATGTCAATTAAAGAGAAGTGGCTTAGTGCATGGTGCATAAAACCTGCTGGTGGAGCACTTGTTAGCCCTGTTTTTCTGCATTGTAATTCTTATTATTATTTATTTATTTTATTCTTATTGTTATTTATTTTATTATGAATCGCAATGGTTTCTTGCCGTTTACTTGTTTATTCTAGTATTTATTTTATAAAGAATAGAATTGAACGAAGAAGAATGAAAATTTGTGCTTAATTTAAAGGGGGAAGAATATGTATATTGTACATGATAATTCTTTTAGATTTTTTTTATTCTAAAAAAAATAGTCTTCACTTTTTATCAAATAACTGTCTGAGTTCAAAACTTTGGTAACTGTATACCCCCAAGCTCCATAGCATTCATTCTCTTCAGGAATTTTGCTTCAGTGGATCCAGATCCTAACCACAGCAACAAACCATTGCAATTCCCACCACCACCTGCACCGTCATCTTCACTCTTCAACAACGAACCCCCAACCCAACCTCACTCCGGATCCCCCAACTGGTTATTCGAATCTCAATTTCGGAGCTCCAAAATAATGGAGCATCAGTCTCATAGCCCAGAGGAAACGACGTCGTCTTCTCCGATGGCAGCGCTGCTCCCCTTGGCCTCCGACTCGCAGCAACCTTACGTCTCCGAACTTCTCTCCTTCACCCTCGATCGCCTCCACAAGGTTTCATTTCACTTCTCTTTCTCACAGTTAGAGTTTGTTGAATTATCTAATTAAATGTAACGGATTACTCGGCGTTAAGCTTTTCTTTTTTCGTACTATTCCAGAATGTAGTGTTGGTGATTATGCGAAAAAGAAGTGTTAATTGTTGTGATGGATGTTTTTTTAGGAACCGGAGCTGCTTAGTGTTGATGCGGAGCGGATCCGGCGGCAAATGCAGGAGGTAGCCGTAATGAATTACCGGTCGTTCATTTCTGCCGCGGATGCATTGATAGCGATTCGTGAGGAAGTCACCTTTATTGACAAGCATCTTGAAGTCATGGTAATTTTTATTTTTAAAATAATTTGGTTTATATTTTTCTTATTGTGTGTTATGTATTGTTCAGATTTTTCAAATAGTTTTGATATCAATTAAGCTTAAATTGTAAGCATTAGCTGATTTCCTTAGTATTGCAAGCGTAATTATGCTTTTTTGTGTGTTGAGTTGAGAATTTGTTTAGGAGTGATAAAGTCCTAATGCAGTTGGCAAGTACAAGATTAATTTCATCCAATTTGATATAATATTTCTTCATGAGCCGATTGACACATATCTGATTGTTGTGATGACTTTTCCAATTTCGGAAAGGGAATAGAACTTTAGATGCATCTTGGCCAATGTTGCGGGCTACATAGGGGTATGTGTTTGGTTTCTTGAATGTTACACCCCATTGGGTGGGCTGACCACATGGATCAGTTGACGCTACCGGATTGTATAGAAAATAAGTTCTGGAACTTCGGAATAATTTTGTTCAAATAGAATGTTATGATTATAGAAAAGCAATTGCCATCTTATGCCCTTGTAATTTTGATTGATTTCTTCTTGCATACAATAAAAAACACTTGTGTCGTTTTTCACATCAACCTCCTTTGTTACAGATAAATGAAGTCCCAAAGCTGACATCTGGATGCACTGAGTTCATAGAATCTGCAGAACAGATTCTGGAAAAGAGGAAGATGAACCAAACAATGCTAGCCAATCATAGCACTTTGTTAGACTTGCTAGAAATTCCCCAACTTATGGACACGTATGTTGAAATGATACATTCTCCATTGTCATGTTAATGTTTTGCATGGTGCATGAAAACACATCCTTTGTGATGACAACCAAGTCTTATAAATTTCTATGTTTGTGCAGTTGTGTACGAAATGGAAATTATGATGAGGCCCTAGATTTGGAAGCATTTGTTGGTAAACTTTCAACCATGCATCCCAAGTAAGTTTATATGTATCTTCCATATTTGTTAAACATGTTTTGGATTTTAAGAAAATGTCTTATTTCCTTTGTTCCTTTTTTGAAATGCTTATAGCTTCTTGTTATAATTTTTATTTTTCTTCTGGAGAGGTTGCCAGTTATTCAAGCATTAGCTGCAGAAGTTAGGTTAACTACCCAATCACTACTTTCTCAGCTTCTTCAGAAACTTCGCTCAAATATTCAGGTTCCTGCCCATGATTTTATTTAATGCATGTACAAATGCTGCTTGATTCATCTGGAAAAATGTTCAGACTTTTAGTTTCTTACTAATGTTACCTTTGCTAGTTACCTGAATGCCTCCGCATTATTGGATATTTACGGCGAATAGGAGTATTTAGCGAGTATGGAATGCGCTTGCTGGTGAAACTTCATGCATTTTATTTTTCATACAATATTCTTCTGCCTTTGTCTTTTGTATTTAATTTCCAATACTATTTTAAATTACCATCTTCCTGCTTCTTTTTAACTCAGACAGTTATTTAATGTTAGTTCTTAAGATGCCGTGAAGGTTGGCTTACTGGTATACTTGAGGATTTGGACCAGAGCAATCCATATGAGTACCTAAAAGGGATGATTAACTGTCACAGAATGCATCTTTTTGACGTTGTTAATCAATATCGAGCAATATTTGCTGATGATACTTCAGGAAGTGAGGAAAATTATGATGGTGGGCTTCTTTTTAGTTGGTCAATGCATCAAATTACATCACATCTTCAAACTTTGAAAGTTATGCTTCCAAAAATAAATGAAGGTGGATCTCTCTCAAATATTTTGGATCAGTGCATGGTGAGCTTCTTCTTCCATCATTTTCTACTTGATGTTGAAATCGGAATGAATTGGTATATTTCTGTAGACTTAGGACCAGATTCCCCCCACCGCAACACCCCCTGCAGCGTGAACATGCACACACAGTCACACACACACACACACATACAAACACAAACATTAGACTTAAAAAAAAGAGATAAAAATATTTATTATTGCCCCCTCTGTGATATTCCTGCTTAGTATGATGATTATGTTTATACATATATATTTTAACTTTTGCTCCATGCAGAAGTTACATTAATATTACATTGTCTTATTGCTTTTCTCACAGTACTGTGCTATGGGACTTGGATGGGTTGGACTAGATTTTCGAGGCTTGCTCCCATCACTCTTTGAAGAGTAATACATAGTTCCTTTTATGATCTTCTCTAGGTTAAGTCATACTCAAAGCACATCATAATACACTTTGGTTTCTCTACAGGGCTGTTCTTAACTTATTCTCAAAGAATATGAGTACTGCAGTAGAGAACTTTCAGGTAAGTTCAGTGCAGTTAAACTATTTTGCATGTGTAAAATGAAATTATGTATTTTCCATTTTTCATTAATTCAAATGAGCCAATGGCCTCCATATTATTCTCAGTAAGTAGGCCAATTTCATGTCATGATCAATCAAGTATTTGATTTGTTTTCAGTTGGCCTTGGATTCGCATCGGTGGGTTCCACTCCCAGCTGTTGGCTTCCCTGCAAATACTGTTGGTGAAGAAAGTCAGGAGGATGTCACTCCACCATCTTATTTGATGGAGAATCCACCTCTTGCTGTTTTTATTAATGGTAAGTCCAGTTATTGTTTCTTGCTAAATTGGAAATTGCTGATGCTTCATCATCTGCCTATATCTACAAATTCATGTTGCAAGTTCATATCAACTGCCTTATTTGAATAAGAGTATAGGATGAAGAGTTCTAATGGGTTCAAAAAGTGTAAATCAACCTTTCTTATTACTACTGTGAAAATACTCTACACTCTTGTAAAGCCAATCATCTTTATTCCAGTTCAATTCAGACCAACTTTACCCCAATGAATACTTCTTGCAGAATGGATCCTCACAACATCAACTGAATAAATTAAGGCATGTACTGCTGATAAAATTTGACATTTGTGATATTCCACTAAAATTCTAATTTCATACTCACTGTTTAATTTTTAAAAATTTGCAATTTCTCATCAACAATTGACACAGTAGTTGGATTAATCAAAACCAATTTCTACCAGAAGTTATTGAATGGTGTAATTTCTGTTTTACAGTATGGTCAATTGTTGATTGATACCACGTACACTCTCACTTTGTGTGTGTACAAATGTGTCTATAAACTTCTGGATCAGATAAAAAATATAAACGGCAATGCATAATGGAAATATTCATGGTTGATATGTGATGTTTGTAGCAAGTTTATTAATGTGTGCGGTTAATCTTATGATGGGATGATGTTATATGTGCTATTGTGCTTCATCACTTAGTGCTCCTCCCCTAGTCAGTCTCATTTATCCTTGGATTCATTTGCACTGCTATCTCTTTGGTGGCTGCAGGTGTATCTGCAGCAATGAATGAGCTGCGTCCATGTGCCGCAATAAGTCTAAAACATGTCGTTGCCCAAGAATTGATTAAGGGATTACGAGCTGTTTCTGATTCATTGTTGCTGTACAATACAACTCGAGTGCTCAGAGCGAACGAATCAGGACTTTTCCTCTCACTCTGCCGGGCATTTATTGAGGTGCTTTATGATTTACATCCATGAGACTGATACTATAAAAATAATAACAAATTAACTAACCTTTGTCCCATTAAGTGGAGTACGATACAAAATTATTGTTTATAATTTGAGCTGCTAATCTGCTCTCATGCTCTTTCAATAAATTATTGTAAATATATGTTCTTGATTCCTTGAAATTTTTATTTTGATGTATAGGTTGCTTATCCTCATTCTGCAACATGTTTTGGACGATGTTACCCCGGTGGAGCAACAATTATTATGGATGCTAAGAACTTGTATGACGGAATCAGCCGCCTATTAGAGACATCCTCTGCTGCAAGAGAGCTCCCAAAACCAGTGAACAATGGCAAAGCAAAGGGTGCAGATGAGAATGGCGATGTTCCGGCAGCAGCAGAGAACGGAGAAACCACTATTGTATGAATTTTTGTGTTAGATATATAATTATTTATGTATCTTTATCTAACAATTTAATTTCAAACTTTTGAAATCTTAATAACTCTATGGCAGTGCTTATTTTCCCCTTAATGTTTGTTAGTTTTCTTTTGAACACATTTAACAAATAGAAATATTGCAAAAATGTTATATCAACGTTCTTTTATGAATGAGTTTCAGTTATTAATTCCTTCTGGAATATGTAATATTTATCATTTTTTTTTATAGAATTTATTACAAATTCTAACTTATTTGTCAACTTTTTGTTGGCATACGGGATAAATTTAGGTTGCATGCAATATTAGTATTAAAAGTATATATATTGTTATATATAAAAGGTATTTAAATTTGCTACTAAATCATTTATACACAAATACTAGATTATATTATATTACAAAACTCTTACGCCATTAATGCATAACAATTAAAATGTACAAAGTTCCTATAAGTAAAAATATCACATATATAAGTCATGCCATACTAGGGTTTAAAGAAAATTACATTTCAAGTTTATTAGATATTAAGAGAAAGAAAGAAAAGACTCAATTCCTTGAAACTTATTAGAGTCTAAATTAACTTGCAATTCCCACATAGGCATGCATTAGTCTGCAAAATGTTCTTTGGTTGTTTATAATATGAATCTAATTTTTATACACAGTAAGTATAAAAAAGTATTACACAAAGAACAAATAGTATATTCTCATATTCTGACATCAACAAAAGTAATTAATTTTTAAATTATTTAAAAAATTATTTAAATATATAAATTTAATTGAATAACTATGTAAAATTTTTTACATTATCAGTGTATCAAAATTAAACTCTTATAATATTTATTGTTAATAAGTAATAACAATGACTAATTCTTTTGAAAAAAAAGATCTCTCAACTCTAAAGAGAATAAATCTTTGATCACAATTCACAAGTAACCCTCCATTATATTCACAGAGATAACTTATATAAATATATGCTCTCAGCCTCTCAGGCTTATTGGTGCTACTTTGGCAGATGATTCATTTGAAAAAATTAATTAAAACAAAAAAGAAAACCCCCCAAAAAAAGTAATAACCGTGCTTTCTCCGTACAAAAATGTTCATATTATAAATTAAAAAAAAAAAAAATCCCCCCCTAAGTGGGGAACATAAAAATGAACTTTAAAAAAAGACAAACAAAACAAAAACAAATCAACATACACAGGACAATGCTCCAAAATACCCCATCAATATCTAAATTTAAAACATACAAAAGAATCAAATTTGAAACATAATTAAGCACCAAATTGTTTTTAAGTACTTAAAAATGAATCTAACTTTGCAAATTGCATGATACTTATCTCATTTTGTATTGTAATGAAGCAAGAATCAAGAAGAAACCAACTCCAATTCAAGCTCATTTCACTCCAATCTGAAAAGCAATATGTTTAGTGCTGTACTAGGAAGATCGTTCATTAAACTGTTATCTGAAAACCATTTGCTTATAATGCCTTGAGACGATTTGTTTGGAACTCCGGCCGACCACTTGTCTACTAATCTAAACCCGAATTGTGATGCAGCCGAAAGCAAGGACGGTTCATCTACGCGACGAAATATATGGCATAGAATCAGAGCAAGCACATTACCATGCTTGTTGCTTGCGCCAGAAGTAATTAGTTCTCTGGCGCTCGCAAACAAAGGCAATATAGCTTCAGGAATGTATGTAACATCTGTGCCAATGATGACATCAAACCCTATTTTATTCCCTTCTTTTATGGCTTCTATGTGATCATTGTTTCCCCATTCCAGTTTCTTTGTAATTAGTTTGGTTAGCAATGGAGGCTCAAGATTCGATGAGACATTTTTGGCGAGGAGATCGAGGGCAAGAGCATTCCCATCGGTAGCAGCAACTAGGTCGGCATGTTTAGCAGCAATCATAGAACAGATTCCCCCACAGCCACTTCCCAACTCCAAGACCCTTTTCCCTGCAACGATATCAGGGTTTTTCGGCGAGGACAGAAGCCATCAATCGAGCCGATTCCCACAGCATTAAGCCCGTCGATTTGCAGGTATGCTGGTACTGTTTTAAAAGTACTCTAATCTTGAAATTCCAACCTCTAAGTTTGATCTCAATAATCTAAAAGGAAAATTCAAGGAGGTAAATTAGCATTCAAAATTGCCATCAGACATTCAAAATTTATGGAAACGTCTTTTAGAAGCAGCCTCGGATAGTATACATCAAATTATTTATTAAAAAAATCATGACTTCAAATATGATAATTTTATGGTAGAACTAAAAACTAAAAAGAATCAATCAAAGGCGAAAATTTGTTACCTCAGTCGCTGGAAGGTAAGGCTCCAAACATGTCAAATGCCACACCTTCAGACAAGTCAATTGCAGAGTCATTTAAACTACCATTCGAACTATTTTGCTTCGCTTCAGAACTACCAGAACGATTTCCCTCAGCTTCGTTACTAGAAGAAGAGTTCAAATCCTCTGTAAACCGGAATACAGCTTGGACCCAACGCCTGAAACCACCAAACACGATAGGAGAACTATAAAGGGTTATTACAGTCAAGAGAAGAGCGAAAGAAAAGCAAATCGCTTTTTCACTTTTAGGAAGTGGATAAAAAGTGGGAAGAAATGAATATCATAACTGAAGTAAGATTATAACTCTTATATACAATACTAAGGTAACGTTGCATGATTGTCCTGAGAGAGAAAACTGAAATCTTGGGGACAATAAAAACCTTCACTAAAATACTCCTTCAAATAGATATTAATCTTGTAGTGCTTGTCAACAACAAAACCATTTTCTCTGAATAAATTCGTCAAGAACTCGTTCGAAAAGTAGTAAGCACGCTGGATAGAAAATAAAGCATTACATTAGGAAATAAGAAATTTGGATGATCAAAGTTGTAAGATAACATTGCCAGAACTGAAACCTTACAGTGCCATCACCTCTGACATAAAAGTTGTCACTAAACTTTTGATCCTTCCCTGAAAATCTTTCCTATAGAACAGAAAATATGTATCACATGAATCATCATAGCTCAAACAAAAAGAAATAGTCAATCAAAATTTGGAATTAAACAATTCCCCGAACAACACACTATAGTTCGTAACTTTTCCTTTTCTCTTATACTATACTGTAAACCATCCGAACCGTATCAACCAAACCTCTATCCATCCTACTCTAGCCACCTTGGCATAGTTATCAAACCTAAAAGTAGCAATGTTTTATTTTTATTCACTTTGATATGAACCAGAAAAAGAAGTAAATTTCGATTCATACAATTATTAAACAGAAATCAATATCAGAAGGAAAATTATCTGGACAAAAAATTGAGCACTAGTCTATTCTTTAGGATATTATATGGTAACAAAAATCAACCTGGGCAAGATCTTCCGTGGCATAATCTCGGAACAGCACATATCCATTTGGCTGCAAATGGAGAAAGGTATGAATTTCAACACATTTGAAATGAACTGTGAACAAGTTTTCTAGCAAGTTTTATGAAAATGTATATCCAATTATTGAATACTAAAGTTTCTTACCTTGATAATTTTTCTAACATTTTGCAATACTAGAGGCATCTTTTCCGGGGACACTGCTGATAACATAAATATCTGTTTACCAAGTCAGATACTTAAACAAGTGATCTACATATAGTTCTCAATAACAAGAGCACAAAACTTGTGAAATGAAGCCAAAAAATTGACAGATAGTATCTAAGAAATGCAAATGTGATCCCATAATCATTCTACAATACACAATGTAAGTACCATGGTAACAATATCAACCGAAGATGGAAGAATTTCTTTGCACAAATCATCAACTGTCAAATCAGAGACAAAAGCTCTAACACAGGACTCCTTGAAGTCTTCATGCGTCTACAATTACAAACAAAAATATAATTACATAAATAAATGTAACAACTTTGCTTCCGTTGGATTTGGAATACTGTAAAATAAGCAATATTTCTCCTTTTATTTTATTTTATTTTTTTATAAATGAGAGAAGCTTAGGTGATACAAATTTGTTCTTGATCAACATATATCAAATGCAGTTAATGCACTCTTTTTCCATAATAGAAATATGAATTCCGAAGTCTTACAGGTAATTGGATTGAGTTAGCGGATCACTGAGCAATAGACATTGAGGTTACGAAAGGGGAACTACATACTGCTAACCTGGAGGTGTTCATGTCAAACACGGTTTAGACCAATGCTCCAATACTAGGTATGGATGTGGATTTACATTTTCGGGCATAATGAATCATATCAGAAGAGGTGGCAATTAGGTCCACCGTCCATTACTCTATCATCCATCAAAACCATCTATATCTGAATTTAGTTTAACACTATTTACCCAGTGAATTCAGTTTAATACTATTTAATATTGTTGGATGTTTTAACAATTTTGTAACAAATCAAAATGATATAATGGTTTTTTTTATTGATCTTCTATGGTCCAATCCAACATTCATGATCCATCTATTTGCCACTCTAAATTACCGATTACCATACATTTTTTTATACCAACAGATCAGGAACGAATCAAGAAGCAGACAGCAAAATTGTTACAATGGAGAGGAAGTTTACAAAACGAAGATGTCTGACCTTAACTAACTCAATAGCCCGTGGCGAGAAATCACATGCATAAACAAAAGCATCTGGATAAGATGCTATCACTGGAAATATAGTATTTTCGGCTCCACAACCAACCTGTTTGGTAAATAGCTTTGACTATTAAGCAACTTACTAATACAAAGAACTACTAAACAGGATTTTGACAAAAAATGAATTCCATTCATAAACACCAAGAAAAAAGAAAATGAAAGTAATATACCTCCAAAATCACTTTTTTTCCTTCTCCCTAAAAATGATTTTCATGCAAAAAATTGCTTAAATTGTCAGTGCTGCAAGCATCAAAGTTAAAAAGAAAATAAACCAAATCAAAATTGAAGATATTATTTCCTCACTCACCGAAAAGTAATCTCCCTATTCCTTATCCAAGTAGTGCCTATCCTTAAAAAACTGTAAAAAAAATTGAATCATCACTACAGCAAAACTACTTATAGCAAATGCCTTGAACATGAAACACAGATAATGGGTGGAAAACTTGGAAGAGTGATCATCCAGTTACAGCAATAGTCAATAGACACCACAGACAAGAGGAAACCAAATACAAAATGAAGTAATAAGACATTTGCATTAACAGAGTATAGAATAGACTAGTCTAGTCTTTAGGTATTACTGCGAATCCAATTCAGTATATCATTTTCACCAGTAAACTACAAAAATCTCATCTTTTTATTTTATTTTATTTTATTATTAGAAATGTCAACTTATCTTCATTCACTTTGCAAATCCAAATTCCCAAAACAATGAAACCAATGGCAAAAGATACTTATAATTAATACTAATTAAAAAAGAATATTTCACCAAGTATCAATTAAATAAAACATAATAAGCAAACAACCCTTTACCTTGTCCTTGTGGCACTTGTAGAAGACATCCCAATACCTCTTGGCTTCTCTTTCATACTTCTTTGCAAAGTAGAACCCAATAAACAAAATCCCTAAAAAAAAGCTTTTTTGTGCAGAAAGTTTGCAAGCAAGAGCATTATAAGAAAGAGTACCTCTCCAAAAAGGCGTGACCCCATTGTTTGAATTTGGGTAAATTTGCAATCTTTGTGTTTGTTGCGGTTTTTGTTGCTCCATAGAATCTTGAGTAGGTGATGATGATGATTAAATAATAGTTAACATATTGTAATTAAAAATATATTATTGGATTTAGTTAGTGAATATTGTGGCTCTCTTTTTTCGATATGATTTCCAAGCGTGAGTAATCCTGCGTCGGACTAAATCCCTATTTTGGTCCCTGAGATTCACGCGATTACTCATTTTGGTCCCTGAAATTTAAAATTATCTATGTTGGTCATCCAGATTCAAGTCCGGGCACCAATATAGTCCCTCAATTCTTTCCGACGATGACTAAGCAAACGAAGTGTTGAGATTGCACACTCCCTGCCACGCTGGATGATAAGTAAACGACATCGTTTATCTTTGGCATCCAAACAAGTTAGAAATGAAGAATAGTAGAGGTAGAGAAGAAGACGAATACTTTATTTTGGGTTTCCATCATTTCTTCTCCCTTCATATACAAAACGACGACATTTCTGACTTGTTTGGGTGCCAAGGATAAATGACGTCGTTTACCCATCATCCAATGTGGCAGGAAGGGTGTCATCTGAGCACTCTGTTTGCTTAGTCATCACCGTAAAAGTCAAGGGACCACATTGGTGCCTAAACTTGAATCTGAAGGACCAGTATAGGTAATTTTAAATTTCAGGGACCAAAATAGGTAATCGCATGAATCTCAGGGACCAAAATGGAGATTTAGTCGATTTACAGGGCTATGACGGCGTAAAGTTGGAGTTTGGTGGGGGATGAAATTGGACCGTCCGATTTACTGCTGTGGAAAAGGAAAACAAATTGGACGGTCCGATTTGTGTTGTTGGCTGGGTGTGCATATGTAATCGGATGGACCGATTTGATGCTGGCTTAATTTATTTGAATCCAATGGACACAAATCGGTCCCAGGGATTTGTGGATCAAAATTTTTTTTAATCCAGTGGCACCGTGATCGGACCCATCGATTTGTTGCCGGAAGAAAATTGGATGCAATGTAATCGGAGGCAGCGATTTTTGATGCGTGGAAAATTGTGAGCGTTGAGCACCCGGTCGGACCGTCCGATTTGGTGAGTCATGCGTACATAAACCAAGGTTGTACCCAGAACCCCCCATTTCTTCTTCTTCTTTAGTCCGTGAGTCTCTGCATTTAGGTGATGTTCTTCCTCTTCTCTCATCCTTCTTTATTTCTGTAGATTAGATTTTATCGAGACTGAAAGTGTTTAAAGTAGTATAGTATTATGGATGATAGAGTTGTATTAAAAATTTATTGTTATGGACAGATTTTATTAGAAACATATGAAGGAGTTCAATTTATATGTGAAAATCTATTAGATGCTGTTATTCCATTTACGTTGTCACTGGATGAATTGAAAGGTGTGATTTGTGAGAAGATACACTCAGAAAGATGTAGAAGAATATCGTGTATTTTGTACAGGTATCCTTTACCTGTGTTTGGTGGGTTCGTTTATTTTCAGACCAAATACGTGACAGATGAAGAGAGTATGCAGGAAATATTTTCAATGTATATGGAGAATCGCCACCGAATATCGTGCATCAAGTTGTATATTGAGTTCGAGCAATCTCAAGCGGACCGACATATTGAATTGAAAGATTATGATAGTGACAGCGAGGAGGATTTTGAAAGTAACTATGAGATCATTGGTCCAGGCGAAGACGAAGATGGAGCTGATGGCACCATGAACGCAGATGTGGCGGAGGTTGCTAATGCATTAGCAAACTCAGTGCCGTTTCAACAGCATTCTTTCATGCTGTCGTTGGACTTGGAAGCGATGAATGCACCGGAATTTTCGCAGTATATGAATGCAGGTATGTCGTTTATGACCATACCATTTGATTACTTTATTAATTAATAGTTCTTTATTGTGAGTTATATTTACTAGTTCTTATGTAGATAGAATAGTGAATGTAAAGACTATTATAATGATATATTTTGCGATGTGATTGTGGCAGAGCTTCCTGTTGTGGCCGACGGTGAATTTACGGTGGGGATGGAATTCAGTTCAAGGGAGGAAGTAATCAAGGCAATGAAAGACTATACCATCCGTAGAGGTATAGACTATTGGGTTTATGAGTCGGAACTGACGACATTCTATGCTAAATGTACACAATATGGCAAAGGTTGTGATTGGCTGATCAAGGTTACGAAAATGCAGAAGAAGTACTGTTGGGAGATAAGGAGGTACAATGGTACTCACACTTGTACCAGGTCGACAATTTCTCAAGATCATTCGAAACTGGATTCTAAGACAGTTGCAGAAGCAATTAAGCCGTTGGTAGAGGTTGACCCATCTTTGAAGGTGAAATCAGTCATTGCAGAAGTTCAGTCGAAGTTTAACTACACCATCAGCTATCGGAAAGCTTGGTTAGCAAAGTAGAAGGCGGTTGAGTCAATTTTCGGAGGTTGGGAGGCATCGTATGAAGCTTTGCCCATATGGTTTGAGGCCATGTGTCACAAGGAGCCGTCAGCAGTGGTTCACTTTGAAACAATGCCTGCGTACCAGGGGGATGACTTGGTTCCTGATATCCGTGTACTACATAGAGTCTTTTGGAGTTATTATCCTTGTATTAGGGCCTTCAGACATTGCAAGCCAGTAGTACAGGTGGACGGAACTCATTTGTATGGTAAATACAAGGGTTGTTTGTTGGTTGCAGTCTCACAAGATGGTAATAACAACATCGTGCCTGTTGCATTTGCCATAATGGAGGGGGAGACTTCAAGTGATCGCATATCAACATCCGTAAAACCCTACAAGATTACATTTCCTTTATAAGTACCAGTGTAACATAACTATCTTAACAATAATATAATTTTTCTTACAAGACCATTATTATAACTAACTAGCTGAAGTTGCCTATCTAACATACATACATTGTAAACATACATAATAAATATGCCTAATTATTTGTCTAAATTATACTAAATTATGTTAAACTCAATTATTAATAACTATAATAATAATAATAATAACAATAACAATAATAATAATAATTACCATTATCTACCGACAATGATAATATTAATAATAATATTATTAATAATATTAATAATAATAATAATTAATTACAATTCTCCACGGATAATAACACTAATAATACTAATAACTCTCTACCGATAATAATAATAATAATAATAATAATAATAATAATAATAATAATAATAATAATAATAAAAAATTTTAAATTTATTTACAGATCTCATTTATTCATTGATTCACTTCATTCAGAACATATTAATCAATAATAATCATGAATCTAAACCCAAATCAAATAAAAAATCTAACATTACATACATATTATTAACTGTTCGTACAGGTTTTAAAAGGATAAACACTAACTAATTAACTCTACTTTAATATTTATGTCTAACACCTAACATCTAATAGTAACCATATCTCTCTCTCACACACATATATATATGATTAATTTCTACTTAGTGTCATAATAATATATATTGCTATTAAAAATAATAAAATTTTATCACTATTATTATTTATTTATTAAATCAAAATATTAAAAAATATAAACTTACATAACTAAACTAGGATGTCTAAGATAATTAACAATATGAAGCTCTGGTTGATTTACGTCTTTGATCTTTCTTCGTTTTGGCATTGTTTTCAATTTTTCTGTGTGTTTTCGGTGGTCCAACAATGGTGGTGGGGTTGGAGAACAGAGAGAGAAAGAGATGATGGGGTTGGAGAACAAAGAGAGAGAGAAATGAGAGTGAAAGTGAAAGGAAAAGTGGGACTCGCTTAATTGGAACCTCATCAACGCGGGACTGCTGTGCATGCTCGCCACGTGGTTCCTGATAGCTTGAAATCAGACCCACCGATTACTTACCGTCCGATTACTTAAATCGGACCGTCCGATTTCCTGCCACAATTCGGTCTATCCGATTTCAGTTCAGCAGCCATCACAGCTCGGTGATACACCCAGAACCCCCATAACCCTGTTATACACGATCGCAACCTCCATATCAAAATTAAAAAACTCGAATATTGTTAGCGTAGATTTATATATTAGAAAATATACTTTTAATGTATTTAATAATTATTAGAATAAGTATAGGGAGCCAATATACTTGCTGTACAATCTATTTTTAATATATAAAAGTAGGTATATAGGTTTACCCACATTACTTCTAAGTTATTTCTCTTCTTCTACTAATGCCATGTCAGCACCAACGCTTACTTGGCAAAATTTTAGAATCCACCACTCAAATCTTGTCAAATCAACTTTTATTTTCACATAAAAAAAAAACACAAAAAACAACTAAAAAACACAATAAAAACCAACAAATTAACTTTTTCCAAATCAATCCTTATTTCTAAAACAACAAAAACACAAATTAACATTTACCCCAACAAAAAGCTCTCAAAATCAAAGAGCTTATTACCTTTCTCAAACCCTCACCCTCTTAGCACCTCTCCGCACCAAGATCCTATTTCCTCCATCCTCTTCTGGTCCCATCTTATTTCCTCCATCCTCTTCCGGTCCCATGAGCCATTATTGTACATCGTGATGTCCATCTCCGGCGGAGCCGCATTGCATAAATTGTAGAAATCGGGGCAAACTCTATTCCTCCTCTTGCGATTTTCCTGGCAGAGCTCGATTCTGGGTCTCAGACCAACGTCACCATTCGGCGCCGCCAACGTAGGAAATTTGTCTTAGGTATCTTCCTAAAGATTTTTAACTTTGTCGTTTACTCTTTTCATTGTTCAATATCATTTTCAATAGCCCTATTTATTTGTTATAAATAATAACATTTTAATTGTGAACTCATTGCAAGTAGCACAAGTTTATGTATTCCTCTTTTGTAAACGGTTCTGTCCAACACTCACAACCAAAATTAATGTGCATTTAAAATTATTGCTCCCTATATACTATCGATTGCAATATTTCATCATCAAATTATAAATTATTATTTTACATGTGGAGTACTTCTTCCACAATTTATATTTACGTGTTCCTCTTTTTCAAATTGTTATTCCACATGTGCAGTAACCATGTCTTATTCTCTTTGTTGTAGAAGGATTTGCAGTGGTAATGACAGACCGGAAGAGTTAATACCCAAAATTGCTAGATGAAAATCAACTAATCACTATTTAGTAAAATGTTTTAAAAAAATTAAAACAAAAAACTCTTATCTATTATTAATTTATTATTCAATTGAAACATCAAGTACTAATTAAATGCAATAAACATACATTAAAAGTGTCATAATAATAATAATTATAAAAAATTTCAGTTACAAATATTCAAATTCTACAACTTATACATATTAAGACTCTTACTACTCTTCATTTCTTAATCTCTTATACTAATTGCCAAAAATTTCTTAAATTTAATATAACATTTTTATATGTTTTTCATTCTCATTCATTTATTTTTTTCATTATTTACAAACAAAAAAACTGCAAGAAAAGACAAAGTGTAGCCATTAATGTAACACCCTAACTACCAAAGCTCACGCTTCCGGCTGCGTTACTCTGATAGCTCGGACATTACGACGACACTTATATTATTTAATACTAAATTATGAGCCTGTTTGAAACTTTAAACCGCATTACTACTCCCAAGAATACTTTCGTTCGATAACATACATCCATAGATACCATACAACTTACAAAACTCATAAAGAGTACATCCATATATATATATATATATATACATATATAATATTACAAGCATTAACCAATACAATTCCTATCCCTCTTACAGAATATCTCAAGATAAAGGCGAGGGTACAAATAATAACCTAAAGCAATACAGAACATCTCAACAACAAATAAATAAGCTCTTCATAACTTCTGCGCCCATATCCTGAAAGGGGAAAAATGTAGGGGGGTGAGAACATCATCCTCGAAAGGGTTCTCAGTAGAGGGTTTTTGGGAATTACTGTAATAGGATACGTGAAGATAATCGCACCAGTGATTAATAACCGTCTTATGCCTCTTTTCAAAAACAACGGTTTACAATAAAAGTAAAGTCGAAAATCTTTTCTGAAAGAGGAACCGTTCAATTTTCAAAACATCAAAAGCCTTTCAAAAAGGTTTATCTAAACTGAACCAAAATAGCCTTTCATATTTTATTCCAAACCAAAAAACACAGCCGAAATCAACCATCAGTTCATCTCATTCCAACCACGGCCCTAAGCCCAAACAATCCAACAACAACCAATCACCACAGTCCAACAGAGTCCCAGTAGCAAACACAAATAGGAAGATGCAAGCACAAACAAACAGTTATTGCAAGTAGAACAGTTAGCAATTAATCACATACGCAAACCAAGTATAATATGCACACCCAAACAATGTCACATAAATGCATATGATGCATGCCTGTCCCTAGTGGCTGATGATATCATCTGTCGGTTATATAGCCAACCCGACACGTCCTGGTAGCTAACCATGGACAGAAACACCCATCGCGGAGCAAGTAGGTTTGAGCTACAACCCCATTGCTACTACCCGCTCAACCCAGAGCCAGTGGAATAACCACTACTGCGGCTACTA
Source organism: Arachis ipaensis (assembly GCF_059453495.1). NCBI lineage: Eukaryota > Viridiplantae > Streptophyta > Magnoliopsida > Fabales > Fabaceae > Arachis > Arachis ipaensis. The sequence goes on from NC_142435.1 coordinate 19,412,641, forward strand.
CCCAGGCGGGTGTTTAACAGCTCAACCTGGAGCGAGTGGAATCACCACTACTACCGCTACTACCCAGGCGTCACAGTCTCTGACCTGGAGCAAGTGGGACGAACCACAACCCTTGCTACTACCCAGGTATCTCAAGCATATATTCATTCAGTCTCAGTCATGGATCAACATCCATCTCAGCCATCCGGCTTAAATTCATAATTCATAGTCAGCCATACGGCCCATAGCTCATTCGGCAATCAGCCATAAATCAATATTATACACAGCCATTCCGGCTCGCGGTTCAATCCAAAACCAGCCAATATTCATAAAACCGGCATTTAAGCCATAAATAACTTTTTCTCAAATCGTTTCACTTTGAAATCAAGTTTCAACTCTTTTCAGCCTTGGCTTTAGAAATCTCGTTTCTCAAATCATCTCAGGCTCATAAGCCAAATTTACTCAAAGTGAGTTCCCATTTTAAAACAAAGCCGCTCTCGGCATTCCCTTTCCAAAACTTCCAAAAATATGGAAAGTTAAAGATTCATTTTGAAACATTCAAAATCATCCATCCAACAATGGGATTTTATAACAAAAGCTTCTCGGCGGAGTCCCAAGTATTTAGGGAAGGTCAACCTATATCAATTCCTTAAAATTCATTGAAACTCTTAAAATCATGGATTCTCGGTTCAAGTAAATAAAACTGAATTTATTATGAAACCGACCATACAAAATCACAAGTTCCAACCCGGTCCAAAAATCAACTCGTTTGAAAAGGAACCGGTTCATTTGAATCAAACCACTTTCAGGTTTCTTTTTGGAACCCATTTTTCTAACTCTTCCAAAATGCCTCAAACTTAATTACTCAATCAAAAGTCTAGATTCCTTTGAAATCACTAAAAGCTCCTTTTTATATTGAAATCAATATTAGAGTATCATTATTTCCTTCAGTGATTCAAACGGTAAAAAATAGTTCCTTTCTAAATAAGCCGAACTCAACGCATAAAGTTCATTAAATAAATTGAGCTTGAAAATATAAATATTCTCTTAATAAATCAAATAATACAACTTCTCAAATTCAATCCTTTTTAAATAACTTTTTAAACAAGACTAGGATTTTGTAGAAATTTCGGCAGCACCTCCCCTAAAACTTGGACTTTTGCCACCCGGTTCGGGTCCCAACTAAACCGTTTCTCATTCCTTTTCAACAGCTCAAAACCAGAAATAAATTCAAAGCAAGCTAAATCCAACAGTCGCCTCAGTGGCATATTTCAAGAAAACCATTTCAAGATCAACTCAATATCAACCAATTTAACTCATTTCCAAAGCTTTAAAGAAACGGCTCAATAACAAATCATTTGTCCAAAACCAAGTCAATTAAAGTAAACCAGGCTGAATTCAAAAGTGCGTTCGACTTTTCACATTATCAAAATAATTAACTCAATTCAAATCAATCCTCAACGGATCAAACTCTGATTTCAAATCTTTAAAGAATCAACCTCAAAACATTATATTTCACAAGCCGCACAACAATTCAGCCAAACAAGCATCCTTAACCATTCGAGACAAACAAATAACACACAAGGCAGATACAATCACCAAATACCAATTGTCTCATATCAGTATCCATATGTAATAATTCCAATACATAAAACATAGTTTTTGGAAAGCGCCCCTACCTCAAAACGCAAATCCATAACCCAAACGCGTCACAGGAATCTCCTCTCTTAAACCGGGATCACCAACAACCGCAACCTCGGCTCCAAGCTACTCCCGCGGTAACCATAGCAACACTAATCGCAGCATATAACAATCAGGAATGACCCCACGTTACCAAAACTCATATTCATTAACCAAACACAACCGAATACTAACGCGAGGCTTTTCGAAACATAAATTACTTACTGAGCTAGCGAAACGAAGCAGCCGCGAACTCCGAGCACGACACGCAAGCATCGATATAAACCCTGTGACAAATAACGCTACAATGCCTCAGCCGAAATTATCAGAACAACGACAAAAGGCTCCTCGAACCAAAACGCTTACCAAGACCGAGGGAGAAAGGCTGAACCGAAACAGCGACGATCTCCGAACCGGATCGGCGGCAGCCCGGCAGCAGCTCCGCCAATAATTCTCGAGTGACGGCGGCGGCCCGAATTTCTGATAATAGTAGCTGTACAACAACACAGTATCAACAATCTTCCCGGGATTTCAAAAGAACAGAAATCTCAATTAAAACCCTTACCAGCAAAATTCTCCGGCGACGCAGCAGGGGCATTTTCCGGCGGCAGAAGCTAACTGGCGTAACCCCATGAGCAACGGCAGGGCTCCCAAATGCAGCTGGGCACGGTGGCAGGGACAGCTCCGCGACGGTCCGGCGGGCTCTCTTTCTCATTGCGACAACACCGGCGACGTTGGCGGCGTGCAGGCCGGCGCTGGGCGGCGCGACTCTTTCCCCCCTTGTGGTCCTTTCCCTCGTCTCCGATCTGTTCTGCGGCGGCACAGAGGCGGTGGCGCGGCTGGAACTGGGTGCGGCTCCACCAACCTCGTGTCTTCTCCCTCAGAGTCGTCCGTGGCTCGCCCCCAAACGGCGACAGGCAGATCGACGAGGAGGCCCGGCGGCGTGACACTGATGGAATGAGCTCGACGGCGAGGACACGGTGCGGCGGCACGACGCGGTGAGGGCGACGCGACTGCACGCCGTGAGATGCGGCCCCCTTCCCTTCCGATTTCGATCTCGCTCTTCTTGGATCCCTTCGCTTGCTTTTCTTCGTTTCTTCTCAAGAGCAGTGGGTGTGTGTGTGTTCATCACAAGGCTGCGCAGCAAAGAGGATGAAGGAGAGGCTGTTGGCTGCGCAGCATGAAGAGAATGGTGGCGGCTGCTGCTGTATAGTTAGGGAGCCGGGCGGCGGCGGTAGTGAGGCCAACCACCATCGCCCCTCCTCTCTTCTCCACTCCTTCTCCGTTTTTGCTACTGTCTCTGTGTATTGGTTTGAGGAAAAAGGGGGAGCATTTGTGTTGCTGCCGCTGGGTTGGGGGAGAAGGTAACCGGGTCACCGGTTAGGGTTTCAGGGTTAGGGTTTCATTTTCAAAAATTAGGGTTAGGGGCATTTCGGTAATCTCAAATAAAATTGGGAATAATGTAGTAATTGAAACCCAAATTAAATTCAACACTATTTGTACATAGAAAATACTATTTGCTCATCAATTTCACAAATTATTTTCAATAAAATGCGCAAATCAAAATAATTAGAAATAATATAATTAAACCCCCTTTATTTTTTCAAAGTAGCAGTACTAATATTTAAAATATTACTTATCTAGTCCAAATCATATAAAATCCTTATTATTTCGTAACTACCAGCCTTATACCTTAAATATAGAAAATAATCCAATAATTGTAAAATTGGGTAATAATCATAACTTATCTCAAGCTCAATAAATCAAAACTTGCCTTAATTATCCTTAATAAAATAATTTCTGAAATTAAGGCTGTAAATAACTATATAATTTGAGACTTGATCATAAAAAGACTTTTCAAAGGTTCTGGGTCTTACATTCTACCCACCTTAAAAAAAATTTTCGCCCTCGAAAATTGATACAAAATGAAAGAAATTCCATAATAGTTCACCCTTGAACACATTGAAAGAAGAAGCAAAAATATCTCAAAATATAATCATATATATGATTTTCAAATACTCTGATTATCATAAGCATAAGGATGCAAGGGTAGGAGTGTAATTGCAAAGCAAACGTTACAAGGTAGGTTCAATGCAAAAGATAACATGGGTCAATCATGTGATAGTATGGCAAAGTATCAAAGGCTATAAAACAGGATGGAGTTAAAATGACGTACTTAACATCCGCACGCTAATCTCATATCAACCTCAAAGCTTCAACCTTCCAACCCCATTAAGCACTTTACAATCCTCATATCCGATCATAAGCCAGACAACTGCTAGCCCGTTCGCAAGGAACGAAACACCCAAAATTCATAACGTTGCACACCTACCGCTTCAACTTCCGTATACACATATCACGTCTTAAAGAACTAACGCATCGCGTTACTACGTCTACAAGTCGCACGTGATATCAAAACAATCCTCGAGTCTACTCAGAAGGACACAAGATTTAGAACGGAGAGACAATTGTCAAGGGTAATACTCAGGTTTAAGGGAAGGTATCCAATTTCCAGATAACCAAAGACACTCAAGCAATGAAGTTTGCTAGAAATAAATCAATTGACAACTTCAAAGATAACCCTTGGATAAAAAAAATTCAACAAGATCAATAGGAAGAAAACCAGCGCATCAGTTTGAAACAAACTCAAGCCGAGTCGAAGAAGTATGAGGTTTACAGAAGAGAATATTTCAAACCCAAGACAAAGCTCACAGAACTCAAGAGCACGATTAAAAACACTTCTGAATACATTGGTCATAAAAGAATCGAAAACTTGCAAGAAAATTACCTCGCAGTCTAAAAGAAAAGTTAAGCAACAATTATCCTTCAAGAGAGTAACAAAAGCATAAACGTGGATTTACTTCAATACAAGTTCATGTTGAAGTAGATTTTGTAGAGTTCCAAAAACAAAATGCACACAACTTTGGCTAAGAGCTAAAATATTTCCTCAAATATTTTAGAAAGATATTTAGATGCACAACTTAACCAAAAGCAGTTCATAAAAACTCGGAAGTAATCAAATGCTTGTTCAAAAATCTCCAAAGTCCATATTCAAACAAGCGTGTATAAAATCTTAGCGAGGTCGAAGGAGAAAGTTAAGCTCTATTTAGGAAAGAAAATCCGAGGTAAAAGTTTGCTATAAATTGGTAAAGGAATTAAGTGTTGCATTACAAACAAACCGGTCTCCAATAAACAAGGAAACTTTTCAAAACCTCATTTAAAATAGCGCTTGCCAACTTTGAATTAACTTCGTCAAAATTGAACAATGGTTTCAATCTCAATCAAGCAACAGAAAACACATTCCGTTTAAAATTTCTTCAAAGAGAATTCAAAACTTCTTTAAAAAGTTCAGAACAAGACTCCAAAAGTGTTCTTGAAATCATCATCTCAGAAGAACATTCAAGAAGTTTAAGATGTACTAAAAAGGAGTCAAGCCATACTAGAAAAGATCTTAAACCAAAGTAGTCCAAACAAGATTCACTAGGCATGAGTCATCAAACAAGCTTTCAATTGATCCAAAAGAAAAAGTCATAGGAAAAGACAACTCAATCATTTGTGATTTCTCAATGATAAATCTTTGACTAAAAACTCTTGTAGAGATAATGAGAGAATAAACAATGCACTAACTTAAAACGAATTAAACTGACCCTCATAAGGATGACATTCACAAGAGAGGACAAACCAAGATCAATGGTAATGTTCACAAAATGTAAAAGATTACTCAAAAATAAAGTAAAGTATGACATTCATAGGGATGAAAGGTTAAATAGAGAATTTAGCCTGTTCATAGGAAGAAAGCTATGAGTCCAACACTTTCAAAAGAACAACCATGGCACAAACCATATAGCATGCTAAATCAAACTCAATACAAAATAAGTTAGGTAAAGCTTATCAAATGAAACTCAACCGGGATAAAAGTGAAAAATCTTTCCTTTCCAAAATTTTGAAAAATATCCAAATACATAATCAAATAAAGATGTGCATTGGAACCGTAGTAAAATTACTAGAAAGTCAATTTGTATTTAAAGTAAATGCCGTTCCGCAAACCAGTAAAAATACATGCGAGATATTAAAAATAGATAGTTGCTAAGCGGTATGAGAAATCTTCAAAATTTCATGTATAGATAAGTATATATCTATTCAACAGCAATCTTCATAAAATCTCAAAATTAGCTGTGCTCACTGTCAAATAAGAGAAAAACTGAATCAACAATTTCTCAAAGAATAGACTCAGAAACAGGAGTTAAAATGCACAGTGCATTAGGATCAGTTCAAAGTCATGCCAGAGAATACAGGGATCAGGAAGAACTCAAACAGAGGAAGATAGATACAACAAGGATTCCAAACAAGCATATGCAATTAAGATCAAACAATAATGCATATGAATAGAGAAATGAAGTTGAAGAATCAAACTACTTTTCAAGAGGGTTAGCAAACAAGAACTTCAAGTTAGGATATGAAGGAACAGGTCGACTCGAACAGGATTCAAGACACACAACTGAATAGCCTCGAGAAATAGTTTCTACCGTTCCCAAAACCCGCGATTCGCTTTACTCAAACCTCGTATATCATCTATGATAACCCATTAGTACTTTCATATACATAATTCACTAGTATTAAGCCGACCAAACTTAATATAAGGAATTATGCAATGCAACACTAATAGCGTTAATCAATAGACCATCATATGCATAAAGCTCTAATTCTCGTCATTCGACAAGACCTAATACATGACAAACACTCAGAGTATGCAATTGAAGAATAGTCAGTCCATTCCTCAGGCTCTACAAGAAGAACTGCTCTGATACCATAATGTAACACCCTAACTACCAAAGCTCACGCTTCCGGCTGCGTTACTCTGATAGCTCGGACATTACGACGACACTTATATTATTTAATACTAAAATATGAGCCTGTTTGAAACTTTAAACCGCATTACTACTCCCAAGAATACTTTCGTTCGATAACATACATCCATAGATACCATACAACTTACAAAACTCATAAAGAGTACATCCATATATATATATATACATATACATATATAATATTACAAGCATTAACCAATACAATTCCTATCCCTCTTACAGAATATCTCAAGATAAAGGCGAGGGTACAAATAATAACCTAAAGCAATACAGAACATCTCAACAACAAATAAATAAGCTCTTCATAACTTCTGCGCCCATATCCTGAAAGGGGAAAAATGTAGGGGGGTGAGAACATCATCCTCGAAAGGGTTCTCAGTAGAGGGTTTTTGGGAATTACTGTAATAGGATACGTGAAGATAATCGCACCAGTGATTAATAACCGTCTTATGCCTCTTTTCAAAAACAACGGTTTACAATAAAAGTAAAGTCGAAAATCTTTTCTGAAAGAGGAACCGTTCAATTTTCAAAACATCAAAAGCCTTTCAAAAAGGTTTATCTAAACTGAACCAAAATAGCCTTTCATATTTTATTCCAAACCAAAAAACACAGCCGAAATCAACCATCAGTTCATCTCATTCCAACCACGGCCCTAAGCCCAAACAATCCAACAACAACCAATCACCACAGTCCAACAGAGTCCCAGTAGCAAACACAAATAGGAAGATGCAAGCACAAACAAACAGTTATTGCAAGTAGAACAGTTAGCAATTAATCACATACGCAAACCAAGTATAATATGCACACCCAAACAATGTCACATAAATGCATATGATGCATGCCTGTCCCTAGTGGCTGATGATATCATCTGTCGGTTATATAGCCAACCCGACACGTCCTGGTAGCTAACCATGGACAGAAACACCCATCGCGGAGCAAGTAGGTTTGAGCTACAACCCCATTGCTACTACCCGCTCAACCCAGAGCCAGTGGAATAACCACTACTGCGGCTACTACCCAGGCGGGTGTTTAACAGCTCAACCTGGAGCGAGTGGAATCACCACTACTACCGCTACTACCCAGGCGTCACAGTCTCTGACCTGGAGCAAGTGGGACGAACCACAACCCTTGCTACTACCCAGGTATCTCAAGCATATATTCATTCAGTCTCAGTCATGGATCAACATCCATCTCAGCCATCCGGCTTAAATTCATAATTCATAGTCAGCCATACGGCCCATAGCTCATTCGGCAATCAGCCATAAATCAATATTATACACAGCCATTCCGGCTCGCGGTTCAATCCAAAACCAGCCAATATTCATAAAACCGGCATTTAAGCCATAAATAACTTTTTCTCAAATCGTTTCACTTTGAAATCAAGTTTCAACTCTTTTCAGCCTTGGCTTTAGAAATCTCGTTTCTCAAATCATCTCAGGCTCATAAGCCAAATTTACTCAAAGTGAGTTCCCATTTTAAAACAAAGCCGCTCTCGGCATTCCCTTTCCAAAACTTCCAAAAACATGGAAAGTTAAAGATTCATTTTGAAACATTCAAAATCATCCATCCAACAATGGGATTTTATAACAAAAGCTTCTCGGCGGAGTCCCAAGTATTTAGGGAAGGTCAACCTATATCAATTCCTTAAAATTCATTGAAACTCTTAAAATCATGGATTCTCGGTTCAAGTAAATAAAACTGAATTTATTATGAAACCGACCATACAAAATCACAAGTTCCAACCCGGTCCAAAAATCAACTCGTTTGAAAAGGAACCGGTTCATTTGAATCAAACCACTTTCAGGTTTCTTTTTGGAACCCATTTTTCTAACTCTTCCAAAATGCCTCAAACTTAATTACTCAATCAAAAGTCTAGATTCCTTTGAAATCACTAAAAGCTCCTTTTTATATTGAAATCAATATTAGAGTATCATTATTTCCTTCAGTGATTCAAACGGTAAAAAATAGTTCCTTTCTAAATAAGCCGAACTCAACGCATAAAGTTCATTAAATAAATTGAGCTTGAAAATATAAATATTCTCTTAATAAATCAAATAATACAACTTCTCAAATTCAATCCTTTTTAAATAACTTTTTAAACAAGACTAGGATTTTGTAGAAATTTCGGCAGCACCTCCCCTAAAACTTGGACTTTTGCCACCCGGTTCGGGTCCCAACTAAACCGTTTCTCATTCCTTTTCAACAGCTCAAAACCAGAAATAAATTCAAAGCAAGCTAAATCCAACAGTCGCCTCAGTGGCATATTTCAAGAAAACCATTTCAAGATCAACTCAATATCAACCAATTTAACTCATTTCCAAAGCTTTAAAGAAACGGCTCAATAACAAATCATTTGTCCAAAACCAAGTCAATTAAAGTAAACCAGGCTGAATTCAAAAGTGCGTTCGACTTTTCACATTATCAAAATAATTAACTCAATTCAAATCAATCCTCAACGGATCAAACTCTGATTTCAAATCTTTAAAGAATCAACCTCAAAACATTATATTTCACAAGCCGCACAACAATTCAGCCAAACAAGCATCCTTAACCATTCGAGACAAACAAATAACACACAAGGCAGATACAATCACCAAATACCAATTGTCTCATATCAGTATCCATATGTAATAATTCCAATACATAAAACATAGTTTTTGGAAAGCGCCCCTACCTCAAAACGCAAATCCATAACCCAAACGCGTCACAGGAATCTCCTCTCTTAAACCGGGATCACCAACAACCGCAACCTCGGCTCCAAGCTACTCCCGCGGTAACCATAGCAACACTAATCGCAGCATATAACAATCAGGAATGACCCCACGTTACCAAAACTCATATTCATTAACCAAACACAACCGAATACTAACGCGAGGCTTTTCGAAACATAAATTACTTACTGAGCTAGCGAAACGAAGCAGCCGCGAACTCCGAGCACGACACGCAAGCATCGATATAAACCCTGTGACAAATAACGCTACAATGCCTCAGCCGAAATTATCAGAACAACGACAAAAGGCTCCTCGAACCAAAACGCTTACCAAGACCGAGGGAGAAAGGCTGAACCGAAACAGCGACGATCTCCGAACCGGATCGGCGGCAGCCCGGCAGCAGCTCCGCCAATAATTCTCGAGTGACGGCGGCGGCCCGAATTTCTGATAATAGTAGCTGTACAACAACACAGTATCAACAATCTTCCCGGGATTTCAAAAGAACAGAAATCTCAATTAAAACCCTTACCGGCAAAATTCTCCGGCGACGCAGCAGGGGCATTTTCCGGCGGCAGAAGCTAACTGGTGTAACCCCATGAGCAACGGCAGGGCTCCCAAATGCAGCTGGGCACGGCGGCAGGGACAGCTTCGCGACGGTCCGGCGGGCTCTCTTTCTCATTGCGACAACACCGGCGACGTTGGCGGCGTGCAGGCCGGCGCTGGGCGGCGCGACTCTTTTCCCCCTTGCGGTCCTTTCCCTCGTCTCCGATCTGTTCTGCGGCGGCACAGAGGCGGCGGCGCGGCTGGAACTGGGTGCGGCTCCACCAACCTCGTGTCTTCTCCCTCAGAGTCGTCCGTGGCTCGCCCCCAAACGGCGACAGGCAGATCGACGAGGAGGCCCGGCGGCGTGACACTGATGGAATGAGCTCGACGGCGAGGACACGGTGCGGCGGCACGACGCGGTGAGGGCGACGCGACTGCACGCCGTGAGATGCGGCCCCCTTCCCTTCCGATTTCGATCTCCCTCTTCTTGGATCCCTTCGCTTGCTTTTCTTCGTTTCTTCTCAAGAGCAGTGGGTGTGTGTGTGTTCATCACAAGGCTGCGCAGCAAAGAGGATGAAGGAGAGGCTGTTGGCTGCGCAGCATGAAGAGAATGGTGGCGGCTGCTGCTGTATAGTTAGGGAGCCGGGCGGCGGCGGTAGTGAGGCCAGCCACCATCGCCCCTCCTCTCTTCCCCACTCCTTCTCCGTTTTTGCTACTGTCTCTGTGTATTGGTTTGAGGAAAAAGGGGGAGCATTTGTGTTGTTGCCGCTGGGTTGGGGGAGAAGGTAACCGGGTCACGGGTTAGGGTTTCAGGGTTAGGGTTTCATTTTCAAAAATTAGGGTTAGGGGCATTTCGGTAATCTCAAATAAAATTGGGAATAATGTAGTAATTGAAACCCAAATTAAATTCAACACTATTTGTACATAGAAAATACTATTTGCTCATCAATTTCACAAATTATTTTCAATAAAATGCCCAAATCAAAATAATTAGAAATAATATAATTAAACCCCCTTTATTTTTTCAAAGTAGCAGTACTAATATTTAAAATATTACTTATCTAGTCCAAATCATATAAAATCCTTATTATTTCGTAACTACTAGCCTTATACCTTAAATATAGAAAATAATCCAATAATTGTAAAATTGGGTAATAATCATAACTTATCTCAAGCTCAATAAATCAAAACTTGCCTTAATTATCCTTAATAAAATAATTTCTGAAATTAAGGCTGTAAATAACTATATAATTTGAGACTTGATCATAAAAAGACTTTTCAAAGGTTCTGGGTCTTACAATTAATGCAAATTGAAAAATGAAAAAAAAAAAAAAGAAAATGCAATTTTGTATAACTCTAATATAAATAACTTATGTCTTTTTAAAAATAAATAAATTCAAAATCTATTTATAGTATGTTCTCTAAAATATTTTTAATATAACATTTATTAAAATATACTATATAGTATAAATAATCTACCTCTTCGCGTATTATGCGGGTCTCACTCTAGTGTATATAATAGGAGTTATTTATAAATTACAATTAAATTTATGGGTAATGAATTAATTTTGAATTAATTCAGATTTAAATTTTGAAAAAAAAAGGATTAAAAGCAGTTATAGGATCACAACGTAGACGTCAGTTTATCAATACCGTATCGTCTCCATTGTCTCCAGGTCTCATCGAGAACTACTTTTCCACCCGTCACTCCCGCCGTCGGACTCGCCTACCACCAGCGTCAAAGTCCGCCAAGGCCCTCGTCCAGCACCGCCTACACGTTTTTTTGTTCGATCTCCGTTGGGCCGCAACCACATGGACATCCGGCGAGCACAACAAGCAGGCGTGTGTTTCGTGTGTTTGATGTCGACGTCGCAAGTAGAAGGGGTCTCAAGTGTGCTTGCTCTTCCACCCCCGTCACTCCGCTAGAGTTCATTAATGGATTGCATTGTGGTTGAACCGGTGGTTTGTGTGCCATCTCTCGGCGGAAATGAGATTTCATTAAATCCAAATGAAAATATAGATGAACCTCTCGTCGATCATGTGCAAATGACTAAGATGAGCATCGTTATGTGGGGTGGTTATTTTCAAAACTGAACATCACCTATCCACTAGGGTAAATCTGGGTAATTTCAATTTTTTATTCATATTGGGCCAAAAATTTAGCCCATTGTACATATTGTACATTTAGACCATTGGCTCCCTAGCAGTACTATAATAATAATAATAATAATAATAATAATAATAATAATAATAATAATAATAATAATAATAATAATAATAATAATAATAATAATAATAATAATAATAATAATAATAATAATAATAATAATAATAAATAATAATAATAATAATAATAATAATAATAATAATAATAATAATAATAATAATAATAATAATAATAATAATAATAATAATAATAATAATAATAGTAATAATAGTAATAATAATAATAATAATAATAATAGTAATAGTAATAATAGTAATAATAATAGTAATAATAATAATAGTAATAATAATAATAATAATAATAATAGTAATAATAGTAATAATAATAATAGTAATAATAGTAATAATAATAATAGTAATAATAATAATAATAATAATAATAATAATAATAATAGTAATAATAATAATAGTAATAATAATAATAATAATAATAGTAATAATAGTAATAATAATAATAGTAATAATAGTAATAATAATAATAGTAATAATAATAATAATAATAATAATAATAATAATTAATTATTATTATTATTATTATTATTATTATTATTATTATTATTATTTTATATATTTTTAAATTTTCTTAATTATTGTTAGAAACTAAATTATTATTGAAGAATATTTGTAAAATAAATTTAGCATATTTTAAGTAAGTAATGAAAATTAAATATTTTTAAATTTTAATAATTAACTAATTATTATTGGATCTTTAATTAATATATTTATTGTAATTATTTTTTTTAATTTTTGAATAATATTAGTTAAGTAGTTTATATGTTGTACGTAATGCCATAATGTAATAATTGAATTTAGTGTAAATTAATTAATTTATTAACACTAAATGTAATATTAATTTAAAAAATTATTTTTTATTATTAATAAATTTAGATACTGCTTAACATTTTTAGATATATTATTTAATAAATTATTTATTATTTAATAAATTATTTATTATTAATAATAATATTAGAGTTGTTGAAAATAAGATACTATTCAAAATGTTTGGATATATAATTAGTTAGTTATTTTAAGTCATTAATTATTATTGTAATAATATTATTTGTATTAATCTTGTGTTATATGTTATGTATGTGTGTGAATAGATAGAATAAAAGTAATACAATATTAGTGTTATTATTATAATTATAATTTTATTTTATTGTTTGAATAATTAATGATTTTTGTTAAATATAAATAATTATGTTTTTAAGATTATAAATTATGATAAAATAATTAAATATAAATTAATTAATAAAAATTTTAATTATTCAATGTTTATGGATAATTTTGATGTAATATTTGACTACGTTTTGTAGGATTTATGAATGTTAAATATAATCATCTACTGTCGTCGAATCTGTACAATTTTATTGTGAATGAGTATTTATAAGAGACTAATTTTGTTCACGTTTCCCATATTTAAATAATCTAACGTCAGTTAACAATAATAAACGCTCCAATCGAGAGGTAGTTCCTGACACACATACATTTTACCTTCCGATTGATGAGTGTTGTGACATTAAAAGATGTGGCTGTTATTCTTAGCCTTCTGACAAATAATCTTCGAGTGATAGAGTGACCATGAGTAATCACAATGTCTTAGAGGCTGAATATTTGCACCAATTTAAAATTGCACCTAAGAAGGCAGATTACAGATGAAGCTTCATAAAATTGACGTGGCTTCATAAACTAAAGGACCATTTAGATTTGATTGATGTAAATGACATTTAGAGGTCCGTGAAGTGTCACATCATATTATTATTTGGGATAATCTTGTTTAGACTTTAGAGACATGTCTAGGGCAACGGTGCACTGAAAATTTTTGTCTTTGTTTTGTGACTTTGCCAGGATCAGAGAATTTAGGTGTGGATTAACATGCCTAGCACACTTGCAAAGAGCGCTATGTAGGGCATCTCGTTTCGACTGTAGGAAAATCGATAGTCCACTGACACTTTTGCTAAACGAGATGTCCTATATAACGCTCTATACAAGTGTGCTAGGTGATAAACCACTATTTTATGGTTTATTTTGTGTTTAATTGAGTGGTTTCATCAAGTCTTCACCCGCTTATTCATACTAATTGCATGGTTTTGTTCTATGGTTGAAAACTTGCTTCCTAGTTTAGTTATATGGTTGAAAACTTGCTTCCTAGAGATCTTTAATTAGTATATTTTAATTCTCCTTTATACCATTCGATGCCGTGATCCGTGTGTTAAGTATTTCAGGCTTTATAGGGCAGGAATGGCTTGGAGAATGGAGAGGAAGCTTGCAAAAATGGAAGGAACACAAGAAACTAAGGAGATAACCAGCGAGCATCGACGTGCACGCATGGCTCACGCGAGCGCGCGATATGAAGAAATTTGCAGCAACGCGTGCGCGTGCCTGACGCGTACGCGTGGATTGGAGTCTGCACAAAAGACGCGCACGTGTGGACGACGCATACGCGTGACAAGGAAATTCACCAAATGACGTGTACGCGTGACTGACGCGTATGCGTGACATGCGCGATCTGCAAAAATAACAGAAAATACTGGGGGCAATTTCAGGCCGAGTTTTGATCCAGTTTCTGGCCCAGAAATACAGACTAGAGCCAAAAAACATGCAGAGACTCAACACACATTCTCATTAGCATAGTTTTAGGTTTTTAGATCAGAATCTAGAGAGAAATTACTCTTCCTCTAGGTTTTCTTTACATTCACAGTTTCATAGTTTATTGCTTTTGCTTTTGGATATTGAAGAGTTATCACCTCCGTTGAAGATACTATTCTAGTTTGTTTCCTTACTCTTTTATTTATTCTATATTCTTAATTCTTGTTTAGAGTTACAATTGGATTATTTTTATGGATTGTTAATGCAAAGGATTCCTTTTACTTTTAATTAATTTTAACTTCCTATCTTATTTACATTATTATGTCTCTTTTCTATTCCAAACTCCCAATAACGAAGATGGTATTCATGTCAATAGAGTAGATTCCCTACTTGACATGAGGGTTGATTAAGAAGAGACACTTGAGTTGGAATGTTCAAGTGGTTAGTTAAATTGGAAGTTGTTGGCTAATTCTGTATTTACTAACGCTAGACCTTCCCAAGGGAAAGGACTAGGATTTGCGAATAAGAGTTAGCTCAATCACTTGACTTTTCTTTATTTAGTAAGGGTTAACTAAGTGAAAATAACAACCTCTTTATACTACACTTGAGAGAATTCCAGCAAGGACAGAACTTCCAATTAATCATTCCCCCAGTCAAGGCTTTTTATTTTGAATAATATAAATTCCTTTTAATTTTCATTGCACTAAATTACAATTGTTTATTTTCTGTTATTTAACTCTCAAAATTCTCGAAAAACACCTGATTAATAACTTAGCACCCTTTCTAGTAAATCGTTGGGAGACGACCTGGGACTCATACTCCCAATATTTTTATTCTAAACTTTTGTGACAACCTTTCTAAATTAATGCGGCAAATTTTTGCTGGTTAAGAGCTATACTCGCAACGCTGTTCTTCTATTACAATCTCTTAATTGGTCTAATTTCTGCCACGCACCAATTTTTGGCGCCGTTGCTGGGGAGTTACAATTGTGTGCTGAATTATTAATTAGTGTACATGTTTTTATTTTATTTGCGTATTTTATTTTATTTTATTACCATGAGCTGTATGTTTCTTTCATTGAATGACGCGTTCATTGCCTGATCCGAGCTTAGCCGTATTTGATCCTAAAATTGAAAGAACTATTTAACATATTAGGCGAGCTCGGCGTCGGTTAGCCTCTGAGGGTGGTGAAGTGATTGTTATCGATTCACCAGTCTCATCTGAGGGCGAATCTGAACCGCCATTTGAGAGGGAAACAAGCTCCTTTACTACTGATTCAGTTGATTCACGTGCAGATAGAATGACAGCACCTAGGAGGATTACTCTCCAGGAAGCTGGAGCTCCAGATTTTACACTGCAGCCGTATCAAGTGCATCATCCAACTCTGGCTGCAGATTTTGAACTGAAGACTGCACTAATCAACTTGATGCCCAAGTTTCATGGCTTACCTGCTCAGGAGCCTATCAAGCACCTAAGGGATTTTCAGACAGCCTGTTCTACTGTTAGGCATCATGGTGCAAATGAAACTTCTATTTTGTTAACCGCCTTCCCGTTTTCTCTTGAGGGAAAGGCGAGGGAGTGGTACTACTCCCAACCTGAAGCAACTATTACTAACTGGGATACGCTCAGGAGAGAATTCCTGGAAAAATACTTTTCAGTTGAAGTCACAGATAGATTGAGGAAAGAGATCTCCTACATTGTTCAAGGTGAATCAGAAACTCTCTATGAGTTCTAAGAGCGCTTTAAGAACCTTCTAGATGCATGCCCCTATCAAATGATTGACAGGCTAGTGTTAATCAGTTACTTCACTCAAGGCATGAAGCCTAGGGATAAAACTGCATTAGATGGTGCTAGTAACGGTTCTCTGAAGAAGTACAAGACCCCAGATGAAGCCTGGCAACTGATCAGCGACTTAGCTGAGTCCACTCGGAATCACAGGCACAGGAACAGCCACTCAAAGGCTTTTGCAGATGTTTCCTCTAGCAGTGAGACTACTGCTCTTACATAGAGCATGTGTGAAATGACCAACCTACTGAAGCAGATGCAGTTGAATCAACAACAAACTCAGCCTTCCCCATCACACCAAAGCCAACAATTAGTTCCCCAAAGAGTATGCGGAATCTGTGATGATTATAGTCATTATACTGATGAATGTTCGCAGCTCCAACAAGAAGACAACACTGTGGCAGCTACTCATAACTTCTATGACCGCCCGAATCAAGGATACAATCAACAAGGCGGCAAATACAACCAAGGTGGGAACTTTAACCAAGGATGGCATGACAACTCCAACCAAGGTTAGAGAGATAATTCCAACCATGGCTGGAGGGACAACTATAACAGAGGAGGCAGAGACAACCAAGGAAATTAGAGGTGGAATAACAATAACAGACAACAAAATCAGAGCCAACCTTACAGAGCACCTCACCTTAGGTAGTCCCAAGGACCCTAGCACAACCAACAACAGGCCCCTCAGATCACTTATCCTACTTCCTCATCAAATGACGAGATGCTTCGTTCTCTTGCACAAGGACAACAAGACATGCAGACTACACTGAACTCTACTCTAAATGGTCTGAATGCCACTTTACAAGCTCTCGTCTCCCGGATAGATTCATTACCTGCTTCCACCAACCAACCTTCAAACTCCAGTGGAATTTCTTCTCAACCCTTACCTAATCCCAAAGGTGGCATCAATGCCATCACTTTGAGGTCCGGAACCACACTACCAGAGAGAAATCAGTAGGAACCAAGCCCACTAGAATACGCCCCAGTTGAGGACTTGGTTGAAGTGGAAGATGCTGAAGAGGAAGAGGAAGTACAAGACAAGGTTGAAAAAGAAGTAGCTCAGCAAGGGAATGGAGCACCAAAGGATGCAGAGGCTGAAAGTGGCTCCATTCCTATCCCATTTCCATATCTTGTAAGGAAGTCCAGGAAGCAGATGGAACTTGATCCCAAAATGGTAGAAATTTTCAAAAAGGTTGAGGTAATTGTTCCCCTTTTTGATGTTATTCAGCAAGTACCTAAATATATAAAGTTTCTGAAAGATTTATGCATACATAAAGACAAAATTAATGAATTAGAAACTATTCCTTTAGGTAGTTCTATATCTGCTTTAATGGGAGGTATACCTGAAAAATGTAGTGATCCAGGTCCATACATGGTTAACTGTACCATTGAAGGTGTAATATTTTCTGATTGCATGTGTGATTTAGGAGCGTGTGTTAGTATAATGCCATTGTCTATATATGATGCTTTGAGGCTCCCTCCCTTAAAAAGGTCGGCAGCTCGTTTTGTGTTAGCAGATAAAAGCATTATTACAGTAGTTGGAATTGCTGAAGATGTATTAGTGAGCATTAAGGGGCTCACATTTCCCATTGACTTCTATATCCTGGAAATGCCCCCTAATGACTCAGGAAGACCATCATCAATCCTGCTTGGAAGACCATTCCTGAAGACTTCGAAGTTCAAGCTGGATGCATTCTCAGGAACTTACTCCTTTGAGATAGATGGCAAAGCAGTGAGTTTCAGTTTAAATGAAGCTATGAAGCACCCTCCGGAAGATCATTCTATCTTCCAGTGTGACATCATTGATGAAACTGTAGCTGAAGTTCACCAAGAAGAAGTAGAAGAGAAGCACATGGAGCAAGGTCCAAGTGTGGGGACACCCTCTGAACATAACGAAGACACTTTGCCATTATCACTAGCCCCGGATGATCCAGAGCCTAGCCATGAGCAGAAATTGGAATTAAAGTCACTTCCTCCCCACCTCAAGTATGCTTATCTTGAGGATAATCAGAAGTTTCCAATTATCATTGCAAGAGAACTCACTTCCCAACAAGAGGAGCAACTGCTTAGTGTGTTGAGAAAACATAAGAAAGCAATTGGGTGGAGTTTGGCAGATATAGTAGGCATCAGCCCTCAAGTTTGTGAGCACAGGATATCCTTAGAAGAAGGATCAAAGCCTATCTGTCAACCCTAGATAAGATTGAATCCCACCATCTTAGAAGTTGTCAAGAAAGAAGTGACCAGGCTACTTGAAGTAGATATCATTTACCCCATCTCAGACAGTGAATGGGTCAGTCCAGTACAAGTGGTGCCCAAGAAGTCTGGAGTCACAATAATAAAGAATGAGCATGGAGAGCTCCTGACAACTAGAGTGCAGAATTCATGGAGGGTTTGCATTGACTATAGGCGTCTCAACCAAGCTACTCGCAAGGATCACTACCCCTTGCCATTTATTGATCAGATGCTTGATCGCCTGTCAGGTAAATCCCATTACTATTTTTTAGATGGTTATACAGGCTATTTTCAAATTCATATAGCTCCTGAAGATCAGGACAACACTACTTTTACATGTCCCTTTGGAACGTATGCATATAAGAGGATGCCTTTTGGCTTATGTAATGCACCGGCTACTTTCCAAAGATGCATGATGAGTATCTTTTCAGATCTTATTGAGAACTGTATGGAAGTATTTATGGATGATTTTAGCGTATATGGTGATTCCTTTAACCTTTGCTTGGATAGTTTAGCTAGAGTATTAGACAGGTGTATTAGTTCAAACCTTGTATTGAAATTTGAAAAATGTCACTTTATGGTAAAACAAGGTATTGTACTAGGACATGTTGTGTCTAATATGGGTATTTCTGTCGATCCAGCAAAGGTAGATGTCATTTCTAGTTTACCTTACCCCTCCTCCGTGAGGGAAGTCCATTCGTTCCTAGGCCATGCAGGTTTCTACAGGAGATTCATTAAGGACTTCAGTAAGGTAGCATTACCTTTATCCAAACTGCTGCAGAAAGATATTGAGTTCGAGTTCAGTGAGGATTACATGCAAGCATTTGATCAGCTGGAGATCGCCCTGACTCAAACTTCGATTGTAAGAGGACCAGACTGGAGCCAGCCATTTGAGATTATGTGTGATGCCTCCAACCATGCAGTAGGAGCGGCGCTGACTCAGCGTGAAGGTAAGGATCTTTTCGTAATTGCTTATGCGTCTAAGACCTTAGACGTTGTTCAGTCTAATTACACTACTACTGAAAAAAGAGCTTCTTCCGATTGTTTTTGCTCTGGATAAATTCCGAGCCCATTTACTTAGTACTAAGGTAGTAGTGTACTCAGACCATGCAGCTCTAAAATATTTATTAGCTAAAAAAGAGTCCAAACCAAGGTTGATACGTTGGATACTGCTGCTGCAAGAATTTGACTTAGAAATTAAAGATAGGAGTGGTAACCAGAATTTAGTGGCAGACCACTTGAGTCGCCTTGAGAACATTAAGGATGACTCCACTCCTATCAATGATACTTTCCCATTTGTTAGCTTGCATGCAGTATCTGAAGTAGTTCCTTGGTATGCACCTGTAGCTAATTATCTAGTTAGCCATACTTTCCCTCCCAATTTTACTAAGCATCAAAGGGACAAGCTGAAAAACGAGTCTAAATATTATATATGGGATGACCCATATTTGTGGAGGTGTGGTACTGACCAGGTAATTAGAAGGTGTGTGCCCCAATCAGAATTCCAGTTAATTTTAGAGGCCTGCCACTCTTCTGAGAGTGGAGGACATTTTGGCCCTCAAAGAACAGCTAGGAAAATTTTAGACTGTGGATTCTGGTGGCCTACTCTTTTTAAAGATGCTGCTGCTTTTTGTAAATCTTGTTCCCCATGCCAAAGGTTTGGTAATATATCCAAGAGGGATGAGATGCCTCAACAGATTATGCTTTTCTGTGAAATTTTTTATGTTTGGGACATTGACTTCATGGGTCCATTTCCAAACTCTAGTGGTTACCTTTATATATTGTTAGCTGTGGATTATGTCTCTAAATGGGTGGAAGCAATTCTTACCCGTACCGATGATGCTAACACTGTTGTTTCCTTTGTTAGAAACCATATTATCTGTCGCTTTGGATCACCACGAGCAATCGTGAGTGATCAAGGCACTCACTTTTGTAACAGGAGACTAACAGGATTACTGAAGAAGCATGAGATTGTTCACAAAGTAGCAACAGCTTATCATCCCTAGACCAATGGACAAGCAGAAGTATCTAATAGAGAAATAAAGCATATTCTGGAGAAGATAGTAAAGCCTCATAGGAAAGACTGGAGTGCCAAGCTACAAGATGCACCCTGGGCATATAGAACAGCATACAAGACACCCATTGGGATGAGCCCCTTCCGCTTAGTGTACGGAAAGGCTTGCTACCTTCCGGTAGAGGTGGAACACAAGGCTTTCTGGGCTGTGAGGGAGTGCAACATGAATTTTGAGGAAGCTAGTGCTGAAAGGAAGCTGCAACTAGCAGAATTGGAGAACCTTCGCTTAGAAGCATATGACAACTCCAGGCGATACAAAGAGAAGATGAATGATGTCCATGACAAGCACATAAAAAGGAGAGAATTCAGACCAGGGGAGTTAGTTTTTCTTTATAACTCCAGACTGAGGCTCATGCCAGGCAAGCTGAGATCCAGATGGGAAGGTCCCTATAGAGTAGAGAAGGCAGAGTCATACGGAGTTTTTCACCTGCGTCATCTTTCTAGCTCCAAATTCATCAAGGTCAATGGACATCGCCTAAAGCTTTATCATGGTGAGAAGATAAAGGATCACAAAGAGCTAGAGGTCTTCCTCTTAGAAGACCCACCAACAGAAGCAGAATGAGCCTGAAGACCGTCCAACTTAAGGACGTAAAAGCAAAGTGCTGGGTGGGAGACAACCCACCATGGTATGATCATTCCGTTTCAGTCTTAGTTTTGTTTTATTTTATTTTACTTTATTTTTCTTAGTGACTCTTCTCATAATCTCTGCATATAGTCTGCATTTGCATTTACATTCTGCATAAAAAAAAGCCCGCGATGCGCAAGCGTCGCTAATGCATCTGCGTCATATGTGCATTCGAAACAAGGAAGAAAAGAAGCAGAGAGTCACGTGGGAGCGTGGCTGGAGGTGTGCCTTAGGCACAAATACGCCCACGCGAACGCGTCCCTGACGCGTCCGCGTCATTTGAAAAATCAGCCTCCCACGCGTGCGCGTCACCCACGCGCACGCGTGACTCTGCAAAATCGACGTAAAGAGGTATATGGCAGAGAGTTATGATGGAGTGGGGCTGGAATGGTGCTGGAAGCACAAACCCCATCACGTGTACGCGTCACCCATGCGTATGCATCATTTTTCAAAATTAAGCCATTCACGCGTGCGCGTCACCCACGCGGACGCGTCACCCACGCGGACGCGTCACCCACGCGGACGCGTCACCCACGCACACGCGTCACCCTAAATTTTGGCAATGTGCGTATAAAACAGAGAGTTGTGCGTGCGCGAGGCTGCACTCGCGCCAATAGCACAAATCAGGTCATGCGTGCGCGTCACCCACGCATACGCGTCACCTGAAAATAGCACCAGCCACGCGAACGCGTGCTCCACGCGTCCGCGTCGCATGCGACGCACAGTTTAACTAGACCTGTGCCAGAATTCCTATCTTTTCTTCCCCAATCCTAATTTTTTCTCTTTTCCCTTCTTATTTCTTTCTTCTACCTTCTTTCTTCTTTATTCCTTCTCACTTTTTACTTTCTCCCCCCTTCTTTTTCACATCTATTAACAAGGTTCTTTTCTTTTCTTCTTCCCTTTTTACTTTTCCATTATTATTTTTATTTATGTTTTCTTCTTTTTCTTTTTACTTTCATTATCTATGTTTTCTTTTTCTTTCTTTTTCTTTTTACATTCTTTTGATTGGTGATAGAAATTTAATTGGGAGATTATTTTCTTCTATAATTTCTTGTAGATTATTAAGGAATTGTTTGACAATTAATATTACTTCTTAAGGGTTGCTTGCATGTTCAATTTAATACTTTCAACAACATATTTACCATGCATGCCAAGTGTTTGTCAAAAAGTCCGTATGGCATTATGCATTTTTAAATTATTCTATTCTTCTACTCTAATGCCTATTTTTCACAAAATCCCTTTTTATATATGGTGCGACATTTGTAACCCACTAACTTACCGGCAAGTGCACCGGGTCGTACCAAGTAATACCTTACGTGAGTAAGGGTCGATCCCACGAGGATTGATGGATTAAGCAACAATAGTGTTTGATAGGCTTAGTTAGACAAACAGAAAATAGTGTTTGGAAGTTTAAAAGCATTAACAGAAAATTTAGAATATTAAAGATAGGCAGATAAATAAGTTGGGAATAAAATATTGAGAAGATAGTTAAGGTTTCAAAGTTATCTATTTTCCGGATTGACTTTTCTTATTAATTTATTTTAATCATGTAAGATCTAATTTATGGCAACTATATGTGACTAGACCCTAATTCCTTAGACCTTTCTAGTCTCCTCTAAAATTCATCAACAGCCAATTCCTTGGTCAATTAATTCCAATTAGGGGGTGAAGTTCAATTCTAGTTATATGCCACAGAAATACTAATTACCTAAATATAAAAGGATTATATGTCACGTATCCTATTAAATCCAAATAAATTAGAAATTTAGGAGAATATATTTTCAAGCTGTTATTCAAGTAAAGAGCTTTTCCAAGTTTTACAAGAACTCAAATAGAAAGAGGGTCATACTTCCGTTCCACCGAAATTCATAAGATAAAGAACGAAAACAATTCTTAAATATAAATCAAGACATGAATTAAAATAGAAAAACAATAAAATCAATCCATACAATAGATAGAGCTCCTAACCTTAACAATGGAGGATTAGTTGCTCATGGTTCAGAGTAGAAAATTAGGATTGTAAATTGGAATGGAATGGGATCCTCCCTAGGACTCCCCCAAAAGAGAGGTTTCTTCTCCCTTTTATAACTAATCCTAATAAATTTAAAATCTAATTTTTAAAATTAAAAATAATATCTTTTCCTAGAATTCAAATTTGAATTTAAATAAAAAATTAACTAAATAATCATGTCTTCAATTGATGGGTGGGGACCACTTGTTTTGTCCATTCTACAGCTTCTAATATGTGTTTTCTGGGCTGAAAACTGAGTTAGAATAGCCCATAAATCGTCCCCAGCATTTTTATGCATTTTCTGCACGTGGCGCATGTCACGCGTACGCGTCAGTCACGCGTACGCGTCGATGGTCTTTTCTGCAAGTCACGCTGACGCGTCGGTCACGCGCAAGCGTCGTTGGGCAAATCTTCAACTCACGCGTACGCGTCAGGCACGCGCACGCGTCGCCATGGATACCCCCAAATTCACGCGTACGCGTCAGTCACGGGTACGCGTCACTTCTTGCTGTCATCTCCTTTGATTCTTGTGCTGCAGAAACTCCATCAAATTCGGTCGAATGCTACCTGAAATAAACAAAATTGCAAAAGACTCAAAGTAGCATCCATATTGGCTAAAAGATAATTAATTCCTTATTAAACTCAACAATTTAGATGCAAATTCACTAGGAAAAGATAGGAAAGATGCTCACGCATCATAACACCAAACTTAAACGGTTGCTTGTCCTCAAGCAACCAAAACTAATATAAGCTTAGGATGTGAATTTGCATGAGAACGAGAGTTCGATTAAGCTCATGTCTCTTCTTATAGTGGGGTTTACAACTGCAATCCTGAATAGTTTTGGCATCTCACTTTATCTTTTGAAGTTCAGA
This sequence comes from Arachis ipaensis, assembly GCF_059453495.1. Taxonomy (NCBI): domain Eukaryota; kingdom Viridiplantae; phylum Streptophyta; class Magnoliopsida; order Fabales; family Fabaceae; genus Arachis; species Arachis ipaensis. Next base: position 19,436,840 of record NC_142435.1, read on the forward strand.
ATGATTGGTATTCATAGGAACTCAGAATTCAGATAGTGTTATTGATTCTCCTAGTTCAGCATGTTGATTCTTGAACACATCTACTTTATGAGTCTTGGCCGTGACCCTAAATATTTTGTTTTCCAGTATTACCACCGGATACATAAATGCCACAGATACATAACTGGGTGAACCTTTTCAGATTGTGACTCAGCTTTGCTAGAGTCCCTAGTTAGAGGTGCCCAGAGTTCTTAAGCACACTCTTTTTGCTTTGAATCACGACTTTAACCGCTCAGTCTCAAGCTTTTCACTTGACACCTTCACGCCATAAGCACATGGTTAGGGACAGCTTGATTTAGCCGCTTAGGCCAGAATTTTATTCCTTTGGGCCCTCCTATCCATTAATGCTCAAATTTTTGGATCCTTTTTACCATTTGCCTTTTAGTTTAAAGGGTTATTCGCTTTTTCTGCTTGCTTTTTTTTCTTTATTTTATTTTATTTTATTTTTTTGCAAGCTTTGTGTTTTTCACTGCTTTTTCTTGCTTCAAGAATCAATTTTATGATTTTTCAGATTATCAATAACATTTCTCTTTTTCATCATTCTTTCAAGAGCCAACAATTTTAACATTCATAAACTTCACTATAAAAAATATGCATTGTTCAAGCATTCATTCAGAATCATAGAAAATACCACCACATCTAAGTAAGTGAGACTACTCTAAAAATTAAACTCAAATTCTCATGCACTACATCTGTTCTTCTTTCTTTTTGATTTCAAGCTTAGTGGGCAATACATGAGACATCTTTCAGAATTAAAGCACTTAACAGAAAAATTAAACTAGAACATATGAATCTACTAATAAAGGATCATGCAGCAAACAAAGCAAAATAGCAGAAAACCGGAACATACATAATAAAAGCGGGAGGGAATAAAAATGAAAGAAACTCAACCACCTTAGTTATCTGAGCGGTCGTTTTATTCTTCAGGTTGTGCTCCTCAGTAAAGATGATTCGCCTCCCTTTTGGTGCCATCGGAATAGACAGAAAATCCTTAAGCGAAGCATCAACACCAAACTTAAATGTTTGCTTGTCCTCAAGCAAAGAAGAACTGAAAAAAAAAAAGAGACAGATATTATGAGAAAAGAAAAATAAAAGGATAAAAGAGAGAATTTGGATTGGGAGAGAGAGAAAAAAAATTAAAACTGGGCGGTGAAGGCGACGCGTACGCGTACGGCACGCGTATGCGTGAGTTGCGAATTTCCTTAATGACGCGTCAGTGTCAGGCATGCGTCCGCGTGCCCTGGGTTTTACGCGATTCGCGCGACGCCAGCTGCGCACACGCATAACTCTCTGTTCACTTTATTTTTTTCACGCACACCCATATGACGCGTATGCGTCAGCGACGCTTGCGCGTCGTGTGCTTCTTTTTTTTTTTTTTTGATTGAGGAGTTCGGTTCCTATTATAAAATAGCTCCATGATCAGAAAATTAGTAAGAACTTAATAAAAATCAAATAAGTAAGAAAACTACTACTAATAAAAATAAAACAAAATAAAGCTAAGAATGAAAAGGAATGATCACACGACGGTGGGTTGTCTCCCACCTAGCACTTTTAGTTAAAGTCTTTAAGTTGGATATGTGGTGAACTCCTTGTCATGGTGGCTTGTGCTTGTACTGATCCAGGAATCTCCACCAATGTTTGTAAAACCAATGGCCACCGGGATTCCAAACTAGGCGCATAACTCTTTCGAGCAAGTTGAAGCAAGTGACAAGGCCCCAAGAGTGTTGATTGTGAGAATGAATTCCAGGGTCCCAAACCTTGCTTTTATACCTGTCTCCTTGTGGATCACCATTGTTCCCACCGGGTGGCAAGCGATATGAATTCTCATAGAGACATCCAAACAACCTTCTAGGCCCATTCAATTGAGCTCTACACCAATCCTTGCACTTCAATTTGGAGCATGCAACCATATTGAACCTTGCTTGACAACTCTTACCACTAACTATCTTCCTCTTACTCTTAATGTCACAAAGAGCTCTAAGTTGACCATCCATCTCTAGTAGCCCATATTCAAGTGGGAACGTAAAGGTTAAGGATAGGAATTTTACCCACTTGAATGTTGTATTGGATGGTGATAGCTTTGGGAGAGGTCTTGCAAGCTCCACTCCCTTGTGTTCTTCTTTGAATTCTACCACCTCTTTGCAAGCTTCCTCAATTTCAACCTCTTCCTCTTGGTATCCATCTTCTAATTTAATCTCTTCTTCATTGCTTACCAAGGGCATGGGAGGTTGTGCATCTTCCTCCTTTGTGGGTGTATCTTCCTCCTTTGTTTTTGAATCTTCCTCTTCTTCCATGTGTGAGGATGGAAAGTTCTCTAATTCATTGGAGTATAAACTCCTTTGATTGATTTCCTCACTTTCTTCCATAGGATCTTGCATTATATCTATTGGGAAGAAATTTGCTTGCTCCTCTTCCTGTGACTTGATAATCGACTGCACATGTTTCTCTATATTTTTGACACTTGTCTTTATATCATGTATGCATTCTTTCATGAGAAGCTCAAGATCTGATGGTATTTGAAATGAATAAGAAGGAGGTGATGGTTCTTGATAAGTGTAAAAAGAGGATGGTTCTTGATATGGATAGAGAGGTGGTGGTTCTTGATATGAATATGGAGATGGTGGTTCTTGATAGTTGGAACATGGAGCATTGAAGTTTCTTTGGTTTTGACATTGCCAACCAAAATTCGGGTAGTTCCTCCATCCACAATCATATGAATTACTACTTGGGTGGGAGTAGTAACCCATGTGATCTCTCTCCATTATTTTTTCTTAGCACAACACACCAAAAAGAATTAAACGCACCATGTGGTAAACAGGAAAGCAAAGAAGAAAGAACAGAATTCTAAGAATTAAAGTAAGAAAAATTAAAATAAAACTAACTAGGAAATACCAAACTTAATTTCAGAAATTAAGAAAAATATTAGTGCTATTTATTTATTAATTTTTTTTAAAAAAATTAAAAATAAAAATAAAACAAAACTAATAGAATATATAAAAAAATAAAAAAAAGTAATGGAAGGAAATGAAAAAAAATGAAAATAAAATGAAAATAAAATAAAAATGGAATAAAATAAAAAAAATAAAAATGGAGTAAAAAAATAAACGAAAGAGGAGGGGGGACGAAAAAAAGAAAACAAGGGAAATTTTTTTTATATAATAAAACAATATTTAAATAAAATTAAAATTAAAACGCCTAATCTAAACAACCAAACAACTAATAGTTGTTAATCACAGTCAATCCCCAACAACGGCGTCAAAAACTTGGTGCGGCATTTGTAACCCACTAACTTACCGGCAAGTGCACCGGGTCGTACCAAGTAATACCTTACGTGAGTAAGGGTCGATCCCACGAGGATTGATGGATTAAGCAACAATAGTGTTTGATAGGCTTAGTTAGACAAACAGAAAATAGTGTTTGGAAGTTTAAAAGCATTAACAGTAAATTTAGAATATTAAAGATAGGCAGATAAATAAGTTGGGAATAAAATATTGAGAAGATAGTTAAGGTTTCAGAGTTATCTATTTTCCGGATTGACTTTTCTTATTAATGTATTTTAATCATGTAAGATCTAATTTATGGCAACTATATGTGACTAGACCCTAATTCCTTAGACTTTTCTAGTCTCTTCTAAAATTCATCAACAGCCAATTCCTTGGTCAATTAATTCCAATTAGGGGGTGAAGTTCAATTCTAGTTATATGCCACAGAAATCCAAATTACCCAAATATAAAAGGATTATATGTCACATATCCTATTAAATCCAAATAAATTAGAAATTTAGGAGAATATATTTTCAAGCTGTTGTTCAAGTAAAGAGCTTTTCCAAGTTTTACAAGAATTCAAATAGAAAGAGGGTCATACTTCCGTTTCACCCAAATTCATAAGATAAAGAACAAAAAAAATTCTTAAATATAAATAAGACATGAATTAAAATAGAAAAACAATAAAATCAATCCATACAATAGATAGAGCTCTTAACCTTAACAATGGAGGATTAGTTGCTCATGGTTCAGAGTAGAAAATTAGGATTGTAAATTGGAATGGAATGGGATCCTCCCCAGGACCTCTCCCAAAAGAGAGGTTTCTTCTCTCTTTTATAACTAATCCTAATAAATTTAAAATCTAATTTTTAAAATTAAAAATAATATCTTTTCCTAGAATTCAAATTTGAATTTAAATAAAAAATTAACTAAATAATCATGTCTTCAATTGATGGATGGGGACCACTTGTTTTGTCCATTCTACAGTTTCTAATATGTGTTTTCTGGGCTGAAAACTGAGTTAGAATAGCCCAGAAATCGCCCCCAGCGTTTTTCTGCACGTGGCGCATGTCACGCGTACGCGTCAGTCACGCGTACGCGTCGATGGTCTTTTCTGCGAGTCACGCGGACGCGTCGGTCACGCGCACGTGTCGCTGGGTAAATCTTCAACTCACGCGTACGCGTCAGTCACGCGTACGCATCGCTCCTCGCTCTCATCTCCTTTGATTCTTGTGCTGCAGAAACTCCATCAAATTCCGCCGAATGCTACCTAAAATAAACAAAATTGCAAAAGACTCAAAGTAGCATCCATATTGGCTAAAAGATAATTAATTCCTTATTAAACTCAACAATTTAGATGCAAATTCACTAGGAAAAGATAGGAAAGATGCTCACGCATCAATATATTATTCATTGAATATAATTGTCAATACAAACAGATTGTTAGTTTGAAACGCTTGATAATCAAATTGGGCATTTAATGCTTGATCTATGCTCCTCATGCCTTTGCCAGCATACCAATAAACATATTGCATCTACTTGCCACAACATGCACTTGCTATATTTCCATTGATGAGCTTCTCACATGTAATCGCGACCATGTGTTAACGACATCCTTCTTTACCGTGCATTGATTATCACTTGTACCATCCTTTTCCTTGCTCAAACCCTTAGCTTTACATGTTACTTTCTTCTTCCCTTTTCAGGATGGCCACCAAGAAAGGTAAAGAGAAAGCGACTCCCAAACCACCGGCAAGGAAAGGAACAAAAAGAGCACTAGTGGCAGAACCTTCTTCGACAACAGTAAAGCCCTCAACAAAGAGAATCAAGAGGATCATCAAGGTCGATGAAAAAGAGAAAGCCTTTCCAGTAAAGGACACTGCGCGGTTCACTAACCGCTACTATAAGCAGATGTTCCCCATCCTGGCTGAGCGAAACTATAATAATGAGTATCTTCTCATCCTCCCAACCCACATTGTTGAATTTGTTGAACCCCGCATTGAGCGAATACAATGAGGATTCCTACGGAGACAGCCACGGCAGGTTAACCTTTCATGGGTAGTTGAATTCTACTCCAATTTTCACATGCCAACCATACAGTCTGTCTATGTCCATCAGAAGCAAGTTCCCATAACTGAAGAGGCCATTCAACGAGCTTTAGATCTTCCCCCTGCTCCAGAAGGATTGGACGCATTCCAAGAAGCCTCTTTCAAGCGCCAGACATACCAATTTGACTGGGACCCCGTACTCAGAGTTATAGCACAACTTGGCAGCAGATGGATCTAGGGATACCATCGATCCCGACCTAAGAGTATATTGGCTTCAGCACTCACCTTGGAGGCTTGAGTATGGACACAGATTATGTCCCATTACGTCTTTCCGAGCACTCACAAGTCCTCCTTCACTGCAGACATGGCTGTTCTACTCTGGTGTATCCTTACAGACCAGCAACTTAATTTACCAAGACACCTTCGGCATGCTATGGGATACGTACAGATTGCGGGTAACCTACCTTTTTCCGCCTTGGTTTCAGATCTAGTCTCAGCAGTCGAAGTCTCCTATAGAGCTGGGGACACCAAGGCCATGATTCCACAGGATGATCAGTACATCCCTAACGGGAAGTATATCAGACCTCCAGCAGCCACTACTAGCCGGCCTGCAGAACCGGCCAAAGATATTCCTTCTCCTTCCACAGCACAAGCACCTTCAACAAACCAACTGCTCCATCAGACACTTGAGAGGTTGGACCGGCTTGACCGGCAAGGAAAGCGAAGAGAGCGCCGTAACAAGCGCCAATTTACATACCTTAAGGAGCTGCTTGTTGATAACCACCTACCTAAAGAAAACCCAGACACCCCGGACTCCACTTCATTTACCAGCACAGGGAGCCATGACGGTCCTGATTGTGGAGATGCTGCTACCAGCCCCCCTTTGTTCCTGACTGATGGCACCGAGGACGGTGCTAAGCTTTAAGTGTGGGGAGGTCGGTTAGTACCTGACTTCCGGAGGTAATTTCTCTTTCTTAGCACCAATTTTTCTTTTGTTTAGGATAGGATAAATTACATAGTAATAGGTAATTGCATGCATGTTCTATTTGGTTGAAAAATAATAAATTTCTTTTTAAGACCCTATTTTTGAAAATTTTCACTAATTCAATTTAAAATTTTGTGCTAAATTTGTTTGAAGATTGTATTTGGAACATAAATGATAGCTAGAACACACAACCTGTGAGATTTGATCTTAATTACATGGTTACACTATTTAACCATAAAAATTTTATTCTTGTGTGTTTGCTTCTCTATGATTGTAATCTATATTTTGTTCTACCCTATATGTTCAATGTTTAATGTGTTATATGCATGCATATGATTGAGGCCATTATTTGATTATTAACTCGCTTATCCCAAATAGTCTACCATTCCATTCACCTTTGTTAGCCACTTTGAGCCTTTTAATCCCAATTGTTCTATATTTTACCACATCACTAGCCTTAAGCAGAAAAACAATTAAATACCCCAAATGGAATCTTTGGTTAGCTTAAGATAGAGATTGTGTGTCAATCAAGTATGGAAAAACTGTGGGAACATGGGTTAACAAGGAAATGTGTTATGTTTTTACAATTGATAAAATATAGAGAATTTGGGTACCTACTCATGTGAGACCAGAAAAATTATAAATCCATGTACATTGATAATGTTATGTTTACCTTTATATAATAAAAAAAATTCAATTAAGTAAATAAATAAATGAATAAGGGGATAAAATTACCCCAATGCTAAGTCAAGTTAATAAAAGATCAATGCATGTGTGATACAAGTTAAGAGAAAAGTTGATGAATGAGTATGTGATACACAAGTGGGAAAATTTTGGGTAGCTAGGCATGAATTTAAAAGTATATAGTGTATGTATAGGTAAGATCTTAGGTTAATCAAGGATTCAATTTATAGCTCACTTAGCCATATATATATACCCTCACCTTTACCTTGGCCCCATTACAACCTTGAAAAGACCTCATGATGTTTGCATTGGTACATTAAATACTTGTTGATTGGTTAGGTGAAGAATAAAGTTTAGAAAGCATGACTAGAGAAGAGTAGAGTGATTACCCTATACACTTGAGTGATTAGAGTGCACATATACTATCAGTGAGGGTTCAATGCTTGATTCTATGTTCCATGCTTTCATGAGCTGTCTTCTTACAAGTTTACTTGTTTTTACTATATGATTTTAATTAGTGATATTTGATTAATATTTGTCTTGAAGAACTTATTTACTTTTAACCAAGTAGGCAAAATCATTTTTGCATATAGTTGCATTCATAGGTTGCATGGCATTGCATGAGTCTTACTTTTCCCTACTCATTCATTCTATCTCCTTGAGCTAAGCATGAGGACATGCTAATGTTTAAGTGTGGAGAGATTGATAAACCACTATTTTATGGTTTATCTTGTGTTTAATTGAGTGGTTTCATCAAGTCTTCACCCGCTTATTCATACTAATTGCATGGTTTTACATTTTCCTTCCTAGTTTTATTCTATGGTTGAAAACTTGCTTCCTAGAGATCTTTAATTAGTATATTTTAATTCTCCTTTTTACAATTCGATGCCGTGATCCGTGTGTTAAGTGTTTCAGGCTTTATAGGGCAGGAATGGCTTGGAAAATGGAGAGGAAGCTCGCAAAAATGAAAGGAACACAAGAAACTAAGGAGATAACTAGCGAGCATCAACGCGCACGCATGGCTCACGTGAGCGCGCGATATGAAGAAATTTGCAGCGACGCGTGCGCGTGCCTGACGCGTACGCGTGGATTGGAGTCTGCACAAAAGACACACACGCGTGGACGACGCGTACGCGTGACATGCGCGATCTACAGAAATAACAAAAAACGCTGGGGGCAATTTCGGGCCGAGTTTTGACCTAGTTTCTGGCCCAGAAACACAGACTAGAGCCAGGAAACGTGCAAAGACTCAGCACACATTCTCATTAGCATAGTTTTAGGTTTTTAGATCAGAATCTAGAGAGAAATTACTCTTCTTCTAGGTTTTCTTTACATTCATAGTTTCATAGTTTATTACTTTTGCTTTTGGATATTGAAGAGTCATCACCTCCGTTGAAGATACTATTCTAGTTTGTTTCCTTACTCTTTTATTTATTCCATATTCTTAATTCTTGTTTAGAGTTACAATTGGATTGTTTTCATGGATTGTTAATGCAAAGGATTCCTTTTACTTTTAATTAATTTTAAATTCCTATCTTATTTATATTATTATGTCTCTTTAACGAGATGGTATCCATGTCAATAGAGTAGATTTCCTACTTGACATGGGGGTTGATTAAGAGGAGACACTTGAGTTGGAATGCTCAAGTGGTTAGTTAAATTGGAGTTGTTGGCTAATTCTGTATTTACTAACGCTAGACATTCCTAAGGGAGAGGACTAGGATTTGCGAATAAGAGTTAGCTCAATCACTTGACTTTCCTTTATTTAGTAAGGGTTAACTAAGTGAAAATAACAATCTCTTTATACTACACTTGAGAGAATTCCAACAAGAACAGAACTTCCAATTAATCATTCCCCCAGTCAAGATTTTTTATTTTGAATAATATAAATTTCTTTTAATTTTCATTGCACTAAATTACAATTATTTATTTTCTGTTATTCAACTCTCAAAATTCTCGAAAAACTTCTGATTAATAACTTAGCACCCTTTCTAGCAACTCGTTGGGAGACGACCTGTGACTCATACTCCCAGTATTTTTATTCTAAACTTTTGTGACAACCTTTCTAAATTGATGCGGTAGATTTTTGCTGGTTAAGAGCTATACTCACAACGCTGTTCTTATATTACAATCTCTTAATTGGTCTAATTTCTGCCATGCACCACTAGGCATGCCGAACCCCAACTAAATTCTCTGATCTTACGAAGCTGCGGAACAAAGACAAAAATTTTTAGTGTGTCGCTGCCTCAAATATGTCTCCAAATAAGATTGTTCAAAATAATAACATGATGTGGTATTTCACGTACCTTTGAATATTATTTTCATCAATCAAATCTAAATGATCCTTTAGGTTTCGAAGCCACGTCAACTTTATGAAGCTTCCTTTATAATCTGTTTTCTTAGTTGCAATCCCAAATTAGTGCAAACATTTAGCCTCTAAGACATTGTGCCTACCCATGGTCACTCTATCACTCGAAGATCATTTGTCGAAAGACTAAGAATAACAGCCACATCTTCTAATGTCACAGCACACTCATTAACCGGAAGGTGAAATATATGTGTGTCAGGAACCACCTCTCGATTTGAGCGTTTACCATTGTCGATTGACATTGAATTATTCCAATATGAGAAATGTGATAAAAATCAATTTTCCGTAAATATTCTTCCACAATAGGATTGTAAGGATAGACAGGAGTAAGTGGTTACACGTCAACATTCGTAAACTCTATAAAATATAGTCAAATAGTACATCAAACAAAATTATCTAAATACATTGAATAATTAAATTTTTTATTAATTAATTTATATTTAATTATTTTATCACAATTTATAACTTTAAAAACAGAATTATTTGTTATCATTAATATAATTTAATTATATTTAACAAACTACTATTAATTATCTAAATAATAAAATAAAATTATAATTTTAATAACACTAATATCATATTACATCTATTCTATTCTATTCAATACATAATACAAGGCTAATAATAATAATAATTAATGACTTAGAATCACTAATTAATTATATATCCAAATATTTTGAACGGTATCTTATTTTTAATAACTCCAATATTATTAATAATAATTTATTTATTAAATTATTTATTAATTTATTCATTAAATAATTATTTACTTATTAATAAATAATTTATTAAATAATATATTCAAAAATTTTAAATAATATCTAAATTTATTAATAATAATAATTAATTTTTTAGATTAATACTAAATTTATTGTTAATAAATTAATTAACTAATTAATTTTCACTAAATTCAATTATTGCATTATGCGCAGCTAACATATAAATTACTTAATCAATAATATTCAAAAATTTAAAAATATTTAATTTTTATTACTTACTAAAAATATGCTAAATCTATGTTACAGAAATTCTGCAATAATAATTTAGTATCTAATAATAATTAATAAAATTTAAATATATAAATATAATTTTAATAAAGTTTAACTATTCTATTAGTCCTTATAGTTTCATCAAATTTTTAATTAGATCCTTATACATTTTTTTTCTTTTAATTGGGTCCTTACACTACTTTTAATTTTGTAATTATATCCTTTTCATGTTAAAAATATTAAATTAATATAATATTTTTACCAAAATACATGCGGTCAAATATTTAATTAAGTTTTTAATTATAAATACCTTTAATTTGCGAAAAAATATTCAGTTAACTCTAATATTTTTTACACTAGGAATGACTTAATTACAAAATTACAGTATAAGGACCCAATTGAAAGGAAAAAAAATATAGAGACCTAATTAAAAAATTAGTAAAATTATAAGACTAATTGAGTAATTAAACCTTCTAACCATCAAATTAGACTGTTCAATTTGTTTTTTTCTGACATTACAACCGCGTTAAGCACCATACTCTCCGATAATGCGGTGGTATACCATTCTTTTACCCATTTCAAAATTAAAAAGTGTAAAACTTAACTTGAGTGTTATAGTTTCTGAAAACAAGGAGTATAAGGAGGCGAGGGCCGAAGAAGGGGAAGAAGAGAGTTCTGTCAATTGGCAAAGGGGTTCATATACACAGACAAATCGAACCGGTTAATTTGTCATTATCTATTTGAAATTTTTTTATATCCACAAATCGAACCTACCGATTTGAGTGTTTCCAAAATTAAAAGAAAAAACCTCAAATCATACCGTTCGATTTAAGTACTTCTAGATTTCAATTTTTTTCCTCCAAACAAATCGAACTGTTTGATTTGTTTGTATCTCCTATGACAAAAAAATCAGATCATCCGATTTCTCTTCTATGTTTAAAAACTCAGTCGCCACATTATAGGATAACATAACACACTCCGCTTCCATGTCAACGCATAACATACTTTCACTTTTCATATGAAGTTAATAGTTGAGAATAGTTAAATGATAATTTAGTCAAACACGCCGAATCATAACGATTTTTAACTATTAACTTCATACGAAGACAACTGCATATAAGTTTTCACCATAAAAAATTAGCCACCATATATTTTTGTATATTTATATATATTATTTTATAAATATTTAATATATATTTTATATTTTATTATATATTTTATACTACTAACATAAATATCTATTTTTTTAAGACATAACATGTACATAGTTTTTTGTTGCCGGTTCACGGTTGGTTTAGGATAATGCTTCAACAAAAATAGTATAATTTGGTAGTGTTGTTTTTCGCTGTTGTGTGGAGGATTTGAAGAGGAAGGAATGCACTTATATCTATAAAAGATTAACTCTTTTGCACAAGCATGGCTAGTAAATAGGAGGATTGAGAGGGAGTTGCAAAGTAGTGGGATTAAGGATACAATTATGTGCTTATTATGAGCAAAGGACTTTGAGGTACACTATTGGAGTATGTCAATTTGTGTTGGTGGATTGGGGGAATACCTCTTCCATTTGCATGGCAGAATTTATGGCACTGGAAATAGTATTACGGTTGGGTTTGGTAAAATTTTTTTAAGAGGTGCTTGTACTTTTAAAAAGTATCTCATTTTGTGTTTGGTAAATTAAAAAGTTCAAATGTTTGTACTTGTAGTTTTTAAAAATTAGGGGTGCTTTTGAAAGCACCTAAGCTGGAGCTTTTCAAAGTTAGCTTGTGCTTATTAAATTTTATTTATTTTTTCGCACATATTTTCCACTATTATATTGTCATTCAAATCCTCATATATTTTTAACTTCTCATCCTAATCTTCAAAAATTCTAACATAGTCTTTATATATTTTTTATTTTTCAACATAATCTTCAGAAATTTTAACACAAATATATCTCTATCACATATTAAGTATGAACTTCTATCTATTTATATTATTTTTTTGTGCATTTTTTTTGTATTTTTTCAGTAAATCTATTATGTTTGTTTGTTTTTTTATCTATTCTTTAAAATGTGAAGACTTGGTTTATTTTTATCAATTAAATCCAACCAAATTAGTTTAACATCAACAAAAATTATTCTTATCACTCTCACTCACCCTTATACAAACTTTATTATTTAACTTAGTTAGACTTGGTTTAAAAAAAAAACTTTTACGTATAATATTTCTCAGCAAAAAAAACTCAAATAACGTCTGGGTAAATAATGTACTTCTTCTTTTGTTACTGTATTTTTTTAATATTTCTTCTTTTTTTATTGTCCTTGTGTTGATTCTACTATTGCATATACTTTTATTTCTTCTTTCTTCACATTTTTTCCTTTTTTTTTTGTGTGTTTTTCTTCTTTTCAAGAGAATAAAAGAAAAAGAAACAAGATGAGGAGTGTTACGATGGGTAACCGGAGATTGATGGGTTGGACTCGTTAGGCTGACCCAATCGTCTGTGAAGAGAAACCTTCGAAGGGGATCGCACTTCTGGACTTCCGTCCGACTTGTGTGTATAAGTGAATGGGGGGGGGGGATACCTGCAAAGACACTCCGATGCCTAAGTCAGCAAGGTGTGTGAGCAGGTTTAGAGAATATTGGGACTTAGAGATACCTGAGGGGTGTCAGTGTATTTATAGTGGTGAGCCAATAACCACCGTTGAAGTAGTTCCACTTTTTAAGGTGGATAACCGTCCCTTCATATTAGGAAAGTTGAGATATGGCTCCTGGAAGTGGGTTGAGAGATTTTAGGGGTAGTTACTCACTTGAATGAGTGCCTATCTGCTAGCTAATCTTCGTTCCCGACTTCTTTAGAGCAAGTCGTGGTAAGGACCGACTTCTATAGGGGAAGGTCGGTGTAGAATGGGACTCAATCCTTTGGATTGGGCCTCTCATTTGGACCTGGGCCTTAGCGTTGGGCCAGGGTATGAACAGTGCCCCTACTCGAGCCCAATTGCTTTCAAGACTTGGGTTCGAGTATTCTACTCGGGGTCATAGCCGACCTATAGAGGAACCGACGTGATTGTTCAGAACCGACGTGACTTTCCGTGACTTTTTGAATTTCCACAATCGCGTCTAATCAAACGTCGCGTCCGTTAGGAGTTTGCGTATCCACACGTAGCGGTTAATTACCTTGGTAACGGTGCACCCATTAATGGCTGCTTCCGCTTTTACCATTATGCCCCTAACGTGTTTATAAATACTTTCCCTCTCTTTCATTGTTTCGTTTCTGAAAACTTCATATTCGTGCACCCTTGTTTTTGGAGAAAGCTTCGTTCTTGCCTTCTGTCGACTGTTGCTATTCTCGTCGCTTTCAGAAGTAAAGGTCAGTCCTTCTCTTTTTACCACAAAAATGCTTTTTGTTTGCATGTTTCTGTTTCGTAGGAGTGTTTGACCGTAGTTTTAGCCGTTTTGTTGGTTTTGAGAACTTCTACCTCAGACCCTTAGAGGCTTTATTTTGATTTCTTTTCCTTTTTTTGCTTTTCTTGTAGGATTCGTTGCCCCCTTTAGAAAGATGTCTACCTTAGAATCTCTTTCATTATGGGTTGATGGCACAATTCTTGGGGAGGAACCCTTCATAGATACTGACTTCATCACCGACCTCCGTACTCATCATAGAATTTGTACTTCCGATGAGGATGAGCCGAAGTATGAGTTGATTGCCCCGGGTCCAGAAGACCGGGTTTGCTTTGCGAGGGCTGCTGAGGCAGCCCCTCATTTTTTCTATATGTATGAGAGCATGATTACCCGTTTGGGCGTCTTTCTTCCTTTTTCTGATTTTGAAATAGCCGTTTTATGCCACTGCCGTGTTGCTCCTACCCAACTGCACCCTAATTCTTGGGGTTTTCTGAAAATTTACCAATTTATTAGCCACGCTTTAGATTTTCCGACTTCTCTGAGGATTTTCTTTTTCCTCTTTCACATGACTAAGCCCTTTAGTGAGCAAAATAACAAACAACAGTGGGTGTTTTTCTGAGCTATACAAGGTCGGAGAATTTTCACCCTTTTTGATGAATCCTTCCATGACTTCAAAAATTATTTTTTCAAAGTTCAAGCTGTAGAGGGTCACCATCCCTTTTTCCTAGATGAGAATTCTTCCCCTTGCTTCTCTTTGTACTGGTTGGAGGCCTCCCCCTGTGAGAAATATAGTTTGGATAACTTGGATGAAGTGGAGGCAGCCATTGTGGGGTTCCTCCGAGAAGTGTGGGGGAGGCCCCCTATCTGGATACAAAAAAGTTTCTCCAGGGTCTCCGACCTTTGTCCAGACACAACTAGGTAGCTTTTTGTTTGTTTATATTTTTTGACTTGTTTCTTCCGACTTGTTTTGCTGATTTTAGCTACCTAATTGTTTTTTACAGAGACGGCGAAGAAGAATTTCAGGGAGTCTTACCAGAGAGTTCAGGAGGCCAAGGCAAGATCCCGCGCCAGAGTTGGTGGCACCAGGGTAACTAGCTCTTCCCTTCCTTCCCCTCCCCCCTCTTCTCGCAATTTGGGGACCCCTACCTAACCCATTGTCATTTCTTCCTCAGCTTCTTCTCTGCCATCCCCTCCTCCCCGATCTTCCCCTGAACCAGAAAAGAAGAAGCGCAAGACTTTAGAGTCTAGCTCTTCTTTTGAAGGTAAGGTCAAGGTGGATGCGCCTCAGTTTGTTCGGAAGTATATCTATCCTCATACCCGTATAGGTATGGATGATGCTTCTGTTCAAAACCACCTTACTATTCTGGCTCAGGAGAGTATCAGGGCGGCGGGGGTGTGCACAAAGTTCCTTGATATTTTTGAGAAGATTCCTCTTAGCTCTCTGGGTTCATCCTCGAGGGTTGAAGAGCTGGAGGGGAGGCTTCTCTTATATCAGGGGCAAGAGAAGGAGCTGGGGGAGGAGGTCACCAAGTTGAAGGAAGAGAGGAATGGTCTCTAGGAGAGGGAGAGGAAGCTGCAGGCCCAGTGTTCCATGGCAGAGGGCCTGAGGGAGAAGGCGCAGGAGAGTTATTTGAGCTTATTTGAGGACCTTGTGGGGGTGAAAAAAGATTTGATGAGGGCTCGGGAGGCCTATACAGAGTTGGAGGACTCCATTGCTGATGGGGCTGAGGAAGCATGGAGGATCTTTAAGGAGCAGGTCAGGGTTCTTGCTCCCGACTTAGATCTTTCTCTTTTGGATCCGGACAAGATTGTGGTTGATGGAGCTATTGTTCCTCCTCCATCTCCCAAATATGTCACCAAGTCTAATTTAAAGACTCGGGGGCAAAGGATAATGGAGTCCCCTCCCCGACCTAAAGATGCCCCGAGTTCTTCAAAGGCTCCTGGAACTTCCGCTCCATCTCCTATGGATATTGGCCCTGACAATGCTCCGACCACTTTCCCTGACTCTGGTGGTGCTCCGACTACTCCTCCCGGCTCTGGTGGTGACGTCCTTCCTAACTGAAAAAATTTATTGTGGCTATATGGGGGCCCGGTCTGTGGGCCCTCCCTTTTGAACTATTTATTTTTGTGGTGGAACTTTCCTGACATTCTCTTGGCCTTTTATGGCTGTTAACAAAAAATACCCTTTTTTGGATAAGGGTTTAAGTTACCTTTGCGTGCATGCTTTTCTATTTTGAAAAAACCTTTTTTGATCTTTGTTCGAAAAGGAGAAACCTTTTTCTTCACTGACTGTCCCATCTTGTAAGTTACTCTTAAGATTTTTCTTTGGGACAGCCTTGGCCTTAGCGCTTTTCGATAGGTTTTCTAATCTCTTTTTGGTATTCCTTATACCCAATTCTATTGAGTCTTTATGACTTAGGTTATTTTTGCGATGTATTTCTTTGTTTCTCAGTTTTTCCGACTTATAAGTCAGACACTTTTCGAGTTTATCATGATCGACTTTTATAACCTCTTTACACCGACTTGTACCTTGTCGTTTTATCCTGACGACCATCTAGGTCGGTTCATATAATTTTCACGCTTTGTCGAGCTTAAGTCGGCGCGTTTCATAGAAAGAAAGCGAAAAGGAATTTTATAAGAGATATTTGTAAAAGGTCTTTATTTATTTGCGAAGGTACTTTGCTGCTACTAAGGGTTTTTGACTATCTATGATCCCTTAGTCTCTACTGTAATGCCTCATTAAAAACCCTTCTTCAGAAAAAACCCTTTTCTTTTTGGGAAAAAATCATGAAGTTGGGAAAAGAGTACATCAAGGAGTAGAGTTCGCTTTAACTGTAGTACCTTTTCATATTACAAGTATGCCACGACCTGGGTAACTTGGTGCCGTTTAAGTCGGTCACTTTATAATAGCCTTTTCCTAAGACCTCACTAATCTTGTATGGTCCTTTCCAGTTAGCAGCGAGCTTTCCTTCCCCAGATTTGTTGACTCCAATGTCGTTTCTGATTAAGATTAAGTCGTCTGGGGTGAAGCTCCTTCGAATGACTTTTTTGTTGTACCTGGTAGTCATCCTTTGGTTCAATGCTGCTTCTCTTATCTGGGCTTGTTCTCGGACTTCGGGGAGCAGTTCCAGCTCCTCTTTGTGCTCCTATATGTTTCCGATCTCATCATGGAAGATCACCCTTGGACTTTGTTCGTCGATTTCTACTGGTATCATGGCTTCCATACCGTAGACAAGTCGGAAGGGTGTTTCTCCTGTGGCAGATTGTGGCGTCGTCCGGTAGGCCCATAACACTTGTAGTCTTTTCCTTAATCCTGCCAGTATGACTTTATTGGCTGCTTCGGCTTGTCCATTTGCTTGTGGATGCTCTACCGAGCTGAACTGGTGTTTGATCTTCATACTGGCTACCAGGCTTTTGAAGGTAGAGTCGGTGAATTGGGTTCCATTATCTGTGGTAATGGAATGTGGTATCCCATACCTTGTGATGATATTTTTGTAGAGGAACCTCCGACTTCTCTGAGCCGTGATGGTGGCTAATGGCTCTGCTTCTATCCACTTTGTGAAGTAGTCTATTCCCACAATTAGATATTTGACTTGTCCTGGGGCCTGGGGAAAAGGTCCTAACAAGTCCATCCCCCATTTTGCAAAGGGCCATGGAGAAGTTATACTGATTAGCTCCTCGGGAGGAGTCAGTGGAAATTTGCATGCATCTGGCATGGCTGGCACTTCTTTACGAATTATGTGGCATCCTTCTGCAAGGTCGGCCAGTAGAATCCAGCTCGGATTATCTTTTTGGCAAGCGACCTGGCTCCGAGGTGGTTTCTGCAGATCCCATTATGAACCTCCTCTAGTACTTCAGTTGTTCTTGAGGTTGGTACACACTTTAGTAATGGTGTTGATATTCCTCTTTTATAGAGGGTATTTTTCACCAGAGTGTAGTATTGTGCTTCCCTCCGGATTTTCTTGGCCTCTTTTTTCTCTTTGGGGAGGATGTCAAATTTTAGGTATTCGACCAAGGGGTTCATCCATCCGAGGTTTAGCCCAGTTACTTCAAGGACATCTTGTTTGCCCTCTATTTTTACCACAAAGGGTTCTTGGAGAGTTTTCTGGATCAAACTTCTATTATTCCCTCCTGGTTTGGTACTTGCTAATTTGGAGAGGGCATCTGCTCTGCTATTAAGATCCCGAGTTATATGTCTGACCTCAGTTTCTGCAAAGCGCCCGAGGTGCTCCAGAGTTTTTTCCAAGTATCTCCTCATATTTGGGTCTTTGGCCTGATACTTTCCATTTATTTGGGAGGACACCACTGGAGAGTCACTGAATATCAGCACTTTGGTTGCACCGACCTCTTCTGCCAGCTTTAATCCTGCAATCAGGGCTTCATATTCCTCCTGATTATTAGAAGCTGGGAATTCAAATTTGAGGGAAACCTCTATCTGTGTTCCCCCTTCATTGACTAGTATTACGCCTGCACCACTTCCTATCTTGTTTGAGGATCCATCTACGTATAGCTCCCATGTAGTTGGCTTCTCCTCTTGGTCTCCCGCGTATTCTGCTATGAAGTCGGTGAGGCATTGAGCTTTAATTGCCGTCCGAGTTTCGTACTTCAAGTCGAACTCGGAGAGCTCTATCGCCCATTGAACCATTCTCCCTGCAACATCCGTCTTTTGGAGGATTTGCTTCATGGGTTGGTTCGTTCGGACTCTTATTGTGTGAGCTTGGAAGTAAGGTCGTAGCCTCCGTGAGGCTATTACTAAAGAATACGCAAACTTCTCTAGTTTGTGGTACCTTAGTTCAGGGCCTTGTAGAGCTTTGCTGGTGAAGTACACTGGATGCTGTCCAACCTCATCTTCTCATATCAGGGCTGATGCTACAGCTTTGTCTGCTACGGACAAATATAGGACGAGCTCTTCCCCAACTAGAGGTCGGGTCAGGATTGGAGGTTGGCTCAGGAACCTCTTGAACTCCTGGAACGCTTCTTCGCATTCTGGAGTCCATTCGAACTGGCATTCCTTTCTTAGTAGGGAGAACAGTGGAAGGGATCTTCATGCAGATCCTGCCAAGAACCTGGAGAGGGCTGTAAGTCGGCCATTCAGTTGTTGAACCTCTCTTAAGCAAGTCGGGCTTTTCATTTCTAGGATGGCTTTACACTTGTCGAGATTTGCTTCGATCCCCCTTTGGGTTAACATAAACCCTAGAAACTTTCCAGCCTCCACTGCGAAGGTGCATTTTGCGGGATTTAGCCTCATCCCATGCGACCTTATGGTGTTGAAAACTTGTGAGAGGTCTGTTAAGAGGTCAGCTTTTTCCTGAGTTTTCACCAGCATGTCGTCTACGTAGACCTCTATTAAGTTCCCGAGGTAGGGAGAAAACACCTTGTTCATCAGCCTTTGGTATGTGGCCCCTGCATTTTTTAATCCAAAGGGCATGACCACGTAGTAGTAATTCGCTCTAGGCGTGATGAATGATGTCTTTTCCTGGTCCGGCTTGTAAATTGGGATTTGGTTGTATCCCGAGTAAGCATCCATAAACGACAAGTATTGATACCCCGAGCTGGAGTCTACTAGAGTATCAATGCTTGGAAGTGGATATGGGTCTTTGGGACATGCTTTATTCAGGTCAGTATAGTCGACGCACATCCTCCACTTGCCGTTTTGCTTCTTGACTAGCGCTATGTTTGCTAGCCATGTTGGATATTTGACTTCTCTGATGAAGTCAGCTTCCAGGAGAGCTTGTACCTGCTCTTCCACCGCTTGAGCTCGTTCAGGGCCCAGCTTACGCCTTCACTGTTGTACAGGTCGTGACCCCGGATTTACCGAGAGCCTATGGGACATGAGTTCGGGGTCTATCCCAGGCATGTCGAAAGCTTTCCAGGAAAAGAGATCAGAGTTAACTCTTAAGAGCTTTGTCAACCTTCGCTTTAGGTTTTCTTCTAGGTCGGCTCCTATGTTGGTATTTTTTCCTTCTTCTTCGCCGACCTGTACTTCTTCAGTTTTTCTTCTCGGTTGCGGATGCAGCTCCTCTTTGGCTCTCGCGCCGCCGAGCTCTATGATGTGGACTTCCTTGCCTTTTCCTCTCAGGTTCAGGCTTTCATTGTAGCATTTTCTTGCCAATTTCTGGTCTCTCCGTACCGTTGCTATCCCCACAAGTGTTGGAAATTTCATGCAAAGATGGGGAGTAGACACCACTGCTCCGAGTCGATTTAGGGTAGTTCTGCCAATTAAGGCATTGTATGCTGACCCCATGTCGAGGACTATAAAGTCTATGCTCAGAGTTTTGGATTTTTCCCCCTTTTCGAAGGTTGTGTGGAGGGGTAGAAATCCTAGTGATTTTATTGGCGTGTCGCCTAGTCCGTACAAGGTATCGGGGTAGGCTCTTAACTCCTTTTCTCCAACCCTAGTTTGTCGAACACGGGCTTGAAAAGGATGTCCGCTGAACTCCCTTGGTCTACTAGAGTTCTGTGGAGATGGGCATTGGCTAGGATCATGGTTATCACCACTGGATCATCGTGTCCAGGGATTACTCCTTGCCCATCCTCCTTTGTAAATGAGATAGTAGGAAGGTCGGGTGATTCGCTCCCGACCTGGTAGACTCGCTTGAGGTGTCTTTTGCGAGATGACTTGGTGAGTCCTCCTCCGGCAAATCCTCCCGAGATCATATTTATGTGCCTCTCGGGGGTTTGTGGTGGTGGGTCTCTTCTGTCCCCGTCATCTCGCTTTCTTTTCCCATGATTGTCCGACCTTTTTATGAGATATCTGTCAAGTCGGCCTTCTCTGGCCAGCTTTTCTATCACATTTTTGAGGTTGTAGCAATCATTTGTTGAGTGACCATACATCTTATGGTACTCACAGTAGTCGCTGCGACTTCCTCCCTTTTTATTTTTAATGGGCCTGGGAGGCGGCAGTCTTTCAGTATTGCAGATTTCTCTGTATACATCCACTATGGAAACCTTTAGAGGAGTATAAGAGTGATATTTCCTCGGTCTATCGAGACCGAGCTCTTCTTTCTTCTTGGGCTCTCTTTCTTTCTCTTTTATCGAGTGGGGGTGCCCAGGTCGCCAACTTGCCTCTCGTAGTCTGGCCTTCTCCTCCATGTTGATGTACTTTTCTACTCTTTCTTGTACATCACTCAAGGAGGTGGGGTGCCTTTTTGATATGGACTGTGAAAAGGGGCCTTCTCTAAGTCCATTTACTAGCCCCATGATGATCGTCTCAGTGGGCAGGTCTTGAATTTCCAAGCACGCTTTGTTGAACCTTTCCATATAGTCCCGTAAAGGTTCTCCGACCTCCTGCTTTATTCCCAGGAGGCTCGGCGCATGCTTTACTTTATCCTTCTGGATGGAGAACCTCATTAAGAACTTTCTCGAGAGGTCCTCGAAGCTGGTAACCGACCTTGGAGGGAGGCTATCGAACCACTTCATTGTCGCTTTTGACAGAGTGGTCGGGAAAGCTTTGCAACGAGTTGCATCAGAAGCATCAGCCAGATACATCCGACTTTTGAAATTGCTTAGGTGATGCTTTGGGTCCGTGGTTCCGTCATAGAGGTTCATATCAGGGCTTTTGAAGTTTCTTGGAACTTTTGCCCTCATTATGTCCTCACTGAATGGATCTTCTCCTCCCAGGGGCGACTCCTCTCGGTTGCCACGGGAGTTCCGACTTCTAAGGGAAGATTCTAGCCTCAAGAGTTTTTCCTCTAACTCTTTTCGTCGCTCTATCTCTTCCCTGAGGTTTCGCTCCACCTCTCGTTGTCGCTCTAATTCCTGTTCCAGTTGTTCCAAACGACCTTGATGACCATGGACCAATCCCATTAGCTCGGTTGCATGGGGTGGCCCTTCCTTTCCTGATTCTCGTCCCTCCGAGGAGTTTTCCTTTGGGTTTTTTAACCTAGAGGTGCCTTCTCTCTATTGGTCGTTGGTTCCCTGGTGAAGGGTTGGGTCCGCGTCGTTGTTTCCGGTATCCAGGTTTTCCTGTTCGGAATCAGACGCCGTGTGACCATCTTCTGGTGACTTGTCCGCCATCACTGGTTGATCTCTCGGGTCCCCGACAACGGCGCCAATGTTACGATGGGTAACCGCAGATTGATGGGTTGGACTCGTTAGGCTGGCCCAATCGTCTGTGAAGGGAAACCTTCGAAGGGAATCGTGCTTCTGGGCTTCCGTCCGACTTGTGTGTATAAGTGAATGGGGGGTGGTACCTGCAAAGACACTGCGATGTCTAAGTCAGCAAGGTGTGTGAGCAGGTTTAGAGAATATTGGGACTTAGAGATACCCGAGGGGTGTCAGTGTATTTATAGTGGTGAGCCATAACCACCGTTGAAGTAGTTCCACTTTTTAAGGTGGATAACTGTCCCTTCATATTAGGAAAGTTGAGATATGGCTCCTGGAAGTGGGTTGAGAGATTTTAGGGACAGTTACTCACTTGAATGAGTGCCTATCTGCCAGCTAATCTTCGTTCCCGACTTCTTTAGAGTAAGTCGTGGTAAGGACCGACTTCTATAAGGGAAGGTCGGTGTAGAATGGGGCTCAATCCTTTGGATTGGGTCTCTCATTTGGACCTGGGCCTTAACGTTGGGTCAGGGTATGAACAAAGAGAAAGAAAAAATAAAACATAAAAACTTTTGTTAATAAATATAAATATTCTAGTTGCATAACACAAATTATTTTAATTTGTGTAAATTTTTTAGTTGAATAATAAAAAAGAAAACACATGAAGATTAGTTGTAATAAAACACATAAATTGTTTTGATCTGTTCAATTTTTAGTTAAATGATACAAAGTAATAACACAAATTTTAGTTAATAATAACATAGAAATATAAGTTAAATAATACTGAAATTCATTTGAATTTTGTAGTTTTCTTAGATGAATAACGCAAAAGAAAAAACACATAAATTTTAATTAAAAAAATAAAGAAATTTTAGTCAAAAGATATAGAAATTTTAGTTAAATAACATAGAAATGTAACTTAAATAACACAAAAATATAAATTAAATTTCTGTATTTATCACCACACAAATTTATGTGTTTATTGATAATTTATTTTTCGTTTTCTTTCTTTATTTCTATTTAAAAAATTGTTTTTACTTTCAAAAATGTTCTTGTTCTTATCACCACAATATTTTTGATTTATTGTCAATAAAATTTTGTGTTTTTTTAATATTTCTTTTCATAAAGTTATTATTCTTCCCTTTAAAATCACAAAATTCTATATTATCTTTGGTAAATTTATATGTTTTTCCATTTGATTCACTTCAAAAAATTATATTTATTTTAAAAAATTTTGTATTTATCATCACTAAATTTATGTGTTTCGTATAATTTTTTCCTATTTTTAAAAATGTATAACAAGCAAATAAATAAATAAAGAAAGAGAAAATACAGATAAATAAATAGAGAAGAAGATATTGGAAATTGGGTGCGTGAATAACATAAGTCAAAACTAATTAGTTGCATATTAGAGTTTCATTTGAGGGTTTGTCGTTGGCTAATGAGTTAATGTATATATAAAATGAGATTCTAACCATGGATACTTATTTAGGCCCAGTTTGGGTAAACAACTTAATTAAGTTACTTTTAAAGAAATAGCTTAAACAATAAATACTTATATTAAAAGTAACTTATAAATAAGTTTTTTTTTTTTGTTTGATTTTTTAGTTCTAAAAGTACTTATTTTAAGAGAAAAGTGATAAAAAGCTTTTTATTACGAGAGAAGTCATTTTTTTTAACTTCTCCTTAAGCACCAAAATATCTTTTTAGAAAGTTGTAATTTTATTTTGAAAATTGTACCAGACATTAATACTACACCTTTTCATAAGTTAAAAGTTAAAAAAGTCACTTATAAACCTATTCAAACGGCCCTAAATCAACCCAAGTTGTTAATACCTAATTATATTTGACTATAAAAAAGATGACCTTTTCTAGTACAATAAAATCAGATGCTTTGTTTCTTTGGACGTTAAAAAAAGTGAGATGTTCAAATATCATTTTCATTGTATTATTATTGCTCACCAACTAATATTGAACCCAAATCTAGTTTTTTGCAATAGGCCCACATTGTGAGATGCCGTTTTTGCTGGCCTTACTAAGTGGTTTCAGGTTCGAGTCTTATCTAGTGCAAACTTGATTAAGAAAAAGGAGATATTATGTGTGTGTGGGTGTGGTGTGTGTAAGTTTGTAACCTAGGATTGGGGGTTGTTATCCAATCCATCGACCAAAAAAAAAAATTTTCTAGATCGAATTGAAAGAAAAAAGGCTGATTTCCACTCGTAAATCCAGCACCATGGAACTTTTTTTCATTCTTCATTTCTTGCGTTAGTAACTTCATTATGCTATACCAAAAAAAAACCTTCATTATGAAAGGATGTTTCCTAGTAAAACACCATTTCTTAATAAAAAGGAATATGTTCCTGCATAGTGAGCCTTATAGGGCGTATAACTTGTCTTGTCTAGAGTTAAACTTGTCTTTGCCTAAGAAGGATGAATTATACCTTAGTTCAAGAGGACTGGCGGCGGTGAGTACCTGCAAAGATATTCAAATGCTCAAGTAAGAATAAGCAATGAGTGTGATCTGTATTCAGGAATTTGTATTTTATAGAGTGTAAATTACGAATGAACGTATTCTAAGAAGTTACCTCTATTGAGCTATTCTTTAGATAACTGCTCATAACATTCTATGCTTTCTCTCTCCAAGTCGGCCCTAGTTCTTCGTATATAAAGGATATTCTTATTTATCCAAAGTAATGGGAAGCTAAGCGTGTTAACATGTTTATGTGTTTTGCCGATTTATAAGACTTTCTGTGTTAACGTATACCCTTATATAATGTGCCACATACACCTTAATGAACCTCGTCCATGACGAGTTTAGCGTCGGCCTCACTCAGACATTTGAGCAATGATTTTGTGAATCCTTGCCTATATAACTCGGCCCCAATCAGTGTAAAGAAACTTGATTGTCTTTCGAACTAGTGTGTATCTTTGATGTTTTCTGGTACGTTGCCAGTGTTTAAGTATTGAATAAATGGTGTTCGCTAATCTATTTCCTATGTGACACACAGAATAAATGTTAGTGTAACATTAGACTCATCTAGTGTTAGTTGCAATAAGTTCGACACATGAGTTTGATTCCTAGTAGTTGCTAGTTTGGATAAGATATTAGTTCAAGAATTTTGTTTTCGAAGTATATGTGATATTTCAAATTTCAAAAACAAGAGATAAGATTGTTAACAA
Organism: Arachis ipaensis; assembly: GCF_059453495.1. Taxonomy (NCBI): domain Eukaryota; kingdom Viridiplantae; phylum Streptophyta; class Magnoliopsida; order Fabales; family Fabaceae; genus Arachis; species Arachis ipaensis. The sequence goes on from NC_142435.1 coordinate 19,461,817, forward strand.
TATGCAAGTATTTTTTTTAACAGTGTATCTCTTACTTAGAAATTACCAGTTACCTGTTATACTATTAGGAGTGAGTCGCACTTGACCTTATATGACATTGACGATCGTGATTTCTGCCAGTAAAGAATGTCATAAAAACAGTCGCGTTGTAGATATAGTCTCTAAACCGACAAAAATCCCTTTCGTACAAACGTTTTGGGTGTCACAAGTAACAAACCCCTTAAAAATTGTTAACCGAGTATTCAAACCTCGGGTCGTCTTCTCAAGGAACTGCGAGGAAGTATGTTCTTATTATTGGTTATAAAGGTTGTAATCGGGGTTTAGAAGGTGAGAAGCAAGTAATTTAAATGACGAGTGAATTAAATGGCAATTAAAAATAAATAACAACTGTAAAACAACTTTTGGCAAGACAAGGGAAATTAGAAGTCCAACTTAGTTATCCCTCTCAACAATAATGAAAGTTGTATCTTAATTCCACTTAGTTAACCTATGAACCAAAGGTAAGTCAAGGGACTAATTAGTTTGACCTTCGAATCCTATTTATTTCCGAGGAAAAAGTTGGGATTATTGAAGTTCAGATCAAGTAGCAAGATAACGATTATCAATTATGCTGAGTTCGATAATGTTGAGTCACTGATTTCTTAACCAAGACCAAAAGGGGAAAAAGTAAATTGCTGGAATAATAAAAGTGTCCTTAGATGGGAAGCAATGGCAACTTAAATCAAAGAGAACAATCATAAACTGAAAATACCTTAAATATCATTAATTCAAATAGAAATCTGTAACATGGAATAATTCATAATTTAAATTATAATAATCAATTCAAATATTAGAATCAAATAAATAAAAGTAAAATTAAAATAAAAGAACATTAAAACCTGGATCCAGAGTTACTCCCAAAACAAGAAGAAGTCCTAAATCCTAAGAGAGAGAGAATCTCTCTCTAAACTAAATCTAAATCATGAAAACTAGAAATTGGCGAGCTCTCCCTGAATGGATGCATTCCTCCACTTTATAACCTCTAATATATGCTTTCTGTACTTGGATCTGGGCTAAAAAGGGCTTCAGAAATCGCTGGGGGCGTATTCTGTAAATTCTGATATGTGGCCTCTGTCACGCGTCCGCGTGGGTCACGCGGTCGCGTCATCTGGAGCTTTTCCTTTCCACGCGGTCGCGTCAGTCACGCGTCCGCGTCGTGGGTGTTCTACTCAAGGCGCGCGGTCGCGTCAGTCATGCGGCCGCGTCACTGCTTCTTTGCTTCTGGCACGCGATCGCGTTGTCCATGCGATCGCGTGGATACCAGTTTCCTTAATGCTCCGTTTTGCCTTCTCCTTCCATTTTTGTATGTTTCCTTTTTCATCCTTTAAGTCATTCAGCCTTAGGAAACCTAAAGCTACTCAACACACTAATCACGGCATCGAATGGAAATAAAGGTAATTAAAATAATTAATTTTTTTAAAGCTTAGGAAACATGTTTTTCACAATATGACATAATAAGGAAGGGAAAGTAAAACCATGCAATTAATGTGAATAAGTAGGTGAAGAGTTGAATAAATCACTCTAATTAAGCACAAAAGAACTCATGAAATATGGGTTTATCAACCTCCCCACACTTAAACACTAGCATGTCCTCATGCTAAATCCAAGGTAGATAATTAAGGTTAAAGTGATGGAATGTTATGAAATGCAACTTATGCTAAATGCATCTACCTAATGAGTCATGCAATTCTAATTCATCCACTCATATATAAAGCCTACATGTAGTCAAATTATTTCACATTCTCAAGGAGATATATATACATATATAGCTAACCCTCGAATAATAAAGCACTTTTTTGCAAATGAGATGAGAGAAAAAAAAAACTTGCAAGACAATCAGAGATAAATGTTAATGAGCTTTTGAACCCTCACTGGATTTCGTGTTTTCTCTCTAATCACTCAGTGTTTATTGGGTTAATCACTCTATTCTTCTTTTTATTCTTCCTTTCTATAACCTTGTTTTTCGTCTAACCAATCAACAATTATAGAACATAGTCATACCAAAACTCATGAGGTCTTTAATTAAGGTTGTAATGGGGTTAAGGCAAAGGGTAAGGATATATGTATAAGGCTAAGTGAGCTAATAAGTGAATCCTTAATTAGACTAAGATCTCACCTAACATACATACTTAGTAAAACAATGCTTCTTTACCTATTCTCCCTATTTTCTCGCTTTTGATGTCACATGCTCATGTTTCAATTCTTGTTTTTATCCCATGTGCATTGCTTTTTATTTTGCATTGGGGAGTTTTTTTTGTATCCCCTTATTCACATGCTTGAAAACTAACTTTTTTTTTTAATACACATGGTAATTTTAATTAATTTGAATTTTCATGAGCCTGCTTCCCAAAATTTTGAGTTGCTTTATTCTTTTTAATTTTTTCACCTTTTGTCTTTATCAACTATGTTCCCAATAAGTTTCCCACATTTTACTCTATTTATAATTTTCTATCTTAAGCTAACCAAGGATTCACTTGGGATTTTCTTTTGTTTTTCTGCTTAAGGCTAGTAATTTGGCTAAAATAGAATAAGGGAGTTTTTTTAAAAAGCTCAAAGGGGGCTAACAAAGGTGATGTAAAAGGTAGGCTAATTTGGGGTAAGTGAGCTAAAATCAAATGATGGCCTCAATCATTATTTTGAGATGTACCTATATTCTATAATCGGACATATAGACTAAAACAAAGTAAAGAACACCAGAATAAGAAAGAAGGTCGGAACACACAGGAATAAAAATTATGGTTTGAATGTAACCATACAGTTAAGCTCAAAATTCACAGGCTATGTGTTCTCTAGCTGAAAAAATCATTTATCACTTATGTATGTCATGCAGGTTTAGTTAAAAATTCTCATTATTCTCTTAAAAAGTAATTTAGGGTAGCCTTTGAAGTTTTAATATTTCTCCTTGATGAAATGTTGTCAGTTTAACTACATCATGTAATGCTATATATACAAGATTTTATGGATCTAAATCTATTATGTTCAAGTTTCTAGCTTACTCTTTTTTATATTTGTCAATTTAAACTAAGCTATAACTAAGCTATCTTATGTAAAAAGGGTAAACTATACTAATTGATCCACTAATGAGTTAGAATTGCAAACTAAACTAAATAACTAAAATGAACTAAATAACTAAAATATGAACAAAAAAAATGCAAAATGCAGAAAATAGAGTAAAATACACAAGTAGCAATATATAAGTACTCAGAAAATAACAATAAAAGAAAAAGAGAAAAATACAGAAAAAATATCCAAAATAAAAAGAAAAAGTATGTAGTAGTTCACCAAAATAAACGCCAGAGATGGCGACCTCCCCACACTTAAAATGAAGCATCGTCCCCGATGTTCAATCAAGCCGGGTGTGAAGGAGTGTCAACACTGGTAGGGATGGTAGCTGGGGTCTCTGTGGCGGTGGTGGGCTGAGAGTCTGGCTGCTGTAGAGGGGGGACTGACTGGATCGGGATCTCCGGATCTGCAGCCTCAAGCTGATGTGGGGCCTCCTGCGGTGGTGTAGCGTGCTTTGTGCCTGCCTGCTGATGAGTCTCTGCCTGGGAATGAGGCTCCTCCTCGTGCTCATCCTCCTCCTCCTCTGATGGCTCTGATGGTGTGTCGGGCTCGAAGGGGATGTCGGCGCCCTGTCTGATCATCAGCTTCAGATGGGAATAGCGTCGCCTGCTGCGGCGCTCCAATCTCTCATACTGGCGCCTGTTACGGTGCTCCATCTGATCAAGCTGGCGGAATAGACGGTGCACGAGGTGATAAACCGGCTCAGAGGCGGGTGGAGGTGCAGTGGTGGCAGCAGGGGCAGCTGGGGCAGCTGTGGATGAAGAGGGTCCAACAGATGGAGGGACTGTCTCATCAGTAGTAGTGACAAGTGGTGGTCTGTAGCCCAAAGCAAGGAAGTTCCTGCTGTGAGGGATGATCTTCCTGCAGTCCGCTGCTGGTGGTCGCTCATCGGCATCCTCCCAAGGCACATTAGCCTGACGGCCTAGCCGTGTAACCAGATAAGGAAAGGGGAGGGTGCCTCGGACGTGGACCTTGGCCATATAATGCCGGATAAAACGAGGCAAGTACAGGTCCTTACCCTCCAGCACACACCAGAGGAGGGTGATCATGGCAGCCGGGATCTCAGTCTCATGAGTACTCGGCATCACATAGTTGCTCAAGATCTGATGCCATAGCCGAGCCTCATCATTCAAGTACACTCTCTTGATCCCTCTAGGCATAGTGGTGTCCTGACCCATCTCCCAAGGAACAGCAGGGTCGAGAGCTATTCGTGCCTTCACAGCATCCCAATCAAACCGCATCTGGCCCATGTCCTCCTCAGCCCGTGCATAACCATCTGGCTGATCGGACTTGGCTTGGAGCTGGAGAATGGTCTCTATGGCCTCCTCAGTGACCAAAATTTGCTTTCTCCTCAGGTTCACTGCATCTAGTATTTCTTTCATGCTACGCTCTTCATCGGGCTGTCCACATGGAGCTGTGGTTGATCCTTGTATATTTGAGCGCCTAGTGGCCCATTGAATTAGTGCTTGCTCCAGTTGTTGAATGGTTGTTTGAAATTTAATTACTGTTTCTTTTAGGCGATCCTCTGCTTCGCGGTTTGCCAGACTTGGACATGATACAAAGGAAAGTGGTGATGATTGGGAATGATTGGATTGGTATTGGGGTAAGGAAGGATCATATGATGGCGAATGGTGAAGAGAAGCTTGTGAGTATGGTGGTTCGAGGTTATGTTGAAAGGATGGTTCATATGCACGGGGTGGGGTTTGTTGGTAGTTGCAAGGTTGTCCACCATGTCTTTCAGCTAGGTATGCACGGTAGAATGGTCTTTGTCCAGGATATCTCGGAGGGTGTTGCTGCCAAAAGGGTTGATTAGATCCTCTTGGTTCCATCCATCCTTGATTGGTCTGACCTTGATGCACATTCCTGCTGTAACTTCTATTTCCTTTAACAATATTAGAACCAAACTCAAAGCGAGAGGGGTGAGAGTTCATAGTAGCAAATAAAGATAAAAAGGAAAAATAAAAATAAATAAACAAGCAAAAGAAAAATATTTACAATAACCAATAATAAGGCACACGTTAGCAGTTCCCCGGCAACGGCGCCATGTTGACGATCGTGATTTCTGCCAGTAAAGAATGTCATAAAAATAGTCGCGTTGTAGATATAGTCTCTAAACCGACAAAAATCCCTTTCGTACAAACATTTTGGGTGTCACAAGTAACAAACCCCTTAAAAATTGTTAACCGAGTATTCAAACCTCGGGTCGTCTTCTCAAGGAATTGCGAGGAAGTATGTTCTTATTATTGGTTATAAAGGTTGTAATCGGGGTTTAGAAGGTGAGAAGCAAGTAATTTAAATGACGAGTGAATTAAATGGCAATTAAAAATAAATAACAACTGTAAAACAACTTTTGGCAAGACAAGGGAAATTAGAAGTCCAACTTAGTTATCCCTCTCAACAATAATGAAAGTTGTATCTTAATTCCACTTAGTTAACCTATGAACCAAAGGTAAGTCAAGGGACTAATTAGTTTGACCTTCGAATCCTATTTATTTCCGAGGAAAAAGTTGGGATTATTGAAGTTCAGATCAAGTAGCAAGATAACGATTATCAATTATGTTGAGTTCGATAATGTTGAGTCACTGATTTCTTAACCAAGACCAAAAGGGGAAAAAGTAAATTGCTGGAATAATAAAAGTGTCCTTAGATGGGAAGCAATGGCAACTTAAATCAAAGAGAACAATCATAAACTGAAAATACCTTAAATATCATTAATTCAAATAGAAATCTGTAACATGGAATAATTCATAATTTAAATTATAATAATCAATTCAAATATTGGAATCAAATAAATAAAAGTAAAATTGAAATAAAAGAACATTAAAACCTGGATCCAGAGTTACTCCCAAAACAAGAAGAAGTCTAAATCCTAAGAGAGAGAGAGAATCTCTCTCTAAACTAAATCTAAATCATGAAAACTAGAAATTGGCGAGCTCTCCCTGAATGGATGCATTCCTCCACTTTATAACCTCTAATCTATGCTTTCTGTACTTGGATCTGGGCCAAAAAGGGCTTCAGAAATCGCTGGGGGCGTATTCTGTAAATTCTGATACGTGGCCTCTGTCACGCGTCCGCGTGGGTCACGCGGTCGCGTCATCTGGAGCTTTTCCTTTCCACGTGGTCGCGTCAGTCACGCGTCCACGTCGTGGGTGTTCTACTCAAGGCGCGCGGTCGCGTCAGTCATGCGGCCGCGTCGCTGCTTCTTTGCTTCTGGCACGCGATCGCGTTGTCCATGCGATCGCGTGGATACCAGTTTCCTTAAAGCTCCGTTTTGCCTTCTCCTTCCATTTTTGTATGTTTCCTTTTTCATCCTTTAAGTCATTCAGCCTTAGGAAACCTGAAGCTACTCAACACACTAATCACGGCATCGAATGGAAATAAAGGTAATTAAAATAATTAAATTTTTTAAAGCTTAGGAAACATGTTTTTCACAATATGACATAATAAGGAAGGGAAAGTAAAACCATGCAATTAATGTGAATAAGTAGATGAAGAGTTGAATAAATCACTCTAATTAAGCACAAAAAAACTCATGAAATATGGGTTTATCAGACATATACTGAGACTTTGAGCTAATTTGAAACTAGCTATAAGTATTTCATTCTCTGCTTGATTGTTATTGGCATTGAAGGTGAATTGCAGGGATTGTTCCACAATTGTTCCTTGTTATCTTCAAGTAGCACTCCAGCTCCAAAACCTTACATGTTTGAGCTTCATTGACGCATAACGTCTATGTTACATTGGTGGAAGTTAAATCATGGAGGGTTAGTTTTGCTATGAAGTTAGCCAAGGCTTGGGATTTAAGGAACCTCGAGCTGGATATTGAATGTCATATTCTAAAAGTTTAATAGACCACTTGATTAGTCTTTCGGTGAGCTAAGGTTTATCATAATTAGCCTTATTGGATGCTCTATTCGGATTATGATAGTGTAACTTTGGAAGTCATGTTTAAGACATCTGGCTGTTGTTATACGGGCTAGAACTAACTTTTCTAACTTTGGGTATCTGAGTTTAGCATTCTAGAGTGACTTACTTACAAAGTAGACTGATTGTTGCACTTTATCCATCTTAGTGATTAGGACAGAACTAACAGTATAGTCAGTAACAGATAAATATAGGTATAAGGGTTTACCATGTTCTAGTTTTTGGAGAATTGAGGGATGAGGATAGTATGGTTTTAAGCTCGGTGAAGGCTTGATCGCAGGCTTCTATCCATGTGAACTCTTTCTGTTTTCTTAAGGTCTTGAAAAAATGATGTGATCAATGGGCTATCTGAGGTAAGAACTGTGATAATGCTACTAGTCGACTAGTGAGTTGTTGGATTTCCTTGACTGATTGAGGACTTCTCATTTTCAAGATTTCTTTACATTTCTCTGGACTTTATACCTCGGCAAGTTGACATGAAGCCTAGAAACTTTCCTTCATGGACTTCGAAAGCATATTTTTTGGATTCAAGTTCATGTTGTATAGCTTAAATTGTTGAAAGGTTTCTTCGAGGTCGTTGGTATGGATGCCCCTGGACTTAGTCTTCATTACCATGTCATCTACATATACCTCTATATTTTGTCCGATTTGTTAGTGAAGATCTTGTCCATAAGCCTTTGATATGTAGCACCTACATTTTTTTTTATCCAAATAGCATAACCTTGTAACAGAAATTACCATAGTCAATGATAAAAGTAGTCTTATCTCGGTCATCTGAATACATAAGTATTTGGTTATGACCAGAATAAGTATCCATAAAATTTAAATATTGAAATCTAGATGAACTATCAACTCATTTATCAATACAGGGTAAAGGATATGCATCTTTTGGATAGGCATTTTTGAGGTTAGTGAAGTCCACACACATCCTCCATTTGCCATTGTGTTCTTTGAGCATGACTACATTTGTTAACCAACTTTTAAATCAGATTTTTTTTATAAACCCGACATCAAGTAGTTTTTGAATTTCTTCCATGGATGCTACTTTTTGTCTGTGCCGAGGTGTCTCTTCTTTTGGACTATATGTCAGATTGAAGGATTGAGCGCTAGCTTGTGGCTAATGACACTCAGGTCTATCCAAGACATGTCTGCTGAGGTCCAAGCAAACAAGTCCATATTCTGTCGCAGTAAGTCAATTTCAGTTGTTCCCTTTCTGGTCCATGTAGTGCATCTCCCCTGTAAGTGAATTTGTTTTAATCCTCTATTAGTATTATTTTGGTTAAGGTGTCTCTTGGTATAGGTTGGTCTTGTATGTATGATTTGGGATCAAGCTTTGCAAGAGGAGGTAAGCGCTCCGAGTTATAGACTGCATGCATGTACTGTTGCTCGGGTTGCTTTGGGGGGTTTTTCTTTAGCTTGCATTATAGCATTGTCGAGCTTCCTTCTGTTCGGCGTGAACTATCACAATTATATTGTCTTGCATACAAAAAACTTGACACGCAAGTGTATAGTAGAAATAATAGCACCAAATGTATTTAAAGAAGGTCTTCCTAAGATAATATTATATAGGATTTGGCAATCCACAACTAAATACTGTATATCTAGGGTTTTACAGTTTGAGTATTCACTTAATATTGTTTGCAACCACACATGATCACGTATTGGAACTCGCTCACCTGAGAAACCTACCAGTTAACCTATTGATGGTTGCAAGGCCTTATCACTTAATTTCATTTTTTAGAATGTGGAATAGAAAAAGACATTTGCACTGCTTCCTAGTCTAAAAGCACCTTTCCTACCAATAGGTCTCCCACCTTGAGATATAACTACTAGGTTGTCCAAATTTTTTACCATTGCTTTGAAATCTAATGTTTGAATGTTATCTCTAGAATAGCCAATTTGGTGGTGGAGGTTGGGTCGAACCCGATTACTGACAGCATGGTCCTGTACGACCTTTTTCTGACAGATCTGCTACTGCTTCCACCTACAAAGCCGTTAAAAATACAATTAATAACATCACGCGGTTTTGTGGGGTTTTCAGTTACCTTCCTTTTATCTCTGTAACTTCCATTTGTAGTTGATGGTTGGCCGAGTTTTTCCATGTTTCTGCACTGCTCCTGTCCATCAATATATTTGTCCGAAAGGTCTTGCCGACCTAATTTCTCGAGAAGATCTTTCGCTATAACACAATCATCTGTGGTATGTCTGTATTTCTAATGGAAAGTGCAGGACTTGGATTTATCCACATATTTCTGATCTTGGTAGGTCATTGCTTTGTTTGGAAGTTTGATCAACTAGGAGTGTAGGATGCCTTTGATTATGTCCTCCCTTTTTAGTATTGAAGGCTGTGTACATGTTAAATTTTGGAGTTAATTTGAATGACTTTCGCCCGTTATTATTTTGGTTTTTGTTTCATTTGTCGTCATCTCAATTTGAGGTTGGCCTTTTTTCTTTCCGAACTTGTTGGAGTTCTTCTATCTCAATTTGGTCTGTTGCCTTCTCTCGAAACTTGGCTAATGTCTTTGGTTTCATTACTGTTATAGTCACTTGGAATTTTTCCAGGACAATGCGCATGTAGGTAGACGTCTGGGTTGAGGTTTGAAATCTTTATGGCCACCTTAGAAAATCTTGTCATGTAGTCCTTGAGACTTTCATGTTGTCCTTACTTGATGGTGTTGAGGTAATCAGAATCATGCACATAAATTTTGGACACTGCATAGTTATTGACAAATAGATTGGTGAACTCATCAAAACTTGATATTAAACCTGCAAGTAAACTGGAAAACTAAATCAAGATAGCACCGTCCAAAAAAGTAGGAAACAAATGACAAAAATATTGAATTAGATGGACCGTTCAATAATGTCATGGAATGAAATTTTGTAACATGGATGTCGCGGTCGCCAATCCCATCATAAGGCTTTAACGTCGTCGGCAAGGTAAAATTTTTGGGGATCTAGAAGATGATTTCTTTTGAGAAAGGGTTTGTCCTTTTTGTTGTTTTCGTTGGGGTGACTACTACCACGGTTTTGACTTCCGAGGCATAATAATCACCATTGTCGCCACTATAGCTAGTAATTTGGCCTGAGTGAATGGAGGAGGAAGTAAGTTATACTCTTCTGCTATTGATTAAAAACCTGCATGAAAAGGTGGTGGTGGGAGGGGGTTAGATTAAACTTGGCCCACAATTGGCGCCAAATGTTCCTGTGTAATAAGTCTCGTAGGGTGCATAACTCATCCTATTCAAGGTTGAGCTCGTCTTCGCCTGAGAAGGATGAAGTATATACCTCGGCTTTAAGAGGATTGGCGGCAGTGGGCACCTGTAAAGGTACTCTGACGCTCAAGTAAGCAAAAGTAAGATATGAGCGTAGTATGGATTCAAAGTAGGGATGGCAAAATTCCCCGAGACGCGGGGATTCCTGCAGGGACTGCCCCGAATGGGGATCCAATTGTGGGGAATTTTTTCCGCGGGATGGGGATGGGGGACAAAATTCCCCCGAAGCAGGCGTGGGGACCCGAGCGGGGATCCCCGCCTCGTCCCCGCTATTCCCCGAAATTTATGAATTCCTTGAATTATTCTTAATAGTTTATTTCTCATATATGTTTTTTAGTCACTTCTCACACACACACACACACATATATATATATATATATAGAAATCCAAAATTCCTAATCTTTATTTGCATAACCCCTCTTCAATTCAGAGATCCCTAAGGCTGTCCATACTCCATCCAACCTCTCTGCAGCCATTCCCTTGTCACCCTTCTCACCGCATCGTCACACCTCACCATGCCATCACCCTTACCGCGTCGTAATTTCTATTTGCGGCGTTCCTTTTCGTAACTCTGTCGTCGTGTCCATTCTCCTCTCTGTTGCCGCGTCTCCCACCTCATCCACTGCTTTTTCCTTTGGCTCATCGTTGCGTCCCCCCATTGCGTTATTTCGAAAGAAGTCACCATCGTGTCATTTAGACTTTTTGTATAAAATCTTGCAGTTTTTGTATAAGATAGATACTTGTAGCTCTATTCATATGGAAATTAATAATTAGTCAGAACTATTATGTAGATGGGGAATGGGGTCCCCGCGGAAAATGGGACCCCGTGGAAAATGGGGATGGGGAGCAATATTCCCCCACGGCGGGAAATGGGGGCGGGAATGGAGAGCAAATCTGAGGGCGGGGATGGGGAGCAGGGAGGCATCCCCCGCCCCCGCCCTGCCCCATTAACATCCCTAATTCAAAGTGAATAATGTACATCTTTGTATACTTAGGGTTTATATTTTATAAAGTGTGAATTACGAGTGTACGTGTTTTAAGAATTTATCTCTGGTAACCTATTTTTTAGGTAACTGTTCATAATATTCTATGCTTTCTCTCTCCGAATTAGTCCTGATTCTTCATATATAACAGATATTTCTATTTATCTGAAATAATGAGAAATTATGTGTGTTAATATGTGTTTGTACTTTGCTGAATTAGAAGACTTTCTGTAGTCGAGATATAAGTAACAGATTAAAATATATTTAAGAATATTCTTCTTTTAATAACAAAATATAAGTTAAATTGTTTTTAAGTATAAATAATTAAGTACAAGCTTAAAATAAAAGAACTTATTTTTAGATGAAACTATAAAAAGTAATTATCTATTTACGTATTTTCATATTAGCATTATCCAATTATGTATTATTATATTAGTATTATTCAATTACGATAATATCATGTTAATAAAATTAATTATTTTTTAAATTTTTCACATGAATAATTTTTCAAAGGATCAAACTAAATAGATAAGTATGTAATTGAATAATTATATAAAGAATTTTAATATATTAAAATTATATTCTAATTTTTATATTGATTCTACTTAAAAAACTAATTTGGGATAAAGCCAACTTTAATCAATTAGTTATTAAAAATAAGTCTGTTAAAAAAATGATTATCTTAATTTTTTAAATTTAAAATAAAAAATAAAATGAATTAGCTTAGTTAGTTGGCCTCCTAATTTTTTTTATATTATATATCCTGACAGTCTGACACCCTCTTTCCAACATTTTCCGGATGTCTTCTTTCAGCACCATATGAACAAGAGTGAAAACTTCTGTTTCTGAGCAACAAAACACATCCTACCACTGCCATACACACAATTTTTTCCCGCTCCGACAACATCCTTTTCTGCCATGGTCCACTAGACCTTTACCATTAATCTTGTACTGTACATAAACAGCCAAGAATCGCCCAGAGTCAACCTTAGGTCAATTACACTAATTGCATGTACACAGATAGGCTGATGAGAGGCAAAGAGTACCAAAAAAAAATAGATACTAGTATACTAATATTCACACAAATGCATATAACTTGCCATGTTCCTACTATTAATCCCAACCATGGCACATTAACATCCAAGCATCATCACTCCTCAAGTAATGGCATTCAATTAAATGGAATTTCAAAAATCATATCTGAAATAAAAAAATATAACTCAAAATCTAAACAAGTGTATCAAAATTACATATATGCAAAATCTATACTATATATCCTATTAATATTCTATGAAAAAACAGTTAAATTAAGGGAAACCCTAAAGAGCTCAAATCACCCAAATCATCAAAAAAGCCATCAGGCAAATCACTAAAATGATCACTATCATCATCTTCCTGCACATGCTTGCCCTTATTATCGTCTTCAAGCAAGGGTACATGCCCTTCAAACAAAGCAATGTGCCCAAAAAGTTTATCCTTTCTTGAGAACGTGGTCCCACAAGAGCACTTCCACTTCGACTCTCCGCAATTTTTCATGTGGCTCTTCAGATCAGAGAGCACCGAAAAGCTCTTCTTATGGCACCGCGTGCACGAATACATCTTCGGGCAGTGGCTTCTCTTGAAGTGATTCTTCACACACACCATCGATTTCAGCGGCCTGAACCGCCGGTGGTTCTTGTTCCTGTTGCATCCCTCGAACGGGCACGAGAACCGGCTGCGCACGGCGGCGGACGACGAATTCTCCGGCTTCGCGAGTGCCTCCGGTGTCTTGAACTGGTTCCCGTGAGCGCGCATATGCATGCGCAGATTCGCGTCTCGCCGGAACCCTTTCCCGCAGATCTCGCAGAAGTGAAGGTGCTCCGCGAGGATCTCCACGGCGTCGAGCTCCACGATCTCGTCGCTATCGGCAAACTCATCGGTTGCGGTGTCCTCGTCCGGCGGCTCGATTTTCAGATCCGACGCGCGTTTGAGTTTCTCGACACTGGCTGATAGGTCAACCCTAGGTAACGGCGGCGCGGCGGCGGGAGTGGAACCCGGCGAGTGGAAGGTTTTAGAGTAGGAGACGAGGGCGGAGGCGTTGGCGATGCTTTGGTGGATGGCGGAGGCGATTTGATCGGAGACGGCAGCGGATTGGTCGCCGGAGAGAGGGTTGTTGGAGGTGATGGATTCCGATAAAAAGCGATGGAGGGAATCGAGTCGGGTTCGGATCTGTGCGAGGTTACGGAGCGGGAGTTGTGGATCCGAATTCCAATTCGGATCCGGAGAATTCGGATCCTCAGACTGATTTTTGGGATTGGACATATTCAACGGCGTTGAAAAAAGAAAAAAGAAAGGAAGATAGGAAAAGGTGTGGTGATTGTTAGAGAGTGAGGTTATTCGATTAGTGTTGGAAACAAATAAGATGGAATAACGAAGTTGGTGACGTTGTTAAGCACTTGAGGCTTGAGCGTTTAAATTGGGTATAAAATATAATTCTTTTCTCTTACTATGTTATTTCTGGGAAATGAAAGGATAACAACCAAATAGGGAACACTAGGATTGGCACGTGTGGTTTTGTTTACGTGTACTACAGCTATAGTTTCAGTGGAGGCTGCCCCGGAGACTGCAGTACTGCTAGCTTTCGCTGACTTTATGAATTTGATTTCGGAATAAATTCAAATGAGTGTGCTTTTAGGTTAAAATTTGTAGGTAGCAATCATTTCAGTGTAAAATACAATAATATTTGATCAATTTAATATTTAACATTATTATAATAGTAGTATAAAATATCATTAAAATTTATAAAAAATATTTTTAATTATTAAAAAATAAAATGTCACTGATATTTTGTAAATAAATATTATTTTAATTATATAAAACTAAAATACCATTAACATTTTGTAAACACCCACAACAACGTATAATACATAGTTGATATCATCTTTAAAGATTGAGTATTTATTATTGTTCTGAAAACCGAATCGAATCAGCCAGTTCAACCGGATTAATTGAAAATCGGTCATCTAGTCGGTTCGGTTGAAGTGTAAAATCGTCTGGCAGAAAATCGGTCGAACCGACGATTAACCGGTAAACCGTTTGAACCGAACAGTTTTTTTCTTGTTTTCAATTAAAAAAATAATATATATATATATATATATATAAACCCTCCCCCATTTTCTCTCTCTCACTTACGCACAAGACAAGACCCACTCCCCCATGTCTCTCTCCACTCCACGGAACCCTAGCCCCCTTTTCTTTCTTCTTCCCAGCCAACAGCAGTAGGAGCCACGGCCCAATGCCCAACGTCGTCGTCGCCGACGAACTCGTCTCATCAACCAGCGTCCAGCCTCGTCGTCGCCGATCCTCTTCTCCTGGATCCCATCTCCTCGTGTCGCTAGGTTTCATCGCCGAACGGATAGAGGGTGCTGTCGCCGCCGAGTGGAACTGACCGTGGTGGCATCAAGAATCGTCGCCTGTGGAAGGTGAAGGTATACTCGTCGCTGTCATCGTTTCTCTTCCCCTCGCCGTCGTCTCTCTCTGTCACTGTCGAGCCCTTTCTCTATCTTCGTCGTCGTTGGCCACCCTGAAATCGTGTCTCCATCGGTCCGTCCTCATCGTCGATCCCCCTCTCTCGTGCGTCAAGCGTGTCTTCAATCCCCTCTGTGCCTGAGCTCACTTCCCTTCTTCCATCGCCGTCACTTGGATTCCTCCTTCGCTGCTGGTCTTCAATTTAATTTTGCTTGTTTTTGTACTTTTATTTGGTTTCTGATTTCTGATTCTAAGTTTACTAATTTCTTCTTAGCTTGAGTTTATGAATTTCTGAGTTTGTAAGCAGATCCCTGCCCTGCTTCAGTTTTCATTTTTGGGAGTTAATTGCTATTTTTTTTTGGATTTGATCATGTTGATTGTTGCTTGTTTGTCTGAGTTAATTGTTGTTTTTCATTGTTGTCTTCTGCATTTAATTTTTGTTGATTGCTGCTGTCTTTTGCATTTTAGCTTTTAATTTTGTTAATTAAATGAATTAATCAAGTTTTTTTATTCTGTTTTTGTAAGTTTTAAATTATGTTTTTGTTCTGTTTTTAATTTGTTACTGCAATTTGATTTCATAATCTATTTGTTTGATTTCATAATATTTTTGTAATTCTGTTTGTTTGTTCAAATTATGATTATGTTTTTTCAAAATTTAAATTATGATTATGTTTGCAAATTCAATGGTTAATGATTATTACTGATTTGTTTCAATTGTTTGTTATTTTTTATTATTAGGTTATAGATTGAAATTTTAAATTTTAAATTTTATTAGGTTAAATTTTATTGAAATTTAAATATTTAAAATTATATATTAAATTTTTAATAATTTTATTTAATATTTAATTAAACCGGTTGAACCCCGGTTGAACCATTAAACCAGTGAACCAGTCACCTCACCAGTTTATTGACCGGTCCGATTCTCGCAACCTTGGTATTTATCCATTTTGGTTCTTAAAAAATTTCGGGTCAGACATTTTAGTCCCTAACTAAAATTAATTACTCGATTGGTCCTTAACAATTAATTCCGTCAGTCACTTGAGTCCTTGGTTCCGTCAACTCTAACGGAAGACAAAATGGTCCCTGACAACTCTAACAGGGGACAAAATAATCCGTGACAACTCTAACAGGGGACAAAATGATCCCTGACCCCTTTGTTCGAAAACGACACTGTTCTTCCCAATTTTCATCATATCTCGCATAATCCTAACATTGATACTCTCTTTCTTCACCTTCACAATCTTCTTTTCTATATTTTTCTTCCTCCTCTTCAACTCCAAGATCAAGTCATGATGTAACTGCCACGCGTGTCGCACCTACCTCAACATGTCATGGACCACATACTTCCTAAATCTCTATGACTGGTACACTCACCTTCTCCGCACTTCACCCACCAAAAGTATCCACCTCCACGTCCTCGATAACAGCATCACCTCCAACCTCGACAACGTCCACCACATCCTCAAGACCAAATTCCACAACTACCCCAAGAGTACGCTTTTCTCTACTTTTCGGTAAGCAATATATATTGTTGGACATTAGGATATCATGAGAAGATTCTCTTTTGACATCATATGCAAATTCTCATTTGCAATGGACCCCGAGTGCTTCATTCCTTCTTTTCGGAGTTCAAGTTGGCAGACAGTTTCTACCTAGCATCCAAGCTATCAGTACAACGAGAAATGTCACCGTTACCGCTCATATGGAAACTGAAGCGATTACTAAACATTGGTTCGGAGAAGAAGTTGAAGAAAGCGATCAAAGTGGTGGACAATGTGGTCATGGAAATGATAGGGCAGAGGAAGAGGGAGATGGCGACGATGACGACGGGTCTTAACAAATCAGATTTGCTGTCTAGATTCATGGGATCCATCGAAGACGACAAGTACTTGATAGACATAGTCATTGTTTTCTGAGTATGAATTGGTTGAGAACAAGTTGAGAATTTTTCTTCTTGTGAACATTGAAATTGTAGAGTGTGCATTGTATAGCTTGAAGTTACAGTGTTAAACTGTTAGCGTTATGCGAGATATGATGGAAATTGGAGGAGAATAGTGTCGTTTCCGAACAGAGAAGCTCAGAGACCATTTTGTCCCCTGTTAGAGTTGTCAGGGACTATTTTGTCCTCTGTTAGAGTTGACGGAGCAAAGGACTTAAGTGACTGATGGAATTAATTGTTAGGGACTAATCGAGTAATTAATTTTAGTTGGGGACTAAAGTGTATGGTCCGAAATTCTTTGAGGATCAAAATAGATAAATACTCTTAAAGATTTTATCACTCATAATTCAATATACAAAAAGAATAAATTACCATTTGTACCCATAAAAGATACAGACACTGACAAATGTACCTATATAAAAATAAAACGACAATTGTAACTACGGAAGATGGCCTCCGTGTGCCAAGAGTACCCAGACGTTGGTTACGTAATTGGTCCGTTAGGGTACTCTTGACACACAGAAGTCATCTTCTGTGGTTACAATTGTTGTTTTATTCTCATATAGGTGTATTTGTCAGCGTCTCTATCTTTCATGGATACAAATGGTAATTTATTCTATACAAAAATAAAATTCGTGTTTATACTTTTTACAGAGATAATGTTAATTTTGGTATTTGAAATTTTCGGTACCACTCAAATCGGTCCTTATTTTTTAAAAGAATAAAGTATTAAAATTGAATATAAAAAATTATAATACTAATATTTTGATTATAAAAAAATTAAAATTAATTTATAACTATAAAAATAAATTTCGATAAATAAAATTACTTAAGTCTCGAAAAACTATAAAAAAAATTCTTATATAACCTTTTTAATCTAATCCTAACTACTTTTAAATATAACTTTATTTCAATTTCAATATCCAAAATTGTTTACCACCACTTATAATCTCCTAATACTTTCAATTATATAGGTCGTAAATGTCCTATACTTTACATAATTTTTTCTATAAAAATCTAAGATTATTTCCCTTTTTTTTTCTTTTTGTTTCGAAGTATTAGAGTATCGAATTTTGTTACATTCGTCCTCTGCGAAATTGGTAACAAGAGCAAAAAACTAACTTTAGTGTCAAGTCATTTGTTCAATGTTTTGGTATTTGAAAATGTCAGAAATTATTTTTAACATAAAAAATAAAAATAATATTTTAATTGAATATTAATTTTTAAAGTGTATTATAACATTGTAGATGTGTAAAAAATGTGTTCAATACATATTTTAGGATAAAACGTGCAATTAAACGTTACATGAATCTTTCCAATTACTTGTCTATGTAAATCGAATGAGTCAGACTAGATTTAGATATTCTCTATGTAAATCAAAACACACTGGTTCGATTTATGCATGCTTGCATCCTATCCTACTAAATCTAATCAACCCGTTTCCATTTAGCTATGCACGTGAGCACACAGTAATTCAAAACAACCTGTTTCGATTTACTCCCAATGTGCTACCCATAGTAATTCGACTATGGCTGTTTCGAGTTGCACATGGTTTCCTACCCATGGTAATTTGAACGAGTCTAATTAGATTTACTAGGAGAATCCCTATAAATAGAAATCGAATTGAGCTCATTTGAATCACAAATCCAAAATCCTTCCCCACTAAATCCCAGAGAAACCTCAGTCCAAATATTCCAACATTTGAAAAATCACCTGATGAGAGATAACCCAAACCGTCTTTATCGTTTGGACGGAGTTGCCCATATTGCTGGTGTCATCAATGAAGAGGTTAGTGTATACATTTTCTTTCAAAAATAGTATTAAATGTTTTATTTTAATGTTTTTTCGTCTCTTTTAACGCTAGTCATTATTACAATTATTAAACTAGATAGAGTGGTTAAATTAGTGGCTTAATAATCTCTAGAGGTTTGGCCGAGTAAGTTCGAATTTGGATAGTGGTTACAAATAAGTAGAAAAATATGAGTAGTGAAGATAATGTGTAGTGAAACTTAGTTAGAGTAAGAGTAGTCAATGGAATTGATTTTGTGATTTGGGTTATTAATAAAAATATTTTATTAGTATTAAACTTATTTTTATGTGGCCTAGTTTGTTGAATATATATTTTATTTTGTGTTTGTACCCGTAAAATTATTTGGTTGCATTTATGGCATTATTTGGTTGCATTTATAGCATCATTTGGATTAAGAGATGCATTAGTCGATATTGTTATGTATATATGTTTTGATGTGTTCGTCAGAGACAATTTGTTGTGTTGTTTATGTAGCCTAACCGATGTATCGGTAGCATGAAACGACAGCAAGGTATGCGCCTGGATGAGAGAATCATTCTGTACTTGCGGATGGCCGGTTTATACTATCTTATGAGGTTGAACGAGACTTGGTTTAGGTTGGATGAGCCGTTGGTGAGTGCATTTATGGAAAAATGGCGTCTGGAGACACACACATTTCATATGTCATTCGGGGAGTGCACGATTACACTGCAGGACGTGGCGTACCAGTTAGGGCATGACAGCATGGATAATGAAGTGCCTAGAAATATTCACAGTCACATGTTTGTGCCCTGAGTGACATTCTATAACTACCAAGTGAGAATGACTTAATAGGCGTGGTATCGGCGACAGTGAACTCAAAATTATTCCTGTCATACAAAGTCGTTATGAAACACCTTGACGCCATCAAATTAGTCTCTATAGCCTTCACCAGATACTGACTAAACTGCTGTCTGGTTCCCAACTGGGCCTTTGTCTCTCTCCCCTTGCGAACAAACAGCTCGGCCAACCTCCCGTACATGGACTTCACCAGTGAAAGAACAGGAAGGTTCCTCACTCCATTCAGTATTGAGTTCACACACTCAGAGATATTCATCATCATATATCCGAATTTCCTCCTTTCATCCCAATGCTAAGTCTACATTGCATACTCAATCTTGTTAGCCCAATCACACATGGCAGGGTCTTCAATTCATAGAATATCAAACTAGTAATCAAATTCAACCTCAGTCTTGGCATATGCCACGTTCACCAGAAGCCTACGTGCATCCTTGCCCTTAAAGTCAGGACAAAATTTGCGGCCACATGTCGAATGCAGAATGCACGGTATGCAGCAGGTGGTAGCCAACCTCCGTCGGGAGCCTCAAGTGCGGCCTTGATACCGTTGTGCCGATCCGATATCACTAGAATACTCAGCTGCAGAGTGACGTGATGGAGGAGATGGGATAGAAAAAATGACCATGACTCAGCATTTTCACCCTCCATAAGTGCAAATGCAACAGGCAGGATGTTGGAGTTCCCGTCCTGAGCAATCGCAACGAGTAATGTACCCCCGTATTTTCCATATAAGTGGGTCCCATCATTACTCACCAACGGCTTGCAATATCGGAAGGCCTCAATACATGGTGGAAATGTCCAAAAAAGCCGATGAAAATAGGCATGCGACTGATCCACCTGCCCACCAACTCGCACGGGACTGGTCCTCAACACTGCAATACTACCCGGCATCGTCATCTGCACACCTAGTACCCATCGTGGCAACTCATTGTATGACTCATCCCAATCTCCGTATATTTGTGCCACGACCTTCTACTTATCCAACCAAATCTTCCTATAAGTCGGTCTAAAACCGAAATGTGCTGCTATTGCATTCAGCAGTACCTTGATACACACGGTAGCATCAACTCTAACCACAGGCAGTATAAATGCCGAGATCACTTGATAATCAAGACTCTTACGATCACTCGATATTGATGTGGCCAAACAAGTATGAGGTCTATTGTACTGTTTTACTTCCCAAATACCTCTATGCTAGTAGAGATTGATCCGAAACAACCATGCCCACCCGTTACCAAATTCCTTATAGTTTCCATAGTACTTATGATAATCAGACTCCACCACTTTGTACTGAACCCTACGTCAGATGCTATAGGTCTTCACGCTTAACACAACCTTCTCTTTATCCTGAAACTGCTGACCAACCTAAAACTCCGCTAGTCCTCCAGTATCTTGTGTATCTTTGGAACCAAATCCAATAGGTTTGCGGTGCACGAAATCGTGATTGTTCATTCCTTGGTAACGGCGCCAAAAAATTAATACGCACATTCATAATCTCAATTCTTTTTCACAACTTCGCACAACTAACCAGCAAGTGCACTGGGTCGTCCAAGTAATAAACCTTACGTGAGTAAGGGTCGATCCCACGGAGATTGTCGGCTTGAAGCAAGTTATGGTCATCTTGTAAATTTCAATCAGGCAGATTCAAATGGTTATGGAGATTTGATAATTAAAATATAATTAAAATATAAAATAAGATAGAGATACTTATATAATTCATTAGTGAGAATTTTAGATAAGCGTATGGAGATGCTTTGTTCCTTCTGAACCTCTGCTTTCCTACTGCCTTCATCCAATCATTCATACTCCTTTCCATGGAAAGCTGTATGTTGGGCATCACCGTTGTCAATGGCTACTTCCCGTCCTCTCAGTGAAAATGGTCCAAATGCGCTGTCACCGCATGGCTAATCATCTGTCGGTTCTCGACCATGTTGGAATAGGATCTAGTGATCCTTTTGCGTCACTACGCCCAACACTCGCGAGTTTGAAGCTCGTCACAGTCATCCCTTCCCAGATCCTACTCAGAATACCACAGACAAGGTTTAGACTTTTCGAATCTCAAGAATGGCCGCCAATAATTCTAGCTTATTGATGAGCGGATATTTTATACGCTTTTTGGGGATAATTTCATATAGTTTTGAGTATGTTTTAGTTAGTTTTAGTCTATTTTCATTAGTTTTTAGGAAAAATTCATATTTCTGGACTTTACTATGAGTTGTGTGTTTTTCTGTAATTTCAGGTATTTTTCTGGCTGAAATTGAAGGAGCTGAGCAAAAATCTGATTCAGGCTGAAAAAGGACTGCTGATGCTGTTGGATTCAGACCTCCCTGCACTCAAAGAGGATTTTCTCGAGCTACAGAACTCGAAATGGCATGCTTCCAATTGCGTTGGAAAGTAGACATCCAGGGCTTTCCAGCAATATATAATAGTCCATACTTTGCACAAGGATAGACGACGTAAACTGGCGTTCAACGCCAGTTCTCTGCCCAATTCTGGCGTCCAGCGCCAGAAAAGGATCAAAAGCTGGAGTTGAACGCCCAAACTGGTATAAAAACTGGCGTTCAACTCCACAAATGGCCTCTGCACGTGAATTGCTTAAGTCTCAGCCCAGCACACACCAAGTGGGCCCCAGAAGTGGATCTCTGCATCATCCATCATAGTCTACTCATATTTTGTAACCCTAGGCTACTAGTTTAGTATTTAAACAACTTTTAGAGACTTATTTTGTATCTCATGACATTCTAGATCTAAACTTTGTATTCTCTGACGGCATGAGTCTCTAAACCCCATTGTTGGGGGTGAGGAGCTCTGTTGTGTCTCGATGAATTAATGCAAGTAATTCTGTTTTCCATTCAAACACGCTCGTTCCTATCTAAGATGTTCATTCGCGCTTAACTGTGATGGAGGTGATGATCTGTGACACTTATCACCTTCCTTAAATCATGAACGTGTGCCTGACAACCACCTCCGTTCTATATACGATTGAATGAGTATCTCTTAGATTCCTTAATCAGAATCTCCGTGGTATAAGCTAGAACTGATGGCGGCATTCATGAGAATCTGGAAAGTCTAAACCTTGTCTGTGGTATTCCGAGTAGGATTCAAGGATTGAATGACTGTGATGAGCTTCAAACTCCTAAAGGCTGGGCGTTAGTGACAGACGCAAAAGGATAGTAAATCCTATTTCAACCGGATCGAGAACCAACCGGTGATTAGCCGTGCTGTGACAGAGCGCGTGAGCGTAGTTTTCACTGGAAGGATGGAAGGTAGCCATTGACAACGGTGATCCACCAACACACAGCTTGCCATAGGAGGACGTGCGTGCGTGAATCAGAAGACAGAGGAAAGCAGAGATTCAGAAGACAAAGCATCTCCAAAACTCCAACATATTCTCCATTACTGCACAACAAGTAACCTTTAATTTATGCTCTCTTGGTTATTCGTAATTCAACTGATAAACATAATTGACTTCCTGACTAAGATTTACAAGATAACCATAGATTGCTTCAAACCAACAATCTCTGTGGGATTCGACTCTTACTCACGTAAGGTATTACTTGGACGACCCAGTGCACTTGCTGGTCAGTGGTATGAGTTGTGAAAAGTGTGATTCATAATTCGTGCACCAAGTTTTTGGCGCCGTTGCCGGGGATTGTTCGTGTTTGAACAACTGACGGATTGTTTTGTTGCTTAGATTAGGAAAATTTTTCTTTTTGGTTTAGAGTCTCTTATTATTGTTCTTGGTTAAAAATATCCTTCTTTAAAATAAGTGTTACATTTACTGCCTAGTTGGCTAGAGCATTAGTCCAAGCCCGTGGTAGTTGGGTACACTCTTTTTAAAAATCTTTTTCATAAATAATATTTTCTCTATTAAATCCTGTGCCAAACTTTAAGTTTGGTGTTTTCTTATTGATTTTTCTTAAAATTTTCGAAAAATTATTCTGGTTTTCTAAAAATTTTAAGTTTGGTGTTCTTCCTTTGTGTTTTTGTGTCTTGATCTTAAAATTTTTAAGTTTGGTGTTCCTTGGTGTTTTCCCTCCAAAATTTTCAAAAATAAGGAACCCCAGATCTAAAAATTTTAAATCCTGCGTTATCTTATTGTTTTTCTCTCTCCTTCAAAAATTCAGATTTTTATTTCAAAATTTAAAACCTTTTTCAAAAATCATCATATCTTTTTCAAAATCTCCTAACTACTTTCTCTCTCCTCACTTTTTCGAAAATCTTTTACTCATTTTTATTTATTCTATTTTGATTTATTTTATTTTCGAAATAAATTAATAAATAAATAAAAATATTTTTTCTATTTTACATCATCTCCCTTTCTCCATCATGGATCTAAGCGGAAATGAACAGTCCAGGAGGACTCTGGGGTCATATTCTAACCCCTCTACTGCTTCATATGGGAGTAGCATCTGCATACCCTCCATTGGAGTCAGTAGCTTTGAGTTGAATCCTCAGCTCATTATCATGGTGCAGCAAAGCTGCCAGTATTCCGGTCTTCCACAGGAAGAACCTACAGAGTTTCTGGCACAATTTTTACAAATTGCTGACACAGTACATGATAAGGAAATAGATCAGGATGTCTACAGACTATTACTGTTTTCATTTGCTGTAAAAGATCAAGCTAAGAGGTGGTTAAATAACCAACCTAAGGCCAGCATAAGAACATGGAAACAGCTGACAGAAAAATTCCTGAATCAGTATTTTCCTCCAAAAAGGATGACACAGCTAAGGCTGGACATCCAAGGCTTTAAACAAGGAGATAATGAATCTCTTTATGATGCCTGGGAGAGATACAGAGAGATGCTACGAAAATGCCCCTCTGAAATGTTTTCAGAGTGGGTTCAGTTAGACATCTTCTACTATGGGCTTGCAGAAGGAGCTCAGATGTCTCTAGATTACTCAGCTGGTGGATCTATCCATATGAGAAAGACAATTGAAGAGGCTCAAGAGCTCATTAATACAGTTGCCAGGAATCAGCACCTGTACCTAAGCAGCAACCCTTCCATGAATGAAGAGGTTAAAACAGTCACTGCTGAATTCAGTACTGTAAAACAAGCTGCTGAATTCAATCAGCAATTGGATTTTCTAACAAAGCAGCTAGCTGAATTCAAGGACAGGCTACAAGAGACAAGGATAGCTAATATACATATGGACAAACAGTTTAAGCAAACAAAGCAGCAGCTATCAAGGCAAATAGCAGAAGAATGCCAAGCAGTTCAATTAAGAAGTGGGAAAACATTAAATACCCCACCTCAAGGCATCAAAAATTCAAGAAATGAGCAACCCACCAAAGATTCACCTGAGGACAGTAAGAGCCCAGGGAAAAATAATTCTGGCGCTAAAACGCCAGAAAATGGGTGGAAGGCTGGTGCTGAACGCCCAGACCATGCCCAAAACTGGCGTTCAACGCCAGAAACAAGGCAGGATTGGCGTTCAACGCCAGAAATGGGCAAGAATCTGGCGTTGAACGCCCAAATAGGGCAGAATCCAGCGTTGAACGCCCAAAATGGGCACAGCTCTGGCGTTCAGACGCCAGAAGCAGACAAGGAGCTGGCGTCCAGTTTCACTCCAGCTTCTGACTCTGGCACTCAATTGCCAGTGAGGGATCAGACACACACAAGTGCTGATAACAACCCCTCTAAAAAGGCTTCTTTAACCACTAAGGTTGAGGAATATAAAGCCAAGATAACTTATCCTCAAAAACTCCGGAAAGAGGAGCAGGATAAGCAATTTGCTCGCTTTGCAGATTATCTAAGGACTCTTGAAATAAAGATTCCATTTGCAGAGGCACTTGAGCAAATACCTTCTTATGCAAAGTTCATGAAAGAGATCTTGAGTCATAAAAAGGAGTGGAGAGAAATAGAAAGAGTTCTCCTCACTGAAGAATGCAGTGCAGTCATCCTAAAAAGCTTTCCTGAAAAGCTTAAAGACCCTGGGAGTTTTCTGATACCATGCATATTAGAAGGTGATTGCACCAAGACAGCTTTATGCGATCTTGGGGCAAGCATCAACCTAATACCTGCATCCACTATCAGAAAGCTTGGTTTAACTGAAGAAGTTAAACCAACCCGGATATGTCTCCAACTTGCTGATGGTTCCACTAAATACCCATCAGGCGTGATTGAAGACATGATTGTCAGGGTTGGGCCATTCACCTTTCCCACTGACTTTGTTGTGCTGGAAATGGAGGAGCACAAGAGTGCTACTCTCATTCTAGGAAGACCCTTCCTAGCAACTGGACGATCCCTTATTGACGTTCAACAGGGGAAAATAACCCTGAGAGTCAATGATGATGAGTTCAAGTTGAACGCTGTCAAAGCCATGCAGCATCCAGACACATCAATAGACTGCATGAAAGTTGATCTTATTGACTCCTTGGTAGAAGAGATCAACATGGCTGAGAGTCTCGAATCAGAGTTGGAAGACATCTTTAAAGATGTTCAGCCTGATTTGGAGGATTCAGAGGACATAAAAGAGCCTCTGAAGTTCCTTCTAAAAGAGGAAAAACCTCCTAAACCCGAGCTCAAGCCATTACCACCATCCTTGAAATATGCATTTCTAGGAGAAGGTGATACTTTTCCAGTGATCATAAGCTCTGCTCTAAGTTCACAGGAAGAGGAAGCACTTATTCAAGTGCTAAGGACACACAAGACAGCTCTTGGGTGGTCCATAGGTGACTTTAAGGGCATAAGCCCAGCTAGATGCATGCACAAAATCCTATTGGAGGATAATGCCAAACCAGTGGTTCAACCACAGAGGCGGCTAAATCCAGCCATGAAGGAAGTGGTGCAGAAAGAGGTCACCAAATTACTAGAGGCTGGGATTATTTATCCCATTTCTGATAGCCCCTGGGTGAGCCCTGTTCAAGTCGTCCCAAAAAAGGGAGGCATGACAGTGATTCATAATGAAAAAAATGAACTGGTTCCTACAAGAACAGTTACAGGGTGGCGCATGTGTATTGACTACAGAAGGCTCAATACAGCCACCAGAAAGGATCATTTTCCTTTACCATTCATAGACCAGATGCTAGAAAGACTAGCAGGTCATGATTATTACTGCTTTTTGGATGGCTATTCAGGCTATAACCAGATTGCAGTGGATCCCCAGGACCAAGAGAAAACAGCATTCACATGTCCATCTGGAGTGTTTGCTTATAGAAGGATGCCCTTTGGGCTATGTAATGCACCTGCAACCTTCCAGAGATGCATGCTCTCTATTTTCTCTGACATGGTGGAAAAATTTCTGGAAGTCTTCATGGATGACTTCTCAGTATATGGAGACTCATTCAGCTCCTGTCTTGATCACCTGAAACTTGTTTTGAAAAGATGCCAAGAAACCAACCTAGTTTTAAACTGGGATAAGTGTCACTTCATGGTGACTGAAGGAATTGTTCTTGGGCATAAAATCTCAAACAAGGGAATAGAGGTGGATCAAGCAAAAATAGAGGTAATTGAAAAATTACCACCACCTGCTAATGTTAAGGCAATCAGAAGCTTTCTGGGGCACGCAGGATTCTATAGGAGGTTTATAAAGGATTTTTCAAAAATCGCAAAACCTCTAAGCAATCTGCTAGCTGCTGACACGCCATTTGTATTTGACACAAAGTGCCTGCAGGCGTTTGAAACGCTGAAAGCTAAGCTGGTCACAGCACCAGTCATTTCTGCACCAGACTGGACATTACCATTTGAGCTAATGTGTGATGCCAGTGATCATGCCATTGGTGCAGTATTGGGACAGAGGCATGACAAGCTTCTGCATGTTATTTATTATGCCAGTCGCATTCTAAATGATGCCCAGAAAAATTACACAACCACAGAAAAAGAATTACTTGCAGTGGTTTACGCCATTGACAAGTTCAGATCATACTTAGTAGGATCAAAAGTGATTGTGTATACTGATCATGCTGCTCTTAAATATCTACTCACAAAGCAGGATTCAAAACCCAGGCTCATCAGATGGGTATTGCTTCTGCAAGAGTTTGATATAGAAATAAGAGACAGAAAAGGGACAGAGAACCAAGTGGCTGATCATCTGTCCCGGATAGAGCCAGTGGAAGGGACGTCCCTCCCTTCTCTTGAGATCTCTGAGACGTTTCCTGATGAGCATTTATTCGCCATTCAGGAAGCACCATGGTTTGCCGATATTGCAAACTATAAAGCTGCAAGGTTCATACCCAAGGAGTACAACAGGATACAAAAGAAGAAATTAATTACTGATGCAAAGTACTACTTGTGGGATGAACCTTATCTCTTTAAGAGATGTGCAGACGGAATTATCCGTAGGTGTGTGCCTAGAGAAGAAGCACAGAGGATCCTGTGGCATTGCCACGGATCTCAATATGGAGGCCATTTCGGAGGTGAGCGAATAGCCACCAAGGTCCTCCAATGTGGCTTCTATTGGCCCACACTCTATAAATATTCCCAAGAGTTTGTACGTAATTGTGACAGTTGCCAAAGAGCTGGTAACCTGCCTCATGGTTACGCCATGCCTCAACAAGGAATCTTGGAAATTAAGTTGTTTGACGTATGGGGAATTGACTTCATGGGACCTTTCCCACCATCATACTCAAACACTTATATTCTGGTGGCAGTTGACTATGTATCAAAATGGGTTGAGGCTATTGCCACACCCACCAATGATACTAAAACAGTGCTGAAGTTCCTCCGGAAACATATCTTTAGCAGGTTTGGTGTCCCTAGAGTACTAATCAGTGATGGGGGCACTCACTTCTGCAATAAACAGCTTTACTCTGCCATGGTTCGGTATGGAATTCGCCACAAGGTAGCCACTCCATATCATCCACAAACCAATGGGCAAGCTGAAGTCTCTAACAGAGAATTAAAGAGAATCTTGGAACGGACAGTAAATACCCGTAGAAAGGATTGGGCATGGAGCTTGAATGATGCTCTATGGGCTTACAGAACAGCATTCAAGACCCCTATAGGGACCTCTCCATACCAACTAGTGTATGGTAAGGCATGTCACCTGCCCGTGGAACTGGAACATAAGGCCTACTGGGCAACCAGATTCCTAAACTTTGATGCCAAATTAGCAGGAGAAAAATGATTGCTCCAGCTAAATGAGCTAGAGGAATTCAGATTCACAGCTTTCGAAAATGCCAAGCTTTATAAAGAAAAATAAAAAAAATGGCATGACAGAAAGCTTTCATCTAGAATCTTTGAACCAGGACAGAAGGTCCTGTTGTTTAACTCTAGACTCAGGCTATTCCCCGGGAAACTGAAATCCCGGTGGAGGGGACCATACGTGATTACAAGTGTGTCACCATATGGTTATGTGGAGCTTCAAGATATTGATTCTGATAAGAAGTTCATTGTCAATGGACAGAGAATCAAGCATTATCTTGAAGGCAACACCGAGCAAGAATGCTCAAGGCTGAAGCTAGATTAAAAGCTCAGCAAGGTCCAGCTAAAGACAATAAAGAAGCGCTTGCTAGGAGGCAACCCAGCCATGGGGCAACAATCCTCTAAGCATTTTGCCCTATTTCTATTTTTATTTGTTTATATAGAGTTCATTGACAACAAGGTAAATAATCATTTACAGAAGACCTCTGCACACAAAACAGAGAAAAAGATCTCACTGGCAAGAAAACGCCAGTAAAAGAACATTTTGGGCGTTCAACGCCCAAAATGGGCATCCACTGGGCGCTGAATGCCAGTGATGGCAGCAGCTGGGCGTTCAACGCCAGAAAGGGGCACCCACTGGGCGTTGAACGCCAGTAATGGCAGCAGCTGGGCGTTGAACGCCCAGGAGAGCAGCAATTGGGCGCTGAACGCCCAAAACAGGCAGTGTTTGGGCGTTCAAACGCCAAGAAGGCAGGGAGGAGCCAAATTCATTTTTTCCACACGTATTTCCATTTTAATTTCAAATTTTATGCTTCAATGCATGATTTTTACATGAACATGTCAAGAACCCTGATTTCTAAATTCCATAATTTCTAAAAACCCTACCACAAAAAAATATCAAATGTATTTTAATCCATAAACACCAGGCATCTTTGCAAATTCAATCCAACTCTTTTCAAATCTTTTCTGAAAACAAATCTATCTTTTTCACTCAAAAAAAAAATCTTTTCAACTAATCCATATCTTTTTCAAATCTCCATATTATCTTTTTCAAAATTCAGATTTATCTTTTTCAAAAATCTATCATATCTTTTCAAAATTAAATTATATCTTCTATCTTATCTTTTTCAACTCAATCTTTTTATCTTATCTTTTCCATTTTTTCGAAAACCCACCCCCCATCCCTTTAAATTTGGGTTCGGCCTCCCCCCTCCTCCATCAACAATTGCACCTAGCTCTCCTTCTATCCCTCTCCTTTCTTTTCTTTTGTTTGAGGACAAGCAAACCTCTAAGTTTGGTGTGTTTATCCGAGATCACTAAGATCATGGCTCCCAAAGGAAAACAACCCACTCCAAGAGGCAAGAAAGAGAGCGTTCCAAAACCACCTTGGAATCAAGGGAAGTTCTTATCTAAAGAACATTCAGACCATTATCTTAAAGTAATGGGTCTGAGATCAGTGATCCCGGAAGTTAGATTCGGTCTAAAAGAAGATGAATATCCGGAGATCCAGGAGCAAATTCGAATCAGGAACTGGGAAGTCCTAGCTAATCCTGAAACGAAAGTAGAAAGGAACATGGTCCAGGAGTTCTATGCTAATATGTGGCAGACTGACAAGCAAAAACTATCTGGAACTGCCTTCTATGAATTTCGGACCATGGTCAGAGGGAAGATTGTTCATACCACCCCTGACAAGATCAGAGAGATCTTAAAGCTACCTCAACTAAAGGATGATCCAGACTCCTTCAATAGGAGGATGATGAGAGCAGACATTGACCTGGATAAGATTCTAGAGGACATATGTATCCCTGGAGCCAGGTGGACCACCAACACAAAGGGTGTCCCAAATCAACTCAAGAGAGAGGATCTCAAACCAGCCGCCAGAGGATGGCTGGACTTCATTGGGCGTTCTCTGTTGCCCACTAGCAACCGTTCTGAAGTCACAGTTAAAAGAGCAGTGATGATCCATTGCATCATGATGGGGAAGGAAGTGGAGGTTCATCAGCTGATTTCAACTGAACTCTACAAGATTGCTAACAAAAATTCAAAAGAGGCCAGGTTGGCTTATCCAAGCGTGATTTCTCTGCTCTGCAAGGACGCCGGAGTGAGAATGGGAATAACTGAATATATCCTAATTGAAAAGCCAATCACCAAAGCATCAATGGAAAACCAACAAGCACAGGAGGATCCCATCAAGAAAAGAGCACAGGAATTCCTCCCAGAGATCCCTCAAGCTGAATACTGGGAGTATCTTGAGACGTCCGTCACCAAGATACGGGAAGCTATGGAGCAAATAATAAAAGAACAGAAGGAACACAGTCAAATGCTGACCTATATGTTTAAAGAACAAGAGGAGCAGGGGCGTGACTTAAGGGAACTGAAGCGCCAAAAGTCTTCTCTTGTAGGACCAAGCACCCCAAGGATCAGAGGAACCCCCGTGCCCCCAGAATAAAGGTTGTTAATTTCCAATTTCTGCCTCAACTCTGTGACAGTGTCCTTATAAAAGTTTACCTTAGAAGTCATATAGTAGTAATTAGTATCTATTTTGATTTTATCTCCAATTAAGCTATAGTTTATTTTTCTCATCATCAGCAAACATGAATAAAGTAGTAGATCTTTTGAATAAGAGGCAATAAAATTTCGAGTTTAATAAAAGAAATTCTAATTAGTTAAATGTGGTGGCAATGCTTTCTGTCTTCTGAATGAATGCTTGAACAGTGCATATGTCTTTTGAATTTGTTGTTTAAGACTGTTAAATATGTTGGCTCTTGAAAGAATGATGAACATGAGACATGTTATTGATAATCTGAAAAATCATAAAAATGATTCTTGAAGCAAGAAAAAGCAGCAAAGAACAAAGCATTCAAAAAAAAAAAGAGAGAAAAAGCAAGCAGAAAAAGCCAATGACCCTTAAAACCAAAAGGCAAGGGCAAATGAAAAGGATCCCAAGGCTTTGAGCATCAGTGGATAGGAGGGCCTAAAGGACTAAAATCCTGGTCTAAGCGGCTAAACCAAGCTGTCCCTAACCATGTGCTTGTGGCGTGAAGGTGTCAAGTGAAAACTTGAGACTGAGCGGTTAAAGTCAAGGTCCAAAGCAAAAAGAAGAGTGTGCTTAAGAACTCTGGACACCTCTAATTGGGGACTTTAGCAAAGCTGAGTCATAATTTGAAAAGGTTCACCCAGTTATGTGTCTGTGGCATTTATGTATCCGGTGGTAATACTGGAAAACAAAGTGCTTAGGGCCACAGCCAAGACTCATAAAGAAGCTGTGTTCAAGAATCATCACACTGAACTAAGAGAATCAATAACACTATCTGAATTCTAAGTTCCTATAGATGCCAATCACTCTGAGCTTCAATGGATAAAGTGAGATGCCAAAACTGTTCAGAAGCAAAAAGCTACTAGTCCCGCTCATCTAATTAGAATCTGAGCTTCAATCAAAAACTCTGAGATATTATTGCTTCCCAACCTGTTAGTCTTCTATTTTATTTATCTAGTTGCTTGAGGACAAGCAACAGTTTAAGTTTGGTGTTGTGATGAGCGGATATTTTATACGCTTTTTGGGGATAATTTCATATAGTTTTGAGTATGTTTTAGTTAGTTTTAGTCTATTTTCATTAGTTTTTAGGAAAAATTCATATTTCTGGACTTTACTATGAGTTGTGTGTTTTTCTGTAATTTCAGGTATTTTTCTGGCTGAAATTGAAGGAGCTGAGCAAAAATCTAATTCAGGCTGAAAAAGGACTGCTGATGCTGTTGGATTCTGACCTCCCTGCACTCAAAGAGGATTTTCTCGAGCTACAGAACTCGAAATGGCATGCTTCCAATTGCGTTGGAAAGTAGACATCCAGGGCTTTCCAGAAATATATAATAGTCCATACTTTGCACAAGGATAGATGACGTAAACTGGCGTTCAACGCCAGTTCTCTGCCCAATTCTGGCGTCCAGCGCCAGAAAAGGATCAAAAGCTGGAGTTGAACGCCCAAACTGGCATAAAAACTGGCGTTCAACTCCACAAATGGCCTCTGCACGTGAATTGCTTAAGTCTCAGCCCAGCACACACCAAGTGGGCCCCAGAAGTGGATCTCTGCATCATCCATCATAGTCTACTCATATTTTGTAACCCTAGGCTACTAGTTTAGTATTTAAACAACTTTTAGAGACTTATTTTGTATCTCATGACATTCTAGATCTAAACTTTGTATTCTCTGACGGCATGAGTCTCTAAACCCCATTGTTGGGGGTGAGGAGCTCTGTTGTGTCTCGATGAATTAATGCAAGTAATTCTGTTTTCCATTCAAACACGCTCGTTTCTATCTAAGATGTTCATTCGCGCTTAACTGTGATGGAGGTGATGATCTGTGACACTCATCACCTTCCTTAAATCATGAACGTGTGCCTGACAACCACCTCCATTCTATATACGATTGAATGAGTATCTCTTAGATTCCTTAATCAGAATCTCCGTGGTATAAGCTAGAACTGATGGCGGCATTCATGAGAATCCGGAAAGTCTAAACCTTGTCTGTGGTATTCCGAGTAGGATTCAAGGATTGAATGACTGTGACGAGCTTCAAACTCCTGAAGGCTGGGCGTTAGTGACAGACGCAAAAGGATAGTAAATCCTATTCCAACCGGATCGAGAACCAACCGGTGATTAGCCGTGCTGTGACAGAGCGCGTGAGCGTAGTTTTCACTGGAAGGATGGAAGGTAGCCATTGACAACGGTGATCCACCAACACACAGCTTGCCATAGGAGGACGTGCGTGCGTGAATCAGAAGACAGAGGAAAGCAGAGATTCAGAAGACAAAGCATCTCCAAAACTCCAACATATTCTCCATTACTGCACAAAAAGTAACCTTTAATTTATGCTCTCTTGGTTATTCATAATTCAACTGATAAACATAATTGACTTCCTGACTAAGATTTACAAGATAACCATAGATTTCTTCAAACCAACAATCTCTGTGGGATTCGACCCTTACTCACGTAAGGTATTACTTGGACGACCCAGTGCACTTGCTGGTCAGTGGTACGAGTTGTGAAAAGTGTGATTCATAATTCGTGCACCACTTATACCACGAAGACTCTGATCTTTTGGAATGGAGGCTAAGAGATAAACGCTCAATCCAAGGTAGAACGGAAGTGGTTGTCAGACACGCGTTCATAAGTTGAGAATAGTGATGAGTGTCACGGATCATCATATTCATCATGGTTGAAGTGCAAGCGAATATCTTAGAATGGGAATAAGCTTGAATTGAATAAGAAAACAATAGTACTTTGCATTAATTCATGAGGAACAGCAGGCTCCACACCTTAATCTATAGTGTGTAGAAACTCTACCGTTGAAAATACATAAGTGATGAAGGTCCAGGCATGGCTGAATGGCCAGCCCCCCTAAACGTGATCTCTGAACATAAAATTATTCGAAGACTAACCAGAAATATAAAATAAATCACTAAAAGTCGTTTTTATACTAAACTAGTAGCTAGGTGATAAACCCATATTTCATGAGTTATTTTGTGCTTAATTTGAGTGATTTATTCAAATCTCCTCCTACTTATTCATATTAACTGCATGGTTTTACTTTCCCTTCCTTATTGTGTCATATTGTGAAAAACATGTTTCCTAAGCTTTAAAAATTAATTATTTTAATTACCTTTATTTCCATTCGATGTCGTGATTAGTGTGTTGAGTAGTTTCAGATTTTCTAAGGCAGAATGACTTAAAGGATGGAAAAGGAAACATACTAAAATGGAAGGAGAAAGCAAAATGGAGCTTTAAGGAAACTGATATTCACGCGATCGCATGGATCACGCGATCGCGTGCCAAGCATGAATCAGCAGCGACGCGGCCGCATGACTGACGCGACCGCGTGACAAGGAAAAGCTCCAAATGACGCGACCGCGTGACCCACGCAGACGCATGACAGAGGCCACGTATCAGAAATTACAGAATGCGCCCCCAGCGATTTCTGAAGCCCTTTTTGGCCCAGATCCAAGTACAGACAGCATAGACCAGAGGTTATAAAGTATGGGAATGCACCCATTCGAAGGGGGCTCGCATATTTTTACTTTTCAATGATTTAGATTTATTTGAGAGGGAGATCTTCTCCTCTTTCTCTTTTAGGATTAGGATTTAGGATTTTTTCTTGTTTTAAGAGTGACTCTCAATCCAGGTTTTATGTTTCTTTATTTTAGCTTTCTTTTACTTTTATTTATTCCAGCACTTGAATTAATCATTGAATTTATGAATTTCTTCCATATTGCAGACTATATTTGAATTAATAATATTTGAGGTATTTTCAGTTTATGATTGTTCTCTTTGATTTAAGTTACCATTGCTTCCCATCTAAGGATATTTTTATTATTCCAGCAATTTTACTTTTTCCCCTTTTGGTCCTGGTTAAGAATTCAGTAACTCAACAGTTATTAAACTCAACATAATTGATAATCGTTATCTTGCTAATTGAGCTGAACTTAAGTAATCCCAACCTTTTCTCAGGAAATAAATAGGGTTCAAAGGTCAATTTAATTAGTCCCTTGACTTTCCGTTGCCATAGTACAGGTTGATCAAGTGGAGTTTAGATTCAACTTTTATTACAGTTGAGAGAGATAACTACGTTGGACCTCCAACTTCTCTTACCTTGCCAAAAGTCTGCTTTACAGTATTTATTTATTTTAATTGTTATTTACTTTACTTGTCATTCAAATTACTTGTTTCTCATCTTTTAAACCCTGATTACAACCTTTATAGCCAATAATAAGAACATACTTCCTCGCAGTTCCTTGAGAAGACGACCCGAGGTTTGAATACTCGGTTAACAATTTCTAAAGGGGTTTGTTACTTGTGACACCCAAAACGTTTGTACGAAGGGATTTTTGTCGGTTTAGAGACTATATCTACAATGCAACTGTTTCTATGAATCTCTTTACTGGTAAAAAATCCTAACGTCAAAATGGCGCCGTTGCTGGGGAACTGCTAACGTGTGCCTTATTATTAGTTATTGTAAATATTTTTCTTTTGCTTGTTTATTTATTTTTGTTTTTCCTTTTTATCTTTACTTGCTACTATGAACTCTCACCCCTCTCGCTTTGATTTTGGTTCTAATATTGTTAAAGGAAATAGAAGTTACAACAGGAATGTGCATCAAGGTCAGACCAATCAAGGATGGTTGGGACCAAGAGGATCTAATCAACCCTTTTGGCAGCAACACCCTCCGAGATATCCTGGACAAAGACCATTCTACAGTGCATACCCAGCTGAAAGACATGGTGGACAACCTTGTAACTACCAACAAGCCCCACCCCGTGCATATAAACCATCCTTTCAACATAACCTCGAACCACCACACTCACAAGCTTCTCTTCACCATTCGCCACCATATGATCCTTGCTTACCCCAATACCCATCCAATCGCTCCCAATCACCACCACTTTCCTTTGTATCATATCCAAGTCCAGCAACCCGAGAAGCAGAGGATCGCCTAAGGGAAACAGTAATTAAATTTCAAACAACCATTCAACAACTGGAGCAAGCAATGATTCAATGGGCTTCTAGGCGCTCAAATACACAAGGATTAGCCACAGCCCCATGTGGACAACTCAATGAAGAGCAGAGCATGAAGGAATTGCCAGAAACTCCAGTGGACAAGACAGAGCATGAATTTGTACTAGAACAATTAGAGGAAGCTGTCATTGTTCAAGAAGAAGAGTTGGTTGAAGATCTAGGAGATGCTGAACTTCCATGGGAATCCAGAATTGAGGAAAACTCCGTCCAGGATGCTACAGTTGATGCTAAGGAGGATACTGTACAATCTCCAAGGCAAGTCGTTTATGAAGAATCAGACGGAATAATCCAAGAAGCAAATTCCCTTGATGATGATAGTCACAAGTCTAGCTCTCTTGGTGATGAACTTGCATCCGCAAGTGAATTCTCTGAGAACGAAGAATCTTCCCCAAGTGAATATGAAGATGATACGGAGGTAGATTTCTCTCAACCTCCAATCTATGACTCAAGTGATGAGGAAGACGCAGAAGACTTTGACCAGGACACAGATACAATTAAAGATCTTTGCAAAGAAGTGAAAGAATTCACAGAAGAGCACAAGGAAATGGAACTTGCAGAACCACCAAAAACACCTATCCCAAGGCCATTACCACCTAATACAGGCTTCAAGTGGGTACAATCCTTAACTTATAACTTCACTTATTCTCTTGAATATGGTTTGCTTGAAACAGATGGCTAGCTTAGAGCTCTCTGCGGCTTTAAGAGTAAGAGGGAAATGGCTCGTACTCAAAGCTAGTTCACAAGGTTCAATAAGGTTCCACGCTTCACCTCGAAGTACACGGATTGGTATCATGCTTAATTACATGGATCACGGAAAACGTTTGGTCACCAAGGTGAGATTTTACTTTTTAACCCGCCCGAATGGAAACATGTAGATCAAGACGGAGGCGGATTTAAAAGCAAGGCTTGGAATCCTGGACTCTATCCTGACATTCGTAGTCCCGGGAGCCTGAAAATCTGTTTGGAGCTGCTCAGAAGCTTTGCATGCTTAGTTTGGGACCCCGGAGGCTATTGGCATTCCAAGCACTGGTGGAGATTTTTGGACGAATTTAAACATAAACCACCATAAAAAGATACTCCTTCAATGTCCAACTTAAGGACTTTA
Organism: Arachis ipaensis; assembly: GCF_059453495.1. Classification (NCBI taxonomy): domain Eukaryota; kingdom Viridiplantae; phylum Streptophyta; class Magnoliopsida; order Fabales; family Fabaceae; genus Arachis; species Arachis ipaensis. The sequence continues at coordinate 19,498,928 of NC_142435.1, forward strand.
ACTAAAAGTGCTAGGTGGGAGACAACCCACCATGGTATGGTCACTTCTTTTTTAATTTATTTCTTGTTAATTGCTTTCATTTTTTTCCTTTTTCATTTTAATTTATTAAACCTGGAATCATGCATAGCATTCATGTTAATCATTGCATTCTGCATTTTTCATGCATATATATAAAAAAAATAAATAAATATAGGGGTGCACGACGCGACCGCATGCCCCATGCGATCGCGTCATATTGCGAAAAACACCACCCGCGCGACCGCGTGACCCACGCGGCCGCGTGATATATATATCGGCGTAAGGATCCAACGAACAGAAAGTTGGGCTGGAATTGTGCGGCCCTTGTGCGTTTCGCACAAATTGGCCCACGCGATCGAATGCCCCATGCGATCGCGTCACTTGCACAATACCAATCCCACGCGACCGCATGAGCGACGCGATCGCGTCGCATGGATTGCACATCACTCCAAAAGGAGACAGAGAGTTGCGCTGAAACGGCGCTGGAGTCGTGCGTTTAGCACAAATTCCAGCGACACGATCGCGTGACCCACGCGATCGCGTCACCCTTCTTTCACCCCCCCTCATGCGATCGCGCGCCCTACGCGATCACGTCACTCCCAATTTCACCCCAACCATGCGACCGCGTGCCCCACGCGAACCCTATCAGTCGTGCAGCCCCCATCCCCAACCCTCTTCTCCCTCTCTGCTCCTTCTCCCTCCAGCCACCACCTAGCACCACCCAGCCGCCACCGCGCCACCACTCAGACGCCGCCGCCGTCCAGACACCGCCGCCGTACCACCCCTCCCCTCCTTTCTTCTTCTCTCTTCCTCTCTCCTCCCCTCTCCACCACTGCCCTCCGCGACAACCGCCCCCCACCGCCGGCCACCCAGCCGCGCCCCCTCTCTCCGCCACCCACCAGCAAACCCCCCTTCTTTTATCACTAACCCTAAATCCTTTCTCAGCCACAGCCCCCCTCAGCCGCCACCGCGACACCGTGCCCCGCCACCGTGCCAGACGCCGCCACAGCCACCTTCTTCCCTGTTCCACCCCTCCCGCCTACCAGGTTCCGCAAAATGCAACCCCCTTTTATTCGTTCGTCGTTTTTCTATAATTTTTTCCGTTTCTGTTCATCATTAGGATAGATAGATATGCATGCTGTAGTGGATTTTTTGGTTGTTAGGTAGCTTAGGCTGTGGTTAGTGGATCTAGGTCTGTTTACTTGCACTGTTCCTGTTTATATTTTATCATAACTGCAATTCTGCTGTTCCTGTGACCTCATTCATATGCTATGATTTCTTGCAATTGCTGCTTGTTACTCCAAATTTTCCTGTTTCTATTCATTACTGATAACTGCAGCAAGTTTTTAATTCATATGAACTGCTATGATTGCTGTTTATTTTCCGGGATAATCCAATTTTAACCGGAATGCTGCCTAAATTTTTTAAAATTGTTTTCATTCATGTTTTGGTTTGGCATTTCTGAACTCTGTTTTACTCTACTTTACCCAAACCATTTCATGAATGCTATGGCAGACTTTCTTATCCTCTTTGATTTCCTGGTTCATAAACTGCATTTGTGATTCACTGATTCCAATTTTTGACATTCTTTATTTCTGTTCGAATCAGCATCACCCTGTTTTCCTTGTTCGATTATGAGTACTTCTATTCTTACCTGTGAATCCTTGTTATATGGAATTTTTCTATGCCACCTACTTTAACCCGTACTTTACTAACTCTCTAATTTTAATTTACTAATTTCTTTTTCAAATTCTAACCATACTAACCATTTTAATCTCTTTTCTGATTATTTTCCCTTTTCTCTAACTTTCTAACCATGGCATATTGATTATTTTTCCATTTAACATAAATTCAATCACATTTCATTTACTCATTTTCCTTATTCTATTTCTCCTTTGCCGCTTTGAGTTTCCTTTGTTTAATTGCCTATTTGCTTTCCTATTTTATCCATATCCTGGTTTTCTGTTTTTCAGGATGTCTGCCTCACAAAGGAAAGGAAAAGGCAAGGCTACTGGCAAGCGCAAGAAAGGAGATTCCTCCCAGTCCATCATTGCTCTAATGCACGATTCTTCATGGCGGGAGAAGAACTTCACACAGTAGAAAAAAGCTGACCAGCTGCTCCCTGCAAATGATCCTATAAAATTTGCAAACCGGTACTGTGAGCTGAAGTACCCGGCTTTTGCCAACTCCAGAAATCTATACCTAAAGGGAACTCTGAAGATTCCAGAAGCACTCCAGCAGTACACCACTGAGCAAATCAAGCAAAGGGGTTGGTTCTTTCTGGAAAGAACACTGACAGAGGTCAATTCATCTTGGGTACGGGAATTCTACTGCAACTACTATCTCACTACCCTAGATGCAGTGAACCTGAGAGGAAAACAAATTTTGGTCACTGAGGAGGCCTTAGAGGACATTCTCCGGCTCCTAGCCAAGTCCGATCAGCCTGATGGTTATTCAAAGGCTGAGGAGGACATGCGTCAGATGCGGTTTGATTGGGATGCCGTGAAGGCACGGATAGCTCTCGACCCGACAGTTCCTTGGGAGATGGGTCAGGACACTACCATGCCTAGAGGGATCAAGAGAGCATACTTAAACGATGAGGCTCGGTTATGGCATCAGATCTTGAGTAATTATCCGATGCCGAGTACTCACGAGACGGAGATCCCGGCTGCTATGATCACCCTCCTTTGGTGTGTGCTGGAGGGTAAGGACCTTTATCTGCCACTTTCATTCGGCACTATATGGCCAGGGTCCACGTCCGAGGTACCCTCCCCTTTCCATATCTAGTTACACAGCTTGGCCGTCGAGCTGACGTGCCATGGGAGGCTGCCGATGAGAGACCACCAGCGGCGGATTGCAGGAAGATCATTCTACACACCCGGAACTTCTTAGCCTTGGGCCACAGACCACCACCATTCACTGCTACTGATGAGTCAGCCCCACCATCTGCTGGACCCTCTTCCTCCACTGCTGCACCACCTACCCCTGCTACCACCACTGCACCTCCACCTGCCACAGAGCCCGTCTATCATCTGGTGCACTGCTTGTTTCGACGACTTGACCAGATGGAGCGTCGTAACAAGCGGCGCTATGAGCACCTAAAGCTGATGATACGATCCGGTGACATCTCCTCCGAGTCTGACACACCGTCTGAGGCATCTGAGGAGGAGGCGGATGCACCCGAGACAAAGACCCATCCTCAGGAGGCAGCACCAGCCGCACCACAGGCAGCGGTCCCACATCAGATTGAGGCTGCAGATCTTGAGATCCCGATCCAGTCAGCACCTCCTCCACAGCAGCCAGACCCTCAGCTCACCACCATTGAGACTCCAGCTACCATCCCTCCCAGTGATGACACTCCTTCACACCCGGCTTGATTGAGCATCGGGGACGATGCTTTCTTTTAAGTGTGGGGAGGTCGCCATCTCTGGCGTTTATTTTGGTGAACCACTACATCTTTTTTCTTTTATTTTGGATATTTTTCTGTATTTTTCTCTTTTTCTTTTTACTGTTATTCTCTGAGTACTTATACATTGCTCTTATGTATTTTTACTCTATTTTTGCATTTTGCATCTTTAGTTCATATTTTTAGTTATTTAGTTTAGTTTGCAATTCTGATTTATTAGTGGATTAATTAGTATAGTTTACCCTTTTTAGCATAAGATAGTATAGTTTAAATAGAAAAATATAAAAAGGAAGTAAGCTAGGAAATTGAACATATCAGATTTAAATCCACAAACCTTATATATAGCATTACATGATGTAGTTAAGCTGACAACATTTCATCAAGGAGGAACATTAAAACTTTAAAAGCTACCCTAAATAATTTCTTTATGAGAATAATGGAAATTTTTAGCTAAACCTGCATACAAGATATAAATGATATATGATGCTTGAGTTAGAGAACACACAGCCTGTGAGTCTTGAGCTTAATTGTATGGTTGCATTCAAACCATAATTTCATTTCTGTGTGTTTCATTTCTTTTTATTCTGATGTTCTTTACTTTGCTTTAATCTATATGTCCAATTATAGAATATAGAATGTAGATACATACCAAGAGAATGATTGAGGCCATCATTTGATTTTAGCTCACTTACCCCAAATTAGCTACCTTTTACATCACCCTTGTTAGCCCCCTTGAGCCTTTTAAAACCCCTTTATTCTATTTAGCCAAATTACTAGTCTTAAGCAGAAAAACAAAAGAAAATCCCAAGTGAATCCTTGGTTAGCTTAAGATAGAAAATCATGAATAGAGTTAAATGTGGGAAACCTTTTGGGAACATGGATGATAGAAACAAAAGGGTAGAGAAGTTAAAAGAAATAAAATAAATTTGGAAAGCATGCTCATGAGAAAATCAAAGTGATTTAATTGCCATGTGCATTAAAAAAAAAAGAGAAGAAAGAAAGTTATTTTTCAGCATTTAAATAAAAGGGGATACAAAAGAAATCCCCCAATGCAAAATAAAAAAAAACAATGCACATGGGATAAAAATAAAGAGTGAAACATGAGCATGTAACAATAAGTGGGATAATATGGGAGAATAGGTAAAGAAGTTTTATCTTGCTAAAAATGTATGTTAGGTGAGATCTTAGACTAATTAAGGATTCACTTATTAGCTCACTTGACCCTATACATAAATCCTTACCTTTACCTTGACCCCATTACAACCTCAATTAAAGACCTCATGACTTTTTGGTATGACTATATTCTATAATTGTTGATTGGTTAGATGAAGAAAAAAGCTATAAAAAGTAAGAATAAAAAGAAAAATAGAGTGAATAAACCCAATAAACACTGAGTGACTAGAGAGTAAACACAAAATCCAGTGAGGGTTCAATAACTCATCAACATATATCTGTACTTAATTTACTAATTGTTTTGCAAGTTTGTACAATGTTTTCTTTCCCATCTCGTTTGCTAAAATGCTTTATTATTTAAGAGTTGGCTATATATATATACATGACTCCTTGAGAATGTGAATTAACTTGGCTACATGTAAGCTTTATATATGAGTAAAGCATCTGTCGGTTCTCGATCATGTTGGAATAGGATCCAGTGATCCTTTTGCGTCACTACGCCCAACACTCGCGAGTTTGAAGCTCGTCACAGTCATCCCTTCCCAGATCCTACTCGGAATACCACAGACAAGGTTTAGACTTTCTGAATCTCAAGAATGGCCGCCAATAATTCTAGCTTATACCACGAAGACTCTGATCTTTTGGAATGGAGGCTAAGAGATAAACGCTCAATCCAAGGTAGAACGGAAGTCGTTGTCAGACACGCGTTCATAGGTTGAGAATAGTGATGAGTGTCACGGATCATCATATTCATCATGGTTGAAGTGCAAGCGAATATCTTAGAATGGGAATAAGCTTGAATTGAATAAGAAAACAATAGTACTTTGCATTAATTCATGAGGAACAGCAGGCTCCACACCTTAATCTATGGTGTGTAGAAACTCTACCGTTGAAAATACATAAGTGATGAAGGTCCAGGCATGGCTGAATGGCCAGCCCCCCTAAACGTGATCTCTGAACATAAAATTATTCGAAGACTAACCAGAGATATAAAATAAATCACTAAAAGTCATTTTTATACTAAACTAGTAGCTAGGTGATAAACCTATATTTCATGAGTTCTTTTGTGCTTAATTTGAGTGATTTATTCAAATTTCCACCTACTTATTCATATTAACTGCATGATTTTACTTTCCCTTCCTTATTGTGTCATATTGTGAAAAACATGTTTCCTAAGCTTTAAAAATTAATTATTTTAATTACCTTTATTTCCATTCGATGCCGTGATTAGTGTGTTGAGTAGTTTCAGATTTTCTAAGGCAGAATGACTTAAAGGATGGAAAAAGAAACATACTAAAATGGAAGGAGAAAGCAAAACGGAGCTTTAAGGAAACTGATATTCACACGATCGCATGGATCACGCGATCGCGTGCGAAGCACGAATCAGCAGCGACGTGGCCGCATGACTGACGCGACAGCGCGACTTAAGCAGAACACACATGACGCGGTCGCATGACTGACGCGACCGCGTGACAAGGAAAAGCTCCAAATGACGCGACCGCGTGACCCACGCGGACGCGTGATAGAGGCCACGTATCAAAAATTACAGAATGCGCCCCCAGTGATTTCTGAAGCCCTTTTTGGCCCAGATCCAAGTACAGACAGCATAGACCAGAGGTTATAAAGTGTGGGAATGCACCCATTCGAAGGGGGCTCGCATATTTTTACTTTTCAATGATTTAGATTTAGTTGAGAGGGAGATCTTCTCCTCTTTCTCTTTTAGGATTAGGATTTAGGATTTCTTCTTGTTTTAAGAGTGACTCTCAATCCAGGTTTTATGTTTCTTTGTTTTAGCTTTCTTTTACTTTTATTTATTCCAGCACTTGAATTAATCATTGAATTTATGAATTTCTTCCATATTGCAGACTATATTTGAATTAATAATATTTGAGGTATTTTCAGTTTATGATTGTTCTCTTTGATTTAAGTTACCATTGCTTCCCATCTAAGGATATTTTTATTATTTCAACAATTTTACTTTTTCCTCTTTTGGTCCTGGTTAAGAATTCAGTAACTCAACAGTTATTAAACTCAACATAATTGATAATCGTTATCTTGCTAATTGAGCTAAACTTAAGTAATCCCAACCTTTTTTCAGGAAATAAATAGGGTTCAAAGGTTAATTTAATTAGTCCCTTGACTTTCCATTGCCATAGTACAGGTTGATCAAGTGGAGTTTAGATTCAACTTTCATTACAGTTGAGAGAGATAACTACGTTGGACCTCCAACTTCTCTTACCTTGCCAAAAGTCTGCTTTACAGTATTTATTTATTTTAATTGCTATTTACTTTACTTGTGATTCAAATTACTTATTTCTCATCTTTTAAACCCCGATTACAACCTTTATAGCCAATAATAAGAACATACTTCCTCGCAGTTCCTTGAGAAGACGACCCGAGGTTTGAATACTCGGTTAACAATTTCTAAAGAGATTTGTTACTTGTGACACCCAAAACATTTGTACGAAGGGATTTTTTTCGGTTTAGAGACTATATCTACAACACAACTATTTTTATGAATCTCTTTACTGGTAAAAAATCCTAACGTCACTAGGGTTACATAAGATAAGTAAATGATGTAGAAATCCACTTTCGGGCCCACTTGGTGTGTGCTTGGGCTGATCATTGAGCTTTCATGTGTAGAGACTCTTTTTGGAGTTAAACGCCAGGTTGTAGCCTGTTTTTGGCGTTTAACTCTGATTTGCAACCTGTTTCTGGCGTTTAACTCCAGAATAGGGCAGGAAGTTGGCGTTTGAACGCCAGTTTGCATCGTCAAAACTCGGGAAAAGTATGAACTATTATATATTGCTGGAAAGTCCTGGATGTCTAATTTCCAACGCAATTGAGAGCGCGCCAATTGGGTTTCTGTAGCTCTAGAAAATCCACTTCGAGTGCAGGGAGGTCAGAATCCAACAGCATCTGCAGTCCTTCTTCAGCCTCTGAATCAGATTTTTGCTCAAGTCCCTCAATTTCAGCCAGAAAATACCTGAAATCACAGAAAAACACACAAACTCATAGTAAAGTCCAGAAATATGATTTTTATTTAAAAACTAATAAAAATATACTAAAAACTAACTAAATCATACTAAAAACTATGTAAAAACAATGCCAAAAAGCGTATAAATTATCCGCTCATCACAACACCAAACTTAAATTGTTGCTTGTCCCCAAGCAACTGAAAATCAATTAGGATAAAAAGAAGAGAATATACTATAAATTCCAAAATATCAATGAAACTTAGCTCCAATTTAGATGAGCGGGGCTAGTAGCTTTTTGCCTCTGAATAGTTTTGGCATCTCACTTCATCCTTTGAAGTTCAGAATGATTGGCATCTATAGGAACTTAGAATTTAGATAGTGTTATTGATTTTCCTAGTTCAGTATGTTGATTCTTGAACACAGCTACTTTATGAGTCTTGGCCGTGGCCCTAAGCACTTTGTTTTCCAGTATTACCACCGGATACATACATGCCACAGACACATAACTGGGTGAATCTTTTCAGATTGTGACTAAGCTTTGCTAGAGTCCCCAGTTAGAGGTGTCCAGGGTTCTTAAGCACACTCTTTTTTTTTTGCTTTGGACCTCGACTTTAACCGCTCAGTCTCAAGTTTTCACTTGACACCTTCACGCCACAAGCACATGGTTAGGGACAACTTGGTTTAGCCGCTTAGGCCAGGATTTTATTCCTTTGGGCCCTCCTATCACTTATGCTCAAAGCCTTGGATCCTTTTTTTACCCTTGCCTTTTGGTTTAAAGGGTTACTGGCTTTTTGCTCTTGCCTTCTGGTTTTAAGAGCTTTTGGCTTTTTTTTTTCTTTTTTTTTTTCTTTTATTTTTGCCATTTTTCTTTCTTTTTTTCTGCAAGATTTTGTATTCACTGCTTTTTCTTGCTTCAAGAATCAATTTTATGATTTTTCAGATTATCAATAACATTTCTCCTTTTTCATTATTCTTTCAAGAGCCAACAGTTTTAACATTCATAAACAACAAATTCAAAAGATATATGCACTGTTCAAGCATTCATTCAGAAAAACAAAAAGTATTGTCACCACATCAAAATAATTAAACTAATTTCAAAGATGAATTCGAAATCATGTACTTCTTGTTCTTTTATTTTTAAAACATTTTTCATTTAAGAAAGGTGATGGATTCATAGGACATTCATAGCTTTAAGGCATAGACTAGACACTAATGATCATGTAGTAAAGACACAAACATAAATAAAACATAAGGCTTAAAAATCGAAAAACAGAAAAATAAGAACAAGGAGATTAAGGAACGGGTCCACCTTAGTGAGGGTGGCATCTTCTTCCTCTTGAAGAACCAATGGTGTTCTTGAGCTCCTCTATGTCTCTTCCTTGTCTTTGTTGCTCCTCTCTCATAGCTCTTTGATCTTCTCTAATTTCATGGAGAATGATGGAGTGTTCTTGGTGCTCCATCCTTAGTTGTCCCATGTTAGAACTTAATTCTCCTAGGGAGGTGTTAATTTGTTCCCAATAGTTTTGTGAAGAAAAGTGCATCCCCTGAGGCATCTCAGGGATTTCATGGTGAGGAATTTTCTCATGCTCTTGTTGAGGTCCATGATCTCTTGTTTGCTCTATCCTTTTCTTAATGATGGGCTTGTCCTCATCAATGAGGATGTCTCCCTCTATGTCAATCCCAGCTGAATTGCAGAGGTGACAAATAAGGTGAGGAAAGGCTAACCTTGCCAAAGTAGAGGACTTGTCAGCCACCTTGTAGAGTTCTTGAGGTTTCTCTGGCCTTAGGTGCCATTGATGGTTATGGAAAAACAAAAAGTAATGCTTTTACCACACCAAAATTAAAAGGTTTGCTCGTCTTTGAGAAAAAGAAGAAAGAAAGTAGTAGAAGAGGAAGAAAATGAAAAAGATGGAGTGAGAGAGTGTATTTGGCCAAGGGGGAGAAGTGGTGTTTGTGATGTGTGAAAATGGAGTAGTGTTAAAGGGTTTATATAGGGTTGGGGGGAGGTTAGGTTTCGGCCATTAGGGTTGGGTTTGGGAGGGAAAGGAATTTGAATTTGGAGGTAGGTGGGGTTTATGGGGAAGAGGTATGGAGGTGATTGGTGGAGGGTAGTTGGGGAAGAGTGTTATGAAAAGGTGTGAAGAGGAGAGAAGAAGAGGTGGGGTAGGTGGGGGTCCTGTGGGGTCCACAGATCCTGAGGGGTCAAGGACTTAGCATCCCTGCTCCATTTAGGCGTGCAAAACGCCCTTAGAATGCATGTTTGGCGTTAAACGCCAGCTTGCTACTTATTTCTGGCGTTTAACGCCAGCTTTTCTCCCATTCTTGGCGTTAAACGCCAATTCCATGCTCTGTTCTGGCGTTAAACGCCAGTCTGGTGCTTGTTTCTGGCGTTTAATGCCAGCTTGCTGCTTCTTTCTGGCGTTAAACGCTAGTTTGATGCTTCTTACTGGCGTTTAAACGCCAGCAAGCTCTTCCTCCAGGGTGAGCTGTTTTTAATGTTGTTTTTCATTCTGTTGTTGATTTTTCAGTAGTTTTTGTGACTTCACATGATCATCAACCTAAAGAAAACATAAAATAGCAATGGAAAATAAATAGATATAATTAAATAATATTGGATTGCCTCCCAACAAGCGCTTCTTTAATGTCAATAGCTTGACAGTGAGCTCTGATGGAGCTTCATAGATAATCAGAGCAGGGTTGGGACCTCTTAACACCAAACTTAGAGTTTGGTTGTGGCCTCTTGATAAACCACTATTTTATGCTATGATTGAAAACATGCTTCTTTGGCCTTTAAACTTGCTAATATTAATCATCTCTTATTACCATTTGATGCCTTGATATGTGCATTAAGTGATTTCAGGATTTACAGGGCAGGAATGGCTTGGAGGATGGAAAGGAAGCATGCAAAAGTGGAAGGAATACAAGAAGTTGAAGGAACTGCAAAGCTGTCCAGCCTGACCTCTTCGCACTAAAACAGTCATAACTTGAGCTACAGAGGTCCAAACGACGCGGTTCCAATTGTGTTGGAAAGCTAACGTCCGGGGTTTCGATTTGATATATAATATGCCATAGTTTCCTTGATGCTAGGCGACGCGAACGCGTGCTCCATGCAGACGCATTGCAGTGACAAAAATCAGCGTGGCAGATTTCTTCTCCAGCGATTTCTGGGCTGTTTTCGACCCAATTTGCAACCCAAAAAACACAGATTAGAGGCTATAAAGTGGAAGAATCCGTTCATTCATAATCATCAGCTCATAATTCACAATTTTAGGTTTTTAGATGTAGTTTTTAGAGAGAGAAGTTCTCTCCTCTCTCTTAGGATTTAGGATTAGGATTCCTCTTAAAGGAATTAGGATTTCTTATTATTTCAACTTCTTCTCAGGTTCAATGTCCTTTTTATTTATTTTATCAATTTAGCTTATGAACTCTTTATGTTTGGATTAATTTCCTTTTATTAATTTCAATTGAGGTATTTCAGATTTATGATTCTTATTTAGCTTTTTTATATTCTTGGCTTTAATTGATTAACTGGAGGCTCTTGAGTTATCAACCTTATCGTGATTGATTGTTATGTCTACTAATTAACTGGAATCCCACTAACTCTAGTCTTTCCTTAGGAGTTAGCTAGGACTTGGGGATCTAACTAATTAGTTCACTTGACTTTCCCTTGCTTTTGTAAAGGTTAACTAAGTGGGATTAACTTCAATTCTCATAAGAATAACTAGGATAGGACTTCCAAATTTTCATACCTTGCCAAAGAGTTTATTTTATAGTTATTTATTTATTTTACTTGTCATTTAAATTACTTGTTCCATACTTTCAAAACCCCCAATTTACAAAACTCATAACCAATAATAAGAACATACCTCCCTGCAGTTCCTTGAGAAGACAACCCGAGGTTTAAATACTTCGGTTATCAATTTGTAAGGAGTTTGTTACTTGTGACAACCAAAACATTTGTAAGAAAGGTTGATTGCTCGGTTTAGAAACTATACTTGCAACGAGAATTTATTCTGAATTCTAATCCGTCAAACATCCGTTCTTCACCTCTCAACACCAAACTTAGAGTTTAAATGTGGGGGTTTGTTTGACTCTGTATTGAGAGAAGCTTTTTATGCTTCCTCTCCATGGTTACAGAAGGAGAACCTTGAGTCTTAAATACAAGGTAGTCCTCATTTAACTGAAAGACCAACTCTCCTCTGTCAACATCAATCACAGCTTTTGCTGTGGCTAGGAAGGGTCTGCCAAGGATGATGGATTCATCCTCATCCTTCCCAGTGTCTAGGATTATGAAATCAGCAGGGATGTAAAGGCCTTCAACCTTCACTAGCACGTCCTCTACTAGTCCATAAACCTGTTTCATTGATTTATCTGCCATCTCTAATAAGATTCTTGCAGCTTGTATCTCAAAGATTCCCAGTTTCTCCATTACAGAGAGTGGCATGAAGTTTATCCCTGACCCAAGGTCACACAGAGCCTTCTCAAAGGTCATGGTGCCTATGATACAAGGTATGAAGAATTTTTTGGGATCCGGTTTCTTCTGAGGCAATGTCTGCCTCATTAGTGCACTCAGTTCATTGGTGAACAAGGGGGGTTCATCCTCCCAAGTCTCATTACCAAATAAACTGGCATTCAACTTCATGATTGCTCCTAGATACTTAGCAACTTGCTCTTCAGTGGCATCTTCATCCTCTTCAAAGGAAGAATATCCATCAGAGCTCATGAATGGCAGAAGGAAGTTCAATGGAATTTCTATGGTCTCTGTATGAGCCTCAGATTCCTTTGGTTCCTCAAAGGGAAACTCCTTTCTGTCTAGAGGATGTCCCATGAGGCCTTTCTCATTGGGAATCACATCCTCCTCACTCTCTCTAGGTTCGGCCATGTTGGTCATGGTTATGGCCTTGCACTTTCTCTTGGGATTTTCTTCTGTATTGCTTGGGAGAGTACTGGGAGGAGTTTCAGTAATCTTCTTGCTCAGCTGACCCACTTGTGCCTCCAAATTTCTAATGGAGGACCTTATTTCATTCATGAAACTTAGTGCGGTCTTGGATAGATCAGAGACTATGGTTGCCAGGCCAGAATGCCTCTGTTCAGAATTCTCTGTCTATTGCTAAGAAGATGATGGAAAAGGCTTGCTATTGCTAAACCTATTTCTTCCACCATTATTGTTGAAGCCTTGTTGAGGCTTCTATTGGTCCTTCCATGAGAAATTTGGATGATTTCTCTATGAAGGATTATAGGTGTTTCCATGGGGTTCTCCCATGTAATTCACCTCTGCCATTGCAGGGTTCTCAGGATCATAAGCTTCTTCTTTAGAAGATGCTTCTTTAGTACTGTTGGATGCAGCTTGCAATCCATTCAGACTCTGAGAAATCATATTGACTTGCTGAGTCAATATTTTGTTCTGAGCCAATATGTCATTTAGAGTATCAATTTCAAGAACTCCCTTCTTCTGAGGCGTCCCATTGTTCACAGGATTCCTCTTAGAGGTGTACATGAACTGGTTATTTGCAACCATTTCAATGAGTTCCTGAGCTTCTGCAGGGGTTTTCATGTGAAGAGATCCTCCTGCAGAATGGTCCAATGAAATTTTTGACAACTCAGACAGACCATCATAGAATATACTTATGATGCTCCATTATGGAAGCATGTCAGTAGGACACCTTTTGATCAGTTGCTTATATCTTTTCCAAGCTTCATAGAGGGACTCTCCTTCCTTCTGTCTGAAGGTTTGGATTTCCACTCTAAGCTTGCTCATCTTTTAAGGAGGAAAGAATTTGGCAAGAAAAGCACTGACCAGCTTATCCCAAGAGTTCAGGCTTTCCTTAGGTTGTGAATCCAACCATGTTCTAGCTCTGTCTCTTACAGCAAAAGGAAAAAGCATAAGCCTGTAGACCTCGTGATCAACTCCATTGGTCTTGACAGTGTCACAGATTTGCAAGAATTCAGCTAAAAACTGATGAGGATCTTCTATTAGAAGTCCATAAAACTTGCAATTCTACTGTATTAGAGAAACTAATTGAGGTTTAAGCTCAAAGTTATTCGCTCCAATTGCAGGAATTGAGATGCTTCTTCCATAGAAGTTAGAAGAGGGTGCAATGAAGTCACCAAGCATTTTCCTTGCATCTCCACCATTGGTATTCTGTTTGGCCATGTCTCCTTCTTTTTTCAAAAATTTTTGTCAGGTTTTCTCCAGAGAGTTGTGCTTTAGCTTCCCTTAGCTTCCTCTTCAGAGTCCTTTCAGGTTCAGGATCAGCTTCAACAAGAATATTCTTATCCTTGTTCCTGCTCATATGAAAAAGAAGATAACAGAAAAGAAAATATGGAATCCTCTATGTCACAGTATAGAGATTCCTTATGTAAGTAGAGGAAGAGAAGAATAGAAGAAGGAGGAGATAAGAATTCGAACACAGAGGAGAAGAATGGGTTCGAATTTTTGAGTGGAAGAGGGGTGTTAGTAGATAAATAAATAAATAGAAGGAGATGAGAGAGAGAAGAATTCGAATTTAATTAAAATAAATTAAAAATATTTTTATTTTTATTTTAAATATTAGTTGTAATTCGAAAATATGAAAAGGAACAAAATTAAAATTAAAATTTAAAATAATTAGTTAATTAAAAAGAATTTTGAAAAAGTGGGTAGGAGTTTTCGAAAATTAGAGAGAGAAAATTAGTTAGGTGGTTTTGAAAAAGATATGATTGAAATAGAAAACTTTTAAAATCAAACAAAAAGTTAAGTAGTTAATTCAAAAAGATTTGAAAATCAAATTTTGAAAAGATAAGAAGTTAGAAAAGATTTTGAAATTGATTTTGAAAAAGATATGATTGAAATTCATTTTGAAAAAGATTTGAAAAGGAAATTTAAAAAGATTTGATTTTGAAAATTAAAGTTGATTACTTGACTAACAAGAAACAAGAAGATATGATTTTAAAATTTAAAGATTGAACCTTTCTTACTAGGCAAGTAATAACTTAAGATTTTTGAATCAATCATATTAATTGTTAGCAATAAATTCGAAAAAAGATAAGAAAAAGATTTTGAAAATCATTTTGAAATTTTCGAAAATATCAAGAAGAAAATTGAAAAAGATTTGATTTTTGAAAAAGTTTTGAAAAGATAGGATTTTTAAATTGAAAATTTGATTTGACTCATAAGAAACAACTAGATTTTTTTTTTTATTTTTGAATATGTCAACTCAAATATTCGAAATTTATGAGAAGAATAAGGGAAAGATATTTTTTTATTTTTGAATTTTTAATGAGGAGAGAGAAAAACAACAAAAAGACTCACAACATGAAAATTATGAATCAAAACACATAATGCATGCAAGAACACTTTTGAATGTCAAGATGAACACCAAGAACACTTCGAATGTCAAGATGAACACCAAGAACTTATTTTTAAAAATTTTTGAGAAAATAAAAATATGCAAGATACAATACTTAAAAATTTTCAATGTTTAGACACTAACAAATTGAAAATGCATATGAGAAACAAGAAAAGACACAAAACAAGAAAATACAAAGATCAAACAAGGAAATTCATCAAGAACAACTTGAAGATCATGAAGAACACATGATGAATTTTCAAAAAAATTTTTAGAAAAATTAAAAAGATGCAATTGACACCAAACTTAAAATTTGACACTAGACTCAAACAAGAAACACAAAATTTTTTGGTTTTTATGGTTTTATTAAATTTTTTTGGTATTTTTTAAAAATTAATTGGAAAAAGAAAAATAAAGATTTCAAAATTTCTAATGAGAATTCCAGGAATCATGCAATGTTGGTCTAAAACTCCGGTCCAGAGATTAGACATGGCTTACTAGCCAGCCAAGATTTCAGTGAAAGTTCCGGTCCAAAACACTAGACATGGCCAATGGCCAGCCAAGCTTTAGCATACAAATCAGGCATACAATAGCTGAATTGATGAGAATAAAAAAGCTCTTGTGATGATGAGTTGAAACCTCGGTCCAAAAGATTAGACATGGCTTCACAGCCAGCCAGACTTCAACAGATCATCATGAAACTCTAGAATTCATTCTTAAAAATTTTGAAGCCATATAATAATTTATTTTTTGAAAATTTTTTTTCGAAAATAAGAATAATAAAAATAAAAAGCTTAAAATTAAAATAAAATTACCTAATCTGAGCAACAAGATGAACCGTCAGTTGTCCAAACTCGAACAATCCCAAGCAACGGCGCCAAAAACTTGGTGCACGAAATCGTGATTGTTCATTCCTTGGTAACGGCGCCAAAAACTTAATACGCACGTTCATAATCTCAATTCTTTTTCACAACTTCGCACAACTAACCAGCAAATGCACTGGGTCGTCCAAGTAATAAACCTTACGTGAGTAAGGGTCGATTCCACGGAGATTGTCAGCTTGAAGCAAGCTATGTTCATCTTGTAAATCTCAGTCAGGCAGATTCAAATGGTTATGGAGATTTGATAATTAAAATATAATTAAAATATAAAATAAGATAGAGATACTTATGTAGTTCATTGGTGAGAATTTCAGATAAGCGTATGGAGATGCTTTGTTCCTTCTGAACCTCTGCTTTCCTACTGCCTTCATCCAATCATTCATACTCCTTTCCATGGCAAGCTGTATGTTGGGCATCACCGTTGTCAATGGCTACTTCCCGTCCTCTCAGTGAAAATGGTCCAAATGCGCTGTCACTGCATGGCTAGTCATCTGTCAGTTCTCGATCATGTTGGAATAGGATCCAGTGATCCTTTTGCGTCTGTCACTACGCCCAACACTCGCGAGTTTGAAACTCGTCACAGTCATCCCTTCCCAGATCCTACTCGGAATACCACAGACAAGGTTTAGACTTTCCAGATCTCAAGAATGGCCGCCAATAATTCTAGCTTATACCACGAAGACTCCGATCTTTTGGAATGGAGGCTAAGAGATAAACGCTCAATCCAAGGTAGAACGGAAGTGGTTGTCAGGCACGCGTTCATAGGTTGAGAATAGTGATGAGTGTCACGGATCATCATATTCATCATGGTTGAAGTGCAAGCGAATATCTTAGAATGGGAATAAGCTTGAATTGAATAAGAAAACAATAGTATTTTGCATTAATTCATGAGGAACAGCAGAGCTCCACACCTTAATCTATGGTGTGTAGAAACTCTACCGTTGAAAATACATAAGTGATGAAGGTCCAGGCATGGCCGAATGGCCAGCCCCCCTAAACGTGATCTCTGAACATAAAATTATTCGAAGACTAACCAGAGATATAAAATAAATCACTAAAAGTTATTTTTATACTAAACTAGTAGCTAAGGTTACATAAGATAAGTAAATGATGTAGAAATCTACTTCCGGGCCCACTTGGTATGTGCTTGGGCTGAGCATTAAGCTTTCATGTGTAGAGACTCTTTTTGGAGTTAAACGCCAGGTTGTAGCCTATTTCTGGTGTTTAACTCCAAAATAGGGCAGGAAGTTGGCGTTTGAACGCCAGTTTGCGTCGTCAAAAATCGGGCAAAGTATGGACTATTATATATTGCTGGAAAGCCTTGGATGTCTACTTTTCAACGCAATTGAGAGTGCGCCAATTGGGTTTTTGTAGCTCCAAAAAATCCACTTCAAATGCAGGGAGGTCAGAATCCAACAGCATCTGCAGTCCTTCTTCAGCCTCTGAATCAGATTTTTGCTCAAGTCCCTCAATTTCAGCCAGAAAATACCTAAAATCACAGAAAAACACACAAATTCGTAGTAAAGTCCAGAAATGTGATTTTTATTTAAAAAATAATAAAAATATACTAAAAACTAACTAAATCATACTAAAAACTATGTAAAAATAATGCCAAAAAGCATATAAATTATCCGCTCATCAGTTTGCCAGGAACCCACTGCTGTCTCATGGCATCCAAGTCTAAATTTGAAAAGTGCGGGGAGTACTGCTGAGTCCTTGAACTAGGCGCTTCACCACCCCTGCTGGATGACTGCCTGCTATGTCATCACCACTATCATCGGTAATGATGTCTGGCTCGACATCCCAATCGTCATCATCATCCCGTAGTACATCCTCTATACCATCCGGTGTTCCACCCTATAATGAAACTGGCGTCGTTTTAGTAATACCTACTTTTTCGTCACCACTGCGGTTTAGATCAGCTGTGAAGGAAGGTGAGGCAACCAACATTGCCTCAGGTACAATCACAAGCACAGATGAAGAGGCACCACTAGGCCTTGAACTAGAACAGGCTACCATTGCTGGAGCTTGGGGATTCCGGTTGGAACCACCTGAGCTGGAGACCATATCTACAAGCTTGGCCAACAGCTCAGGAGTCCTGACCTCGGGAAACTACCGACGATAATGAAACAGAACTTCCAAATCTTTGTCACTCCCTATGACGAACTAATCGCACTCCACGTCATCCCGCAAAACTGAAATTGGAATTCTATAGAATAAGTTCTCAACCTGTTTCACGCCTTGCAACTCCAGTTTTTGGATTATAGAATTTAGGAACTCAGTGAAACTCGTTGAAGGTTTTAGAAAAATACTAAGGGGTTCTTTATCAGTAAACTTAATTCCGGAACGTGTTTTTTTCTTAATCGACCCTCTATAGTGCACTAATACTAGAAAACTATCCTCACTAGCCATTTTGTTTTACTCTCATACAGAATTCATGTTCATACCATATTTATGTAGGTTGGCCTCACAGTAAATCGAATTTGCCTAGTTCGATTTATGTATTCATGGTAAATCTAATCAGTGTGTTTCGAATTATATAAGGACAATATCAGGGCTAAATCAAAACGGCTTGTTTTGAATTACTGGGTATGGCTAAATCGAAATGGGTTGATTAGATTTAGTAGGATAGGATGAATGCATGCGTAAATCAAACCATTGTATTTTGATTTAAATAGAGAATAGCTAAATCTAGTTTGACTCATTTGATCTACATAGAGAGATGATTGGGGAGATCCATGTAATGTTTTTTCATTTGGGTGAATTGTGTAATATTGAGTTAGGTTTGGTTTAATTGTGTTTTACCCCATATTTTATGTGTTGGCCAGAATGATGACACGTATCGAATACACACCCTATGTGTTGATTCTCTATATGTAAAATTTATCCACCTATAATTATATTAAATAATCTCATTTTTAAGAAAAAAAAATACAAATATTTTTTCATATAAAAAAATTAGTCTGAAAATGTGATGCCACTCTTTCTTTTTCTGGCACGTACTGAAATTAGGTGGCAATTTGTGAAGTGTGACTCATGTTGTGAATTATGGTCCATGTGCAGATAACTTTTGAAGTGCAGCAGTGGATAGAGTGAAGGTCGATTTTCTGACATGGGTTGATTATGTGTGTGTAAGTTCTTACTAATGGTAATTAAGATAATGGGCTGCTGGTGCACGAAACTGGCTCCGCAGAATTCGCACAGATAGACTGGCAAGTATACCGAGTCATCCAAGTAATACCTCACGTAAGTGAGGGTCAATCCCACGGAGATAGTTAGTTTGAGCAAGTAGTGGACACCTTGCAGATCTTAGTTAGGCGGATAGAAAATATAGTTTGTCACGAAAAGCATATAAAACAGATAAATAGAACATTACTAAATAGATGAGAATTCAATGGTGATAGAACGGTTGAGGTTTCGGAGATGCTTTGCTTTTCCGGATTAACTTTTCTTACTGTCTTCTTAAATAACCTTCTGATTCCTTCAATGGCAGCCGTAAGTGATTAACTCATGTCCTCTCATCAAGTTAACCTCCTTTACTGCAGCAATCCACCACGTTGAGATGACTCATGTCCTCTCATCAAACCACCTCTAGGTTTCTCATTGTAGCAGAAGATGAAGCTCTAAGCAATCCACTTCCCTTCACGATCCTACTCAAGGTGCCACAGACAAGGCAGATCTTTTGGATCAAAAAGTGTTGCTTCTTTAACTCTAGCCTTAATGCCACAGAGACCTCACGCACCCATATTCAACGGGATTTCATGTCACATATCCAGAGTTGCTTAGATGCTCTATTGGAATCCGCAATGCAATTCCTAGCTTTTAGTTCAACGCTATCCGGGTCAGGAATCACACGGAACCCGTGTAGAACAAGGGTGATTGTCACGGGTCATCCTCAATTCATAAGATGAAGAACGAGGTTGCATAAGAGAATAAAATCAGACGTATTGAATTAGAATAGTAATATTATTGATCCATGAAACTCAGTAGAGCTCCTAACCTTAACCTCAGGAGGTTAGTGACTCATACTGTATAGAAAATAATAATGAAAGGTTTGAATAGGCAAAGATCGGGATAGAAGATCCTAAACATAGGTGATCTTCTCCTATATATACTAATCTGCTAACTAAGAATTACAGAAATTAGAGAAACTAGTCTTGTAGTGCAAAAATCCACTTATGGGGCCCACTTGGTGAGTTTTTGGGCTGAGCTAAGGGTATCTCCACGTGCTAGGATCCCTTAGGGGCGTTGAATGCCACCCATGGGCTCCCTTTTGGGCGTTGGACGCCAGCTGCTCCCCTGTGGGTGCTGGACGTCAGGAATAGGGCTGGTGGCTGGCGTTGAATGCCAGTTTTAGGCCTTCATTTCCAAAGCAAAGTATAAACTATTATATATTTCTGGAAAATCATAGATGTTAGCTTTTCATAGCCGTTGAGAGCGCACCATTTGGGCTTCTGTAGCGCTAGAAAAGCTCCTTCGAGTGTACGGAGGTCAGATCCTGATAGCATCTGCAGTCCTTTCTCTGCTTCTGAATCAAACTTCTGCTTAAGCTCCTCAATTTCAGCCAAAAAATACCCGAAATCACCATAAAATACACAAACTTAAAGTAAAATTAAAAAATGTGAATTTTGCACTAAAACCTATGAAAACTTAATAAAAGTTAAACAAAACATAATGAAAACTATATGAAAATGATGCCAAAAAGCGTATAAAATATCCGCTCATCAACTGCGTATTTTTTTTTTTTTGATAAGTTGATGGTTGGTTCCCAAAGTGGGATTTGGGTCAATTACCAGGTCTTTCCTAGCTTGCTAAATGAGGAACATGTTTGGTCATACGAAAAATAAGTAATAGACCCATTATTGGCTGGGCTAGGCATATTTGCTTTCATTCCCTTGTTGTTAGCTTTCTCTTTTCTAGGCGCTTTAGTCCCGTTATAATATCAAAAAAAAAATCGTTAATCCATGTTGTGATGAATAAGAGGAATGAACGCCGTTGACAAAAAAAAAAAACTTCAAGAAATAACAACAGTTCTATCATCTGACAATGAAGAATTGATCTTGCACAAATTTCTTCAATTAGAGTTTGTATGATATTTTTGAGAAGGTTCATTATTGTTTCGAATGTTAATAGGTGAGATTATAATTTTAATTGAGGGTTTGTTGTTCGGGTGTACACTAGAGAATTGAAAAAAATATTAGTTCATCTGAAATAAAAGTGACATGGAAAGTTAAATGCAATTGATATAAAAGTATTAGTTGGTTTGAAAGTGTTGAAGCAAACTCTAAAGCATAAATTGTAAATTATAAAGTCTAGATAATAATATGCTACAAAGACTAAACAACGGTGTAACAATTTGAGATAAAAGAGATATTGGAAGTTTAATGCAAATTGACATAAAAGTATAAATTGGTTTGGAAGTATTCAATTAAGGGTTAAGTACTTTTTTCGTTCTTAACGTTTTAGGTGAAAATCAAAATTATTCTTGACTTTTTTTTTATTAAAATCATCCTCAACGTTAGAGAACATTTTAAAATCATCATTTTTCAAATTTTTGGACTAAATTACCCTTTAACATCATCTCTTCCTTTTACTCTCCTCTATTTACCTCCTCGGCTCCTCCCTCATCCCTGCTCCATTCTCTCCATCCAAATCTTCAACAACAACAATTATTTTTTTTAATTTCAAAAATTAAACAAATTTAACGCAGCATCAACAATAATATATTCAGATTCCACCCAAATATTCAACAGCAATAACTTTTTTTTAATTTAAAAAAAATCAAACAAAACTAACACAAAATAATGCAGCATCAACAACAATATATTCAGATTCCACCCAAATCTTCAACAGCAATAACTATTTTTTTTAATTTTAAAAAATCCAAGCAAAGCTAACACAGAATCAACAACAACAATATATTTAGATTAAAAAATCCATCAATAACAATAACACCAATTCAAATTCAACACAGAAAATTCAAGAGAGAAGAATACAAAAAAGAGAGAAGAGGGAAGATGGGAACTCAGAGAAGAGGGGTGGTATTGCTGCTGTCTGTCGCCGTCATGGTTGAGGGAAAGAGGAGGAACGATGGTGCGAGAAGCTATTGCTGCTGGCGCTGTCGCAGCTGTGGCTGAGGATAGGAACGACAGTGATGGAGAATGATGTGATGGCGGTGGCCAGAGCTGAAATGATGCCGTTGAGGTCGATGCCGACATGGTTGTCGTTGATGGTTAAGGAGAGGTCAGGATCATCGAGAAAGTAGTCGTCGTGGGAGATGAGGAAGGTGAGGCCAACATCAATGGAGGAAGGGTTGAGGTTGGTGATGGAGAGGGAGAAGAGGGTGGAGAAGGAAGCGGGGGTAGAGATGGTACAGTGGCAGAAAGAGAGAGAAGAAAAATTGGGGTTGTGGTTGGGAGGGGGGTTCCGAAGAAAGGGGTAGGAGGAAGGGCAGGAAGAAGGGGATGGGACAGGGGCGCAGGTACATACAACTAAAGGGGGGCAATGCCCCCCCCCCCAAATTTTAATTTTTATTTAAAAAAAGAGGCCTGCTACACATACAAGTCTTTTTGACTTACACGTTTTACAAGTTACTACACATATGGGTCTTTTAATGCGTTATTCAGTTTCCAAAGCGCTACACTCACTGTGTATTATGAACGACTCTTCTTCTTCTTCATATTCCTCTTTCTCTTCCTCTTCCTCCATGTATTTCTTCGTTATTCTCTTTGCCTTTTTATTAGTTGTTTTACTTGCGTTTATTACTGGTATTCTTGCTTCGTTTTTTTCGATTTTCATGGTTTCTGAAATCAAGTTTTGAAATCGTTTTGAAGATAATGGAACTTCAAAAATACACCAAACGATTACAGAAATACACCCAAACGATTACAGAAATACACCCAAAAGGTTACAGAAATACACCCAAACGGTTACAGAAATTTACCCAAACGATTATAGAAATACACCCAAAGGATTACAAAAATACACCCAAAGGATTTAAGAAATACACCCAAAATTCGTTGAAGTACAACGATTATAGAAATACACCCAAAGGATTACAGAAATACACCCAAAAGATTACAAAACTACACCCAAAGGATTTAAGAAATACACCAAAAATTCGTTGAAGTACATCTTATGCATAATTCAGAACTCTTTCTCTTTCTCCTCCTCATCTTCTGCTGCTTCTTCTTCTTCAAAAACGATTTCAGAGCTTGATATCAAAAAATAATGGAAATCGAGAATAACAAAGAAAGAAAACAGAGAGAAAAGCACGTAAATGAAGAAGGAGAAGAAGAGGAAGAGGAAGAGGAAGAAGAATGTGCAGCAAGAAGAAGAAGAAGGTGCAGTGAAATTGTGCAGTAATGGTTGAAGAAGGAGAAATAGAAAGCAAGAAACGAAAGAAAAGAAGAAGAAGAGGAAGAGGAATAAGAACGTGCAGTAACGGTTCAAGCGCGTTAATATAATGACTTGTAAAGACTTGTATAAAAAATGCTTGTATGTGAAGAATTTCTCTTAAAAAATATTAGTCTAATCCCTCCTTTTTTTTATTTATCAGCCCCCCTCTCTTTTTGTTCCATAACTTTCCCAGCCCCCCTTCTTTTTTGTTCCATAACTTTCCCAGCCCCCCTTTTAATTCATACAAAAAATCCAGCCCAATAGCCCATTCCCCATCCCCTTTTTTTATTTCCCAACATCTCCTCAATCCTCCCATTTTGTTCATACAACCAGTCTCCCCCTTCCCGCCTTGGCGCCTTCACTTTCTAAAATTTCAGGTAACAATTTTTCCTATTCTTCTTCTTCTTCTTTATCTTTTTAATCTTCTTATCTTTTACCTCTTTGACTCTTGTTTTTTTTTTTTGTTTTTTTACAGATTAAAAAAAAGATAGTAGTTCAACAAGTGATTCTTCACTCCTCTTTCTCAAAAGAGGTTCTATTTTTATTCTTTTTTATTTTAAGAAAATTATTGAACTAAATCAACTAATAATAAAGAGACATAGTCATACAAAAATAGAACAAATGAATTGTATTTAATCTAGCATTGTAATTTTCTTTTATATTTTTTATTATTTTTCTGTCAGTCTTGTCTAATTTTTTTATGTTTTTTATATATTGAGTTATTTACTTAATTTATTATTATTTATTAATTAAGTTTATGTTATTATATGTTAGTTTGTATATTTAGTTTTTTTATTAGTTAACTATTTAATTACAATTTTATATTATTTATACTAGGATGTTAGTATTATTGTTCTGAATTTTAATATCTTATTTTGAATTGAAATATAATTTTTATATTTTATAAAGATTTAGACTGTAATTTACACTTTTTGCTAAATATATTTTTAATTATAGGAACTTATTTGGCCATTTGAATTATGAGTAAGTTCAAAACCATTGATATATTTTTTAAAAGAAAAGATCAAGAGAATGAAGATGCTTCTACTATTACTACTCCAATACTTGAGGGGTCATCAAATTTCATTACTTCAAGTTCTCCATTGAATAGCTCAAAACATCCACGACTTCTTCCAAATCAACTGGATGTTTTTCGTTTGGAAAGAGATCCTGGAATGCGACCAATGATTTGGAAGTTTCCTCCAAATAAAAGAGATGAAATCCGTCGGGCTTATATTAAAGTTGGGCCAAATCAACCAATTCTTGATAATTATCTATTTTCTGGTGATAAAAGTCATCGTCGCTTTCAAGCTTCATGGTTTAAATTGTTCCCATCTTGGTTAGAATATTCTATAGAAGATGATGCTATATATTGTTTTCCATGCTTTCTTTTTGCTAAGGAACCTTCAATCAATATGGGTTCAAATGCTTTTATTGAGAATGGTTTTAGGAATTGGAAGAAAGTAAATAGTGGAAAAGAATGTGCTCTTTTGAATCACATTAGCAAAGGTCCCAACTCATTTCATCATAAGGCGCTGAAATCATGTGATGATTTAATAAAACAATCACAACATATCGATAGACTTCTTCATAAGCAAACATCAGAAGAGATTGAAAAGAATCGAATTCGACTAGGAGCATCTATAGATTGCATTAGATGGTTGACATTTCAAGGTTACGCATACAGAAGACATGATGAAAGCCAAAGTTCAAGCAGCAGAGGTAACTTTTTGGAAATGTTGAAATTTTTGGGATCTTACAATGAAAGAGTGAAAAAGAATGTTTTGGAAAATGCTCCAAAAAATGCTAAGTATACTTCAAATGATGTCCAAAAAGAAATTCTACATATTCTTGTTACTAAGGTGAGAAATTCAATTAGAGAAGAGATTGGAGATGCCAAATTTTGTATTATTGTTGATGAAGCTAGAGATGAATCTAAAAAGGAGCAAATGGCCATTGTTTTGAGATTTGTTACTCTAGATGGTTTTGTTAAAGAGAGATTCTTTGATCTTGTGCATGTCACTGATACTTGTGCAACAACTTTAAAGAAAGAATTGATTTCTGTCCTTTCTCATTATAATCTCCAAGTTGAAAATATTAGGGGTCAAGGGTATGATGGTGCTAGCAACATGCGGGGTGAGTGGAATGGTTTGCAAGCTTTGTTTCTTAAAAATTCTTCACAAGCATACTATGTATATTGTTTTGCTCATAGGTTACAATTAGCATTGGTGGCAGCTTCAAGAGAGGTACTTCAAATTCATGAATTTTTTACTCAATTAAACTCTATTGTCACTATTGTTAGTGCTTCTTCAAAAAGACATGATCAATTACAAGAAGCTCAAGCAATTGAAAATGCAAACTTGGTTGCTCAAAATGAATTAGAAACAGGCAAAGGTGCGAATCAAATAAGCACTTTACAAAGAGCTGGGGATACTCGATGGAGCTCTCACTTTAATTCTATTTGCAGTTTGGTAAAAATGTTTACTACTACCAACATTATTCTCAATAATATCATTGAAGACGGGACAACTTATGCACAAAGAGGTGAGGCTTATGGTGTTAGTAAAATATTATTGTCATTTGAATTTGTTTTCACTTTGCACTTGATGAAAGAGATTATGGGAATCACTAATGTTCTTTGCCAAGCACTGCAACAACAATCTCAAGATATTCTTAATGCAATGCATATTGTTTCTACATCAAAGTTACTTCTTCAACAATTAAGAGATGGTGGATGCACTACAAGAATATGGCCGATTAGCTACCACAAAAAGAGTCGTAAAATCATCGCTAATCTGACGCAAAATATAATTTGTAACAGATTAGCTACCGCCTAGCAACTAATGCTTTCCTCGCTAATTACAAGTCGCAAATCAGTGAGGCAAACACAACAGTCGCTAATTCATCGAAAAGTTTTTTAGCTACCGATTAGATAGTCACAAATCCATCACTAAAGTAAAAGCTAATTCTATAGAAGAAATAGACTAAACAGTAGTCGCTAATTAGCGACAAACTCTACTGTGATAGAGTCATCGCTAAATACAAGCTAACTTCATAGACGAAATAAAATGCTTAGTTGACGCTAATTAGCGAAAATTTTTTCCGAACCTAACTCATCGCAAGTTGTCCACTAATATGATCGCAAATCTGCCACATTTTATAACAAATTTATAGCTAATCTTTGAAAATCCTTAATCAAATTTGTAGGAATGTTGTCGCTAAATCAAAGCTATTTGAAATGAAAAATTAAAATTATGAAATAGTCACTAATTTGCTAGGAAATAATATGTAGTCAATTAGTTGCAATGCTTAGTCGACGCTATAATATAGTGCTCATAGATTTTTTTCCCGATATAAAAGATTGTCTCGTTTTCCTTTAATTACTGTCAATTTTTAACTATTGTTTGGTTAAATCCTTCCTTACCCATTTAAGCCACGACAAAAGGCTAGACCAATTGTAAATCTACAATTAAAGGCAGTGTTTATTTCCTCCCTTTTTTCTTTTACTTGAGAATTTGTATCTAAAATGCAAGAACAGAAATATGCATAGAAAAGATTATATCATTGAATACATATAATCATGAAGACATGAACCAGAGTGGTTAAGTTGAGTCCTAAAAATTCAAGGCACCTACGAAACTTCTCCCAAGATCATTGGCTAAGTTGTGATGGTTCCTTGAGTGCACAATATATTTTTGGAAGAGGTCGATCTCGTCAACCAAGTGTGACAGTTGAGCATCATTATCGAATAGATATATTCTTGGCAACAATTGACTCTCAAATACAAGAGTTGAATAGTAGATTTAATGAGCAAACAATAGAGCTTTTGACTTTGAGTTGTGCTTTGGATCCTAAGGACAATTTCAAATCATTTAATATTGAAGAAATTAGCAAGTTAGCAGAGAAGTTTTATCCCCTTGACTTTCCTTCTAATGAGCTAAATATTTTGAAGTCTCAGTTGTAACATTATCAGCATGATATACCAAATCATTTGAAAGGTATTGGTACACTTTCTGAATTGTACAACAAGTTGCAAGAAACGGGAAAGTCAAGAACTTATCACATGGTTGATAGATTAATACGTCTTGTTTTGACTCTATCAGTGTCTACAACAACAACAGAAAGAGCTTTTTTAGCAATGAAAATTGTTAAGACAAGACTCCGAAGTAAGATGGCTGATGAATTTCTTGCAGACAATTTGGTCATCTATATAGAAAAAGAATTAGCAGTTATTTTCATCACAAATTCAATTATAGATGATTTTAAAAATAGAAAAAAATGTCGAATAGCCTTTTCATGATACAAAACTGTAAGTGGTAATTTTTATATATTATTGTCTTACTTTGATTGATATTATATATATATTTTTTTTTTAATTTTATCAATAGAAATAGTAATATAAAATATTTTTAGTAAATTATTAAACACCGTCTGACAAACCCCAATTTGACGGTTTGTTTTGTATTGATTTTTGGGGATTTTATCACCTTTTACCCATATTTATTCAAGAAATAGCATGGTTTTGTATATTCTCCTTTAATTGTGCTTGAATGTGAAAACATGCTTTTTAGGACTCAAAATAGCTAAATTTAATTCACCTTGATTCTATTAGATGCCTTGATATGTTTGTTAAGTGATTTAAGGTTTAGGAGGCAAAGATTGGATCAAGGGAATGAAGAAAGAAAGCATGAAAAGTTGGAGAACTCATGAAGAAATGGAAGAGCCGGAAAGCTGTCAAGCCGACCTCTTCGCACTTAATCGGCCATAACTTGAGCTACAGAGGTCCAAATGATGCAGTTCCAGTTGGGTTGGAAAGCTAACATCCGGGGCTTCGAAACGATATAAGATTTGCCATAGTTGCTACACGTATGGTGGCGCGCACGCGCAAAGTACGCGCACGCGCCGTTGCTGCCACC
The DNA here is from genome assembly GCF_059453495.1 of Arachis ipaensis. Taxonomy (NCBI): domain Eukaryota; kingdom Viridiplantae; phylum Streptophyta; class Magnoliopsida; order Fabales; family Fabaceae; genus Arachis; species Arachis ipaensis. Next base: position 19,527,026 of record NC_142435.1, read on the forward strand.
TAGTTCACTTAAAGCAAAACGTGGCCAACGAATTCTAAAGCCTTGTGGGCCCAATCCAACTCATTTCTGATGCTATTTAACCCAAGGAGTGAAGAGGGAAAGGGGGGTTAGTTACCATTAGTTTAGTTTTAGCTTAGTTTAGTAGTGAGAGTTAGTTTCTAGAGAGAGAAGCTCTCACTTCTCTCTAGAATTAGGATTAGGTTTAGTTCAATAATCTTAGATCTAGGTTTTAATCTTTGCTTTCTTCCACTTCTATCTCTCAATTCTTTGTTGTTACATTCATTCTTCTTCCATTCTTTAGTTGTAATTTCCTTTATGTTGTTCTTATATTTTGTTGTAGATCTACTATTGTTCCTTCCATTTTCTTTCAATTCAATAAGAGGTAATTCATAATAATTGTTCTTCTTTGCTTTTCTATTGTTGATCTCTTGCCTTTGTAGTTATAGATTCCTTTAATTCTTGCAATTAATAATGTTTACTTCTATTGCACTCTATGTGTTTGTTGAAATGCTTCTTCTAGATATAGTGTAGATTTTGTTCCTCTTGGCCTAGGTAGAGTAATTAGTGATACTTGAGTTATCTAATTCCTTTGTTGATTGATAATTGGAGAGATTGCTAATTGGTTTGGAGTGCACTAAAGCTAGTCTTTCCTTGGGAGTTGGCTAGGACTTGTGGCTCAAGTCAATTCATCCACTTGACTTTCCTTTAATTAGTAAGGGTTAACTAAGTGGTAGCAATGAACAATTCTCATCACAATTGAGAAGGATAACTAGGATAGGACTTCTAGTTCTTACACCTTACCAAGAGCCTTTTTAGTTGTTAGTTTATTTTCATTGTCATTTACATTTCATGTCTCTTATCCCAAAACCCCAAAATACAATCCATAACCAATAACAAGACACTTCATTGTAATTCCTAGGGAGAACGACCCGAGATTTAAATACTTCGGTTTATAGAATTTAGGGGTTTGTTACTTGTGACAAACAAATTTTTGTATGAAAGGATTATTGTTGGTTTAGAAACTATACTTGCAACGAGAATTCATTTGTGAAATTCTATACCATCAAAAATCCAATCATCAAAATGGCGCCGTTGCCGGGGATTTGCAATGGTGTTATGTTATTGGTTATTGTATATATGTGAATAGTGTTAATATCTTGCTTTTTGCTTTATTTGCTAGTTGTAGAATTTTGTTTCTTTTGTTTCCTATTAGCTTTTGTTTTTATTTTATCTTTTCACCATGAATTCTCATTTTGGCTATGAGTGTGATTACAACTATGTTGTAGGTGATGGGAGCTACAATGAAGAGGTGTATCAAGGATGGGACAACCAAAGGTGGGAGGAGTCATATGCATATGATCAATCCCCATGGCAACAACCTCCACCAATGCACTATGAAGAAGAGCCATTCTATGATGCATACCAATCCAATGGCTATGGTGAATCTCCTTGTGACTTTCAAGAACCACCACCATATGCCCATGAGCCATACCCTCAACATAACCTTCAACCACACTCACAAGCCTATTTTCAACAAACACCTCCATATGACCATGATCCTTACCTACCATACCAACCTCCTTTTGAACCATATGAGCCATACATGGAACCACAATTCCAAGATTACTACTCCCAAGAACCACTTCAATACACACCACCACCTCACCAAGAAGAACCACCTTCCTATAATGAACCCTTTCTCCAAGACAATGAACCCTCTTATCCACCCCAATCCTCAATGGATGAAACCCTCGGTGTTCTTCTTCAAGGACAAGAGGAGATGACAAGGGATGTGTAACAATTCATGACCGCCTTGGATGAGGTGGTAAACCGGTTAGCATCCCAATGCTTGAACACTCAAGGGACTCCCATGGCTACATGTGGAGAAACAAATGAAGAGCATAACATGAAGGAGAGATTGGTGGAGAACGAGGGAAGTTGCTTTGTATTGGAACAATTGGAGGAAGCTATAATTGTTGAAGAAGAGGAAGAATTGGTTGAAGACTTAGGAGATGCGGAGCTTCCATGGGAAGATAGAGTTGAAGAAAACCCCTCCAAGATGATTGAAATTGATGCTAGGGAGGAAAGTGCACACCTTCCAAGGCATATCCCATATGAAGACTTGGATGGGATAGAGAAAGAATTGAGTTCCCTTGGTGATGAAGATCAAGCATCAAGTCTTAGTGGTGAAGAATCCTTTAAGCATGAAGAACCTTCTCCGGTTGGATTTGAAAGCGTTGAGGAGGTAAATTTTTCTCACCCTCCCTATTATGATTTGAGTAAAGGAAAAGGTTTAGATAAAATTGTTGAACAAAGGATTGAGATTAAGAGATCTTGTGAAGAGGTGGAAGTCCCTAGAAATAGAAGAACGAGGGTTGGTTATGCTTTGTCAAGATCTTTGGAAGCATCTTTGCCTAGGTTGTCATCTACCCCTTCACTTGAGTGGGTAAAATTCAATTCTATTAGCTTTATTGTCCCACTTTAGTATGGCTTGCTTGAAACGGATGGTCAACTTAGAATGCTTTGTGGGATGAAGCGTAAGCGAAAGATGTTTCGTGGTTGGCGTTGCAAATCAAGGCTCATTTTGGTTGATACTTCAAGAGTTGAATACAAAGGTGGGAATAGTGCTCAAATAGATGGGTCTAGGAGGATTGTTGGCCACTATATAGAGAATTCACCTTACTTACCACCCGGTTGGACTTATAATGATGATCAACCTCAAGACGGGTGTGAAAACAAAGTGTGGGATCCCGGATTACAAGAAGAGGATCAACTTTGGGAGCCCCAAGCTTGTGAAGAACTCCATCAAGACTTGGCTCAATCCATGAAGCATCTTGGGGCACAATGGAGAACCAAGCATTGGTGGGAGTTCCAAGATGAATACAAGCACAAGCCACCTTGATGAGGAGCTCCCCATAAGTCCAACTTAAGGACAATAAACAAAAGTGCTAGGTGGGAGACAACCCACCATGGTAAAATCCTTTCATTTTCTCTTTTGTATATATTGGTAGAATTAGTTTAATTTCATGTTTTGTTTAGTTAGTTGAGTATGTTTGGTAGTTTAAGTATGTTAAATAAGGTTTTGTGGTGTTTTGGTAGCTGTTTGGAGGTTTGGAATGCTTGGATTGGTGCAAAAACATAGAAAAAAATTTTTGAAAAACAGAGCACCATCCACGCGTACGCGTACATGGCGCGTACGCGCACTTCCAGCATTTTCGACCATCTACGCGCGCGCGCCATGCGTGCGTACGCGTGGATTGAGTAGTTCCAACCTCCATACATTTTCCAGAGAGTTGTGCCTGCGCCGCGCCAACATTGTGCCTTTGGCACAAACCTATTTGCGCGCGTGCACATGACGCGTACGCGTCACTCTCGAAATAAGCCATCCGCGCGCGCGCGGCATGCGCGCGTACACGCGGATTTCCTTCCTTCACCACATTTCTTTTCTGCTCCTCTTTCTATTTCTTTCCTTCTCCTTTCTCCTACCCCCCATCCAACACTTCCAAACACCATTGACAACCATTTATTTTAGTTAACAAATTAGTTAGTTAGTTAGTTGATTAGTTAGTTTTAGTTTAGTTTTCATTTTATTTTCTCTCTTTTCATCATAAGTGTTGGAGTATTGACTTTGTTTACTATACATTGCTATATCCCTTATTGCCTAAATGCTATTTTAGCATGAATGTTTTTAGATAATCTTTGTTGGATTCTATGATTGAGGTTATATTTTGTTACTTGGTTTTGAGTTCTTCATGCTTACCTTTTGAAAAATACCAAGTGATGAGAATTGTCTTCGAGCTTATAACTCTTTTGAATTGCATGTTGTAGCTAGCCACCATGTGATTTGGAACCGTATTCTTTGATTAGGCAACCTCTTGATGGATGATGTTGTGCATTTACCTTAATGCATTGTATTTCATGATTATATCCATCCATATGTTTGACTTGAATGCTTTCATGCTTCTCTAATGCTTGTCTTACCTTACAAGTTCACTTAAAGCATCTCAAGCACACTAGGATAAGTGAAGTGCATGCTTCTTTTGTGACATAGCTTTTATGCTAATGTGTATTCTAAACCGCGCAATTTAGAATTCACACACCTAATATTTCTTAATGTCACACTAATTCACTCACCTCATTCTAGTGATTTACCTCATTCCAACAATGTATGCTTCCTTGCTTTTATATCTTCTCATCTTATGGTGTTATATTTTTGTTTTTCATAACGAATGCACCACAAGCAACCATGGAAGCGGAAGAAAGAACACATAGCAATCCGGAGAGTCGTCGTACCCAATTGCTCATCTTTGAGTGCACCGAGGACGGTGCAAACTTTTAAGTGTGGGGAGGTCGTCCGACCGATCGGCGATTTTGGGTGACAAATTTCTAATCCCAACACTTTTGCATTTCATTTTAGGATTTTAGGATTTTTACTTGCATTTTCTTATTTTTGCATATGTATACACAATAAGCTTAGTCAAGATAATGAGAATTTTTCAAGATTTCTATCTATAGGGCATGTCAATTGATTTGAGTGAAAACTTTTCATAGAACTTGCTTGAATTATATATATTGTGGAACATGTTTTGAGCTAAGAACACAAGCTTGTGAGATTTGAGCCTAACGGTGTGGTTACATCTTATAACCACTTATTTTTCCTTCTTGTGTGCATTATTCTCTTTCCATGATTGTAATCCTTGATTTGTTTGATTTTTTATGTCCATTATTTTGTGTATTCATGCATTTATATGATTGAGGCCATCATTTCATTAGCTCACTTACCAAAATGGCCTTACCTTCTATCTTCCTTTGTTAGCCAAATTTGAGCCTACGCTTAACCCACTTATTCTTATTTTAGCACATTACAAGCCTTAAAGTGAAAAACAATAATTGTCCCTTAATTTGGATCTTTAATTAGCTTAGGCTAGTGTGTGTGAGTATCATTCAAGTGTGGGAACCTTGGGACATTGGGTGAATAAAAGGGTATTTTGTATTGTTATTGAAAATATTGGGAATTGGGTACATACTCATGCATTGATCAAATGTAAAACCTTATGCATTGAGGTTCTTGTATATAAAAAGAAAAAAAATAAGAAAAACAAAAGAAAAAGAAATAAAAGTGAAAAAGAAAAACAATATGGAAAAGAAAAAAAAATAGAAAAAGAAAGAAAAAAAGAATAAAAATAATAAAAAGGGGACAAAATGCCCCAAAGTGAAGCTCAATAAGATCAATGCATAAGTGCTGTGAAATGAAAAGAAAATGCATGAGTATGTGAAAAAGTGAGAAAATGGGTAGTTAGATTAGAACTTAATTGTATAGGATGTCATAGGTTAGGTGGGAAGTTTAAGCTTATCAAAGATTCAAATTTCAAGCTCACTTGACCAAATATGCATCCTACCTTGACCCTGGCCCCATTACAACCAATGAAAAGACCTCATGATACTTGTATGCATGCATGAAATAAATGTTGATTGTTAGAAGAAAAACAAATCTTGGAAAGCATGAAATAGAGGAGAATTGAGTGAATCAACCCTAAACACTTGAGCGAATAGAGTGCAAACACATCCGGTGAGGGTTTGATGCTCAATTACATGTTTTCACCTATGATCATCATTCTTCATGCAAGCTTGTAAAAATATTTAATAACTCAATTCAATTGTGGATTAGACTTGCTAGTCCTTAGCCCTTGTGCATATATGTTTCTTGGGAATTGATTTATTTTGACCAAGCACTTGCATTCATTTAGATAGTTGCATATAGGTAGATTGCATTTAGTTAGTTTCCATTGAATAAATGCCATACCCTTACTTCATTCTTGGTTTAAGCATGAGGACATGCTTGGTTTAAGTGTGGGGAGGTTGACAAACCCCAATTTGACGGTTTGTTTTGTATTGATTTTTGGGGATTTTATCACCTTTTACCCATATTTATTCAAGAAATAGCATGATTTTGTATATTCTCCTTTAATTGTGCTTGAATGTGAAAACATGCTTTTTAGGACTCAAAATAGCTAAATTTAATTCACCTTGATTCTATTAGATGCCTTGATATATTTGTTAAGTGATTTAAGGTTTAGGAGGCAAAGATTGGATCAAGGGAATGAAGAAAGAAAGCATGAAAAGTTGGAGAACTCATGAAGAAATGGAAGAGCCGGAAAGCTGTCAAGCCGACCTCTTCGCACTTAATCGGCCATAACTTGAGCTACAGAGGTCCAAATGATGCGGTTCCAGTTGGGTTGGAAAGCTAACATCCGGGGCTTCGAAACGATATAAGATTTGCCATAGTTGCTACACGTATGGTGGCGCGCACGCGCAAAGTACGCGCACGCGCCGTTGCTGCCACCTAGTTCACTTAAAGCAAAACGTGGCCAACGAATTCTAAAGCCTTGTGGGCCCAATCCAACTCATTTCTGATGCTATTTAACCCAAGGAGTGAAGAGGGAAAGGGGGGTTAGTTACCATTAGTTTAGTTTTAGCTTAGTTTAGTAGTGAGAGTTAGTTTCTAGAGAGAGAAGCTCTCACTTCTCTCTAGAATTAGGATTAGGTTTAGTTCAATAATCTTAGATCTAGGTTTTAATCTTTGCTTTCTTCCACTTCTATCTCTCAATTCTTTGTTGTTACATTCATTCTTCTTCCATTCTTTAGTTGTAATTTCCTTTATGTTGCTCTTATATTTTGTTGTAGATCTACTATTGTTCCTTCCATTTTCTTTCAATTCAATAAGAGGTAATTCATAATAATTGTTCTTCTTTGCTTTTCTATCGTTGATCTCTTGCCTTTGTAGTTGTAGATTCCTTTAATTCTTGCAATTAATAATGTTTACTTCTATTGCACTCTATGTGTTTGTTGAAATGCTTCTTCTAGATATAGTGTAGATTTTGTTCCTCTTGGCCTAGGTAGAGTAATTAGTGACACTTGAGTTATCTAATTCCTTTGTTGATTGATAATTGGAGAGATTGCTAATTGGTTTGGAGTGCACTAAAGCTAGTCTTTCCTTGGGAGTTGGCTAGGACTTGTGGCTCAAGTCAATTCATCCACTTGACTTTCCTTTAATTAGTAAGGGTTAACTAAGTGGTAGCAATGAACAATTCTCATCACAATTGAGAAGGATAACTAGGATAGGACTTCTAGTTCTTACACCTTACCAAGAGCCTTTTTAGTTGTTAGTTTATTTTCATTGTCATTTACATTTCATGTCTCTTATCCCAAAACCCCAAAATACAATCCATAACCAATAACAAGACACTTCATTGTAATTCCTAGGGAGAACGACCCGAGGTTTAAATACTTCGGTTTATAGAATTTAGGGGTTTGTTACTTGTGACAAACAAATTTTTGTATGAAAGGATTATTGTTGGTTTAGAAACTATACTTGCAACGAGAATTCATTTGTGAAATTCTATACCATCAAAAATCCAATCATCACCATCCCCCCTAAATAGTTAGCCTAGCTCCGCCCCTGGGATGAGAGGGAAGAAAGGAAAGAGATACGGACGGGGTGGGGGTTTGGGGGGTTTATTTTTGTTTTTTAATATTATTTTTATTAATTTTAAGGGTAATTTGGTCAAAAAAATAAAATTAAATTAGAAAAAGACAATTTTATAACGTTTTGTAATATTGAGGATGATTTTAATAAGGAAAAAAGTCAGGAACGATTTTGATTTTCACCCAAGACGTTAGGAACGAAAAAAGTACTTAACCCCTCAATTAATTATGAAAGTTTAAGTTGATTCAGTGAGAGGGATTTAGGAATTAGGATTTATGATTTAGGATATAAAATTTAGTAGGATTTATGGTTAAAGATTTAGGATTTGTTGTATATGTATTAGGTTTATGATTAGGATTTTAGATTTATGATTAGGATATAGATGTAGGATTAGGGTTTTAAGTTTACGTTTTAGGGTTTAGGGTTTAAGATTTAGGAGTTAGAGTTTAAAGTTTAGTGCTTAGGATTTATAGTTGAGGATTTAGGAGTTAAGATTTAGAGTTTATGGTTTAGAATTGAGGGTTTAGGATTTCAGATTTAAGTTTTAGGGTATATAGTTTAAGGTTTATGGTTTACGGATTTTGGGTTAGGGTAGAATTTAAAGTTTATAGTGTAGGATTTAGGAGTTAGGGTTTAGCATTTATGATTTAGGATTGAAGGTTTAGGTTATAGGATTTATGATTTGTGGATTATGGATTAGGGTTTAGGGTTTATATTTAGAGTGTAAGATTTAGAGTGTAGGATTTAAGATTTATGATTTAGGGTTTATGATTTAGCATTAATATGAAAGAATAGTTTGATTTTTTTTCTGATACATATAAAAAAGAATATTATTTTGAAAAACAGAATAAAAACACATTATTTATGAAATTAGAATTATCTTTTTACATTTCATGCATTTTGGTCGACTAAAAGGAAACTATGTTACTTCATGTAGTGATTAGTAAAACCTCTCGTCAACCATCCAGTTCGCTGAATAAATAGATGAATTGAGTGTTCTGCAGGCTAGTTTGATATATTTTGATACTTTTACAATCATATTGGTATATTTTTATTTTTTCAATTAATTTGATCTTTCAAGTAATCAAAACAGTTTAAAAAATATGAAATTTTTAAATATAAATTTAAATATATATAATTCAAATCAATGAGTAAAGTTAGTTTGTTAAGAATAGTGGTTTGAAGTAGTTAATTTTTTTGAAAACTAAATAAATATAATTAATTCTATGAGTATAATATTAAGAGAATATTTTTATATTAAATTAAATTAAATTATTAATTTAAATTATATTTAGTTAAAAAATTATATTCTAGTAAATAATTTTTTTATGGAAATAATAAATTTGTTTATTAATATAAAAATTACAAAAATAATTATTTTTATTTATGATAGTTGATGATACTGTTTATAATATATTTTTGTTATTATTATTATTATCATTATTTACTTTTATTCTTTATATCATTATTTTTTGTTATTATTATTATTATAACAAAATTTTCATAGTACAATTTTTTTTTCAAACTATGTATTGCATAATCTAAATAGCGTGCTCTTTCATATTAGTGATGGATGATGGGTCTAGGGCCGGTCCCGAACACTTTAGAGGCTAATTTGGTGTGATTTCATCGAGTTTAGGGCCGGGTATGGGTCTCAAAAATAGACCCGGTCATTATTTCGGGTCGGGTCCGGGCCATAGCTCGGGTCATCCGAAATCGGCCCGATGGCCCGGTCATCATAGATAATTAATATTTTGTGTTATTAGTGATGGATGATGACTATTATTATGTGAAATTTAAGTGTTGTAAACCTTAATATTTTGTGTTATTAGTCATTATATATAAGACTATAAGTTAATATTTTATGTTTAAAATGCATAAGACTTTAGACTAATGCATAATCTTGTGTTATTTGTATTGATTTAAATATTTGGTGTTATTAGGCAATATTAGTATTGATTATGGTTATGCTTTAATTTTAGAGAAGAGTTGGTTCTTATTATATTTTTCTAAGTGAATTTTACCATGTCAAATAATGATTGGAGTCTTGAAAATTTGGATATTTTTACATGCTAACTTACAAGAAGGTATCAAGGTAATATAATGTTAACGGCCCGGTTTTCACCCGGTTTTTACCCGGTATAATCGTGGCCCAAAAGTGTATAGGTTTCATCGGGTCTAGGGTCGAGTTCGGGTCTAACAAATAGGCCCGGTATATATTTCGGGTCGGGTCTGGGTCACATCAAACCCGGTTTCACCCGACCCATGCACACCCCTAGTTTTAATGCTCTTAACTAAGCCTATTTCATGGATTAAATTACCTAAACAAACATGATAGATTATTGTCTTCCAACTACTATGCATCAATCGTTGTCGCCCACTATAGCTACAAGCACACAACGCGTCAAAACCTCCTTCATGCTACCTCATTTCAGCATGTACTGAAAAAAAATACTTTTAGCACGGTAGCATAATCCATGCGGATATCTTGAAGCAGGAGGATCCGGCAATGATTGATTGATGCAATAGAATTGGCCTAGAATTGTGGACCCAACATTGGTATGGCGGTTGAAGATATGGTCATATGACAACAAATATATTGAATGTCTTAGTGTCGTCTTGAAAGGTACACATAACCTACCAATGGCATCACTAGTGAAGTCAGTATATGGGCATTTGGCTAAGCTTTTGTGAGAAAAGAAAAGGAAGTAGAGTTGCAACTCGGAACTGGACAAGAATTTTGTCACACATTAGTTAAGGCAATTGAGAAGAGCCTACAGGCCTCAAGAAATGTACAAGTGGATCTATATAATAGAGGTAGCTATGAATTTTTTGTGGATGAGATTACACCGAGAAGGGTAGAATTGCTTTTAGTAATTGTTGTGTTTCACTATCGGGGCAAATTTGTGACTGTGGTTACTTTTAAGCCCTTCATTATGCATGTCGTCACGTGCTTGCAGCCTGTTCATATTGTAAACTGGAATAGAGGATTTATGTTGATGGCGTGTATCAGGTCAATACTATGTTCAATGTTTACAAGATGGGTTTTTTCTCAACAGATCCATGATGATTTGTTGCTCCCGTACGAGAGTCCTCAGGTTATCCCTGATCTAGGCATGATGCGAGCTTCAGTTGGTCATCTATAATAAATAGCATGGATGATGCTAACCAAGATTGCTCAAAATGATGTGGTTTGTGCAGGCTTCCTAGTCACACAAGGAGACAGCATCCTCAGTGACAGGGTGCTTTGGGTTCTCACAAAGGGAGCGATGTGTAGACTTAGTTTGGTGTATTATTTTCATGTTAGTTTCGTTTGTTAGTTTCATTTGTTAGTTTCCTTTCATATTTCTGTTATGCTCTAGCAATTTGCATCGTTTGTATTCCTATTTTCATGTTGCACTTTTTGTGTTATGTAACTTTTCTTTATCAATGACGTTATTTATGTTGTTAGTGACTTCATGGTTTTTCCATGTTATTTTACTTAGTAATTATGTGGTTTTCTAGTTGTTTTCTTTATTTACGCATACAACTCAAGTTGAATTTAACTCAAAAGTACCATGCATATCAAAAGAAAATACAAGACGAAAGAATTGCAACATAGCTCAAGAGTAACAAATGAACTACAATCTCACAATTAATGAAAATTAGCATAAAAGTAAATAAAGACATGCAAGTATGATCAAGAAAAATAAAAACTATAAATTATGGTTGGAACCAGATATAGAATTTCAAACTTACATCATCTATAGTCAACTTGTCGAGTTTATACCATGTAGTAATGACTCTAGGACCCTTCTCATCTGACGAGGGCTGGAACCTATCCCACCTGAAAGATACATGATGATAACCATTAGACTTAGGAAATAAAATACAATAAACTATTGCAAAATGAATCTCATTCTTAAAAACTACCCACCTTGATGCAAGCGGCCAAAGAATCGTGTCAAACCCTCTAGGGCGGAACGTAAGGAAGCGCAAAAAAAAATTCAAGGTTATAGTAATGTTAGTAGTCCAAGTAAGTTCTTCACATTCCGGTTAGCAATCCTTCATAAATACCTGTACAATCAGGACAAAGTGGCTGATTCGCAACTATATTTTCTAAAACCGTCAAGGTCAGCAACATAAGGCAACCACCTTAGATGAACTCTAGCACTAGACTTGTCCCTGAAAAGTATCATAGGCAACAACGTCATAATGTAACCCCGTGCATAAACCCACACAGTATCTTCTATTGCATTAGGGGGCATGACCTTGAACTTGTTCTGGAACTAGGCATATGATACTATGAACTCATCAATGCATTCATCGAGTGGCTGCTCACCAAATAAATCTTGGAATCATACTCATGCTGGCTTTCCCTTTCTATCAACTGTTCAAAGTTACTCAGACATCCACTAACTGCATGTCCATCTATAGGGAGGTTAAACTGATATGCCATATCCTGTAAAGATATCATGCACTGCCCAAAAGACATGTGAAACGAATGTGTTTCGGATCGCCATGGCTCCACAAATGCATTAATTAGCATCTCATCAAATTTAAACCAATAATCATTTAGCTGGTAACATGATATAACCCAACACTCTCTAAATAAGGCACAATACGATCATCCATTATCATTTTTGTTGCCTACAAACACTCCTTACACATCAAGAAAAATAATGCTCCTTACACATCAAGAAAAACAATTCATAATAGAAACAAATAACATATAATAACATAAATTAAGAAAAATCTATAAACTAAATTATTAATATACAATAACTCAATTAGAAGCCTTTGTTATTATCCTTGATATTTAACGTGAGATTCATAACATAACTCTAACATATATCATATTCATGTAATCACAAAATTCTAAACCTATGATCCAACCAAAATACCAATCTTTGATCCAAAACAAATAACTAATTTAAGTTCATCATGAACAACCTCTAACAAAGAAAGCGAAAAAGCCTTCATTATTATCTCTAATATTAAACGTCAAATTCATAATTTAACAACTCTAACATATATCATATTCATGCAATGACAAAATTTTAAACCTATAATCCGAACAAAATACCAATATCCAAAACAAATAACTAACTTAATTTCATCATGAACAATCTCTAGCAAAAATAAAACACTACACATCAATTACCAATCATTAATGTAATATCTAACTATTATACATTATAAAGAGGAGTGCTAGGGGCAGCAAATTTTGTGATTTATAACCATCAATTAGTCATTATTAGTATTTTTAACAAGTATAATTACCTGTGACATACACGTGATAAGATTGAAATTATAATTTTAAATTATTTTTTTAAAATTAATTTGAATTATAATAATTTGATTAATAAAAAAGTAATATGTTATGTATTATTTTTTTTTAATTTAGTATTAATTAGATTAACTCTAAAATAGTTATTAATCGGTTTTAATAATCTACTTTTTTCAATAAATTAGACATATATACTAAATGTGATCATAAATAATATAGTAATAGTTAAATCCACCAATAAATATATTAGTTATTATCACACTATAAAATAAATTAAATATAAAGGCTATTAGCACTTATAAATCTATAAAATCGCACTATCTTTGTTCGCGTGCAAGGATTTACTTATCAAATAAACTTAAAATATGAACAAAAAATATTTATAAATTGGACCTAGCATCACTTGAAAGAAGAATAATGGAAAATAATCAACTTACCTTATCATCCATGAGAACAATTTCTATGTAAGTCGTCTTGTTATTGTCAAAATTGGATGAGACTTTCCATAATTTTATATATTAATTTTGTTAAATAATTCTCTCTCTCTCTCTCTCTCTCTCTCTCTCTCTCTCTCTCTCTCTCTCTCTCTCTCTCTCTATATATATATATATATATATTATGATAGGTTTTCTTAATATATATACATATACATAAATAAAAAAATATATGAATTATATTTTTTTAAACTCTATGTTACCGGTTATTAAAAATATTAAAATATATGAATCAAAAATATTTATAAAATGGATCTAACATCACTTGAAAGAATCATGGAAAATAATCAACTTACCTTACTATCCATGAGAACCATTTCTATGTAAGTTGTCTTGTTCTTGTCAAATTTGGATAGAACTTTCTATAACCTTATATATTAATTTTGTTACATATATATATATATATATATATATATATATATTAAACGGTAGTTTTTCTTAATATATACACATATACATAAATAAAAAAATATGTGAATTATATTACGGTAGTTTTTCTTAATATATATACATATACATAAATAAAAAATATGTGAATTATATTTTGTTAAACTCTATGTTACCGGTTATTAAAAACATCTAAATCACATATATTAATTATTTTTTTGTTATAATTATTTCATTTTATATATATGATTATTTTATTCTACAATCGTGCAATAATTTTTTATTTTTTATATCTATATATATTCCTCAATTCCGACTCCATTCATACGCATATTAACAGTTTTTTCCTAATAGCAGTGATATTTTAATTTTTTATTTTCCTTTTTTTCACGTATCTTTCTTTTTTTTTAAATAATGATGTTTTAATATTTTTTCTTTTTTTAAATATATTTTTCTTAATAATTACATTACTAATCTGAAATATAAAATGAGAAAGAAAATAAACTTAAAAATAAAAAAAAAATTATATTAAAAAATATAAAAATAATATATTCAAAAAGAATAGTAGTAATATATAAATTGAGTCAACAATTTAAATTTCTCAAAAACTAATTTAATCAAATATCAATATTAGAAATAAATTACTTAAATAATATTTAATCTATTCTAGTCCTTAGACACGTATAGATTAGAGTCATTCTCGTAATGACAACGAACTAAAACAACATCGTAAGTTCGAACATTTGGAATTCGTGCAAATTCAGACCATTTCTTTGTTCTTTGAAAACCTTCTGTATCCCTGATAGAGTTGAATCGAAATTCTTTTTATGGAAAAAGAGTTACGGAGATGGCTTTGATGTGTTGGAGACCAAAATCCGGAAGTCACTATTTATATTTGAGTGTCACACCCATGAAACCCGAAAGACCAAATAAAATAGTATCTCTGGTTTTATTCTCATTTAATTCTAAATCAAAAGTAATAATGACTTATTTAATTCAGCATTTATGATAATAAATGAGATGACCATTATATAAGTCATTTAATATAAAATAGCTTAATTTACGATTATAATTAATATATGTATTGCTCATAAATTAGAAAATAATAATTTCGTAACAAAATATCATTCAATTTGAATTACAATTAATTGATTGATAAAAATTATAATAAATTGTATGATATTTAAAAAATTAACCAAATCAATTAGTTGATATAATTAATTTATTATAATAAAAATGAATTTAATGAGTTAAAAAAATAAATCAAAAAACACCATCAGAAACATGTTACGACAGTTTTATCATTAAGTGCAGAAATTTAATTTTTACATAATAGAATAGATATTTACAGATTATTATATTAAACACAGATTAAAAAAATACACTAAACAAAATAAAAGTATCAATGGTAAAATATAACCTAAAAAATCACTTAAATTCAAAAAGAACCTGTGATGAATTATAATAAATCTATATATGAGAAGTAAAAGTAAAATAAATAATTAAAAATAAAGTAAAAAGAGCAATTAAAAAAAACAAAAGAAGATAGAAAAGATAATGTGTGGAATAGATAAAAAATGTATTGTAATAGAAGATTAATATAATTAATTAATACAAAGGATGAAAGAAAAAAAAATCAAAATACGATCTTATTAAAAAAATTTAAAAAAATATTTTAAAAAAGAACCTATTAATCAACTTTTATAAAAATATTACAAAAAATTTAAATTATCTTTAAATAAAATAATAATACCCTTAAGAATTATTAATCAAAATAAATAAAAAAATTAATATAAAACAAAATCATAAAAAAATGTTAGCAAAATTAAGATAAAAAACAAAAATAAAAAATTACAAATATTTCATTTGAAGTACAAAATAAAAAAAGAGAAAAGGAATATATAAAATAATAAGATAATAATTTGAATTAATTGAGTTCATTTATTTCATTGCTTTATATATTATTTATTAAATAATTTAATATTTATCTCGATCATAATAAATTAGTTATAATTAATTTGGTTTAATGAATCAAACAAAATTTCAAATAAATTAGTTATATTTATCTCACCGCCTCTCATTGCACCGCCATCATCACCTTTCGTTGTGTCTGAGAATGCACTTCTTTCTCCTTTCAAATTTCTTCTCGCCAAGCTGTGCTGTGAAAGTGAAAATGGAGGATTCAATACAATGAGAATAAATCGCAAATGAGTATTGTGATTCTCTAGTTCGCATAAATTGTCTCTCTCCTTTCAGCTTTATGGGAACGAGTAAATCATTCCAAACTTTTGTAGGTTACAATAACACTTGAATCATCCCAGACCTTTGCGTTTTGAGCTTTAAAGCGTTACATACTACACCCTGGCATGATTTATATTCATCTTTGCACGCTCAATATCGTGGGACGAATTATATGCTTCTTAAAAATGAATTTCAAGTATAAATTGTCCTAAGGTGCCATCTTTTACTAATTAACGTAAAGCTCAGTTAACTGGGACGATTTATATAAATATAGAAAAAGGAGATTTACGTATCAGAAATTGATTTAGAGGATTCATGTAATATTGAATCTCTTTTAGCGAAATAAAAACTAGGCTTTTTTGATAACTTTGAGTACTATAAAAATAATTTGCACATATAATAAGTTAGTGACTTAAATGAATATTAATTTAAAAAAATTCATCATCATCACAGTTTTAACTGCGATATTCGAACAGTCATTATATTTTTCTTAGTTCAATTTGACAAAAATAAACTTTTAAAATTTATTTTTCCCATTGGTAGAGCTTTTCAATGGCAATGGGGCCATGCCCCCTCCCCCCACCCCGAAAATGTTTTCTAGCGAAATGAGAACTTTTTCAAAAGTGATGATAAGCTCATTTAGTTGCAATTCTTCTATGCAAAGTCAATTAGATGCATTTGATACTCACATAACCCAATCACATAGTACTTTTTTTTTTATTATGGTACTTTTTTTTATCTTTTTTTTTTTAAGATAGATTGGACCATCCTTAATCCTAGATATTATAACACATTTATACTATACATTCATCCACACAACACTAAAGAATTCATATTCAACACTTTATGCATTTGCCAAAGTTTGAACTCAAATACAACATATTAAAAGGTATATAAGTTTACCAATTGAGTTAGGTCTCAGCTGCAGGTACGTTTTTATCTTAAATTTAACATAATGGCCTTGGATTTTGGGTCGGATATTTTAGCATAATGGTTTTAGACTTTTGTTATTTGGCATGTTATAGTAATGGACATTGATTAATTGCTTAATTTTTTTTTTTCAATTTAATTTAATGTTATTTTATGTTTTATTAATTTTTAAATTAATTTTTTAGATACAAAATTAAAATATTTGATAAGTATTGATGTTATTATATTTAAAGTTTTAATCTTTTAAGTTTTAAACAATTATAATTTCATGTATCATTTTTGAAAATTAGATAATCTTTTATCCATTTAATTTAATATTCTTTTATATTTTATTAGTTCCTTAATTTAATTTTTTATTAGTAAAAAAATTCAAATATTTAATAAGTATACATTTTAATGTTCAAGAAGAAAAAAGTATGTTTTCTACGATATCAACATCTATTAATGATTTCACTACTTCAAAAAATCATAAAAAAAATAATCTGATACAATTTTTAAAAGTTCAAAAGATCATATCTAATGAGTTTGATATTAATTTTTTGGAATGAAATCCTAAAAATAATTTTAAAACAATATCTGCCAAACAGAAAAAAATAAAATTGAAAGAGTTTATCTTAAATGAGATCTATATCAAAAGTATTTAAATAATTATTCTTTATTTAGTACAAAGTAGTTGTATTAAGTTTTTGTTTTGAAGTCTTGAAGTCTTAGCACAAAGTCTCAGTCTTACTATATATAGGTTTAGCTCATGAGTGAAAATTAAGTATTTGATGTACAATTATAACATCAACTTTTCAATACAATTTTACTTATTCAAATTCTTTCTTTGTTTTCTATAGTTCATTTTTGTTTTCTTTCTTCTTCTTCTTCTTAATAATTTGTAATTCAAGAAACTTCACACGGTATCACAAGCTTGAGATCTTTGGTACCTTTTTCAATGGCGTTTATCATTGCTGATCAATCTGCAACCTCTAAACCTCTTCTCTACCCAATTTTAGATAAGCTGACTAAAGATAACTTTGTTACATGGTAGCAACAAGCCTTTTATGTAATTCTTAGTCAGAATTTCCAAGATCATATTCAACTTGCTGCACAACCACCTTAGTTTGCAACACATGCTGATTGAGTTGCAGGCACAATTTTCAAAACATACACAGATTAGAATCTTTAGGATTACAATTTGGGTTCATGGCTTTTAGAATCTATGGATATTTATTTTAGAAATAGTATGGTGCATCATAAGTTAGCCTTTGAAATTGGGAGAAATTACAAGCTCATTTTGCTGCTTCTACTAAAATCAAGTGCAAGCAGTTCAAGCCTCCACTCAAGAACATCAAGAAATTGAATTTTTCTACTTCTGAGTATTTGGCCAAGATCAAGAAGATTGTGGACTCATTAGTAGCTATTGGTTCTCTAATCTCTACTGATGATCATATAGAAGCTTTGTGTGATGAATTCATTGAAGAATTAAAATCTGACATGTATACCATTGGAGAAGAAGAAGCTCTTCTCATCTCTCATGATGATATGTTGGACAAGTTCAAGCGCAATTCTGCTACTACAGCTCAAGTTAATCTTGCTCAATCATTTGCATAAGTTCCAAATGCTTTGTTTTTTTTGTTGCCCACGGTATCCCCTAACCTGACAAGGACTAATCCGTCGCGGATTTGAACTCTATTTAAGGGTTTGCCACTGGCCAATGGGTTGCTGCATGCACAAAATAGGATTCAAACTCCCGAAACGTACTTAAATAGACGAGTGAGCTGACCACTCGACCAACCCAAGTTGGTTAAGTTTCAAATGCCTTTAGTAGAGAAAATTTTGCTAGTAGGAGAGGAAGAGGAGAAATATTTAATAGAGGAGGTTGAAAGACTTAAAACACTTTCAATTCTGCATCTTCATAAATTTCAAATGCTCATTCTTCTTCAAATTCTTTTCACCAACCAACCTCATACCTAACCACACCATCCACCATCTCAGAAGCATAATGGTTTTCAAATTTAGGTGCCTCACACCATTTAACTAATGATCCATCAAATCTTTACTCCTCTACTAATTATAATGGTCTTGATAAACTATATGTTGCCGATTTCACAAGTCTTTAAATTTCAAAAATTGACATGACATTTCTGACAAACTCTCATACAAATAACACTTTTGTTCTTAAAAATGTGTTTCATATTTCAAAGATCACCAAGAATTTAATTAATGTGTCTTAATTTTGTTTGGATAATAATGTTTATTTTGAGTTTCACCCTTTTAATTGTCTTGTGAAATCACAGGTTACCCAAGAGATCCTTTAACAGGGATATTTTAGGAATGACCTCTATTAGTTTCAAGACCTTTTTTTACATAAATTTGCTAAAAACATCTTTGCTTATCATGCTTCTCTCACTCATTGTACTTCTTCTAATAAAATCTGGCATCAAAGGTCGGGCTATCCATCAAATGCCATTGTTAAAGCTGTGATACGATATGGTAATGTTCCTACCAATTCCAATAAAATTGAACCTTTCTTTTGTGTTGATTATTGTCTTGCTAAAATGCACACATTACCATTTTCTGATTCTACTACTAAATATCACTCTCTTCTTGAATTAGTATATGTGAATGTGTGGGGTCATACAAATATTATATTAGTTTTGTAGATGCATTTACTCGATTTACATGCTTATATTTGCTGCAATCTAGAGCTCAAGTCCTTCAAGTTCTAGTTTAATTTAAGAACCTTTTTGAAAAACAAATAGGTTGTTCTCTTAAAGCTTTGCAAACTGACAATGCCAGAATTTTTCTCTACTATCTTTAAGTCTTTTTTGTAGGACAATAAAATTCTTCATAGACCTTCTTACCCCTATACTTTCTGTTAATGAACCTTTAGGCACTATGCCAATTTTAGAAATAGAAATTTAGCTACTAAGAACGAATTCATCTTCACATGATTCTACAACAGTTACCTTGAATCAACACCCCATGATAACAAGATTCGAGGCTGGCATTCACAAGCCTAAAGCTCTTCTTGCTGTCTCTCCTGAACTTGATCTTTTGTACAGAATGTTCCTTCTTCCACAAAACAAGCTTTCACATGTCCTTATTGGATCGATGCCATGAAGGAAGAATATACATCCCTTCTAAGAAACAACACTTGGACCCTCACTACACCACCTCCAAACTCTACAATCATTTGTTGTCGATGGGTTTGTGCTATAAAATGAGCTCCAGACAATTCAGTTTTGAAGTCTGAGGCCAGACTTGCGGCCAAGGCTGTCATCAGTAGTGTGGAGTCGATTTTGATAAGATTTTTATTTCTATCATCAAACCTCCAACTTTGTTCTCACGATCATAGTGGTAAAAATCAAATTGGTGATGAACCAATCAGGTTAGTGAATTATTAGTTTATTGGTTTAATTGATAAATTACTAATTAAACCGTTAAAATCGGTCTTACGTAAATAAAAAATTTAAAATAATTAAAAGTCTAAAATTAAAATTTAAAATAAATATCTTCACTAATATTTTAAAAATAATCAAGTTTTAACAAATTATATTTAATAAGTTATAATTCAGTTATCATTAAATAAATATATAAAATTCTAGTATTTTTTTATAATAAAATTTTTTTAATTTTATTTTCATACTAAAGTAATTATTTTTTATTTCAATAAGTAACTAATTAGTTTATATTTATTATACTATTTTTATTAAAAAATAATATTTAATAAATATCATATAATCATAAAAAGAATAATGATATTGTAATTAATAAAAATATTTGATATTTTTATTTATATATTTTTAATAATATTTATATTAATAATATGAATAATAAAAAATATAATTAATTTAAATATAAGTGAATATAAAATTAAAATAATATTAACAAAATTATTGTATATTTTTATTATATAATTAATAATTAACATATAAAATAATAAGAAATAACATAGTTTCGTGACAAGGAAGCATGCAAAAACAGGCAGATCCAGGTTCAAATTATATTTTCAACAATTTTAAAATTTTTTTAGAACGGTTTGGTTGGACCGATTTTAATTGGTTCTCATTGGTTTTGAAAGATTCTCATCGATTTTAATCCTTAAACGGTCATATTACTAGATTGGATCGGTTGAGCGTTTGATTCACCAGTTTTTCGACCGAACGATCTGGTCCGATTCTTACAACACTGCTCATGATTGCTCTATCAAAACGGTGGTGTTTAAGTCAGTTTGACTTCAACTACGCCTTTCTAAATGGAGACTTAACTAAAATAGAGTACATGTAACAACCTTGGGGCTTTAAATCAGCAAATTCTTCACTTGTTTGTAAGCTAAATAGTGTCATTTACTTGGTACACCAAACTCAAAACTACTCTCTCTCAATTTGGCTTTCAACCTACTTGAGCTGATCCTTCTTTGTTCACAAGATTTACTCATTCCTCTATTGTGTTTATGTTAGCCTATGTTGATGACGTAGTTATTACATGAAGTAATACTTAGGAAGTTAATCAATTAATTTTCAATCTTAATTCTTTATTCTCTTAGAAAGATTTAGGCACTCTACATAGATCTTGGTTTAGAAATTAATGAGCTCCCTTACTCTGAGTTACATATTTCTCAATATATGTGAAGAACCATCTTAATAGGGCTGGCATGCTACAATTGAAACCTATGCCAACACCTATGCTGTCCACATTAAAGCTAACCTCTTCTGATTTAGATTTGTTTGAAGATGCTACTCTTTATCACTATAGGAAAGGGCCTCTAATATGCTACTTTAACCCATCCGAAGATTACTTTTGCAGCGAAATCATGTGAACCAGTTACACAAACCTCTTCAACAACATTGGCTAGCTGTCAAGCGAATTCAAACATATCTCTCAGGTGCAATTTCTTAAGGTCTTTATTTAACAGAGTCTTGACTTCAGAATCCTTGCTTTGGCAAATAACCTTGATGATCGAAGATCAACAAGCAGCTACTACATGTTCTTAGGCTCTAATCCAGTAATTTGGTTTAGTAAAATCAAGTTTCAGTGAATAGTTCTCCACAGAGGCTGAATTTTGACGTTTGAAAAATACATCAGCAAATGTTGTTGACTTAAGAATCATCTAAAAGAATTGCACATTCCCCCTCCAATTCCTCCAACGGTGTTTTGTGACCACCTCGGTGCAGTTTATTAGCTGCAAACCTAGTTCTACGTAGTAGAAGTAAACACTTTGAGGTGGTGAATCTTCACTTTACTAGAGATAAAGTCAATAAGAAGCAATTGTTTGTAGTACATATCCCCTCAACCTTACAATTAGTTGGCATCCTCACTACATCCCTCTTTTTTGCAAGCTTTGATCGATTTAGAAGCAAACTCAGAATCCAATCCTTAGATGTCTTGAGTTTGAAGGGGGTTGTTAAGGATATACAAAATCCAAAACAGAAACTGAAAGTAATAGAAAATTTTGAGAGTCTTAAAGATAGTTGTAGTGGTTAATTTTCTATTTTGATGCCTTGAAGTCTTAGTACAAACTCTCAGCCTTATTATATGTAGGTTTAACTTGCGAGTGAAAGTTAAATATTTGATGTACAATTATCGCATAAATTTTTCAATATAATTTCACTAACTTATTCCTGCTCTTCTCTCTATAATTCAATTCTATTTTCTATCTTCTTCTTAAATAACTTGTAATTCAAGAAACTTCACACAAAGTAGTAAGAAATATCATACAAAACTTATTCTTATACTTGGGCTTAATCTAGAGTTTGGTTGTCACATTTATTTTAATGTGCTCTCGTGTTTCATTATGTTTTTTTGCTGATTCTATTGGCACAACTCTTCTAAGAGTTTGTCTCGGTATAGTTTCAATTTTTCTAGGCATTAATCTTGTTGTTCATAAAAAAGAGTTCGAAAAGTATTTCTAAGTCGCATTAACATTTGCCTTATAATTTTTCAAATAGATGTTATTTAATATTAATATTTTTCTAAAGTAAAAACTCAGGTACAGTCAATTTTACATAAAGTTGATAGTCGAAAACAATTAAATAATTTAATTAATTTGGCTAAAATTTTATAAACTTTACCTAAAATTTGCACTTGAGTTTTCAATTTTGCCTTTTTTATGTTTTGTAAGTTATAAAATAATTTAAACTTATAATTAATTAATAATAATTGTATTTTCATATAAATAGTAATATTGAGAATTTTAAAAGCATTTGTTCTCGTATTTTATGATTCTCTTATTTTATTTACCATAAAAAAAGAGAAGAAAAAAAAAAAAAAAAAAAAACAACAGAAAGCCAACGTTGTTCTCTGCATTTTCTCTATTTTTAGCTCAATATTTTTTGGTAGTCCATGTGCGTGCATTCGCTTCCTCGAACGAAACCCTTGTTTTCTGACCTGCTTCTTCTCATTATTATTCTTCTTCTTCCTGTAGCCAAAACGACGCCGTCCCGCTTGGTTCTGCAGACAAACCCTAAAGATTTGAAAACCAGAGAGAGAGAGAGAGAAATTGGCATTTGGCATTGATGGATTGGTGAGTTGAATCGAACAAGAAGATCCAAGTGAGAGTGATCGGTTTGACGCGGTGATGGGTGCTGCGGGTTCCAAGCTCGAGAAGGCTCTCGGTGACCAATTCCCTGAAGGTGAACGTTACTTCGGCCTCGAGAATTTCGGCAACACTTGTTACTGCAACAGCGTTTTGCAGGTCATGAATCCGATTAATTTTCTTCTGTTTGTTCCTTTACTCTGTGTTTTGGTTTGTCACGTTGGAATTCCATCTTACACATGAAAAGCACGATTTTTTCTATCCAGGGAGGTTGATTTAGGCTTCTTTGTTATCTATAGACATTTTGATTCTTCAATGTTCATTAGTGCATATAGATTGTTATAATAGATTGTGAGAGGTTATCGATTAAGGGAAACGGATCCAGGATAATGTATTATTTTTGGTTCAGTTTGATTGAATTTTACCAACGAACAAAAAAGATGTGCATTGACATAAAAGATTAAAACTTTTACTTGTTCATTGGGAGAGGTTATTACTTTTAAAAGGAAATGCGGAGAATCTAATTGAAAGAGAGATAGGGAGATGTTTGAGGTTTGTCATATATCACAGCTTTGGAAGTAAAATTTATGAATTGATGGGAAGAATTCAAGTGACTCTCCATTAATTAAGCAAATGCTTTATATACAAGGTGTTTTCACAGTCTGGAATTTGAGGAATATAACTGACTATCTAACTAACTATAATGGTTTTTCAAATACTAACAAACTATCAAAATACAAGCTTAGTTCCTTGGACTTGTTGAATTTAAGCAGTCCTCTTTTATGGATGCGGAAAAATTGATTTGTCGAAGTTTCTTTTTCTGATGTTTATTATATCCAATGTAGCTATTTGGTTTGCCAATTTGAATTGTCTGCATCCGAGGTACGGTGGCTTAATAGCGAAGCTAATTAACTGTTCTGACTATTTGAAAGGGTACAGTAGCATAATGTCAGCTCGTAGGGCTTTCAGAATAGCCAGGCAGAGATCACTTGGTTTATCTGAACTTTTGGCTTGGTGTAGAGTTATTTTAAACCTGAAAGAATGTTGTTTGGATACTCAATATCTGTTGAGAATTCCCATTTAGATTCCTAATATTTTCTTTAGGTTCTTTGCTGATAAAGTGTACCTCCTTTATACAGGCACTGTACTTCTGTGTCCCATTTCGTGAACAATTGTTAGATTATTATGCAAATAACAAAAGCATGGCGGATGCAGAGGAAAATCTTTTAACTTGCCTAGCTGACTTATTTTCACAGGTAATGACTTAATGAGCGTAGAAAATTCTTGGTCTTTCTTGAATGAAACCACTATATTGATTGACTTGAGCATGATTTAGCATCAGAGGATTTGTATTCTTTTCACTGATTTTAAGAAAGGAACACATGTTGGGGTTACTTGAGTATCATTTGCAATAACAACCTTATACTCCATCAGCATCAACTATTTCTGGGGCCCTCTGTCATGCTATAAAGAAATTCATAATTCATATTCTTAGTAGTTAGAATCAAACTTGAACACCAGGAATTCATATAAAGATTTTTCTTATTTTTGTCTATATGTTGAGGAACAAAAAAAAGCTCCCTGCACACCAAAATAGCCACCAAATATGTGTATATTTACATGTGTTGTTTTATACATTTCAATACATTTTTCATATTTCAACATGTATTCTATACGGATGGCTGAATGGTGACTGAATTTTTGTGTACATATAGCATGGTTGATCGAGAAAACATGCGGTTTTGACCTAGAGAGCTGCATGCATCCGTTCAGTTGTTCCTTATAAAGAACATTGTGTCTATCTGCAGATCTAGTAAAGTTGATTAAGAAATGACCTATGTTTAATTTGTATCCCTAGTTTAACATTTATTGCCATTGGCTGTTTTTCTTCTGAGATATGAGAGATTGGCAGAGGGTTTGCTTCAATATATTTATGGTACATTCTATAGTAAATATGTTTTTGTCTATCTCTACATTTTGTTCATTTCTATTGATATGTAAGGACTTGGTAGATGTGATTGCATCATGCATGCATGTCTAGGTGTGTTTTGTTGGATGCTTCAGTATATAAGCCCTGTGCCTGTGAAATGGACAATTGCTTGAATGCACTTGTCTGCTTCATTTTCACTTAACATACAATTCTTTTGCTGTAGATAAGTTCCCAAAAGAAGAAAACTGGTGTGATTGCTCCCAAAAGATTTGTACAGAGGTTGAAAAAACAAAATGAACTCTTCCGCAGCTATATGCACCAGGTATGTGTTTAGACGGTCAAGAATGAACCAGAAGTCAAAGGATGATTAATCTAGAGATATATATGTGACTGTAAGAACATGGAATGTCATTTTGTGCATACAGGATTTTTGGCTTTTATATTTAAGGAAGACGCCATGCATACTGTGTTCATTTTGTAAATGTCCCTCTTTAGTTGCTTCTGATTAGTTAATCTTAGTAAAGGATGCTGTAATCTCTTTACTCTTTATTATAGTTCTCTAGATATATCACTAGTTAGATCTGGGTTACCCTTGCTAGTCACTTTGTCATTCTTGACAGTAAAATGATTTTAGAGTTATAGTTAAACTTGAAAGCAACATGTTGAACTGGGAATTCTTTTGACTATATCATAAGATGATGACCTGTTAAAATGATCACGGCCAGACATATTTTCCCTCTGTAGAAAAGTAGATAAACATGAAGATCTGTAGTTGAATTGATACATGTTCATGTTTCTATTGGTTAGTATATAGGTTGTGCGAAATGTAATAATTTCAAATCTATATATGGCAGCTAGGCTGCATAATGGCAATTTGATAAGTTCAAACAAGGTTGTGTGCCTCAATTTGTTTATAGACATCTCCTTCCTAATCTTAGTTCTCTACAAGAGCATGGCATTATTTATTTATCAAATGTGATGTTATTTCTCTACTAGACTCAATATACTGTTTGTTGCATGATGTTTCATATTTGTCCTATTCTCTAGGGAAAGTAATTTTAAAGCAGTACTATCATTGTGACTTTATCATTTTGGTAGGATGCCCATGAATTCTTGAACTTTTTGTTGAATGAACTTGTCGACATTTTGGAGAAAGAGGCCCAGTCTGCAAAAGATGATCAAGATCCATTACCGCCTTCTGAAAAGGTTGCAAATGGGCCTATAGCTGGTCCAGTTAATGGCACCAAGAAAGAGCCTTTAGTTACTTGGGTTCATAAAAACTTTCAGGTGACCTTGATCTGCCCATTTAATGTTTTCATTTATTCATGTTGCTTGCTCCAGCAGTGAAAATTATCGTAAATTTGTCTGCAGGGAATACTCACCAATGAGACAAGGTGCCTACAATGCGAAACAGTGACTGCTAGGGATGAAACCTTTTTTGACCTGAGCCTCGACATTGAACAGAACAGTTCAATTACAAGCTGTTTGAAAAACTTCAGTTCAACAGAGACATTAAATGCCGAAGATAAATTTTTTTGTGACAAATGCTGCAGGTATATAGCTTTTCATGGCACAGATTATGTTTAGTATTATGAGAAGAGCATACATGTTATTTGTGTGTGTGTGTGTTGAAAACAGTAGCTGATATTTTTTTTGTGTGAACTCTTCTGAAGGTAAATTGGGAGTTCAACCATTTCCATTTGAGTGCATTGCTGAGTCATGCTACTTCTTGTTTGATCAATTTTTCTGTGTAGAGTTGTTTAAACGGCTTAATTTATTTGGCTCCTTTTGCTAGAAAATAAGTTGGCATCTGTTTTTTGCCTATACCATAAAGTATCCTGGTTTGGGATATATGGTTGTGATCTAACATTATGAGAGAAAAATCAAAGTACCAAACCAAGACAAGTTCACCTTCCTTTGAAAATAGATATTTATCTTAAAGTGTGTAAAATGTAAACATTATCTGCTTTAATTTTGTGTCCTTTTACTGTTCTGGTAATGAAGTTGCAATTTTCCTCTTGTCATGTTAGTTTGCAAGAAGCTCAGAAGAGGATGAAGATAAAGAAACCACCTCAAATCTTGGTCATCCATCTAAAACGGTTTAAGTATATTGAACAGCTTGGCCGCTACAAGAAGTTATCTTACCGGGTTGTCTTCCCCCTTGAGCTGAAGCTGAGTGATACCGTTGAAGATGCAGACATTGAGTATTCTCTGTTTGCAGTAGTTGTCCATGTTGGTAGTGGCCCTAACCATGGCCATTATGTTAGCCTTGTGAAAAGCCATAACCACTGGTTATTTTTTGACGACGAAAATGTTGAGATGATAGATGAGTCAGCCGTTCAGACATTTTTTGGGTCATCACAGGAATATTCCAGTAATACAGACCATGGTTACATTTTGTTCTACGAGAGCACAGCCTCTGGTCACAAGAGTTAGATGGAGGAGTTTTTTTAGATACCTGAATCATTTGAACTTGTCTCTTTTTCCTCTGTCTTCTGTTTATTGTTAATTAATTTTCTTTTTTCTTTTTTTTTTTAAAACCATTTTCCCATTCAACCTGTTTGAGGAGTTGTTATTCATCCTCGATAGGATAAGGGTTGTGAAAATGTATACTTAAATTGATGGAATGTACAGTGGATAGTGGAAGCATGGTTTTTTTTCCCTTCCCACAATAAGAGTAGATAGAGCAGTATATATATGGCAAGAGAGTATTTCACGGACCATGTATTCATGGTATCAAATGTTTAATCGAACATTAGATACACAATTCACAATTCAATGGCAATTTCAACTCATGGTAATTTTTCTGTATTACAATAGTTTGCTAGGGTCTTGTCTCATCAATAAAATCTATCTACCCGGTAATCGTTATCTAGTGACTAGAATGCAGGGATAATAGCTTTATAAGTTTATCCAAAATAAATCGATGCAGGGCTTCAGCTCCATCTCCACTTGGCATCACTTCTCAATTTTAATGCGAAATTATTGAAGCAACTAAAACCAAAACTTACCTATAGATTAAAAATTTATAAAAGAGGGTATCTAGGAACTAAACAAATGAGTTAGTTTACTTTTATCAACATTGCTACTCATCTTTTAAATACTATTCTTCACTCACTCGGCCTTTAAATCTAACATTTTATTATTTTATTTTTTAATTAATCATAATTTTTATTTTTAAGAAACTACTACTATTTTTATTTAATTTAAATTTTATAATCATTATACTTAGCACTATAACAATAGTAACCACCTCTAATTCAAATTTTGTTTGGAGAAGGTGAATATTAAAAAAGAGATAGCGATAGCAGTGGATAATAATAATATCGTGGGATGGATTGAAGGAAGATAACAAGCTGGTTGGAGAGTATAGTCACAATAAAGAATGAAAGATTGGTGAGATGGGAATATGAAGAATAAATTATAGCTTGAAGATGGAATCAGGTGCAAGAAAGATGGGGAGTAATCTTGAGCAACTATCAAGATGCATTTTCGAAAGGTAGAAGTATATTATTGATAATTTCCCTTGTTTGTATGCATTAGGAACTTATCTATGTTGTTGTTTTACATTAGCTGTTTTTCGAATTGTTTCATAATATATCTAAACTAATAAAATAACATAGAAAATATTTTTAGTACACATCTAAAATTCGTTTAAATTTGTGCTTTTTAACATAAATAATTTTTATAATAAGATAACACATAAAATACATTTGGTACACATCCAAAATTCGTTTAAATTCGTGTTTATATTTTTCTTAACATAAATAATTTTTTAACACATCTAAAGTTATAAGATTGCTCACTAAATAATTTTTTAACACATCCGAAACTCATCTAAAAATAATTGTGTTTATTACTCGTTATATAATCATATTGTTATATCGAAAATAATATTTTCGATAAAGATGTTATTGAATTTTTTGACAAGCCAATATTCGACAAGTTAGACTTCGATCATTGTCAAGTGCCAAAATATTTGGATCAACCTCTAAATATATGTTAGAATTAACTTTGGATTGGAGCTAATGGGTACTCCGTTAGGTACTCTCTATTAATTGATTGACGTAATTGTGAAAATTGAAGAGGCAAACTCAATGGAGGTCAGCTGATCGAAGAAGAGGTTACTGGTATGAAAGATGGTAGACAGAAAACTGAATCGAAGGCAAAAGTTTCAATCTTTAAAGTAATTTGTTAGTTGAAAAAAGAAGTGAAGATTAACTACATAGGATTCATCAAAATGGTCAATCGATGAAGGAGAGGATTTTAATCGACTAGGACTCATCAAGAAAGAGTGAAGCAATCGAAGAAGTGAAAAAATTAATAAGTGAAGATGGTTAGTGGCAGTTACAGACGGCACTCAAGGAGAGCGGGAACAGTTATTCAAGGACGTGGAAGTTATATCTGAATTTGATTGAAGACTTCTATAAATACGTGAAAGATCGAAGGAACAATGGTTAGAATCTTTCCAGAGAAAACACTCACACTCACTCACATCCCAGCGACTTTCTGAGTCAGTCAAGAGTCTTTTTCTTTGAAGAGTTCCTTCCATATCTTTACTTTTCATTTAAATTTCCTGCAACTTTTCTTTCCATGCAATTTATCTTCTTTGCAATTTCATTTCGATCCCTTTAAATTCAGCAACTTTTATCCTTTCCAGTCTTTACCTTTCAATTTAGTTTTTATTTTTCCAAACACTTTTCTTTTATTTAATTTGATTTTCCTTTTATTCAAGACATTTAAATTTTATTGTTCACTTTGAATTTCTGCAAAGCTTAGTTCCTTCTTCTTTGTCATTGTCAAAGGCATGAATTTTGATGCAAAATAAAACTGGTACTCACAAAGAGGAGTAGATTTCGCTCACAGACCATTAGATATTGAACCACCTTCGATTTGATAAAAATCGACAAAATAAATTGGCACGCCCAGTGGAACAGTTTTAAAATTTAATTGTGTCAAAATTTGTTGTTTTCAACTGTTGCATTGTGCATGTAGTGTTGATATTTGGTGCATGCGATCAAGAAGTGGTAGAATTGTTACCATGTCTGACGAAGTTTCAAATGGCAATGTAGAAACAAGTAATAATGCCCCAATAATTGCTACACAAATTTCTGCAAATTTGATTCCACATGCAGAGTATAATTCTGGGGAGAATATTGCAGTTGTTAATGCAAGTGTTGGTGGTAGTGGGCGAAATTCACGCTCTTGGATCACCCCAGTGCAGAATCAATCGCAAGTAACCACAGGTTGGCTTCCATTTGGCCTTCCTCCTGGCTATATGCCTCCTAATTCCTATGGGCAGTTATACATTTTCAGTCAGATTTGGAAATGTGCCAGGTACGATTTCTAACCAACTTTCTTTCTCATATCTCGATGTTAATTGAGATTATCAAGTGGGCTCCTTGTCGAATAATTTAGAATCGATGGCTGAGTTTCGACAATATATTGACGGAAGCCATCATGATTTAGTCAACCTGTTGACTCACCATATGACTACTATTCTGAATCCTAGCTGACAATGAGTCAAAATATGATCGACTGGTTAAACAAGTCGAGAGAATTGCTCGAATTGACGATTATGACGAGGGACAGCCTATTCCCCAAGATTTGGTAGTAGACCAGGAGAACGTAGGATATAATGAGGAGAATGTATTTAACAATCCTGAAAGGGAAGAAAATATCCCTTATCTCGGTCGACGAGATCAAAATGTTGATGAAGTTTTGAATAGACTTCACACACAGCGTGGATATCATTATCAGGTGACAAAGATTGTCGAGGATGTCCTCAATGGAATGGGTATCAACGTGAGTCTCATGCATCGACCGTATTTTGTTTCTGCTTTTCCTTCTGCAGTGCAAATGACAGAAGTGTTAATGGGTGTAAAAAATCCTAAAATAATTACAAAATTTGCAGGAGAGGCTGGAGAGTCAACTGTCGAGCATATAATGAAAACCTGAGAATGAAGTTTTTTCCTACTTCATTAACAAAAAATGCTTTCACTTGGTTTTCAAATCTGAGACCCAGTTCGATTTTAACGTGGGAACAATTGGAAAATGCTTTTCATGCTCAATTTTATAGAGCAGAATTAAATGTCTCGTTGATAGATTTGCTTGCAATAGAACGAGATGATGGAGAATCGATAGATGACTATATAATTCGATTAAAAAATGCTCGCAATCGATGTTATATGTCGGTCCCTGAAAGCGAGATCGTCAAAATAGCCATCAAAGGTCTTGGCTTGTATATACGTCGAAAATTACTCAATATGCATTTTCCTGATTTAGCCTATTTGGTTGAGAGAGTTCGACAAGTCGAAAAAATAAAAGAAGAAAAGAAGAAAGAAAGAGAAATGGTTGAATATGAGTTTGTCGAAAACAATATTCAATGATGATAAGTATTTTTGCTTTTGTCCATCTAGCAAAAAAAATCATAAAAAATAATATTTTCGACAAGATATTGTTGAATTCTTCGACAAGCCAATGTTCGACAAATTTGAACTTTATCAAGTTACAGGTACATATTGGAACACTTTAAAAAGAATTGCTACTCTATTAAGGTATGTACAAGTATGTCTGTAAAAAGAAGTTATTGAGAAGCGGTTATTGGCAGTTGTTAGATATAACTGTGGAAAAGAGAAAAATCTTTATTCAACTTTAAAACTTTATAAAGTTGATCAAATTTCAAATAAGAAAAAATTTCTCTGTTCACTTTGGAAATTGTGAAGTTGGAAGTTTTAAAAAAAATTTTGATTATGATATTTTCGAATCATCAAATATGACATCTCTCTAACCACAATGATCCGAGAAGGAAAAGGAAAATTACCATGATCTGGATAATATGTTGTCCTAAAAAATTCGATGAGGTATCGAAAATGAATACGGCTGAAAATATTCAACAAAATGTCGAAGATCCAATAGTTCGACAAACAGCCACTTTGCCTCAAGAGTTCGAAAACAAATACTTGGGGGCATTTCTTATATTCAAGATAATCTTTCTTCGGTAAATTGAAAAAAATTTATTATCCTTGCCTCTTCAAGAATGACATGATGCTTCACCAATATTTTGTCATGTACTACGTGAAAATATTTGTGAAAATTTGTACAATATATGAAATTGATCAAATAATTATTTGGGGCCAGTTTCAAATTGATCAAGCCATTGAAGATCAGTTTCGACAAAGAAGAGCTATTGGGGTTGGATGGATCAAGAATTGGTAAGAGTTTGGTCATGGAGAAAATGAGAGAATATCAACAGCAACAGGCTCGATGCAGTTATTTTGGTCGAAGCCGTGATAGAAATACCATCTTTTTAAGATCGAATTGGTGATAATCAAAGTGGTCGACAGTTGCATCGTGTTCCTTCTACTTCGACTGATTGAGGTAAAGCATATGGATTAACTATGTCGAGAAAATTTTTGAAGAAGAAGACGAAGAAATGACTGGTACCGCTCTCAAAAATATTGAATAATAGTAAGTATTTATATTTTCTTCCTTCTAATCGAAAAAAATAAATACTTAGGGGGTATTTGTTATATCGAAAATAATATTTTCGATAGAGATGTTATTGAATTTTTTGACAAGTCAATGTTCGACAAGTTAGAGTTCGATCATTGCCAAGTACCAAAATATTTGGATCAACCTCCAAATATATGTTAGAATTAACTTTAGATTGGAGCCAATGAGGTACTCCGTTAGGTACTCTCTATTAATCGATTAACGTAAATGTGGAAATCGAAGAGGCAGACTCGATGCAGGTCAGTTGATCGAAGAAGAGGTTACTGGTATCGAAGATGGTAGACAGAAAATCGAATCGAAGGCAAAAGTTTCAATCTCTAAAGCAATTTGTTAGTTGAAAAAAGAAGTGAAGATTAACTACATAGAATTCATCGAGGATGGTCAATCGATGAAGGAGAGGATTTTGATCGACTAGGACTCATCAAGAAAGAGTGAAGCAATCGAAGAAGTGAAAAAAGTTAATAAGTGAAGATGGTTAGTGGCAGTTACAGACGACACTCAAGGAGAGCGAGAACAGTTATTCAAGGATTAACGCACGTGAAAGTTATATCTGAATTTGATTGAAGACTTCTATAAATACGTGAAAGATCGAAAGAACAAAGGTTGGAATCTTTTCAGAGAAAAACACTCACATTCACTCACATCCCAACGACTTTCTAGGTCAGTCAAGAGTATTTTTCTTTGAAGAGTTCCTTTCATATCTTTACTTTTCATTTAAATTCCCTACAACTTTTCTTTCCATGCAATATATCTTCTTTGTAATATCATTTCGATCCCTTTAAATTCAGCAACTTTTATCATTTCCAGTCTTTACCTTTCAATTGTCCTTTATTTTTCCAAACTTTTTCTTTATTTAATTTGATTTCCCTTTTATTCAAGACATTTAAATTTTATTGTTCACTTTGAATTTCTGCAAAGCTTGGTTCCTTCTTCTTCGTCATTGTTAAAGACATGGATTTTGATGCAAAATAAAACTGATACCCACAAAAAGGAGTAAGTTTCGCTCCCAGACCATTTAGATATTGAACCACCTTCGATTTGCTAAAAAGTCAACAAAAAAAATGATTTTGATAGTATTATTTTAATTTAGTTTGTTATTTTTGTTTTATTAGGTTTAAATTTAAATATTCTAAATTCAAGAAGATATGATTTTAAAGTTTAAATATATGAGAGAGAATTGAGACACAATATCTAAAAATAATTATTATAATTATCTTGTTAAATTTTTATAGATAAATAGTTGATTAAAAGATAAATTTTAATAGATACCTAATTGCACTACACTTTTATTTAAACCAAAAAGAACAAAAATTAGGTTTCCTTTTTAATAAAAGTAATTTTATAGTTTGTTTTGTTTTAACTTTTATCAGGTGTGCATCAGTTCTCAATATAAAAGATATATTAAAATAAAATTATTTTAAAAGTTTTTTTTATTGTATTTTATCTCTGTATATTACATCCATCAAGTGTACATCATCAATCACCGAACACCAAGAACGGCGGAATGAAATGAGACTAATGAATATTCCCATATAAGTATAAAAGTACACATCGAGAAACAAGTGCGCAAGTAGCTAGGATAGATAGATTCTGTGCAAATGTAGAACTAATAAGAGCGAAACAAATGAGAGCTATAAAATGTTCGAGGTTGACCCAAGCCTTTCAGATACTAGTAATCAAGCATGGAGGAAGACAAATTTAAATGAAGAGTACTTACAAAATAATATTAATATTAGGGAAGCTCTATGTTGAGGATAGGGATGAACATCCAGAAGTCTAGATCTGATGTGGATGAGTTGTTGGGACGTATGTGAGAGAACAGATTCTGCCAAACGGTGGAATCAGGGACGGATCCAAAAAGTTTAATATAGAGGGGTCGGATTTTAGATAATTTTTTTATTTCATAAAAATAATTAACATATAATTATTAGAGTTAGTTTTTTAAAAGATTTATCAATATATATATAATTATAAATTTGTTTCATAATTTTATTTTTAATATGATAGTTATATAAAAGAAATATAACAATATCAATAGTACATTATAAAATTATAAAGTACCAATAATTTATAGCGTGTTTAGTTAAAAATTATCACATATCTTATTAATTAAAATTAATTCTTTTAAAGATTTTAAAAAAATTGAAAATAAATGATAAATTATTAATTATTTGAAAGACACAATACCTTTATAGAATACAAGATATAAGATATTTTTATAAAAGCTTTTCTTTCAACAACATAAATTTAGAATAAAAATAAGTATTTTTTTTATAAGAAAAGAATATCTAAAGTGTGATTACCAAAATATAACTACGTAAGTTATTATTAATATAATAATATAAATTTTAAATATATTAATATAAAATAAATAAATAATTTTTTTAAATAAATATAGAGATTATTATATAAAAACTAATTTGAAAGTTACTTGAGGGTATGATATTAAATTAGTTAAGTGAAAAATATTAGTGAATTAAATAATTAAGGCATAAATCTATCACATAATGAAAAATAATATATATAAAAATACTAAATTATATAATATTTTTTATTTTTTTAAATACATATCTCATGTATAAATATAGTTTCTAAAAATTTTGGGGCCGAGACCACTACTCGCCCCCTCTAGATCCGTTGTGGAACCCATGTCAAAAGGCTATTAGAATCAGGTGGGTTCAGATAGTATGTCTCTTGTCAGATAATTGAAGATCTAATGAAAGATGGTTAATGCTTAATGGCACGTGCTTTCGTTTTCGGCCAATAGGCTTGGGAAGATGCTATTTTTTTATTTTATATAGGCTGAAGTTTTTGGTCTCGCCAAAAGATGAAGTTATCCCAACATTTTATCATTTTTGTATTCGTATATTGTTGTTTCGGACTACCAAAAAAAAAAATAGTTTGATCAAATATCTATCGTGTTTTTTATTTTTAATCCACACACTTGTTCACTAATTATATTTTATCATTTTTATTTTTTTTAAATAAAGTTTGTTTTCATAAGATATTTAAAATTTTGAAATTATAAATCATAATATCATTATCAAGGTTATTTTCAAAATTGATGAGAAGATATTATCATCATTATGATTAATATTGTGATATTGTTAAGGTGAAGGAGAGGAAAAATTATTATTATTATTATTATTATTATGATTATTATTATTATTATTAAAAGGTTTTGTTCCTATCAATAATTTATTTAAAATTTTTTATGATTGTTATGATTAGTGTGAAATATGCTAAATGTAATGATGAAGTTTACTAGAATAAATTTAATCTTAAAGATTTAATCTTATTAATGTTAGCATGTTTTGGATATTATTATGACTAATTTTTATACAATATGATATATTTTATTGTAGTTATTTTTTATTAAAGGAAATAATAATTTATTTAATTAGTCACTGTTAGTAATTTTTTGAGTAATTTACGTTAATAGATTATTTAGACACTCTTAAAGTCTCAAACTTTTAATTTATTTTTTTTTGTTTTTTGTTAGGAAACTTTTAATCTTTTTGGTAGCAACTTGTTTTGTTGGGTATACCACTTTGAACACTCATGACTTATATAATTATTAGGGGGCAGGGACACCTTCATATTTTGGCCAGCCCAAAAAATTTAGTCTATATATATAAAATAAAAAAAAAAAGTATCCTCCCAAGTTCATTGATCAAAAACAAAAGTTCGTGCCATTAAGTATTAACCATCTTTCATTAGATTTTTAATCATATGACATAAGAGACATACTATTGTGAAATAAATAAGAAAGATGTTCTAAATATAAAATAAAGATATCTAACTAGAAGACTCTAATATTAATATAATTAGCTCAATAAAGATGATTCATATATTTATATATAGTAATAAAAAGAGAGAGAGAAAAACTATCTATAAAGAGAGAGTGATATTTTATTGCTTCTGTGTGTGTTGTACGTAAGGCTATGAAGCCTTATTTATAGCTGTACAAATTAACCTCTATTAAAGATTGGTCTTCAAATTTCTCTCTTGAAAACTTCAGCCTTGTGGAAAAATGGGCATCCACCTAGGTTATCTTATCACAACACTCCCCCTTGGATGACCATTTAGGATAATTGCCTCGTTAAAACCTTACTAAAGAAAAACCCAGTGGGAAAAAATCTGACCAAGGAAAAAAGAGTACAGTCTCCCCCTTTTGCTGACATTATTTTATATCTCGAAATCGGCGCATCCCAATCTGATGTACCAATCTTTCAAAAGAAGATTTTGGGAGTGACTTTGTGAATAAATCTGCCAGATTATCACTTAAGCGGATCTGTTAGACATCAATTGCCCCTTGATTTTGAAGATCATGAGTGAAGAAGAATTTGGGAGAAATATGTTTTGTTCTATCACCTTTGATATATCCGCCTTTAAGTTGAGCAATACATGCTGTATTATCTTCAAACAGGACAGTTGGAGCTATCTTCTGATCAATCAGTCCACATGATGACAGAATATATTGGATCACACTCCTCAGCCAAAAACACTCGCGACTAGCTTCATGTATCGCTAGTATTTCAGCATGATTAGAGGAGGTTGCTGCTATCGTCTGTTTCGTGGACCTCCATGATATAGCTGTTCCACCATATGTAAACAGGTATCCTGTTTGAGATCTCCCTTTATGTGGATCAGACAAGTATCCAGCATCTGCATAACCAACTAGTTATGACTTGGATCCATAAGGATAGAACAATCCCAAATCAACCGTTCTATGAAGATATCGAAAGATTTGTTTGATTCCACTCCAATGTCTTCTGGTTGGAGAGGAACTATACCTTGCTAGTAAGTTCACAGCAAATGATATATCGGGTCGTGTATTATTAGCAAGATACATTAGCGCTCCAATGGCACTAAGATATGGTACTTCAGGACCAAGGATATCTTCATTCTCTTCTTTAGGACGGAATTGATCTTTCTCCACACCCAAAGATCTTACGATCATTGGGGTACTTAATGGATGTGACTTATCCATATAAAATCTTTTCAAGATCTTCTCTGTGTATGTTGTTTGATGAATAAAGATCCCATTTTTTATATGCTCGATCTGCAGGCCGAGACAAAATTTAGTTCTTCCAAGATTTTTCATCTCAAACTCTTCTTTTAGAGTTTTTATAATCGTTGGAATCTCTTCAAGAGTCCCAACGATATTTAAATCATCAACGTACACAGCAATTATAATGAATCCAGATGCGGATTTCTTTATGAAAACACATGGACAGATATCATCATTCTTGAATCCATTTTTGGCCAGATACTCAGTAAGACGATTATACCACATTCGTCCAAATTGCTTTAGACCATATAAAGATCTTTGCAATTTGACTGAGTATAACCCTTGCGAATATTCATTGGATGGTTTAGATATCTTTAATCCTTCAGGGACTTTCATATAGATATCACGATCTAATGATCCGTATAAATAGACTGTTACCACATCCATTAAATGCATATGCTGTTTATGATATGTAGATAAACTGACCAAATAACGCAATGTTATCGCATCCACTACAGGGGAATACGTTTCTTCATAATCTATACCAGGCCTTTGTGAAAAACCTTGTGCCACAAGTCGGGCTTTATAGCGCACAACTTCATTTTTCTCATTTCGCTTTCTCACAAATACCCACCGGTATCCAACAGGTTTTACATCTTCTGGTGTACGGACTACAGGTCCGAAGACTTCACGTTTTGCAAGTGAGTCTAATTCAGCCTTCATGGCTTCTTTCCATTTTGGCCAATTATTCCTTTGTCGACATTCTTCGACTGATCTTGGTTCAAGATCCTTACTTTCATGCATGATATTCAATGCCACATTATATGCAAATATTTCATTGACAATTGTCTTATTTCGGTCTCATTTCTCTCCTGTAAAGACATAATTTATCAAGATCTCATCATTTTCACAATTTTCAAGTACCTGAACGTCTTCTGGCGTTATATCAGAATTTTGGACAACTGCAGGTGTCTCTACTATGTCTTTTTCAACAGGAATAGTATTTACCTCTTTTCTCTTTCGAGGATTTTTATCTTTGGAACCGACAGGCCAGCCACGCTTCTGGCGTGTATTTGCTTCAGTGGCTATTTGTCCTACTGGGACATCAATTCGAATTGGGGCATTTTTCACCCTGCCACGCTTCTGGCGTGAATATGCTTCATTGGCTACTTGTCCTACTGGGACATCAATTCGAATTGGGGCATTTTCCGCTGGTATATAAGATTTGGTTATCCTCTTTGTATCGGAAAATGCATCAGGCAATTCATTTGCTATTCTTCGCAAATGTATAATCTTTTGAACTTCTAGTTCACATTGCCCTGATCGAGGATCTAAATGCATCAACGATGATGCATTCCAATTAAGTTCCTTTTCAGGAAACTTATTCTCTCCCCCTAATGTTGGAAATTTTGATTCATCAAAATGACAATCTGCAAATCGGGCTTTAAATACATCTCCAGTTTGTATCTCAAGATACCTCACTATAGAGGGAGAATCATATCCAACATATATCCCCAATTTTCTTTGGGGTCCCATTTTGGTGCGATTAGGTGGTGCAATGGGAACATATATCGCACACCCAAATATTCTTAAATGGGAAACATTTGGCTGCTGGTCAAAAGCTAATTGCATAGGAGAAAACTTATGGTAACTCGTTGGCCTCAAACGAATAAGTGCTGCGGCATGTAAAATAGCATGCCCCAAACCGAAATTGGGAGATTTGTTCTCATAAGGGTCTAGCAATCGATTGGAGGAGTTTAATAAGTGATTCTGCTAACCCATTTTGTGTGTGAACATAAGCTACTGGATGTTCAACATTTATTCCATTAGCCATACAATAAGCATCAAATGCTTGGGAAGTAAATTCACCAGCATTATCAAGACGAATTACTTTTATTGGATTTTCTGGAAATTGTGCTTTTAATCGAATAATTTGAGCCAGTAATCTCGCAAACGCCAGGTTGCGAGAAGATAATAAGCATACATGTGACCATCTCGAAGATGCGTCTATCAGGACCATAAAATATCTAAAAGATCCACATGGTGGATGAATAGGTCCACATATATCACCTTGAATCCTTTCTAGGAATTCAGGGGACTCAAATCCAATCTTTACTGGTGATGGCCTTAAAATTAACTTCCCTTGAGAACATGCAGCACAACAAAATTCACTAGATTTAAGAATCTTCTGGTTCTTTAGTGAATGTCCATGAGAGTTTTCAATAATTCTCCTCATCATGGTTGTTCCCGGATGACCCAATCTATCATGCCAAGTTATGAATTCATTTGGACTAGTAAACTTCTGGTTTACAATGGCATGTGATTCAATTGCACTAATCTTGGTATAATACAATCTGGATGAAAGTGAGGGTAATTTTTCTAATATAACTTTCTTATTTAAATCATGAGTTGTAATACATAAATACTCATGATTTTTCTCATTCATTGTCTCAATATGATATCTATTTCGGCGAATATCTTTGAAACTCAACAAGTTTCTCAGGGACTTGGTAGATAATAGTGCATTATTTATTATAAATTTTGTTCCTCCAGGAAACAAAATTATAGCTCTTCCGGAGCCTTCTATCACATTGCCCGAGCCAATAATAGTATTAACATATTCGTCTTTTGGCACAAGATGGGTAAAATATATATTACTTTTAAGAATAGTGTGTGAACTCGCACTATCCGCAAGGCAAATATCTTCAGAATATGTCCTTGCCATTTTTCTTCAAAAATAAATGATAATAATAATAAAATGAGTAGAAGTACATGCACAGTAAAATTATTCACATGAATACTTAACAAACACATACATATATCAAACTATTCCATCATTGATCAAATAGCCAATACTTCCTTTAGGATCCTCAAAGAAATTAGATACATCATAATGAGTGGTGGAATTTTCATAATTTGAATCATTCTCTAACATATCGGGCGTGAGGAAGTATCACCGTCTTTTCATGATTATTCTTTTTTTTTCAAGGTCTTTCCACAGATCTGCAGGATCTTTTAATGTGGGATATTCATTTTTTAATCATTTTTCAATCATTCTTCAAGATGATGACGAAGGAAAACCATAACTTTGGCTTTATCCTTCTGGGATGTATTATTTTCAGCCTTAATGGTATCTTCAAGATCCATTGAATCAAGATGGATTTCAACATCTATATCCATGATAAATAATTATTTTAAATATATCAAAAGCATTATATTCAAGATGAAAGAGTTTCGACATAATAAAAATTTGTTACCTGGAGTTTTCCTAAAATTTGATCAGAGTCTCGTGCTGATAACGTATTGTGAAATAAATAAGAAAGATGTTCTAAATATAAAATAAAGATATGTAACTAGAAGACTCTAATATTAATATAATTAGCTCAATAAAGATGATTCATATATTTATATGTAGTAATAAAAAGAGAGAGAGAGAAACTATGTATAAAGAGAGAGTGATATTTTATTGCTTCTGTGTGTGTTGTACGTAAGGCTATGAAGCCTTATTTATAGCTGTACAAATTCAATCTCTATTAAAGATTGGTCTTTAAATTTTTCTCTTGAAAACTTCAGCCTTGTGGAAAAATGGGCATCCACCTAGGCTATCTTATCACAACACATACTACCTGAATTCACCTGATTCTAACAACTTTTTGACATAGGTCCCGCTATTGACTGAACCTGTTCTCTCACACACGTCCTAATGACAACTCGTCCACATTAGATTCAGACCTCTGGATGTCCCTCGCTATTCACACCATAAAACTTCCCTTAATATTAATATTAAATGTAAAGGTTAAACAATGACCGTTTCGGTTTAGTTTATTCTTTATATATATATATATATATATATATATATATATATATATATATATTATTTGTTGGTGTTAACGGTATTTAGTATCTATTCAATGAAATAACCAAAAGTCACATCTACTCATTATACAAGTTAACGTGACTTTTTTCTATTCATATGCATGCAATATATATAGGTGAATAACCCACTATTTGAGATAAGTATAACACATAATTAAAAGTGTTTTTAATTTTTTTGTTCAAAAAATTTAGAAATTTTTTATTATTGCTAAATAAGAAATTTATAGGTTTTATTATATCTTAAGAAAGTATTGTTGTCAATCCTATAGCAATCAAGTGTGGGGATAAATATCTCTCTAAAAAAAACGATTTAATCGTGACTTGAAACTACAACACAATTAAATTTTGTCATCTTTTTAATCATAATTTTTTCAACAATTTTAGAGAGATATTCTTGAAGATGACTCAAAATCAAATCACCATATTCAAAGTCATGAATCAAGAGTTTGTCAAGTTAGATCGCTTTGATGGAACGAACTTCAACCGTTGGAAGGACAAGATGATGTTTCTTCTTACGGTTCTCAATCTTGCATATGTTATTGATCTAAAGACTACACCAATTGTCGATGCCGTTGAAAATGCCACACCAGAAGAGAAGGAAAAGATTATTCAATTAAAGAAGAAACATGATGAAGATACTTTTGCATGTTGAGGTCATATTCTCAACACTTTATCCGACTGACTCTACGATCTTTACATGTCAATTCAATCACCATTGGAGATTTGGAAGTTTTTGGAAGAAAAGTACAATACTGAACGATAAGGAACAGATAAGTTTATTATGATGAAATATTTTGAATTTATTATGAATGATACTATGTCTGTTATAGATCAAATTCATGAATTACAAATTTTTGTAAGTAGACTTCGTGATCTACAAGTGGTGATCCCTGAATCACTACAAGTAAGAGCAATTATTTCAAAATTGCTTTCATCTTAGAATAGTTATAGGAAGAAACTTTTACATCATGGTGAGGAATTCACAATGAGAAATTATTAAGGCATATACGTATAAAGGAGAAAACTCGAAAACGTGATATTGTGTATCTTTCTCAAAGTTCTAAAGTGAATCAGATTAGTGAAGACAAAACCAATAAGAAGAAAAGAAAGTTCTCAAAAGATTCATCAAAGTAAGACAAGAAGAGACAAAGAGAGTATTATCATTGCCACAAGAAAGGACATTACATCAAAGAATGTAGACTTCTGAAGAAGGAAGCACCAAAAGCTAACTTAGTGGAAGAAAAAAAACTAATTGCTATGGATAGAAGTAGTACAAAATATGCATATTGGCATAGTTACAGAACTCAACATAGCAACATAAGAAAAATCACTTGAATGGTGGTTAAATTTTGGGACTACTGTTCACATTTGCAATGATTGCAACCAATTCAAAATATATGAAGAAATGAACAATAGAGAAGTCTTGATGGGCAATGACAACTCAGTCAAAGTTTGTGGTTAAGGAACTGTAGAATTCTATACCTGTCATACCCAATAGCACACATCTAAATCAAGCAAAACAAATAAAACTAATTTATTCATGTATTTATCAGCCTACTGCTCTACCATGAGACAAATATCAGTATTCTATTATGATCACAGCAATTGCCAGCACCTCAGATTTAGATTTTAAAACAAAACTAAGATATTACATAACATTGTTGCCTACAAGCCTAATGAATTTAAAACTAAGATATCACTTAGCATTAATACCTACAAGCCTGATGACTTCAAAAAATGATCAAAAATGCAAAAATTATTCAAACTTACTGGATGTAAAAATCAATAATTATGTCATTAAGAAATGTGTCTGGCTACAAGAGATCAACATCTCTCTTATTTAGAGAAACAATATCTGAATCCCTTTTTGGATAGATTACTTCATCAAAAGGCTGCACGAAACTGTTTCAGATAGTAAAACCTAAGTATTAGCACAA
This sequence comes from Arachis ipaensis, assembly GCF_059453495.1. Taxonomy (NCBI): domain Eukaryota; kingdom Viridiplantae; phylum Streptophyta; class Magnoliopsida; order Fabales; family Fabaceae; genus Arachis; species Arachis ipaensis. The sequence goes on from NC_142435.1 coordinate 19,570,628, forward strand.
CTCACAATTTAATACTCCCTTCCCACCCATCAAAACAAAAGAAATACTCACACTTTCTAAAGAAAATAACAACAATAAAATCAGAGGACAAGAACATGCAACGTATTAAAGTAGAGAATAGAAGATATCACGATATATTACATCCACTTTAATGAACACCTTGTGAAGAACTAATAGATTAAAGGAGATATGCCTAAACTTCATTCCCAATAAAAAATGTTGTACAAAGGAAAACTTTCTAACATACAAAAAATTAAGGATTTGCAACCTCTTAAGCAAAACATCTAGGCAGCAAACACTAAACAACACAGAAATTACATATCACAAAGGAAAACATTCAAATTCAGCATATATCATGCAAATGCAAGATAGACAAACTTCAGAAAGAAATGAAGTGCAATAATTCTATGGTATTTATGAATCTAAGCATACTTGTTTAAAAGATAAAATAAAATTCAAACTCACTTAGGGAAGTAGCTTCTCGGATCTTCTGAATCATTTTCATTGCCTTCTATGTCCATACTGCAACTGAAAATATAATTAAAAGAATGTTATCTTACGTTAAGTGATACAAAATGGCATGCCGAAATTCTGAACCAATAAGTAAGCTTTGCTATGAGAAATGCAACTCCACATCATAAGTTCATATAATACAAAAATAACAAAGAAAAAGACAAATAATATTCTTAATAAAAGCAACAGAATTCCGTAGACACTCATGAATTGCAAATCAACTACAATTAATATAAATTACCAAGCTAACATTCTACGGCTGCAAATCTACGCTTAGTGCAACATATTATAACCATTGATATATAACAGACCAAGGAAGACTAATTTGATGACTTACTGAAGCACAATTTTTCAAATATGTAAGTATCTTATATTCAGATATGTGATCTGTTTATGTCTTAGGGACCAATTAGAATCAACAACCGCAATCTCCAATTCCTTAATCTCCAATTCCTTAATGCCTAGCACATGCAGTTAAAAGTCAACTTATATTAATTGAAAATATTATATATGTCATGTATGCCACATGTGGTAAAGAAGAAAATCTCTCTACATGGATTAATTACTCTAAATACACTCACCTTAAGTGGTGTTTGTTTGATTTGACTCGGTTGCTTTACAAGATATTACACGAAGCTTTAAAATGATAGTTGCACTCTGAAGGAAGTATAAATCAGGATATAATGCGGCTCCTTAATGAAATCTTCCTTGAAATCAAATTGATCCACCAGCAATTATAAGTTAGTAGATGCAAAATATTGTATCTCAGATAATCACATATTCAATCCAGCAAGAATAACACCTATATTTTGAAATATGAAATTCAAGAAACTATTCTATTCGGATAAAATGCTAAAGGAATATCCAGAACTATGTTCATAAAATTTTTGTAAATATACAAAAAAAGAGTAATAAGCCTTCCTATCAAATAGTAATAGGCATTATAAACTAGTTAAAGAAGTCACAACATCCAGAAGAAATTCACCAGTTTAATATCTACCTAAAATCTGTCAATGGATCCTTCTCTTACCAGCCCATTTATTTCCATTACTCAGAAATCAAGCCATGGAGTTCTTCAGCAGGATATGCAGCATTCCACAAAACCCTTAGAGCATCCTAAGATCATCAATAGCAAATATAAATTATATTGCTTATGGAAATAAGCCACATGGATATTGTCACATACTTACAATAACCTAAAAATAATTAATATAAGAAATACCTGGTGCTCAGGAATAGAACTATCATATGGGACATCTATATGACTCTATAACTTTTGTAGGCTTTTCTACTAATGAACTAAATTTAGCATTAAGAATTTGTTGTAGCAAAATGTAAATGGAAAATAGGAAAAGTGTGTACATGTCATTTTGATCTCAGAAGCTTTAGAAAGAAAACAGAGAAAAACTTTAAACAAAAACCCCATTACTTATGGCATTACAATTCAAATGAGCTACAAATTAGACATAACCAAAGATCTACAAAAACAAAAACTCATGTTCCGTACTAAATTCTATGTTCATCATCAACTATTACTTAATAGAGTAATATATCAATTAAAAAAAGAATAAATTAAAAATAAAATAATACTTTCTTTTCACATATTGAAAATAAGACGCATATTTGAGCTCCGAATTCACAGTCACCTTCTCATCAAGCATACATATGCCCAGGAAATAAGCTATTATAAAAATAGGCATTAATATTATAAAATGCATTGTTCAATATGATAAATATACACGTCTCACTAATTTTACAATTCAAATTCAACAATGGTGCATATTCTACACTCTTAAATATAAAAACGATTATACTATCTTTCTAAAATTAACACAATACAAGAGATTGAAATTCAATGAATTTGGAAAATGAAGCGAGAAAAAAAGGAGTACCTTAGCAGCTGAAAATGCAATTCTGGAATCACCAGTGTCATACTCGAGACACTCGGGCTTGAATTGAGCAGATTTTAACAGTAGGAATTCATTCAATTCATGGCCAACACATGTTAACAAATAATAATAATGAAGCAGTAAAAATTAGAAAAGAAAGAACACAAAGAGTAACAAATCCTGTTGAGAATATCTCATCCAGCCACTAGCATAAAATCAAAATTGAATGAATGAATTAATAACAATCACATGCAGATTATCAATCGCAAATTATGCAATATATTCTAAACTTAAACACAATATACTTAGGAAATTTGAAAAACAACTAAGAAATAGGCACTTACCTTTGCTGCAACATGAACTGCCAAAACTTTCTAAAGGAATCAACAAGAAAAAAGAAAGTAAGTACTAAGAAATGATAAGTTGAAGAATATAGACATCCATTGCTAATGCAACTAGGATTCTCACATGGAGATTTTGCTTTCCTCAAATTCCAAGCACCATCATCTGGAAATGCTATAACAAACTAGAAACAATAAGTTCAAATTCGATATATTAGAAATAAGAAGTGAATCGCAACTAGAGCAATGTACCGCACATATAATACAACAACCATTGTAAAGATTCAGGATAAAATGTAACAACTTTGAGGAGTACTCACATTATTAGTGTCCGAAAGCTGACTCAGTCATTACTTTAAGAGAGAAATACCAGTCTCAAACAAGGGCATAATCTCATCCCTAAAATAAAACCTCTCCTGCATGAATTTTAAATAAATAGTACAAAATAATTGAGTGAATAGGTACAATATATGAAAATAAAATCAAAGTAACTATACATATGTTGATATGCAATGTTCAAAAAGCCACAAGCTACTATTAACAGTAATAAGTATCAACCACATCATCAGAATTTTAAGAAACATATAATATTCAGGAGTTACACACTTTAATATAGCAGGGTAAAGAAATAGAAGGCGGAGGGAACAACGGACAAGCATGGGAGAAATGGTCAAATGATGGATTAGAGCAACAATTTGTGAAGTTAATGGAAGAAGATGTTGGAGCTGCCATGCAATTCCTTCAATCCAAGGTACTTTGTGAAGGATTACAAAGTGTTCATAAAACATAGCAGAAGTAATAAAGTAATTCTATTGATATGTTTTGTGCTTAAAATTTTATAGAAATAAGACGAGTTAGATACCAATACCTGAGTATGCTAGTGAGTAAAACTTTCTCTTTCGATAGTACGAAGGTATTATGTGTATCCACATCGAGACTTATCATTGTTGTCAACTCCTTAACCAATGGATTTAACTGAGAAACCTCTTACAAGTCCTTGCACCAGCAATTCTTCACCAAGAATTGGACTATTTGTGTATGTGGAGGTAGAAGAATAAAGGTAGGGTGTTTCCTTTACCATATATCTATATATAGTATGAGATTGGTAACTGATTTTAGGATCAAATCTTATGAATCAAATTACAATTTAATTTATAACAGAATCAGTTAGGATCTTATTCATATTTAAAACTCATCATAGAATAAATAATTAATTATTTAATATTCCATTTGAATTAATATAATTATTTATTTAATCAAATCAAAATAATAATTAAATAATTCTTTATCAAGGATTAGAACACTTGTTAGTGTGTGATCCCATAGGTTCAATACTGAGCGGGTAGTAAATTAGTCATACTAAATTTACTAATTAAGGTTGGCATCTAGCAACACTCCTTGACGACCTGATAGTATGAAGTAATAATATTTTTACTTAGAATCCAAGAAGAACAAAAATATAACTCCTTCCATATTTTTCAGCTCTTGGCTAACTTTTAGAGTATGGTTTGATTGTCAAACTCTAACTTATTACCATTATTATAATAAATTATAAATGACCTAAAAAACTCATTTCTTTATTCATTCAAACCCCTTGGCCAAGGTATTATTTTATTCATTTATTATAATCGTAGAGCCCGAACTCATTACCATAGTTAATGAATTTCATATTGACTAATCATTAATTCTACAAGTATTTAAATCATACCCAATATCCATTCAACTAGTACCGTAGGGTATTAGGTATTTAGAATCAAAGTATAATAAATACATTGTCAATTATTATGATAGTCGCAGGAAAAAGAAAAATTCTATTATGTTCATCATGAGAATATCTTATTGACAAATATACGGTAACTATAACCATTAGGAATTCTCAAAGTGAGTCAGTTCAATGGTCGTATCTCCATATGTACCATTTATATATATAATTTAATAAATGATATCTATTAATATTCATCCAATGAAGACTATTATATATATATATATATATATATATATATATATATATATATATATATATATATATATATATAAAATCTACCCGAATCACTAATGTTTTTGTCCAGTAATCTGAGCCGAGTTATAACTCCTTCTAGTGCCGAGGTATAACTCCTTCTGTGTGAATGGAGTTTTCTGTCCTAAGAGCACAGATGTCGAGCTATACTTCAGCCGTCAAGGAACATCGGAGGAGGTTGGGACCTGCAAAGAGACTCCAACGCTCAAGTCAGAAAGAGTGTTTTAGCTTTCTTTAAAAGAGAAAATAAAAGGGAGAGTTCTCTGTGTACTTATCCTGCTATGTTTTCTTGGTTCTGTTTATATAAGATTTGTATATGACTTAATTGTGGTATGTTCTCCTCATTCTGAGATCTGAGGCATGGATACGGTTCGAGAATCTCACAGAGAATTGTTTGGTGGCTTCTTTGAAAAGGTCTTTTTAGGGTTATCAGCAAGTAACCATTCTCTTTTTGAATTTGCTACACGTGGCCGAGTTATAGCACACGTGGCCGACTTATACAAATGGATCACGAACTGCTCTGTTTTGAATTTGCAAGTGGCCGAGCTATAGCTTACTTGGCCGACTTATAAGGACAAATCAGACCTAATCTCCGAATTATAGCTTGTATCCGCCGAGTTATAATGACCAGATCAACTAATGTCCTAATTTTAGTGATTCTATGAGTAAGAACAATTTAAATTAAAAGTACTCAAAAACATATATCTTATTATTACGATCCCTATCATAATTATTTGTTTCTAATTTTAATTAAGGATAATATCGTAAATTATAAAAGTTTATTCTTATAAAAAAATAATAATAATTCATAATAGTATTTTTTTGGACATGCACACTTATCTTTAACACTTCGCATTATGCCTATTTCTCTTGCCTCTGCCATCTTTCATATGCCTCCTTCAGACCCATCATCACTCATCAAGCCAGAATCTAACTCTTATTCATAGATACCACAAACATAATCATCATCGTATTTTACTTTGTGCTAATATACCATCCATTATTCATCATTCAATATAGCTTTATTAGATCAATCTAAAATATTATGTTGATTGTGTTTAATTAACACTTACATATACATGGTTGTATTTGGTAGTTGAGTATGATGCAAATAGAGACAAATAATTACAAAATTATGCTTGAAATTAAAGGGAAGTATATATATATATATATATATATATATATATATATATATATATATATATATATATATATATATATATATATATATATATTTGTGTATTTCAAAGCTGCTCACAGTTGTCTTCACATTCGAATTCATGATAAATTAAGACTTATTTATTGGCTTTTTAGAACAATATTTTTCCATTTACACTTTTGAACAATGAACATAATTGTTTGGATTGATGCAGTGATTAATTGAATTGAAAGACTGTGTAGAAATTTGTATTAAACACTTAGTGTGCTCTAATTGCCTGGCAAACAATCATGCATATCTAAACTAATAATGTATGATTTTTAACAACTTAATCAGCAAATAAACAACTTAATTAAAACGAAATTCAAAACCTAACTACTAATAACCAATTAAAAACTTAAATTAACTAATAATTATACATCAAATTAATTATTACGTAAAGATTAAAGAGGATTGAAGGAGCAAGAAGCTAAATGAACAAGAGAATTGGAACTCACCAAACCGTGGGACGAGCAGACGATGGAACCGATGAGAAGATGACAGTGCATGCGAGAAGACGACGGTGCAAGCAACAACACTAGCGACGAGAGGATGAACCAGAGGCGAGACAACACAAGCTGAAGTGAGAGTGAGAACAGGCAATTTGTAACACCCTAATTACCCTAAGCCTGACCTCTAGCCGTAAGGCAAAGGTTAATCAGAGGTTACGAAAATTCTAAGGCTTATACATATTTATATATAGAAGGAAATAATATGTTCTAGAAGCCTGATGAAAGATTAAGCTCAAAGACAGAATTACAGAAGCAGGAAACGTTCACACGAAGCTAACGCACAAGACACAAGGTATAGATGCAAGAGAATAGAAACATATCTATATGTAAGAGTATAATAATCATAGGGAACTAGCCGCAGCTTGCGGAGTTTAAGGCGACTAGTTACAAATAAAAAAATAGAGTTTTGGAGTTAAAACAGCTTATACAATTTATCTCTCAAGTAAGCCTCTAAGGCCATAAAGATAAATATACAAGAGATGTGAGAGTAAATATAACAAAGTAAAGTAGAAATAAACCAAGGAGAAACCATACTCTGCTCTATCACCATATCCGCAATCTCACCGAAGTGGATTTGTAACCTGCATCTGAAAAATAACAACAACATATAGTATGAGAACCGGAGGTTCTCAGTATGGTAACAGTGCCCAATATGTAAGATGTAAGGCTCCGGGATGCCGAAGGCAATCCTGGAACTTCACATCGAATACGAATATTCAAGCTTAGAATAAAATAAATAAATAAATAACTTAAACCATAATCAGGGTTATCTAAACTTAGGGGAATTCTAACTAATACTAATCACACCGCTGTATCCCACAGCCTTCGCCAACCTAACCTCCGTGCGATCCCATCGCCACCACCTACCTAACCTCCTCAGCACCAGGCAATCACAATTAATGCAAACAAGTAATAGTCATATATCACAATTAATTCAAGAAGAAAGTAAGCATATTATATAATTAGGCAAACTCAAGTAATCAAAGCAAACAAGCACATAAAAGATGTATATGATGAATGCCTGTCCTATTGGCTCGTGATATCACTTGTCGGTCCGTAAATGCCAACCCAACACATCCTCCCAGATGTAGCCTTTTCTGCCATGCCAGAGATATAGTGCCCTGCACACTCATGCAGCAGCGAACCTGCTATGCCAGAGATATAGTGCCCTGCACACTCATGTAGTAGGGAGTCTACTACACCAGGGATATAGGCCCCGCACACTTCATGCAGCAGAGAAATCTATTATGCCAGGGATATAGGCCATGCACACTCTCAAAAACATATACTCATGCAGCAGAGGAATCTGCTACACCAGGGATATAGGCCCTACACACTCTCAACAACATATACTCATGCAGCAAAGGAATTTGCTACGCTAGGGATATAGGCCCTGCACACTCTCATATATTCCAATAATTCCATCATTACAACTTTGAGTCCTCGACTCATCTCAACCACTGTCCATCGACTTCAAAACATCACCATTCATCACCATTTCTCATCTCAAAACACTTTCATTTATCAATTCTCAATATTCCAAGGATATAGTGCCTGGCACACTTTCCTTCAATATCCATCAAGCTCATAATAACCATCATCAGTTCTTAATTCCATTCCGAACTCATTAGTACATCAGTTTCTCAACTCATTGTCAATAATCACCAAGTTCACTACTCTTCCTTCTCTCTCAACCAAACTCATCCTCAGTACACCAGAAACCTAAACCTCCATTCTCTAACTTTTCAAAATAATACCAAGTAAATTTCCTAGGACCTTTTCCATGCTTTGATACCCAAAAATAAGCTAAAGAATCTTAAAAAGGTATCACAGAAGCTTACAAGCTTGTTGGGAAGGTGAAATAGTTAAAAACAGAATTTTAGTTGAAAAACATGGCATGTGCGTACGCACAGGAGTGTGCGTGCGCATGTCCAGGAAAGTTTTCAAATGTGTACGCGTACGCACAGGTAGTAAAATTTTTAACTCTGTTCATTCGCACAAGACATGCGAATGGCCTCAACAGAGTGCACCTTCCAACGTGTGCATGCGCACTGGTTGCAAAACTTCATTGGTTATGTGTGCGCATGATGCGTGAGCATCTTTCCTATCTTTTCCTAGTGAATTTGCATCTAACTTGTTGAGTTTAATTAAGAATTAATTATATTTTACCCACTATGGATGCTATTTTGAGTTTTGTGCAATTTTATTAATTTTAGGTAGCATTCGGATGGATTTGATGAAGTTTCTGCAGAGAAAGAAAAGAAACCAAGGAGATGACCAGCGAATACCGATGCGGACGCATGGCTCACGCGACCGCGCAGAATGGAGGAAATCGCAATGACGCGATCGCGTGCCTGACGCGAACGCGTGGACTGGAATCTGCACAAATGACGCGAACACGTGACCGACGCGTACGCGTGACATGCGCCACGTGCAGAAAACGCAGAAAAACGCTGGGGGCGATTTCTGGGCTGTTTTGACCCAATTCGTAGCCCAGAAATAACAGATTAGAAGCTGCAGAAGGGACAAATCAAGTGGTCCCCACCCATCAGCTGAAGAGTTGTTAATTAATTCGAATTTAAATTCAAATCTTATTTTAGGAAAAGATATTATTTTAATTTTAATTTTAGAAATTTGATTTTTAAATTATTAGGATTAATTATAAAAGGGACCCCAATAGGGTGGTTCCAAAAGAACATTCCACAACATTATTCCGTACAAATTTACATTCCATATTCCATGAGCAACTAATCCTCCATTGTTAAGGTTAGGAGCTCTGTCTATTGTATGGATTGATAATATTATTTTTTTATTTTAATTCATGTTTTGATTTATATTTCAATAATTGTTTTCGTTCTTTATTTTATGAATTTGGGTGGAACGGAAGTATGACCCATGTTCTATTTGAGTTCTTGTATAACTTGGAAAAGCTCTTTACTTGAACAATAGCTTGAAAACATATTATCCTGAATTTCTAATTGTTTGTATTTAACGGGATACGTGACATATAATCCCTTTATTTTTGGATAATTAGGATTCTTGTGGCATATAAACTGGAATTTGATCATCACCCTCTAATTGAAATTAATTGACCAAGGAATTGGCAGTTGATGAATTTTAGAAGAGACTAGGAAGGTCTAAGGAATTAGGGTCTAGTCACAAATAGTTTGCCATGAATTAAATCTTGCATGATTAAAATAGTTAATAAGAAAAGTCAATCCAGAAAATAGATAACTCTAAAACCTTAACTGTTTTCTCCCATATTTTATTTTCAATTTATTTACGTGCCTGCCTTTGATATTCTGAGTTACTGTTTAATGCTTTTTGAATACCAAAACACTCTTCTCTGCTTGTCTAACTAATCCTATCAAACGCTATTGTTGCTTAATCCATCAATCCTCGTGGGATCGACCCTTACTCACGTAAGGTATTACTTGGTACGACCCGGTGCACTGCCGGTAAGTTTGTGGGTTATAAATTCCACATCAAGTTTTTGGCGCCGTTGCCGGGGATTGACTGTGATTAACAACTATTAGTTGTTTGATTGCTTAGATTAGGCGTTTTAATTTTAAATTAGTTCTATTTTATTATTATTAATTTTTATTTTTTTATTTTTTGTTTATTTTATTTCCCGTACAGTTCGTTCGTCTCCCCCCCTCCTGTTTCCTTTACGTCCTTTTTGCTTTGATCTTTCTTTCTTTTTTCTTTGGTTCGTTTTTATTTTTTTATTTTTATATTTTATTATTTCATTTTTATTTTAATTTCTTTCTATTTTTACTTTCTTTTATTTTTGTTTTTGTTTACTTCCATTATTTTATTTTCTCTTTCTATATTTTATTAGTTTTATTTTTATCTTTAAAAAAAAAATTTAGTATTAATGTTTTTTCCCTTAATTTCTGAAATTAAGTTTGGTGTTATCCAGTTGATTTTATTTTAATTTTTCTGTTTATTTTTCTTTTAAAATTTCGAATTTTTTTATTTATTTAATATTTTTATTTTATTTTACACGGGTTACCTCACAGGGACTTCTCTGCACTCTGACGTAGAGAGTCCCATTTTTTTCTTGTTTTTTGCTTGTGTATGCGCAGGAATAGAGACAAAGAACATCTCTTAGACTTTGATCCTGAACCTGAAAGAACTTTCAGGCGACGTTTACAACAAGCAAGACTTTGCAAGGCTGCAGAATCCACTATGGCAAATGATAATGCTAATGCCAATGTGGTAAATCCGAATGGGGATGATCAACAGAGGAGAGTGCTTGGCTCTTATTCTGCCCCTACTGTGGATCTTTATGGAAAAAGTATTGTGGTGCCTCCTATAACTGCAAACAACTTTGAGTTGAAGCCACAACTGGTCACCTTGGTGCAGCAAAACTGCCAGTATCATGAACTTCCTCATGAAGATCCAAATCAGTTCATATCTGATTTTCTGCAGATATGTGATACTGTGAAGACAAATGGAGTGAACCCAGAGGTGTATAAACTCCTGCTTTTCCCATTTGCTCTGAGGGATAAAGCAAAGCTATGGCTAGATTCCCAACCAAAGGAGAGTCTGAATACGTGGGAAAAGGTTGTTACGGAGTTTCTCACTAAATTTTTCCCACCAAAGAAGCCGACTAAGCTTAGATTGGAGGTTCAGACCTTCAGACAGAAGGAGGGTGAAACTCTTTATGAAGCTTGGGAGAGATACAAGCTACTAACTAGGCAATGCCCTCCAGACATGTTCTCCAAATGGACCCAACTAGATATCTTTTATGAAGGCTTGGGTGAGATGTACAAGATGAGCTTAGATACTTCTGCAGGCGGTTCATTGCACAAGAAGAAGACACTAGAGGAGACTATTGAGCTGATTGAATTGGTTGCAAGCAACCAATATTTATACTCATCTAACAGGAATCCTGTGAACTCTGAGACCGCTCAGAAGAGAGGCGTGTTGGAAGTAGAAGCTGTTAATGCTCTTCTTGCTCAGAACAAGCTTATGTCTCAGCAGATAAATCTACTTACTCAACAGATGGGTGGCATGCAAGTCTCAGCTATCAACACTCAAAATCCATCCCAAGATACCTCCTATGATATGACAGGTAACTTTATGCAAAATGATAATTATGATTATGCTCAACCCTCTTCTGAACAGGTGAATTACATGGGGAGTGGTCTTAGAAATCCCAACAATGATCCATATTCTAAGACATACAATCAGAGGTGGAGGAATCACCCAAATTTTGGATGGAGAGATCAACCTCAGAGACCTCAGAACTTCAACAATAGTTCTCAGGGCAGTTTTCAACAGAACAACTATAATAACCGCCAATTTCAGTCTCAGTAATAACAATCACCTCAGCAGAAAAATTCTAAATCTCAAGAAGATTCTAAGTGGGAGATGATGATGAGTTTCATGCAAGAAACCAGAGCCTCCATTAGAAACTTAGAGGTTCAAATGGGTCAAATGAGCAAGTAATTACCTGAAAGGTCTTCAAATACATTCCCTGGTGATACAGTGGTGAACCCAAGAGAAGATTGCAAGGCTATTCAATTGAGGAGTGGTAAGGTAGCTGGTTCTGAGACTAAAGTCAATGAAGATCTAGTTGAAAAGGAAGCTCCAGAGGAGAAGAAGGAAGAAGTAGAGCACGCCCCTCCTAAACGTGCAGACAACCCATTTCCTGACTCTCTTGACACTTATCCCACCTTACCAAAGGCCCCTGAATACAAGCCAAAAATGCCATATCCTCAGAGGCTTCAGAAGGCGTCCAAAGAAAAGCAATTCTCTAGATTTTTAGATGTCTTCAAGAAGCTACAGATCAACATCCCTTTTGCAGAGGCTCTGGAGCAAATGCCTCTCTATGCTAAATTTATGAAAGAATTGTAGACCCACAAGAGGAATTGGAAGGAACAAGAAACAGTAGTGCTAACCAAGGAATGGAGTGCTATTATTCAACACACCCTTCCTGAGAAGATGCCAGACCCAGTGAGCTTTGTCATTCCTTGCACCATTGAAGAAGTCGGCATTCAGAGAGCTTTATGTGATCTTGGAGCTAGCATCAACCTCATGCCACTTTCAGTGATGAAAAAGCTTCAAATTGAGGAGGTAAAACCCACTCGTATTTCTCTTCAACTTGCTGATCTTTCTATTAAATTACTTGTGGGTGTGGTTGAGGATTTACTTGTTAAAGTAGGACCATTTATTTTCCCTGTTGATTTTGTTATATTAGACATGGAAGAGGAGGTAAAACCCTCTATTATACTTGGTAGACCCTTTTTAGCTACAGGTAGAGCTCTGATTGATGTGCAAAAGGGTGAATTAACCCTAAGGGTCAATGAAGAATAGGTGGTCCTAAATGTTTTTGAAGCCCTCAAGCACCCTAATGATTCTGAGGAGTGTATGAAAATAGATGTTATTGAACCACTCATTTAAGAAGTACTGGAAGCTGAGGTACTTGATGATGTTCTGGATCCTATTTCTGAGTGTGAATTAGTTGAAGTTGATGATTCACCACCCCAAAAGGAGCTGATGAACACGCCAATAAAGGAGGAGGAAGTCCCCAAGCTTGAGCTGAAACCCTTACCCCCTTTTCTGAAATATGTGTTCTTGGGAGGAAATGATTAATATCTAGTCATTATTAGCTCTTCCCTGAAGCCTGAAGAGGAAGAGGCGCTTGTTTCAGTGCTCAAGAGCCATAAAACAGCTCTTGGGTGGACCATCAGTGACTTGAAAAGGATTAGTCCAACCAAGTGTATGCACAAGATCCTCCTTGAAGATGGTGTCAAACCAGTTGTGCAACCACAAAGGAGACTCAATCCAACTATGAAAGAGGTCGTCCAAAAAGAGGTAATAAAGTTATGGGAAGCAGGTATTATTTACCTTATTTTTGACAGTCCTTGGGTAAGTCCTGTGCAGGTAGTTCCCAAGAAAGGAGGGATGACAGTGATCAAGAATGAAAAGAATGAGCTTATTCCTACAAGAACAGTCACAGGATGGAGAATGTGCATAGATTACAGGAGGCTCAACACTGCTACAAGGAAGGATCATTTCCCCCTCCCTTTCATTGATCAGATGCTTGAGAGGTTAGCTGGTCATGCTTTTTATTGTTTTCTAGATGGATATTCTGGATATAATCAAATTGCAGTGGACCCTCAAGATCAAGAGAAGACAGCATTCACATACCCCTTTGGAGTATTTGCCTACAGGAAAATGTCATTTGGACTTTGCAATGCTCCAGCAACTTTTCAGAGGTGTATGCTTTCAATTTTTTCTGATATGGTTGAAAAGTTTATTGAGATATTTATGGATGACCTTTTTGTTTTTGGTAATTCTTTTGAATCCTGCCTTAAACATTTATCTCTTGTCTTGAAACGGTGTCAAGAATCAAACCTTGTTTTAAATTGGGAAAAATACCATTTTATGGTTACAGAAGGCATTGTTCTTGGACACCGGATTTCAAGTAAGGGAATTGAGGTTGACAGAGCAAAGGTGGAGGTAATTGAAAAATTACCACCACCAACTAATGTTAAGGCAATTAGGAGTTTCTTGGGTCATGCAGGATTTTATAGAAGATTTATAAAGGATTTTTCTAAAATTGCTAAACCATTGAGCAACCTGTTGGTTGTTGATGTTCCTTTTGTCTTTGATTCTGATTGTCTGCATGCTTTTGAAACTCTGAAAGAAAACCTTACCTCTACTCCCATTATAGCTCCCCCTGACTGGGATTTACCATTTGAATTAATGTGTGATGCTAATGATTTTGCTATAAGAGCTGTTTTAGGACAGAGGTATGGTAAGCTTGTACATGTCATTTATTATGCCAGTCGTGTGTTAAATGATGCTCAAAAGAATTACACAACTACAAAAAAGGAATTATTAGCTGTTGTGTATGTTGTTGATAAGTTTAGGTCCTATTTACTTGGTTCTAAGGTTATTGTTTATACTGACCATGCTGTTTTGAAGTACCTTCTAACCAAGCAGAATTCTAAACCAAGATTAATCAGATGGGTGTTGCTCCTTTAGGAGTTTGATATTGAGATAAAAGACAGGAAAGGGTCAGAAAATCAAGTAGCTGACCATCTCTCCAGAATTGAGCCTGAAGCAGGAGTGCAACCACCCACAGCTGTAACTGAGACATTTCCGGATGAGCAATTGTTCCTCATTCAGCAGGCTCCATGGTTTGCAGACATTGCAAATTATAAAGCCATGAATTTTATCCCAATGGAGTATAGTAGGCAACAAGTGAAGAAGCTATTAACTGATGCAAAGTACTACATTTGGGAGGAACTATACCTTTTTAAAAGGTGTTCAGATGGAATTATCCGGAGGTGTGTCCCAGATGAAGAAAAACAGCAGATTCTTTGGCACTGTCATGGTTCTGAGTATGGAGGCCACTTTGGTGGTGAAAGGACAGCTACAAAGGTCCTTCAGAGTGGGTTTTACTGGCCGACTCTCTTCAGAGACTCAAGAGCATTTGTAAAGCACTGTAACAGATGTGAAAAAGCCATGAATCTCCCTGCCAACCATGAAATGCCACAGCAGGAGATTCTTGAGGTTGAGTTGTTTGATGTGTGGGGTATTTATTTCATGGGACCTTTTCCACCCTCACATTCGAACAACTATATTCTAGTGGCAGTCGACTATGTGTCCAAATGGGTGGAAGCTGTGGCTTTGCCCACCAATGATGCCAAGGTGGTAATGAGCTTTCTTTAGAGGTATATCCTTAGCCGGTTTGGCGTCTCAAGGACACTCATTAGTGATGGAGGAAGTCACTTCTGTAACAGACAGCTGGACTCTCTTCTGCATAGATATGGAGTCCGTCATAAAGTGGCAACCCCCTATCACCCTCAGACAAGTGGATAGGTTGAAGTTTCCAACAGGGAGCTTAAGAGGATTCTGGAGAAGACCGTCAGTGTTTCAAGAAAGGACTGGTCTAGGAAGCTTGATGATGCTCTCTGGGCTTACCGGACAGCATACAAGACTCCAATTGGCATGTTCCCATATCAGTTGGTCTATGGCAAAGCCTGTCACTTGCCAGTTGAGCTAGAGCACAAGGCTTATTGGGCAATCAGGTTCCTGAATCTTGATTCGGAAGCTGCGGGAATCAAGCGGATGCTTCAGTTGAATGAGCTTGGTGAATTCAGATATTCAGCCTATGAGAATGCCAAGCTCTATAAGGAGAGACCAAGCTACTGCATGACAAGAAGATTGCCATAAGAGTCTTTGAGCCAGGACAAAGAGTGCTTCTGTATAATTTAAGGCTCAAATTCTTTCTCGGAAAGCTAAAATCCCGGTGGTCAGGACCGTTTGTGGTTACCAGAGCCTCACCATATGGTCATGTGGAAATACAGGAAGAGAATTCTGACAGAAATTTTACAGTGAATGGCCAGAGGTTGAAGCAATATCTTGGAGGCGAGATTGATCGCCAGAGGTCCACTCATCTGCTGAACTAGAAGAGCTGACCGTCAAGCTAGTGACGATAAAAAAGCACTTGTCGGGAGGCAATACGATAATTTCGTATCCTTAGCTATTTTTCGTAGTAGTAGCTTCCTTAGTTATTTTATTTTTATTGAGTTCTTACTAATGTTCTGATCATGCAGCTATGTTCTTCCAGGAACCGAACACCTCAAGCTATATAAAAAAAAGGGGGCACACGACGCGCAAGCGTCATTGACGCGAACGCGTCAATCATGTGTGCATGAAAAATGAAAATTGACAGAGAGTTGCGCGGGAGTGGCGCTGGACTCATGCCTTTTGCACAAACGATCCCACGCGAACGCGTACCCCACGCATTCGCGTCATTTGTGATTTTCGCCATTCACGCGGGCGCGTCACCGACGCGGACGCGTAACCCGAAAAATCGATGTAAAAGGTGTCTGGACAGAGATTATACTGGCTTGGGGCTGGAAGTATGCTAAAAGCACAAAATTGCCCACGCGAACGCGTGACCGACGCGTCCGCGTCATTTGCATAAATGGCCATCCACATGTACGCGTGCATGACGCAAACGCGTCGTATGAAAATTTGGCTCCCAAGCCATGCGAATAGAAAGTCACACGGGCGCGCGGCTGGCTTCACGCGAATCGCACAAAATCCAGGGCACGCGGACGCATGCCTGACGCTAACGCGTCATTATGAAGAATGCGCGACGTACGTGATCGCATGCTGTAGCGAACGCGTCGTTTGCGCCGCCCAGTTTTCTTTCTCTCTCTCTCTCTCTCTCTCTCCCTATCCCTATTCTCTCTTGTTCTTTTATCCTTTCCTTTTTCTTTCATAATACTATTTGTCTCTTTCTATTTTCAGTTCTTCTTTGCTTGAGGACAAGCAAACATTTAAGTTTGGTGTTGACGCTTCGCTTAAGGATTTTCTGTCTATTCCAATGGCACCAAAAGGGAGGTGAATCATCTTCACTGAGGAGCACAACCTAAAGAATAAAACGACTGCTCAGATAACTAAGGTGGTTGAGTTCTTTTCATTTTTATTCCCTCCCGCTTTTATTATGTATGTTCCGGTTTTCTGCTATTTTGCTTTGTTTGCTGCATGATCCTTTATTAGTAGATTCATAGGTTCTAGTTTAATTTTTCTGTTAAGTGCTTTAATTCTGAAAGATGTCTCATGTATTGCCCACTAAGCTTGAAATCAAAAAGAAAGAAGAACAGATGTAGTGCATGAGAATTTGAATTTAATTTTTAGAGTAGTCTCACTTACTTAGATGTGGTGGTATTTTCTATGATTCTGAATGAATGCTTGAACAGTGCATATTTTTTATAGTGAAGTTTATGAATGTTAAAATTGTTGGCTCTTGAAAGAATGATGAAAAAGAGAAATGTTATTGATAATCTGAAAAAATCATAAAATTGATTCTTGAAGCAAGAAAAAGCAATGAAAAACACAAAGCTTGCGAAAAAAAATGGCGGAAAAAAAAAGAAAAAAAAAGAAAAGAAAGAGCAAGCAGAAAAAGCCAATAACCCTTTAAACTAAAAGGCAAATGGTAAAAAGGATCCAAGGCTTTTGAGCATTAATGGATAGGAGGGCCCAAAGGAATAAAATCCTGGCCTAAGCGGCTAAATCAAGCTGTCCCTAACCATGTGCTTGTGGCGTGAAGGTGTCAAGTGAAAAGCTTGAGACTGAGCGGTTAAAGTCGTGATCCAAAGCAAAAAGAGTGTGCTTAAGAACTCTGGGTACCTCTAACTGGGGACTCCAGCAAAGCTGAGTCACAATCTGAAAAGGTTCACCCAGTTATGTGTCTGTGGCATTTATGTATCAGGTGGTAATACTGGAAAACAAAATGCTTAGGGTCATGGCCAAGACTCATAAAGTAGCTGTGTTCAAGAATCAACATATTGAACTAGGAGAATCAATAACAATATCTCGATTCTGAGTTCCTATGGATGCCAATCATTCTGAACTTCAAAGGATAAAGTGAGATGCCAAAACTATTCAGGATTGCAGTTGTAAACCCCACTATAAGAAGAGACGTGAGCTTAATCGAACTCTCATTCTCATGCAAATTCACATCCTAAGCTTATATTAGTTTTTGGTTGCTTGAGAACAAGCAACAGTTTAAGTTTGGTGTTGTGATGCATGAGCATCTTTCCTATCTTTTTCTAGTGAATTTGCATCTAACTTGTTGAGTTTAATTAAGAATTAATTATATTTTACCCACTATGGATGCTATTTTGAGTTTTGTGCAATTTTATTCATTTTAGGTAGCATTTGGATGGATTTGATGAAGTTTCTGCAGAGAAAGAAAAGAAACCAAGGAGATGACTAGCGAATACCGATGCGGACGCATGGCTCACGCGACCGCGCGGAATGGAGGAAATCGCAATGACGCGATCACGTTCCTGACGCAAACGCGTGGACTGGAATCTGCACAAATGACGCGAACGCGTGACCGACGCGAACGCGTGACATGCGCCACGTGCAGAAAACGCAGAAAAACGCTGGGGGCGATTTCTGGGCTATTTTGACCCAGTTCTTAGCCCAGAAATCATAGATTAGAAGCTGTAGAAGGGACAAATCAAGTGGTCCCCACCCATCAGCTGAAGACTTGTTAATTAATTCAAATTTAAATTCAAATATTATTTTAGGAAAAGATATTATTTTAATTTTAATTTTAGAACTTTGATTTCTAAATTATTAGGATTAATTATAAAAGGACCCCAATAGGGTGGTTCCAAAAGAACATTCCACAACATTATTCCATACAAATTTACATTCCATATTCCATGAGCAACTAATCCTCCATTGTTAAGGTTAGGAGCTCTGTCTATTGTATGGATTGATAATATTATTTTTCTATTTTAATTCATGTTTTGATTTATATTTCAATAATTGTTTTCGTTCTTTATTTTATGAATTTGGGTGGAACGGAAGTATGACCCATGTTCTATTTGAGTTCTTGTATAACTTGGAAAAGCTCTTTACTTGAACAATAGCTTGAAAACATATTATCCTGAATTTCTAATTGTTTGTATTTAACGGGATACGTGACATATAATCCCTTTATTTTTGGATAATTAGGATTTTTGTGGTATATAAACTGGAATTTGATCATCACCCTCTAATTGGAATTAATTGACCAAGGAATTGGCAGTTGATGAATTTTAGAGGAGACTAGGAAGGTCTAAGGAATTAGGGTCTAGTCACAAATAGTTTGCCATGAATTAAATCTTGCATGATTAAAATAATTAATAAGAAAAGTCAATCCAGAAAATAGATAACTCTGAAACCTTAACTGTTTTCTCCCATATTTTATTTTCAATTTATTTACGTGCCTGCCTTTGATATTCTGAGTTACTGTTTAATACTTTTTGAATACCAAAATACTCTTCTCTGCTTGTCTAATTAATCCTATCAAATGCTATTGTTGCTTAATCCATCAATCCTTGTGGGATCGACCCTTACTCACGTAAGGTATTACTTGGTACGACCCGGTGTACTTACCGGTAAGTTTGTGGGTTATAAATACCGCATCAGCGCACAGGTCAAGCTAGCGCTCTCAACAGCAAGCCTTCCCCTGAGTGTGCGTGCGCACAGGTTCAAAAACTCCCAGGGGTGTGCGTGCGCACACAAACTAGAAATCACAATTTCTGCAGCATGCACAGAATTCAGATTTTGACACCAAACTTTGAATGATCATAACTTCCTCTACAAAAATCCAAATTTTACAAACTTTATATCCATTTAAAGATTTTTCAATGAACTTTAATTTAAAATAAATTTCAACAAGTTTTAAAAACTGAGGCTCAAGTTATGATCCGTCAAAGTTTACCAAAAATCTGTTTTTACCAAAAGTCTAAGAACCTTAATTTTACCAAAACTCCCAATCCAAAACCAAACCAATCACAATCCAAGCAATACCAAAACAACATAAAATTCCATACCATTCCTCTCCCAACTCAACTATCTATAATATCCTAATTACACCATTCAACACCATCAAAACCCTTAATCATCAACATCCAAGACCATCATAAACACTCATAATTATCAGCAACCAACAACAACAACAACAACCACTATAAATCCTTATCAATTTTAATAATCATCACCAAACAATATCTAGCATTACCCAAATTCATCAAAATATTTATTCCTCACATTATCCTCATAAAACTCACATCCTCCAACAATAGTCATCAAAATCAACATTCATACTCCTCATCAATTAACCTCAATATTAGCAAACATTATCAACATTCATATTACCACAATCAACATACACACTCATCAACATCAACCAACATCATAATATATCATTAATACCAACAACCCTCATACCCCTTATCAACCTTCCACTCATCATCAATATCATCAATCCCTCATCCACAACAAATAAATCACAACATTCTTCATCCACCACCATACAACTTATTATCAAACATCAAATTTATATACAATTAAACATACACCCAAACATTCAATCCTATCTTAAGGTCAACTAGCCTAAGTGTCCAGAAATATTATATATTACATAAAGAAAACCAAAACCATACCTTGGCTGATTTCCAATATGTGCAAACACCAAAAGCTTGGCTCCAACAAGCTTCCATCAAGATCCAAACCACCAAAGCCAAACCAAAAGCCACAACCAACTCCAAAAACAAGCTTCATACATACAATATAACCATGCATTAACAACTAAAGCTCACACTACACTAAACGACAAGGATATAGAGGTTTCTTACCTTATCCAACAGTGATTGGGGCAAAGTTCGATAATTACCCGCTACTAGAGATCACCTAAACAAGCAAAATCACAAAATCTACTCAAAAACTCTAACCCAAAAATTCAGAAATCTAGGACTGGAAACTGGAGCTTGAGCTTCGAGTTCTTACCATATTTTCTTAAATAGAAATGAAGAGCTTGACAAGAGTTTCGCGTGACCACAAACGGCACATCAATCGGAGTTCCGTAGCTCAAGTTATGGCTCCCGAAAGGTGATGATGAATAGTAATTAACATCACCCTCTTCCCCTCTCTTCTCTATGCAGCGCCCCCTTTCTTATTTTGGGGTGGAAATGAGCTGAAATGCTCATTTAATGAGCATATATATGTTGGGTCTTGGGCCTGGTCCAACCCGTTAGCGTTTTTAGTTCGTTTGGCTCACTTTGGGCCAAAACCTTTCAGATTAGTGTCCGGTTTTCAATTCTAAATTATTTCTATCCTTTCAAAATAATAAATCAACTTTTAAAATCTTATTTTCCAAGATACGCGGTACTGGACAGACTAGAGCCGGTACTGCCAGCTTAAGCGCCAGTACGCATTTTTACAAATTTTTTTTGAAAAAAATACATTTTCCAACTTAGAAAAATTCATTGAAATCAAATTTCACCTTTAAATTTCAAATTAAAACTTCTAAATTTGAATCTATTCCGGGCACGTAAAAATTATTATTTTTACTAAAGCGATTAAGCCGGTTCTTACACGATTGTAGTTCCGATTCACGAACTGTGAGGTTGATGAGGCGGAGCGAGAGATCGAAGAGGTGGAGCAAGAGATGATTGAAGAGGAGCAAGAGGTGGTTTAATTTCACAGCATGAGAGTGAGAGTGAGAATGATTTCGAGCAGTTTCTACCTCCAGAAGATGGGAATTTGTTTTTTAGATTTCTAATTCAGAATAGGTAACACTTTGAGTAAGTTTTCAAAAATCTTAAATATATTTGCTAACGTTTATTTATAAATGTTACTTAATATTTAATTTTATGGTAATCACTAATATTTTAACAAATGTTAAAAGAGAAATGTTACTAAACGTATAAAATATAGTAGTGATTGTTCTAGATTTACTTATGTGTATTTGCTTAGAAATAAAAATGAAGCTTTTGAAATTTTTAAGAAATATAAAATAGAAGTAGAAAATATGCATCATAAGAAAATAAAATTTCTTCGTAATGATCGAGGTGGAGAATATTTTTCTAGTAAATTCGATAACTTTTGTGAATTACATGATATTGTGCATGAATTTTCTGATCCGTATACTCTGCAACAAAATGGTTTGGCAAAAAGAAAAAATCATACCTTAGTGGATATGGTTAATTCAATGTTACTAAATAAAAAATTGCCTTACAATTTATGGGGTGAAGCATTATTGACAGCATATCATATCTATAACAGGATATCATCAAGACATAGAAAGGTTTCTCCTTGTAAAATTTGGAAAGGAAGAAAACCTAATTTGAATTATCTAAAAGTATGAGGTGTTTAGTCTTTTATCTAATTCTTGATCAAAAGAGAACCAAATTGGGGTCAAGAGCTATAAAAAGCACTTTCATAGGATATGCTCAAAATTATAAAGCATATAGAATATTAGACTTAGTGTCTAATGTAGTTGTTAAATTAAGAGAGATAGAATTTATTGAAAATAAATTTATCAATGATTCAACTTCTAGTTCAGAATATTCCCAAAATGATACTAATATTTCACAAAAAATAAATAATCAAAATAATAAACGTCTAAGCGATAAAAAATTGATTGATGAACCAACAAAGAGCTCGAGAGTGAGAAAAAAAAAGGACTTGGGTCCTTCTTCTTAGGCTATCACTTTTTTGGTAGAAGGAACTAGCTAGGAATTCTGTGACAAACAAGATTCCTATTGTGATGAACATAGAAGGTGATCCTCAAACGTTCAAAGAGGCTATAGTTTCAAGGAATTCTACTTTTTGGAAAGAAGTAACAAATGATGAAATGGACTCAATATTATCAAACAATATTTGCGTCTTGATTGATTTGACTTCAGGATCAAAGCCTATAGGATATAAGCGTGTATTTGGAAGAAAGTATAACACTGATGGTTTATTACAAACCTTTAAAGCAAGGTTAGTGGCCAAGGGGTTTAGACAACAAGAAGGTCTAGACTATTTCGATACCTATGCACATGTGGCAAGAATGACTTCTATTAGGACTCTTATAGCATTAGCATCCATTCATAAGCTTCATATACATCAAATGAATGTTAAAATGGCTTTTCTAAATGAAGACCTTAGTGAAAAAAATTATATGGAGCAATCGGAAGGTTATATGCTACCCGAAAATGAATTTTTTTTTTTGTAAATTAATTAAGTTTTTGTATGGTCTAAAACAAGCACCTAAACAATGGCATGAGAAGTTTGATTCAGTGGTGTTATCAAATGACTTCTCATGTAAGAATCGGAAATAATTAGCGATTAATTAACGTAAAATAATAATAAATTAATTGCCCAAAATAAGTTCCAAAAATTTAGAATATTAATTAGAAAATATAAATATGATAATTGGACTCAGTAGATTTTTTTGAGTTGGAAAATATAATTTTCTACGAAAAAATGCGTAAAAACGCGTACCGGTAAATTAACCGGCAGTACCGGCTTAAATCTGTCCGGTACTGAGCAATAATGATAAAAACAATAGAAAAGTTTAAGAAACTAATTAAAGTTAAAAATCGAACGCTAATTTTAAAGGTTTGGCCCGAAATTAGGCCAAACGGGCCAAAAAGACTAACGGGTTGGACCAGACCCAAGTTGGGTCCAAGTCCAACTTATATATATACTTAAATGAAGGCCATTTCAAATACTTCACTCTTCATAATTCAAAAACCCAGCTGCATAGAGAGAGGTGAGAGAAGAGAACAAAAGGGGGAAGGTTACTATTCATCATTAGCTTCCGGTGGCCATAACTTGAGCTTCGATGCTCTTATTCGCGTGCCGTCAATGGCTATGCGAAGCTCTCGCCGAGCTTGTCACTTCTAGCTAAGTATTGTGGTAAGCTTCTCAAAAATTCCTGCCCAGTTTTCTGCCCTAAGAAATTCGAATTTTTGGGTTTTGGTTTTGGTTGTTTAGGTACACTCTAACACTTGTTTGCTATTAGGTTTTGCTCCCAAAACTATTAGATAAGGTATGAAATCCCAAATCACTTATGGTTTTGTGTATATATAGAACCCTAAGTATTGATTTTATGAATTAATTGTGTATAGCTTGATTATTGTGATTTTGGGAGCCTTTGGATTTGAGTTGGTGGCTTGGTTGTGATTGAAAGCTTGTTGGGCACAAATTTTTGGTGTATAGTGTATATTGGAAATCAGCCAAGGTATGATTTCAGTTAGACTAGTGAACCATATGATAGATTTGGATTGGCTTGGTTGTTGAACTTGTTGAATGATAATGTATGATGATTTGATGATTTTGATTATGGTGATGAATTATGTTGTTGATGTTGATGAATGGTGTTGAAGATTGATATTGAGGTGGAATGATGTTAATTATGATGATTAGTAGTGATAGAATGATGGTTGATGAGTGTGTTGGTTGACAAATAGTTTTAGCATGATAAATTGATCATTTGGGTTTGAGGATTGTGTGATGGGAGTGGAAATTTGGTAAGAGTGGTAAATTGAGACAAAGAGGGTAAGTTCTGAGGTGAATTGAAGTTTGATGTGGTTTAGAATTGCTTTGATTGTGAATTTTGGAAAATTTGAGAACCTAGTTACTTTTGGTAAAAAACAGTTTTTAGTGAACTTTGACGGATCATAACTTGAGTCTCAGTTTTCAAAATAAGTTGGAAGTTATCTTAAATAAAAGTTCATTTAAAAATCTTTACATTGATATAAAGTTTGATAAAAATAGATTTCTGTAGAGGAAGTTATGACTATTTGAAGTTTGGTGCCAAAAGCTGAATTCTGCAACTTTGAAATTTTTCTGTGTCTGATGAGGGTTGCGTACGCGACATGGTGCACGCGACGTGGCCAAACCTTTTGGGTTGGGCATCTCGCATACGCGAGGCACTACATACATACGCGAGCTATCATAGTTTTGGCCCTTGCGTACGCGAACTTTAACACGCGACGCGAGCAACCCATTCGGGTTCAGACACTCGCGTACGCGAGCAAGTGGTTGCGTATGCGACCACCCCTTTTCAACAGCATGCATACGCGAGACCCTTGTTTTGCTAAAACATGATTTTTCTCTGTTTTCAAAGGTCTTCCAACTTTCCAAAACTTCCTTAAATTGCAGTTTAGGAGTAATATCTTGTAGTTAGGCCTAATAACTAATAGAGGAAAATTAGCGACTTAAATAGGAGAATTTTACATGAATTTAGAAGACAGAGGCTTAGGATTCTAGAGTACTGAGGGTATATTAGCTGAGTGAAGTGGTAGAGTACGGTAAAGACGATTAGTATGATGAAATTATGGAGTTGTAGACTTGATGATGCATGAGACAAGTCTAGGACTCGGAGTGGACTGAATACTGAAAAATGATTTCTGAAAACCACTGAATTACTATTTTATACTGATATTGTTGAGACGTTATGCACCTGGCAGGGACGGCGGTTGGATCCCGCCTGTCGAGGTCACGGCGGCGGGGTAAGGGCGGTGGTTAGTCCCGCTTACGTTGAGATGTGAGGTCCGTGGCAAGAGTATCCCGCTCGCATCCCTTCGGAATCACTAGAGTGTGCAGGCACTATATCCTGGACCGTGTTCCGGGCACGATATCTCGGGGTCTCCCATTATGAGACCGAAGGGCGACATCTCCATAGAGATGTGTCGGGTTGGCAGTTAAACTGACAATGTGATATAACAGCCAAATAGGACAGGCATTCATCATGTGCATTTCTATCTGTTTGCTTGTTTTGCCGACTTGAATTGCTTGCCTAATTGTATAATATGATTAATTGTTCTTGAATTTCTTGATATACATGCTATACTTGTGTTTTACTTGCATTGTTATAATTTGTGTTTTCTACCAGGATTGAGGAGGATCGGAAGACGGTGGCGATGGGATCGCATGGCAGTTAGGCTGATGAAGGCTGTGGGACAGCGGTGTATTTGTTAGCTTAGAAATCCTATAAGATAGAATACCTCATTTCATTATGGTTTTAAGTAATGGTTTTAAATTTACTTATGTTTTAAGTTTGAATCTCATGATGGATATGAAGCTCTAGGATTGTCTCTGGCGTCCAAGAGCCTTATATCTTACATTACTGGGCACTGTTACCATATTGAGAACCTCCGGTTCTCATTCTATACTTTGTTGTTGTTTTTCAAATGTAAGTCGCAACCCACCTCGGTGAGTTGCTTGATGGTGACAGAGCAGAGGACCCTTATCATGTTTTGGAGTCTTTTGGCTATTTTGTTTTAAGTTCTCTCACTTTTGTATATATATTTGTCTTAGAGGCTTACTTTATGAGAGATATTCTGTATATACTGTTTTAACTTTCAAAACTCCATGTCTGGATCTACTAGTAGTCGGCTTAAACTCTGCGGACTGCGGCTAGTTCTTTATTATTATCTTACCCTTATAGATCTATTTATGTCTTGATATTTCATAGCTTTGTCTTGTACCTTTATGCTTTTAGCTTCGTGTGAACGTTTGCGCTTTTGTAACTCTATTTTTTAGCTTATTTCTTCATCGGGCTTCTAGAATTATTATTCCTTCTATATATATTTTTGTATGAGTCTTAGGATTGTCGTGACCTCTGATTAACCTTTGCTTTATGACATTAGGTAAAGTTTAGGATAATTAGGGTGTTACATCTCACATAATAATGCAGATAAATGTATTAACTCAAAATTTACTAAGGATTATGGAGTAATAATTTGTCTATATGTTGATGATATGTTAATCATCAGAACAAATTTAGAAAAAATTCGTGTAACAAAGGAGTATCTAACTTCTAAATTCAAGATGAAATATTTGAATGAAGTTGATATAATATTAGATATAAAGGTGCATAAGAATAAAGTTGGATTTACTGTAAGTCAATCTCATTATATCAAAAAGGTAATGCATTACACCAGACCCGATATAGCATTTGTTGTGTACAAATTATTAAGATTTACATGAAAGCCTAGCAATCAATATTGGAAAGCTATAATAAGAGTTCTTGGTTATCTTAAGAAAACTATAAACTTGGAATTACATTATAGTGATTATCCCACAGTTTTAGAAGGTTATTCTGACGTAAGTTGGATTACAAATTTTAGTGATAACAAATCCACTTTAGGATGGATTTTCACTGGAGCAATAAGTTGGGCCTGAAAGAAACAAACGTGTATTTCACATTTTGCTATAGCGGCTAAATTTGTAGCTTTATCAGCCGCAGGTAAAGAAATAAAATGGCTTAGAAATTTGTTATATGATATAAAGTTATAGCCATAATAGTTAATAGCCATTTTAATCTTCTGTGATAGTGAATCAACCATGTCTCGAGCATATAATAAAGTTTATAATAGAAAGTCTAGACATATAAGTTTGAGACATGAGTTTGTGAGGCAACTAATAGATGATGGTATCATTATTATCACTTATGTAAGATTTCAAGAGAATTTAGCATACCCTTTGGGTGTGTGTGGTTGGGAGAATTATAAATAATTCCTTGGAATTTTAAGATGGGAATATCATATTCCCATGTTTGGTTCAAAGTTTGAAAAGCTATTTCCAAGCAAGTTTAATTCTAGGGAATCAAAATACCATCATTTCAATTTCCACCTTCCCCCTGGGTATATTTGATTTCCATAGGAATGGAATTTGAGTAACAAAGTAATACTTGAACCACACACACCCTTTGACTAAAAGTTTGTCAAGGGATAAAATCAAAGAGACTACTGCTAAAATGTGATTAAAATATATTGTTAAATGATGCGAACCTAATCTTATTCTAGTAGACCACTAGTTTTAAGGTTTAATGGGTAATAACAAGTAATTTAACAATTGGACAGCTAAGGTATAAGATTTAATGCTATTCACAATAAATAAGGAGGGTGAGTTAAAACTCTTAATGTAATAATAATATTATTTATCAAATGATTCCACCTATATGAATATAGGAGTGATGCCGCTCCAATCGAAAATTTTAGAGGACTTTATTCTCGCAAATATTCATGAATCAGGATGAGCACAAGGCCATATAAGTATTTAAAATTATAGACTCTTGAACTTGAAAGATATAAGTAATGTGTGTGATTTTTTGTTCTAACATATAAAGTATAGGTTTAATCAATTAGACATCTATTACTTCGTTAGAATCTTAAAATTTATACTAAAAAGATGTTTAATCTTAGTGACACATTCTTTATGTATATACTTGTACGATATTTGAATTTTCTAAATAGTGAGAGATTGAGAGTATTTACAAATTAATATATTAATATTAAATATAAACAGTTAAACAATGACCGTTTCAGTTTAGTTTATTGTTTAACCATTGTGTGTGTATATAACGGTTAAACAATACCCATTCAATGAATAACCAAAAGTCACACCTATTCATTATACAAGTTACGTGACTTTTTGTATTCTTATGCATGCAGTATATATATAGGTAAATAACTCACAATTTGAGATAATAAGTGTAACAAATAATTAAAAGTGTGTTTTTAATTTCTTGTTTAAGAGAGCTGAGAATTTTTTATTATTGCTAAATAAGAAATTTATAGGTCTCATTATATTTTAGGAGAGTATTGTCATCAACCCTATAACAAACAACTAAGTGTAAGGATAAATATTTCTCTAAAAAAAACGATATAGCTAGTCATATCTAAAAATTACAACACTATTAAATTTTGTCATCTTAATCATAATTTTTCCAACATTAAAAGCCAAGTTTTAATCAAACAAATTGCATGACGATACTTCAAGGATGGTATTCAATTGAAAGGGTGAGAATATAGTAAGGTAGAGTTTGTTATGATCACTTGTATAGAGTCATT
Source organism: Arachis ipaensis (assembly GCF_059453495.1). NCBI lineage: Eukaryota > Viridiplantae > Streptophyta > Magnoliopsida > Fabales > Fabaceae > Arachis > Arachis ipaensis. Next base: position 19,599,264 of record NC_142435.1, read on the forward strand.
AGAGGTAAGTTATTGTTAGAGTTGGTTATGCTACCGAATTTGGAGTTTTTAAAATTAGTTAAATAGATTTTGGCCAGAATCAACAAAAAACGGCCAGCAGATTGAGAAAAATTGTGACAACAAGGAAAACGACCGTAATACAAAATATTATAAAACCGCCATAATGTTAGTGCCGTTTTATGCAAAATTTTTTGTAGTGGTTGTTCCGATTAGTTTTGTTAAGTGGTAGTGACATTTGTGATCAGTTGTGTATATTATAAGTTAGTGCTGCAAATACTAACTAACTCCTCTGTAATATTTACTTGGAGAACAATGATAAACAAATTCAAAAAGAAGTTGAGCAGCTGGAGATCAACGGCGAGGATATTAGTGATAATTAAATCAATGGTCAACAGCCTTCCACTGTACAATCTTGGTATGTTTAAGATGCCAAAAGTAATAGTAAAAAAAAAATCATACTCATGCAGAGAGCAGGTTCTTTTGGAAAACAAAGAAGGGTGAAAAAAAACAAAAGCTACGTGCAAAATATAACCACCCATGGAGTATGGAGAATCGAGAATGGGGTTTGATAACCATAAAAATAGAAAATGGTCATATATGTACTTTGTAATTATTTGGATAATCTGAAAATGCAGAAACAAACCATCTTTGAACATAAATTGAGTAACAACTTGAAAATTAAGTAACCAATGGAGTGTAGAATTTGATAAAGAAGAACAAGAAAGAGCAACAAATCATCCCAAGAATTATGAAGAAGAAAGACCAGAGCAAGAAGTAGACGTAGCAGTTGTGTGTAAATAATGGAAAAATCCACGGAAGGTTCATAACAGAGAATTCATGTGAATAGTAGCAAAATATTGGGAGGAAGTAACATTTCAAGCCATTTAGGAGTCCTCTCGTGTGATTCATTTAAAAGGAAGGTGTATGTATACATTACTTCATATAAAAACACTGAATTTGATGGATAATAAAAATAAGACGGCATAGACAAGAGTACACATGAATTTTTACATGGTTGACAGATGTATATTATGTTGTTATTTCTACTCTTTCGTTGTCATTTCTAGCCTTCTATTATTTAAATAATTTTTTGGCAGTAGTGGCTGTCAAGTGATAGCTTATTTGTCATGATGGCTTTGTGCATTGTAAGGGAGTTCAATGTGGCTACTAATTACTGCATCTATTTTATATTTCTCTTCAATAATTTTTTATGAAAAAGTCTAGGGGCCAACAATTTTTATGTTTTTTGGCCAGTATTTAACCATTAAAATAAAAGTGAGTGATCTCCCACCATTAGATGTAATCTCACACCATTAAAAATACTATTGATAGCCAATTGATGATTACAAAATACCAAAATTACTGCCCCCTAGCATTCCTCATTTTTTATTAATCCCATCAATTGTCTGCAACATCTTCTTTATCTCTTCTTCGACTTTCTATTCACTTTCTTCAACTCTAAAAATAACGGTTTATTTATCTTGTGTCTTAATTAAAGACACAGTTAAGATTAAAAAGATTTATTGAAAATATAAAAAATTTAAGTTTTCAATATATTTTGCTTTACATTTATTAAAAGAAAAAAATTAAAATATTCTACTAATGATAATTTTATCATATATTCTAAGAGTACATGTTAGTTAAACTCTAATAATAAAAATAGTTCATAAGAAAATTTATTGAGAAATAAATTTCTCTACTCTAAATCTATATTTCCAAATAGTAGTATTAGGGGTAAACACATTTTGTAAAATGTAGTCATTGAATAGTCATCATTAATATTTTTGATAGTGTGAGATTATATACCATCTAGTAGTGAGTATTATACACTTTTTTTTTTAATTAAATATTGGTTAAATTTTAATAAAAGTGTTAGCCCTAAAACTTCCTTATATTCAAAACATATAACTGCTATATAACATCCAAAAATTATAGGGATGAATGGAAAAGACGTGCGAATGAAAGAAATGTAGATAAGTAAAATGGTGCTAAGTAAATACGGTGGCAAAGTTAGAGACACAACCTATGATGCACTGACACTCTGACACGGATATAGAACACAATTCGATACAGGATACGCTGATACACAAATTTTAAAATTTTATAAGATACGGAGACACATATATATATAATATAAAGTATTTTTTAGATAAATAGTAATGATATTTTATTAATATTAAAATATAAATTAATTTTTTAATTATATAAAGTATTTAATTTTTTTTGTTTTAATAAATAATAATATATACTATTTCTAAATTTATTTTAAGAATATATATTATGAATAAAATTGGACATGTTGATACGTGATGGTATTTAGGTGTGTCCAAATGTATCCGGTAAAAAATTTTTTATTTTTTATTAAGACACAGTTGAATACAGTAGACACACGTGAACAAATATCAATAAATATTGTGTCTAAAATGTGTCTGACACACTGACACAATAATTCAACGAAGTATCCGTATTTTATAAGAGACATCATATATGCGAGAATGGATCATTTATATTGCATGAACATTTAGCATGTATTCATGTAATGTATTTCATTTGATGGTCGATCCATGTATAAGGATGAAAGTAGTAGTAGGTATAGCAACAACATATAATTTGTATTATCATGGATCTTTGTAATGAGTGGTGGCTTTAAAGGGGAATAAGCTAGCCATGATTTTCCAAATTCTTTTAAAATAATTTAGTAGTAGTAATAGTACACATTATATGTGTATTATGGATTAAATATTTAAATATATGTTAATATATTAGGCATGAAAAAAATTATATGTCAATAATTTAGTATGTATAATGTGTATTGTAATATAGTAGTCACGGTTAGAAAATTGTTTAATTTTATAATTTATTTGTAGACAATATATATATTTATTATAATCATAAATTATGTTATTTTAAATTAAATGACTTATTATAATAGTGATCTTATTTATTGTTATAAATACTAAATTGAATAAGTCATAATTATTTTTGATTTGAAATTAAATGAGAATAAAACTAAATATTATCTTTATGGATTTTAAATACTATTTTTATTTAAACTTTAGGGTTTAATAATTGTCATACTCAAATATAAATAATAATTTCAAAATTTCGGTCATATACCAAAGTTGCCTCAACAACTCTTTTTCTATTAGAAGAATTGCAATTCAGTCACTTTGTTAGAAATCCAAAAAAATTTGATTGAGAAAGACTGAGACAACTTTTCTATCAATTTTTAATTTCTATAAGTAAAAGTATATTTTCGCACCATAATATATAATTTTTGGTTATTTAATATGAATAATTTAAATTATAAAATAATTTATTCTAACAAGTGATATCAGAATCATTCATAATTTAGTTATCGAAACAGTTTTATTATTCTTTTGAATCGCTATATGTATATGTGTATATTTAGAATTGTTGTGCAGTAAAATTATATATATATATATATTGAACATTCTTCTCTGTTTGGGTTTATTGCTACTCCACATATATGTTATTACTTATTTTACTATTTGTGCGCATCAAATGTTTAAGTTTAATATATGTATATTATATTACGTGCGTTTGTCATATATATTAGTATGTTTAACCTTTGATACTGATTAGGCATGGACCCATGCATAGTAGTGACGGGGCATTTGCCCACTCTCATTTCATATTTTTTAACAAAAAAAATTATATATATATATATAATAGGACAAATCTCAATAATAAGTTAAAGGGAGCAAAATTTTATACGAATCAGCCAAAACGAAAACTACTTTATGAATCTATCAATACACGTTTATATGTAACTCGAATCAGCTAAATTCGAACTTTATTTCTACATAATTCAAATCAGGTGGGTTCGAATTATACACAAACACACGCACACATTAATTCAAACCAGCTGTGTTCGAATTATACACACAGTAATTCCTACACCCACGCACACGTTTCCAAGTAATTCAAATTTGACTTGTTCTTGTATGGATATCTGGAGGGAGAGCTCAGTCTCTGGGAGTCGACGCTGAGCTATTGCCTTCGGTGCCGACCTTTAAGCCTTGTGATAATCCGAGCTTCACTCCGAGAGGATGTCCAATCGCGTAGAGCTTTGAGCAAGAAACAGGGGGGAGTGTACCTGTAAAGGCACTCCGAAGCTTAAGTTAGTATTGAGAATTCAATGTACCTCTTTAGGATAGAAGATCATACCTTTTTATAGGTGATAATGTATATATCGGTTATGTTCCTGCTTTGTTGCCTGTATTAAAGAGTAATAACAGGGGTTTGGACGTTTCACTTTTGTGAAGCAGCCCGTTTAGCTGATTTGTAACGTCAGTTTTTAATAAATGACATTGATTGTCGATTAGTAACTGTAAATGGCCGAGTAATGACTGCAATGCCGAACTATAACGCCAATTTCCTGGGTAATAATGTGAATAATGCCGAGTTATGGGTGATAAAGCCGATTTATGACGTTGGTTTTGTAATGGTCGGACCACAGCCCCAAGCTTAGCCTGGAAAAATGTTTAATGAAGCAGGTTGAGCTTTTAATGATGTATGGGTCGGCTTACTGAATAGTTCGGCGTGTACTTATACCTTGTAGCCCCCAGGTCAAGGTGCTTTATTGAACAGTTACTGAGACTATAGGCTTTCATGATTAGGATAGAGAAATAATTAAATGAAGGTATTAATGAGTTTGCGTGTTTCCAATGTGGGTTTATTGGGGCTGGCGTGACTGATTTGATGGGAAGTGGAAGCGAGATTTTGGGTTAAAGTGTGTGAATTAAAGCTTAGGAATTCTGAAGGTTTGCATGCTTGCTGTTTTATGTTTTCTCAAGCGTTTTCAACCAAAAATGAGTAAAAGAGGTGAGTGTCTCTTAGTTCTTCTTGGTTTTTCTGCCTAATCGTGTTCTCTTCTTCTCCTTCTCTGCTTCTGTTTTTCAAATGGGTTATGAGAAAGAAACGAAAGGGGAGGTAGACTGGTCTTATGATTGGGTGAATGATGATGTAAGGGATCGTGTTTCTCTGTTTTTGGATGTTGGTGCTGTGAATGAGATAGTTAAGTCTAAGGTTGCTAGGGTTAATTCTGGGGTTCGATTGGAGCTGCTCCCCTGTACGGTTGATGATAGGGTTTTTCATAGAGGGGAGGGTTTTGAGCATTTTTTTTATGTATAGTTCTGTTTTGGAGGAACGAAGGGTGAGAATTCCTTTCAGTGATTTTGAGTGTAAAGTTCTGAAGCAATTGAACTGTGCGCTCTCACAACTTCACCCTAATGGTTGGGCTTTCCTATGGGCGTTTGAGATTCTTATAGAATTTTTGGAAGAAAATCCGTCAGTGGAGTTTTTTTTCTCACTGTTTCAGGCGAAGGGTGTTTGGAAGGGTGGTTGGGTAAATTTGAACAGCTCTCCGGGGTTTGGTGTGTTCAAGTTATACAAATCATCTTTTAAGAATTTTAAGGAAATGTACCTTAAGGTCAGTAGCTGCGAGGATGACTTTCCATTCTATGTGGACGAGCATTTGGGAGAAAAGTTTCCTCTCTGGTGGTGTTCAGAGCCCCAAAATATTTTAGGACCTGAAGCTATAAGTCCAAAAGATGAGTGTATCATTGAGTTTTTGACTGAGGTTGTTAATCGAAAGGAGTTGATTTCTGTTTATACTCTGCTGCAGTGGGAGAAAAATAAGGTTGCTGTGATAGATTATCTGGGTAAGATTTTGAATTGTGGATGTTGGATCATATCAGAGGTTTTTTGAACAGGTTTTTATTTTTCTTGTTTTTCAGGTGGTAAGTACCCAGGTGTATCTGCAGCGAGTTTGAGGTCTCGGGTGAAGAGCAAAGGTTTGGATAAGGAGGTATCCTCGTCAAAGGCGGATAAGGTAGGTGTTGGCGAGGTTGATCAGCCAAAGCCAGGGCGGAGGAAGGTTATTGCTAAGAAGAGAAAAGGTGATGTGGTAGATTTGTCCGACGTTTCTGATGATGAGAAAGATGATGTTCCGATGGAAGAGGTTCATAAGTTTTGTTATAACCAGAAGAGGTTGCATGGTTTTGTTGAGCGGAGTGAGGGGTCATCGCTCTGGGGGAAAGATTATCCTTTCATGATCACTGCTGATGAGGTATGCCAGACCCCGTCCGATGTTAGTTTAGTGGAAGAGGTGGGGGATGTGGCGATTGATCAATATTTGTAGGTAATTCTCTTTTTTTTTGTAAGGTAAAAAGTTTGTGTTTGTATTTTGTTTTTGGATTAGTAATGTGTCAAATGTTTGCTCCTCAGGTTGTGGGTTTGCGGCTGGCGAGTTTAGGGCGGAGCCGTGAAAAGATTCATCGAAAGTTTTTTGAGAAAAAGGAAGATCCGAATTTGAAGGAAGAGTTGGCTATAAAGGTTGCCAAGGTTTCTGAGCTTGAGGTGAAGTTAGCTGAGGAGAAACATTTGAAAGAGGTGAAAGAGAGCTATGCCAAAGATGTTGAAGATTTAAAGAAGAAAGAAGCAGACTTATCTTCTATGAGTACCCGTGTGATCGAGGTTACTGCTCGGTTGAAGGAGGTGGAGAAGAATAAGCAGGGAGAAATTCTTGATTCCTTCCTTGAAGGATTTGGGAGGGCTGTTCTTCAGGCGAGATTTCTGGCTCCTGAGGTGGATTTATCGGCAATGGATCTAGGAAAAATAGTTCAGGATGACGTTATGGTTGAAGATGATGGTGTTGTTGAGCAAGGAGATGAAAATGTTTGATATGAATTCGGTCTAGTTGTGTTGTGTTTTTTGGTTTTGAAGACTATGTTGCTCCTGTGTTGGGCTTTTGTGTTTGTAACTTATGTTTTGCTACTGTTTTTGGGAACACAAACTTTGATATTTTACATGCTGCTTCTGTATGTTATAAATATGATATTGTTGTTTGTATGATATGTGGGTGTATTTCTGGTTTGTGACTGTGGCATTGATGCCAAATATGCTAATTATTTGATGGAGAATTATCATATAGAGGTTGATTAGGCCGAATTTGTGATGCCGGATCATATGAAAACTGTATTGTGTTCTAGGGAGCTGTAATGATTTTGATTTAAAATCGGCTAACATGTATTCGGTTGCGAATGATTTGTGCAGCAGTTTGTTAGTTCCACCCGCTAGTTGTTAATATTTGCGGAATCATAATTTTCTGATTCTTACTAAGATATTTGATGGATTTGTTAAATTCTGAATGACTGTGTTCTGATTTGGGAAGGTAATTTGTTTGGTAAATTCTGTATGATCGGCTTGCGATTAAGATCGGAAGTTTGTCTGAATGATCCGAGTCCGATTTGAATAGGACTTTGGATAAATTATCAGTTTCTGATTTGGATCGGACATTCGTTTGAATAAATTTCCTATTATAAGGTCTGCTATCGGATTCATTGATTGCATCCGAGTATTGGGTTCCGTTTTAAGGTCGGCAGTCGAAATGACTGATTGTTTCCGAATGATCGGGTTCCGTTTTAAGGTCGGCAGTCAGAATGACTGACTGTATCCGAGTGATCGGATTCTGTTTTAAGGTCGGCTGTCAGAATGACTGATTGTATCCGAGTGGTCGGATGCATAGTATAGGTCGGCATTATATGAAGCGAGAAATGTAGAAAGTGATGAGTTGATAAAATAAAATATTTATTGAAGAACCTTTGATTCCAAAGGCCCAGGTAGGCTAGCCTCGTTAAAACCTCTCCAAGCAAAACCCTTTTTGGAAAAAATCTTGGTAGTAGGAAAAAGAGTACTGGCCTGTCCCTGGTTTTAACTATAATATAGCTTTAAGGAAGATACATTCCATGTGTTAGGGAGATCTTTACCCTCTAGGGTTTGCAGTCTGTAGGCTCCATTGCCGATTACTTCTGTGACTCGGTAAGGGCCGTCCCAATTAGCTGCTAGTTTGCCATGTGATGATGGTTTCCTGGCTTGTTCTGTTTTCCTAAGCACAAGGTCATTTACACGGAAGGATCTTGGATGAAGTCTTTGGTTATATCTTCGGGCAATGTGTTGTTGCATGGCTAAATGTTTGATTGCTGTAGACGATCTGAGTTCTTCGATGAGATCAAGCTCGGATTGCCGAGCTATGTCTTGTGTAGTTTGTTCGGCCAATTCTGTGCGTAGTGAAGATTGGGAGATCTCTACTGGTATCATTGCGTCTGAACCATAGACTAAATGGAAGGGTGTCTCCTTTGTGGTTGAGTGAATTGTTGTATTGTATCCCCATATGATCTCTGGGATAAGCTCGGCCCAGAGACCTTTTGCATCATCCAGTTTCTTTCTTAGAGCATGTAGTATTAATTTATTTGCGGCTTCAGCTAATCCATTTGTTTGTGGGTGCTCTACTGATGAGAAGTGTTGTTTGATTTTCAAGTTCTGCAAGAAAGATGTAAATTTTTTATCGGCAAACTGGCGACCATTATCCGTGATAATGTGCCGAGGAATGCCGAACCGACAAATAATATATTTCCAAACAAAGGAAAGCATTTGTTGTGATGTAATCTTGGCTAGAGGTTGTGCCTCTATCCATTTGGAAAAATAATCAATTGCTACCACAAGAAATTTTACCTGACCTGCTGCTGTGGGAAAAGGTCCGAGGATATCTATGCCCCATTGGTTGAACGACCAACTAACCTCGGAACAGTGTAAGAGTTCGGCCGGGAGGTGTGTAATCGGACTGTGTTTTTGGCAGTTATTACAGCTTTTGACTTTTACTTGACAATCCTGTCGTATCGTCGGCCAATATAATCCAGCTCTGAGGATTTTTGAATACAGACTTCGGGCTCCGAGGTGTGTACCACAGATCCCTTCATGTGCCTCGGCAAGAGCAAGTTCGGCGTCTGTTCTGCAAAGACATTTGAGCAATGGATGAGAGAAACCCCGTCTATATAGGCAATTGTTATAAATTGTAAAGAAGGAGGCTTGTCGGCGGAAATGTCGAGTATTTTCGACGTTGCCTGGCAAGATCCCTGTCTGTAGATACTGTATGTATGGGGATCTCCAATCTATTTCCTGTGTTACACTTAAGACTTGTGTTAGTTCAATGCTTGGATTGAGTAGTGTTGACTGATAAAGTGATGACCCATTTGGTTGAGTGCTAGCGAGTTTAGACAGAATGTCAGCTCGGCCATTACTCTCCCTTGGTATGTGCTGTATTTTATATTTAGAAAATTTTAAAAGCGAATTTTGTACGACATCCAGGTATTTAGAAAGCAAATGGTCCTTAACTTGGTATAAGTTATTTACCTGTTGTACGATAAGCAAGGAGTCGCAATATACCTTAAGTTCGGTGATGTTTAGGTCGGCAGCGAGTCTAAGGCCAGCAATTAGTGTTTCATACTCACTTTGATTGTTGCTTGCCTTAAATGAAAAGTTGAGGGAATGTTCGATGACGTTGCCGTGGCTATCGTCAAGTATGATACCTGCTCCACACCCTTGTGGGTTGGAGGACCCGTCGACGTATAAAGACCATTCAATGTAGTCTTCAGTTGTACTTGGTACTGAGAATTCGGAAATAAAGTCGGCTAAAAACTGGGATTTGATGGATGCTCTACCTTCGTACTTGATATCAAATTCTGATAGCTCCACCGACCATTTTACTAGTCGGCCAACCAGCTCAGGTTTCTGAAGTACTTGGCGCAAAGGTTGATCTGTTCGAACATGGATTTCATGGCTTTGAAAGTATGGTCGGAGTCTTCTGGCTGAGAAGACAAGGGTGAGGGCCAATTTCTCAATGCTCGGGTATCGAAGCTCGGCATTCTGTAAGGTTTTGCTGGTAAAATAGATCGGGAACTGTTTCTTTTCTCTTTCTGCGACAAGAGCGGAGCTTATAGCCCAGTTAGTGACAGATAAATATAAGAATAATGGCTCCCCTTGAAGGGGGGTTTGCAAAATTGGTGGTTTTGAAAGAGTTTCTTTGATAGTTGTAAATGCTTGTTCGCATTCATCAGTCCATTGGAAAACTTTTTTGTTTTTTAAAGTTTGGAAAAAACATGAGGATTTAGAAGCTAGGCAAGGTAAGAATCTAGAAAGTGCAGCAAGTCTCCCTGTTAACCGTTGGACTTCCTTGATGGTGTGTGGACTTGTCATGTCTAAAATAGCTCGTCATTTTTCTGGATTTGCTTCAATACCTCGGCTAGTGAGCATGAAGCCGAGGAATTTACCGCTTTGAACACCGAATGCACACTTTTCCGGATTTAACCGCACGTTGTATTTTCTTAGCTGTCCGAAGATTTCGGTGAGGTCATCGATGTAATTGTTGCCGATCTTTGTCTTGGTGACCATATCGTCGACATAGACCTCAATGTTCCTGCCGATTTGTTTGGCGAAGATTTTGTCCATTAGACGTTGATATGTCGCACCTGCATTCTTAAGGCTAAATGGCATGACTTTATAACAATAGTTTCCATATTCAGTAATAAAGGCTGTCTTATTTTGATCGGATGGATGCATTTGGATCTGGTTATAACCAGAATATGCATCCATAAAGCTAAGTTTTTCAAAACCAGAGGCATTATCAACTAAACAATCAATAGAGGGCAAAGGGTAGGAATCTTTGGGACATGCTTTGTTGAGATCGGTGAAATCAACACACATGCACCATTTACCGTTATGTTTTTTAACCATGACGACGTTCGCCAGCCATGTTGTGAATCTGATTTCTCGAATGAAGCCCGCGTTGATGAGCTTCTTGGTTTCTTCTAGGGAAGCCTGTTTTCGGTCGTGGCCGAGATTTCTCTTTTTCTGCGCTATAGGTCGGATAGATGGATCTACTGCTAGCTTGTGTGATATGATGGATGGATCGATCCCTGGCATATCAGCTGGGGTCCAAGCAAATAAGTCGGCATTTTTCTGTAAGAATACTCGGAATGATAATTTTTCTTCTGAGGATAATGTTGAGCCGACATGTGTGAATTTGTCCGTGTTTTCGGTGAAATAGATTTTATCTAGATCTTCTGTTGGGGTTGGCATTTCTAGTGTTCCTGCTCTGGGATCGAGGTCGGCCAGCATGTGTTGGTCGTTCATGTTGCTGATATTGTGAACCTGTGCTTTTGTGTTATGGTTAAGTATTTTGAGACTATTGTTGTAGCACTCCCTGGCTTGTCGGGCATCACTGTGAATGGTTGCAATTGTGTTGTCCTGCAAAAGGAACTTAACACAAAGATGAATTGTAGATACTATAGCGCCAAATCTATTTAAGAAAGGTCGGCCAAGTATTAAGTTATATGGACTGGAGCAATCAACAACTAAGTATTGAATGTCTGAAGTTTTTGACGAAGGGAACTTACGAAGTGTGGTTTGTAACCACACAGAGCCCATAACTGGGATTCGCTCACCTGAGAATCCTACCAAGTCACCAGTGGAAAGTTGGATAACGTTATTGCTCAGTTTCATTTTCTGAAATGTTGAGTAAAAGAGGACGTCGGCGCTGCTGCCTGGGTCGAGCAACACCTTTTTAACTAGGAGATCTTCGAGCTGTAGGGAGATTACGACGGGATCATCCAGATTAGCTACATTGTTGTCATGATCGGCTGTCTGGAATGTTATCTGTGGAGATGGTGGCAACGGCTGCTGTTGACATTGATCGGCGTTGATGGAAAGTATAGCTTGGTAAGATCTCTTTCTCGCCGAGCTTATGGCTCCTCCACCTGCAAAACCTCCAGAAATACAGTTAATTGTCCGTGTTGGTAGTTCGGGATGGCTATTGTTTGGTCGGTCTCTATCTCGGCCATGTTGTGTAACCGAGCTTTGGTCTCCTGAAGGAGGTGCTCGCCGTTGCATGTGGCCGCCGATGTATTTGTCTAGGTGACCTTGCCGAGCTAGTCGTTCCAGTAGGTCTTTGGCGATGATGCAGTCGTCAGTATTGTGTCTGTGCTTCTGGTGGAAGGAGCAGTATTTTGATCGGTCAGTGCTTTTTGAATCTGGGTAACTTCCAGCTTTTCTTGGTGGCTTGATTAATTTCGAATTCAAGATCTCCTTGATGATATCGTCGCGCTTGGTGTTGAATTTGGTGTAGGTCTCATATCGTGGGATTGGTTTGAAATTCTTCTTGCTGTCCCGCATTTTGTCGTCGTCTCTATAGTGAGGCTTTTCTACTTTCCGAGCTTGTCGGAGTTCTTCGATGTCGATCTGTCCTTTAGCTTTTTCACGGAACTCGGCCATAGTTTTTGGTTTGGCCACAGCAATAGTTTCCTGGAATTTTCTAGGTCGCAATCCGCTTTTAATGGCGTGTAGTTCTACCTCAGGGTGGAGGTCGGGTATACTTATGGCTATCTTTGTGAAGCGCGTCATGTAGTCCTTGAGGCTTTCATGCTGGCCTTGCTTGACTGTGTTCAGGTAATCAGAGTCATGAAAGTAGATGGCCGATCCAGCGAAGTGCTCTTCAAAGGACTTTGATATGTCTCGAAATCAAGAAATAGAACCTACAGGCAAAGAACAAAACCAATCAAGTGCAGGACCATCTAAGTAAGATGGAAAACAACGACATAAAACTTTATCAGATGCAGTGTTTACTATCATTATGGAGGTGACTTCTTGATGTATTTCTTCGGATCACCTAACCCATCGTAGGGAGTTAGGGTGGTTGGCAGAGTAAACCTTCGGGGCAGCACGAAGTTCATCACCTCCGCCGTGAATGGTCCATGGGAGCTTTCGTGATCGTCATTCTCTATGCCTTTCTGACCTTCCTCATTATGTTCGGGTTGCTCCTCTTCCTGTCGAGTAGTGTATGAGACATGTGTTGGCCCTGACTGCTGCTCGGCTTCTTCTGTCCATTCATGTCGGTCATTGTTTTCGGTTCTAGTGTTATTCAAGTTGGCAATTTGATTTGCCATCCTTTGGTTCTCCTCGGCCACGGCTTGCCGTAACTCGGTCACCATCCGGAGCAATTCGGATGGCGTGGGTGGAGGTTGTTCAGCCATGACTTCGAACGGGAACCTCGAGGCCGATGATATATGGATAGGTTTATATTTTCGTCCCCACGGTGGGCGCCAATTGTTCTTGTATGGATACCTGGAGGGAGAGCTCAGTCTCTGGGAGTCGACGCCGAGCTATTGCCTTCGGTGCCGACCTTTAAGCCTTGTGATAATCCGAGCTTCACTCCGAGAGGATGTCCAATCGCGTAGAGCTTTGAGTAAGAAACAGGGGGGAGTGTACCTGCAAAGGCACTCCGAAGCTTAAGTTAGTATTGAGAATTCAATGTACCTCTTTAGGATAGAAGATCATACCTTTTTATAGGTGATAATGTATATATCGGTTATGTTCCTGCTTTATTGCCTGTATTAAAGAGCAATAACAGGGGTTTGGACGTTTCACTTTTGTGAAGCAGTCCGTTTAGCTGATTTGTAACGTCAGTTTTTAATAAATGACATTGATTGTCGATTAGTAACTGTAAATGGCCGAGTAATGACTGCAATGTCGAACTATAACGCCAATTTCCTGGGTAATAATGTGAATAATGCCGAGTTATGGGTGATAAAACCGATTTATGACGTTGGATTTGTAATAGTCGGACCATGACTGATTCGAATTATTCATGGTATAATTCGAATTATGCTGTTAAAAAATTAATAATCTATTAAAAAAATTTATTAAAAAATTAATAATTTAAAAATTAAAAAAATATATATTTTATTTCATACATTAAAAAAAAGCTAACAAAATATTTAATTACGAGACTTTTTTAAAATATTTGTGATCTATCAATTCGAATTCCATACAATACTCTTTTGTCCATTTTTAGTAGCTTATGAATATTTTTTAATAAATTTTTTTAATAAATTTATTTAAATTATACTACAAAAAATATTTTATCCTATGCAGAACAATTTAAAAATAAATGGCTAGAAAACTGTTAGGAGTACTATAAAAATTTGTAATGTTCTAATAACTTAGATAAATACATGCGTGTACTCAAATTTTAAATAAAATACTCTACATAGTCAATAATAATTTAGAAATGAAAGAAAATATTTTATTCCATATAAAATACCTAAAAATATATTTTATTCTAATACAAAATAATTTTAAAAAAATGGCTTAAAAGATGTTATGAGTACTATAAAAGTTTGTAATATTCTAGTGATTTAGATAAATACATGATAAAAATATTTTTTCTTTAATTTCTAAATTATTATTGACTATATAGAGTATTTCTTTAATGTCCTAAGTCATTAGGACATTACAAATTTTTATAGTACTCCTAAATTATATGGTGATTCGAATTATATTCTACATAAAAATTTGTAATATCCTAATGACTTAGGATATTAAAGAAATACTCTACATAGTCAATAATAATTTAAAAATTAAAGAAAAAATATTTTTTTCATGTATTTACCTAAATCACTAGAATATTACAAACTTTTATAGTACTCATAACATCTTTTAAGCCATTTTTTAAAATTATTTTGTATTAGAATAAAATATATTTTTTAAGTATTTTGTATGGAATAAAATATTTTCTTTCATTTCTAAATTATTATTGACTATATAGAGTATTTTATTTAAAATTTGAGTACATGCATGTATTTACCTAAATTATTAGAACATTACAAATTTTTATAGTATTCCTAACAATTTTGTAGCCATTTTTTTAAATTATTTTGCATAGGATAAAATATTTTTTGTAATATAATTTAAATAAATTTATTAAAAAAATTTATTAAAAAATATTCATGAGCTATTAAAAATGGATAAAAGAGTATTGTATGGAATTCAAATTGATAGATCACAAATATTTTAAAGAAGTCTCGTAATTAAATATTTTGTTAGATTTTTTTTAATGTATGAAATAAAATATATATTTTTTAAATTTTTAAATTATTAATTTTTTTAATAAATTTTTTTAATAAATTATTAATTTTTTAACAGAATAATTCGAATTATACCATGAATAATTCGAATCAGTCAAATTCGAATTACTTGAAAACGCGTTACTGTGTGTGTAATTCGAACCCAGCTGGTTCGAATTAGTGTGTGCGTGTGTTTGTATATAATTCGAACCCACCTGGTTCGAATTACATATAAACGTGCATTGGTGGATTCATGAGCAGTTTTCGTTTTGGCTGATTCGTATAAAATTTTGCTCCCCTTGGCTTATTATTGTGATTTGCCCTATATAATATATTCCCATTTTAAATTTTAAATGACCCCATTACAAATAAATAAAGTCCAATTATTAAAAGCTCCAAACTCATTTTATTTTTCTATAATTTTGACTATTAGTTAACCTAATTAAATTTAGTCTTCTTCTATTCTTAAATTTCAGCCGTCACTCATTTATTCTTTTAAACCATTTTCTTAGTTTCATATTTTCAACTTTCTTTTCTATTTCTTATCTAGTGATCATTTTCTCTTCATCAAAAGGTAAATTTTAAATTCTCTATTTTGTTTTATATAGCTCTCTATGACTCTATTTATTTTTCAATTTCATTGTTTCTCTTTTTGATATTTTCAATTGCAAATTTTAATTCAGACAATTATAGTTTAGGTATTAATCTATTTTTTTATTCTTTTCATGAATTTATATATTTTATTTTATTCTCAATTTAGTGATCCTTATTATTTATTTGTTTAACTTTCGTCCTATTCTATTATATGTAATTATATTGCATATAAATTTTTAAAGTGAATTGATCAATTTACTAATTTAAAATATATATTTTTTATTTTTAGAAATAATAATAAAAAATATTTCAAAAGAAAACTACCACTAGAATCTGAAGTCACTCTATTATTCTCTTCTAATAAAAAGAAGTTCTTAAAATTGAAGCGAAAAAAGTTAGCGGCTAATGTAATTTTTGGTTTTTTTATATTCGAATAATTATTGTGTATTTTTATATTTTAAATTTAAATTAATATATTTTTTAATAGTAATATGTATTATTTTTGCCCCCTCAACATAAATTTTTTGGGTCCGTCACCGATTACATTGTAGGTTTCTATACACTATATATATATACACACACGTACTATTATGTATGTATATTCATAGATATTATCATGTTATTATTTGGCTATACACATCGCTGTGCACTTATAATGGATACGTGTTTCAGTTATTCCTTTTTTTAGATGATGCTCATAAAATTGCTTTGATAAATAAATATTAATGATTTATTCTAAAATAGTGATGGAATATTATTAAATTATGATTGTTTTATTTTAATTGTGTGCCATTAATTTAGTATAAAATTAATTAATCAATTATTTCTTTTGGAATATAAAAATTATTGTGTATGTAATTTATGCGAATATTAATCGATCCAAAAAAAATTTATATTTGGCTGAGTTATATATACACATTAATAATATTTGAGTAACACAAAATAATGTTCATTATTTATGCGAACAATAATCGGCTCAAAGGAAGTTTATTATTTGGCCAAATAATAAGTATTATACGGCCAAATAATAAGTATTATACACTCTTGTTTATTTTCTATTAATTATACTGTCACGGTCCAATGGAAAGTTATTGTTTGAAAAATTAATAGAAAATATATACTGTAATAAATAGGTTGCGAAGTTTAAGTTTCCATGTGCACATTCAGTCGGTCCAAAGAAAGGTTTAATGTGTGACAGGAATTTTTTGACAATATTTGATTACTGCAATGAGAGTATCACTTACAATTAATTTTTCTATCCAAAGATTGAAAATTAATATTGTTTTAGATATCTCAATATGATTTTTCTCCATTGTTTAACTAATATTTACTACATATTTATTTTGTTCAAATAAAGAAACTATGGCTTCAGCTACTAATGTTTCTGCACAAATTAGCAATATTCCTATGCTGAACAGTTCAAACTTTAAGGTTTGAAAGGATACCATAGAGATTGTCCTCAGTTGTATGGATCTGAATATAGCTCTTCGAGAGGAGAAATTCACTTCCACTCCAGAAAATCCCAATGAGATTAAAATAGAGAAGTGGGAGAGATCTAATTGAATGAGCATTATGATCATGAAATGTGTAACAGCCCAGAACACCCGCTAGCACGATATTGTCCGCTTTGACACACAAGGCCTCACGGTTTTGCCTTTGACGATAGGGATGATAGCCGAAGCCCCCACACTCACTCGTCAAAACGCGTCATGCTAGGGAGAGGTATCCACACCCTTATAAGGCATGCTTCGTTCCCCTCCCCAACCGATGTGGGCCTTACAATCCACCCCCCTAAGGGAGTCCAGCGCCCTCGCTGGCACATCGATCCGGGTTCTGGCTCTGATACCATCTGTAACAGCCCAGACCACCCGCTAGCACGATATTGTCCGCTTTGGCACACAAGGCCTCACGGTTTTGCCTTTGACGATAGGGATGATAGCCGAAGCCCCCCACACTCACTCGTCAAAACGCGTCATGCTAGGGAGAGGTATCCACACCCTTATAAGGCATGCTTCGTTCCCCTCCCCAACCGATGTGGGCCTTACAAAACGCTCAAATCCTAAGGCATTTCGGGGCCCAATTACTAAGGATAAAGTTGCCAAACAGTTTCTGAAAGATGTTGAAAAATTCTTTGCTAAGAATGAAAAGGTGGAGACAAGTAACTTTTTGAGCAAACTTGTTTTCATGAGGTATAAAGGTAAAGAGAACATAAGGGAGTACATTATAGAAATGTCTCATCTTGCTTCTAAATTGAAAGCACTAAATTTAGAGTTGTCTGAAGATTTACTCGTGCATTTTATTTTGATCTCTCTTCTTGCACACTTTGGGCAATTCAAAGTGAGTTATAACACTCTGAAGGACACTTGATCCCTAAATGAGGTTATATCTCACTGTGTGCAAGAAGAAGAGAGGCTACAACAAGATAAGACTGAAAGTGCTCATATGGTTTCATCTTCTCAATATAAAAGAAAGCGTGATACTACTGCGGATGCGCCTTCTCAGCAGAAAAATGCTAAGAAACAGGATCAAGCTTTGACCTGTTTCTTCTATAAGAAGGTGGGATACATGAAGAAGGATTGTACCAAATATGTCACTTGGCGTGTAAAGTAAGGTATGATTCTTACTTTTATTTGTTCTGAGACTAGTTTAAGTTATGCACCTGTTGATAGTCGGTAGGTAGATTCTACTGCTACTACTCATGTAAGTGTTACTATGCAGAGTTGCCTATGGAGTCGACCACAAAGTGTTGCTGAAAGATACATCTATATGGCAGACGGCAATATAGCTGCGGTTGAAGCTATAGGAACCTTTAGATTATATTCCACAAGTGAAATTTTCTTGTATTTGTTTGAGACATTTTATATACGGTCGTTTAGGTGGAATTTAGTTTCTATTTTTTGTTTAGACAAATTAGGTTAGTTTTGTTTGTTCAGAAATAATAAAGTCAGTCTCTTTTATAATTCGAATAATAGTTGCTTTAGTCGTTTGATGGATAATCCATATAGGCTTGATTTAAATTCCTATAATAATAAAATACTGCAAACAGGTACAAAATGAAAACTAAATGAGAATTCAGCATCATTATGGCACAAACGCCTAGGTCATATCTCTAAACAGAGAATTCAGAGGCTCATGTCGGATGGGATTCTTGGACCCCTAAATTTGGCAGACTTTGAAGTCTACATTGAGTGCATAAAGAGGAAAGGACAAACAAAAAGAAATTAGGTACTGAGAGAGCTAAAAATGTCTTAAAACTGATACATACCGATATATGTATCCCATTTTCTACTGTCTCTTGGAATGGACAACAGTATTTTATTACGTTCATAGATGATTACTCTCGTTATGGGTATTTATATTTAATTCATGAAAAGTCCCAAGTCTTGGATGTTTTCAAGTCTCTCAAAGCTGAAGTTGAACTTCAACTTGGGAAGAAAATTAAAGCTATCAAATCTGATTGTGGTGGTGAATATTATGGAAGATATGACGGTTCAGGTGAACAACGTCCTGAACCTTTTGCGCTTTTCCTAGAAGAGTGCGGTATTGTTCTGCAACACACCATGCCAGGCAAACCTAGCATGAATGGTATTGTAGAGCAAAGAAACTGAACTCTTAAGGATATGGTGAGAAGTATGATTAGTCATTTTTCCTTACCTGAATCACTTTGGGGAGAAGCCTTAAAGACCGCACTGTGCATTCTTAATAGGGTGCCAAGCAAAGTAGTTAACAAAATCCCTTATGAAATTTGGACTGGGAAAAGGCCCAGTATAAAACATTTACACATTTGGGGATGTCCAATTGAGGCGTGACCTTATAGGCCGCATGAAAGAAAATTAGACTCAAGAATAATTAGTTGCTACTTTGTTGGTTACACTGAGCGTTCACGAAGGTATAAGTTTTACAATCCTGCATCAAGTTCTATTTTTGAAACAGAAAATGCGAAATTTCTTGGGGATGTTGAGTTTGAGGGGGGATGGGAGAAAATATTAGGAAGGTTGCTTTTGATGAGGATTTTGTAACTGATAATGATCATGTCTTTATACCTATTATTGTTCAAGATGCAGTTATAGTACAAGAGCACAATGAGAATCCTACTGTAGATTCAGCTATAGTCTAAGAGAACAATGAGAATATTATTGTTGCTCAAGATACTGCTACAGTACATGAGAATAATGAAAATCCTCTTCAATTCCAACCCATACAACAAGCTCAACAACCTCAAGAAGTGCCATTAAGGAGATTCAACAGAGAAAGAAAAAGTGCAATTTCGGATGAATATGTAGTCTATCTCCAAGAACATGAGGATGGCATTGGTTTGACAGAAAATGACCCAATCAATTTTCTTCAAGTCATGTAAAGTTCTAACTCTAAAAAGTGGATTGATGCCATAAAAGAAAGGATGAAGTCTATAAAAGACAATGACGTTTTGGACCTCGTAGAATTACCTGATGGTGTGAAACCAATTGGTTGTAAATGGATATTTAAAACCAAAAGGGATTCTAAGGGTAATGTTGAGAGATATAAAGCTCGTCTAGTCGCTAAAGGGTTTACTCAAAAGGAAGACATAGACTATAAAGAGACTTTCTCTCTGATATCATCGAAAGACTCTTCTAGAACCATAATGGCACTAGTAGCTCATTTTGACTTGGAGCTATACCAGATGGATGTAATGAAAGTGTTTCTCAATGGTGACATTGATAAAACGATGTATATAGTACAACTAGAAAATTTTGTATCAGGCGATTCAAAATCTATGGTTTGTAAGTTAAAGAAATCCATCTATGGTCTCAAACAAGCTTATCACAAGTTTCATCAAATCATTACCTCATATGGTTTTGAGGTAAATATCATAGATGAACGTGTATATTGCAAGTTCAGTGTGAGTAAATACATATTTTTTGGGCTTATATGTTGATGACATTTTACTTGCCAGTAACGATATAGGTTTGTTGCATGAAACTAAGAAATTTCTATTGAACAAATTTGAAATGAAAGATCTTAGTGATACCTCTTTTATATTAGGAATCGAGATACTAAGAGATCGCTCTCAAGGTATTCTTGGATTATCACAAAAGAACTGTATTGAAAAGATTTTAAGTAGATATGGCATGGAAAGTTGTAGACCAATGGACACACCCGTAGCTAAAGGAGACAAGTTCAGTCTCAAGTAATTTTCCAAAAATGATCTTGAGAGGACAGCAATGCATGATAACCTTATGCATCAGCACTAGGAAGCTTAATGTATGCTCAAGTCTGCACACGTCCCGATATATCATTCATAGTGGGAGTGTTGAGTAGATACTTGAGCAATTCGAGCACGGATCATTGGATAGCTGTGACAGGAGGAAAATTGCCGATTAAGAATTTATAATGAAAATAGCGTTGTGAGTACAGTTCTTAACCGACGAAAATTCTGCTTATCAATTTAAAAAGAGTTGTCACAATTTAAGAATAAAATACTGGGAGTAGAATTTCCAAGTCGTCTCCCAATGAATTGACAAAAGAGTGCAATTTATTGGTCAGAAATTTTTTGAGAAATTTTAGAATTGGAGAACGAAAAAATAAAATGGTTATTAATTAAAGCAATAGAAATTAATAAGAGATTTTATATATTTGAAATAGAAAGCCTTGATTAGGAGAAAATTAATCGGAATTTCTATCCTTGTTGAAATTTCTCAAGTATAATAGTAAGAGGTTGTTATTCTACTTAGTTATCCTTTACTTAATAAAGGAAAGTCAAGTAACTAACCAACTTTGATTCACAAGTCCTAATCCTCTCCTAGGGAAGGATTAGAGTAAGTGACTAGAGAGTCAGCCAACAACTTTCAATTACAAATTAACACTTGAGTATTCCAACTCAAGGATCTCCTGTTAATCAACTCCCAAGTCAAGTTGGGAGTCTACTCCATTGACATGAATGCCATTTTCATAAACATGTAAAGGGGATGAATGGAAAACATGGTAATAAAAAAAAGTAATAAAAGAAAATTAATTAAAGGTAAAAATAACTATTTACATTAATAAATTCTAAAAATCGAAGATATTCATATGTAACTCTGAACAAAGTGAATGGAAAGTAAAAGAGTAAGGAAATAAGAAAGAAAACTGTAATGGCAAAGACATCAAACGGAGGTAGTAACTCTTCTCAATATCCAAATCAAAAACATAAAACTAGAAATCTATGAATGTGAAGAACCCGAGAGGAAGTAGTAGTTTTCTCTCCCTAAGATTCAAAACTAAAAACTAAAAATGTGTAAAAGTGAATGTGTCTTGAGTCTCTGCTTGTCCTCTGGCTCTATTATGTGTTTCTGAGCCAAAAACTGGGTCTAAAACCAGCCCAAAATCACCCCCAGCGTCTTCTACAATTTCTGCATGTGGCGCACGTCACACGTACGCGTCGATGGTCTTCTGCGCGTGTCATGCGTACGCGTCAGTCAGGCGTACGCGTTGATGTGCGACTTCACTGGTCACGCGTACGTGTCAGTTATGCATACGCATCGTTGTGAAAAACTCCAAGTCACGCGCACGCGTGAGCCGTGCGTGCGCGTCGATCCTCGCTGGTCATCTCCTTTGTTTCTTGTGTTCCTTCCATTTTTGCCAGCTTCCTCTCCATCCTTTCATCCATTCCTGCCCTATACAGCCTAAAAACACTTAACGCACGGATCGGCATCAAATGGTATAAAAGAGAATTAAAAATACACAATTTAAAGGTTTAGGGAGCAAGTTTTCGATCATAGAATAAAATTGGAAAGAATTTGTAAAACCATGCAATTTTTATGAATAAGTGTGCAAAGAATTGATAAGAACCACTCAATTTAGCACAAGATAAACCATAAAATAGTGGTTTATCAAGCTGTTAAACATGTAATGTGTTATCTGAAGAGAACAAAGAATTATATACTTACTTATCGGAGATAAGAAAATTTGGAGATCATTGGGTACTCTGATTCTGATTTTGCGGGATGCCAAGATAGTAGGCGCTCTACTTCAGGTTGTGTCTTCATATTGGCTGGAGGAGCTATTGCATAGAAGTCTAACAAACAGAAACTTGTAGCTTCTTCAACAATGGAGGCTGAGTATGTTGATTGCTTTGAGGTATCCAAATATGGCATATGGTTGCGAAACTTCGTCACTAAGTTTCGTATAGTAGATAACATTGAAAGGTCATTGAAAATATTTTGTGACAATAAGTCAGCAGTACTATACTCCAACAACAATAAGAGCTCGACGAAATCGAAGCATATTGACATCAAGTGTTTGGTTGTCAAGCAGAAAGTTCAAGAAAAACAAATTTCCATAGAACATATAAGAACAGAGTATATGCGTTCCAGCAGACCCATTAACCAAGGGATTAATCCTTAAAGTCTTTCATGAGCACATTGCTCGAATGGGTGTCAATACATGTGTTGCCTTGGTTTAGTGGGAGTTTATTTTATGTTATATGTCTTATGACAGATATTGAATTAACTTTCTGCAGAATTAAGTTGATGGTTTATTTTATGTTATGTGAAATGTTCATTTTACAATATTTGTTTTATGTTTGATCTCAATAAAGTTTTAAAGTTTCACCAACTGGAAATAGACATACATGAGATCACTTGGTATGTAATTTCCATATTACTCATCCAAATTTGATCTATGTCGTTAAGTATATTAGGATGATGATTATCGTGGTTCAGTCACGACATTAATGTGATAAAAGCTGCGGTAATTCAATATCTAATATATGAGACGGACCAGATTGTTAATGTAATATGGGAAATAGCATTCAGATGCACGCATAAAGTTTATAAGATGTAATTATCTCAAGAAAAAACATATGTATAGCTCAAGTGAAAATTTGTTAGGAAATTGTTTAATTTTCTAATTTGTTTGTGAGCACTACATATATTAATTATAATCACAAATTATGCTCTTTCAAATTAAATGCCTTATATAACGGTGATCTCATTTATTGTTATAAATGCTAAATTGAATAAGTCATAATTACTTTTGATTTGGAATTAAATGAGAATAAAATCAGATATTATCTTTATGGGATTTAGATACTAATTTTATTTGGGTTTTAGGGTTTAATGGGTGTCATACTCAAATATAAATAGTGATTTCAGGGTTCGGTCCCCAATATACCAAAGCCACCTTAGCAACTCTTTTCTCATAAGAGGAGTTGCAATTCAACTGCCCTATTAGAAATACAGAAAATTTCGATTAAAAAAAATTGAGACAACTCTTCCATTAATTTTTAATTTCTATGAATAAAGGTATATTTCTGCACTATGATATATAATTTTTGGTGATTCAATATGGATGATTTGGATTATAAAACAATTTATTCCAACAGTAACAAATAGTATTTTTTTTAAAAAATTAAAAGAGTATAAATATATGAATAATTAAATGTGTAATAAATTTTTAGTTTTAATATGAGTTGGACTAAAACAAAAATAATAAGCTAATCTATTTATAAATTAAGGTGATTCAAGAAAAATAAAACTATAATCGATGATTTTAGTTCTATAAAACATCCTCAAACAAGTTTAAAATATTAAAAAGGTACACAATTTATGAGATTTATTTAGGTAAAGTCACAAATTTTTTTTAAAATTTTCATCACACCTCAAAATGACCTAAGAAATTTCAATGAATCCAATTTGAATTATCAAAATTTGATTCATCACTTCACTCACGTTAGCCCTTAGATTCATTATTATTTTTTGGTAACTAAACATAACACAAAGAAAAAAGACATAAGAAAAAGAGTAGTACTCCTCTCTAATAATAATGTCTAAATTATTAGGAGGCAGTAACCACTCTAGATACACCTGCTTGTTTAAAACAGCAGTCTTAGCCATTAAATCAGCCACTTTGTTTGCTGTTCGCTGGATGAGCACTAAAGTAGCTGTCCAATTGCGCTGGGGCATCTCTTTGATTTTGTCAAGCAGACCAGAGTCATTCCTAATCATGCTGGTTGTGCCTCGTGAAACAAGAAGAAACGCATCAAGATTATCAGTTTCACATATGACCTCTTTGCACTCACAATCCCAAGCCATAACAAGCCCTCTCCAAATAGCATGAAGCTCACAACAGAGAACACTAGAAAGAGGTATACTGGCAGAACAACCTTTTATCTAAATTCCCATGCTGTCTCTAATAATACATCCAAAGCCAGCTAATTGCTCATTTTCAAAAACGCTTGCATCGCAGTTTACTTTACAGATATTCATTGGAGGTGGTTCCCAGTTATATTTCAAAGAAGAAGGAATAATATGTTTTTGGTTGATAACAACATTAGAGAAATCTCGAGCAGCATGTTTAACTAAGTGAACAATTTTCTCCTTATTCCATGGATCATCTTGGTGGAAGATGTCATTGTTCCTATCCCTCCAAATCCACCAAAAGGCCGCTGCAAAGAGAAACTCATTTTTGTTGAGGTTAGAACGAATCCAAGACACAAATTCCAAACTAGAATCCTCAGCGGTCATTCCCAAATTTAAGCTAATCCAAATCTGACGAGCTTTTTGGCAAGTCCTAAAGCAGTGGTTAATATCCTCTAGAGCAAGATAACATCTCTGACAAAAATCAGAAGTAGAAATACCTCTTTGAAACCGGTAACTAGCTGTGGGAACTCCGTTGTTGAGGCAAAGCCAGAGCAGACACTTTATCTTCTCCGGTATTCTCAAGCGCCAAAGCCAAAGCCAATTTTCATTATCATTCCAGCCAAATTTCTTCTCCAATAGTCATTCATACCCGCTTTTAGTCGAGTAGGTGAGAGTATTTGAGTTTGTCCAAAACTAACCTGTTTTATCTCCTGCCTGCTTGATAGGATCAAAAAGCATCAAATCAAGCTTAACTTCTTCCGGAATCATTGTGCAAAGAATATCCCACCGCCAATGCCCATAGTGCCAGACATCTTCTAACTTCAAGTGAGGATCAGAAATGTGCACAAAAGGAACCAAAGGAGCTAGCGTTCCACATGGTCGCCAAGCATGATACCAAAAGGATTGAGACATCCTGCCTGTACACCAATCAAAACCATCACGAAGCTTTTCTATTGTCTTATAAATTGCTCGCCAAGTGCTTGAAACATTATTAGAAAATTTGGGTGAAAAGCAAGAACTCCCAGATAAATATTTTGCCAACATAATTCTTACCCAAAGCTTATCTTTATTATGCAATAATTGCCAAACAAGCTTTCCGAGTAAAGCAAAATTTACACATTGAGTATCTCTGATTCCCAATCCTCCATATTTTTTTGGAGTGACAATTTCGCTCCACTTGACCAAATTTAAGCAACGCTCCCCCACCTTTCCCTTCCACAAGAATTGTCTAAGCACAGAATCAATCTTTTGACAAATCGAAGTAGGAAAAAGAGTCACTTGCATCTGATAAATAGGAAGAGAAGAAGCAACAGATTTAATTAAGCAAAGCTTGCCTGCTCTGTTAAGGAGCCAACCTTTCCAACTAGCCAGCCTATTATTGATCTTCTCTAAAGAGTCCGAAAAAATAGATCTAGCAGCTCGAGGATGATTAAGGTTCATCTCCAAGTATTTGCCTAGGTCACTAGTAAAAGGAATATGAGAAACATCAGACAACATTTCCTTCCTTCTATTAGAGATATTTCTAGAACAAATAGCTTTAGATTTTTCAATGTTAACCTTCATACCTGAAGCTTTACAGAACAACTCCAAGGTGTGCACAACATTCTGAACTTGACTTTTCTTCGCTTTACAAAAAAGGAGGAGGTCATCTGCAAACATCAAGTGAAAAACTCTAGGTCCCCCTCTAGAAACAGCCACACCATCCCAAATACCCTCGTCAACTTGTTTGGAAATGAAGCACGCCAATCTCTCCATGCACAAAACAAATAAATACAGAGAAATTGGATCTCCTTGCCTGAGCCCTCTGCGAGGTTGGAAGCTGTCCATTCTATTCTCATTCCAAAGGATGGAAAGATTTGAGGCCTGAACACAATTCATTACAAGCCGAATAATTAGAGAAGGAAAGCCAAAAGATTGAAGAGTGTGCTCAAGAAAATTCCAATCAACTCTATCATAAGCCTTTTCTAAATCAATCTTAAAAGCCATAGCTCCTTTTCTAGACTTTGTCCGCTTAAGAAAGTGAAGAACTTCTTGGGCGACAATAATATTATCAGGTGCTCCTCTACCATGAATAAACCCTCCCTGAGTTGGGCTAACAATCTCATCCAAAAATGGTCGTAATCTATTAACCAACACTTTAGTCACTAGCTTATAAATTACATTACAAAGGCTTATTGGCCAAAAATCCTTCAATCTAGTTGGAGGGTCGCACTTAGGGATAAGAACAATCAAAGTTTCCAACAAAGAATGGCTTAACGTCTCCCCTAAGAATGCTTTCTGAACAGTACGTCATACCTCATGACCCACCACATCCCAATATTCCTTGAAGAAAAAAACTTAAAAACCATCCGGCCTAGGAGCTTTGAACGAGCTCATATTATCCAGAGCTTCTTTAACCTCCAACATTGTTACTAGTTTAGACAAATTATCACAAGCATCCTGGCTAAGAGATGGCATAGGAATTTCTCCCATGCAATTAACCTCAACAGGCTGAGTAGAACAAAAAATATTTTTGAAGAAATGAACAACCTCCCTTTGAAAAACTTCCGGATCATCAGACCAAGACCCATCACTGACTAGCAACCCATGAACCTTGTTAGATTTTCTTCTAAGGATGGTTTGCATATGGAAAAAGCTAGTATTTCTATCACCATACCGAACCCATTGATCTCTTGACTTCTAGTACCAAAGCAATTCTTCCTGGGCCAAAACTATATTATACTCAGTTCTCAATTCTTCTTCTTTGTGCTTCAGAATCGGATCATCGTCAGCTTCCATTTTCCGTTGAATACGATTCAAATAACCCTCCAATTCCCTCTTTTTAATAAAAATATTGCCGAAGACCGTAGAGTTAAATTTCAACGAAGCTTCTTGGACCCCCAGCAACTTCCTATGAATGCCAAAGCCTGTACTATCTCAAGATTTCTGAACAATTGCCTTGTAATCAGGATGCGTTGCCCATGCCGCTTGGAATCTAAAAGGCCGGTTTTCTTTCTTGATAGGAACTCCTTGACATCGGATAAGTAGGGGACAATGATCAGAGTGGGAACGACTAAAAACTTCAACAAAAGCTTCTGGAAAAAGAAGGCGTCATTCTGTAGTACAGCAAGCTCTATCCAATCTTTTTGCAATTTCTTTGTTTTCTTGAATTTTACGGAACCAAGTAAACCGTCTTCCAGAGGTTGTTAGATCAAAAAGACCACAAGAATCTAGAGTACTTGCAAAGATACTACTGCGATTTGAATAGAAATTACCCCCCTTCACCTCATGAACACTCAAAATATCATTAAAATCCCCAACCACCACCCATGGGTCCTGAATGCACAAACCAATATCAAGCAGATGACTCCATAATTCTACTCTATTAGTGGCTTGAGGGCTGCCATAAACCGCACTGCAGATCCATCTTCGCCCACCACCATCAATTTCCAAAGTTACACATTAATTCATAGCCCAAAGAATTTTACAAGAAAATTTCAAATTAGCAGAGAGGAACCAAATTCCTCCCTTGTGTCCTACAACATCTACAATCCCTATAGGATAATAGCCTAATCTCTCCCAAAATTCTTTCATAGTTTCAAACCCAATATGAGTTTCCACCAAAATAAAAAAAAATTGGTTGAAATTTTCGTACCAACTCCTTAAGTGCACCCGAGACATCTTATTTGACGCCCCCCTAATATTCCAACTAATAATATTTAAATGGTCACAATCCATAAAAAATAAATTAAATAATTGGAATGTTTAATTATTCTACCTCACGTTGATAGACCCCTGTCTCCAAGTGTCTCCTTGTGGACTTGCACCGCAGAACCATCATTCTTCTGTTGAGGTTGGGTCTCCAAGTTTGTTGTTGCACTAACTTTATCAAGCTCTTTTTGTACTCGAGAATCCATTGACAATGCTTCAGTAGGTGAGTTTTGAAGTGAAATAGGACGCTGCCTTTTGTGTCCTGCTTTAAAAAAGGGAGTATTCTGATCCTTGAAAGTCACCTGAGTTGTTCTCAAAGAGCCAAGCGTGGATGGAGGATCTTTCTTTTTCTTAGGCCCCACCTTTGCATTTGATAAGGACTTCACCTTTGCATTTGATGAGGATCCAGCATGCATGTTATTAGACCCAAAAGAAAATTTCTTACTCACCAAATTGGAACATATTGCTACATTGGCTTTTTTTGGCACCACATTGTGGCCTTCACCCACTTTTTCCTTGCCTTTTCTACTAACTGTAACCCATTCACCCTCTTTTGCACGAGTATCCCTTTCCATACGTGAGTCTTGCAAATTATCATGCACAAGATCTGCTGCACCATGCTTCTCCATAATTGGAATTGATTTGGCATTAATTCCAAATTCAAAAGTTAAATTTTGATTTTTTACTGGGATTTGACTACCTTCCACCGTTTTCTCGTTGTTATCTACAGGAAAAAGTGATGGCAAATTTTTCTCCTTCATCGTGCTTTCCTTTCCAATGCCATTGTTGTTCTCTTTCGCACATTCTCTTGTGACATGCCCAAAGCAGCTACATTTTTTACAAATTAAATTCAAGTGCTCATATTCTATGTCATACACATACATATAACCATCAACTTGAATTTTTTTATAACTGAAAGTCCCAAATTAATAAAATGATGTCATTTATTTCATTAATTTGTATCTATGACAAAAACAGTGTCATTTGGATTAGTCCATTGTGACAATTTACTGTGTTTGGTATGTGGTTAATGGAGATAAATCTAATGACTAGCATTATTAGTCACACATCAAAATTTGAGGATACAAATTAATTGAAATGTTAGAATCATTTTGAGACTACACAAATTTAAGAGTCATTGCAATTAGATATTTTTAAATATTTTTTAAATATTATTTTTTATTCCGATTTTAAAAAAAATAAAAAATAATTAATTTTTTTATTTTTTAAACAACTAATATATAAAAGTGAATATCTAAATTAATTAAATAATAATAAATTTTTAAAAAGACTGATTAAATATTAAATTTTAAAGGATAAATAGCATTTTTTTATTCAATGCTCCAAAATAGAAATAAAAGTATAGAAAAATTTTTAAATGTACTTGAAACATCAGTATTCTAATAATCTTAACCGTTAATTTTAATTAATATATATTTTATATATTTTTTATAATTGAGATCAACGATTAAAATTATTAAAATATCAGTGTACTTGATACATTTAAAATTCTTCTAAAATATATACACAAATATATTCATAAAAAATTTTGCATCAAACGTTTTCATTCTTAAAAAAATTTTATTACATTAAAATCTTTAAACTTTTAAAAAATAAAATATATAAATTTTTATTTTAGTCAAACTTCTTATTATTTTTATTTGAATAAATATATTCTCAAAAATATAATATATATCCTATTTTTTTAAAATTTAAGAACCTCAAAGTAATCTTTTTTTTTTAATAAAAACGTTCAATACAAAATTTCTTAAAAACATATTTAACCCTATAAATAATAAGCTCCCAACGCCTCCACAGAGCTATAGAACTGAGGAATATTAGGAAATGCTTCGTCACAACCGACTCTTGACTCTTGGTGTATAGTATAATCTTTATTTCTTGACTCTTGGTTTTCCATACTGGCAAAGTTAGAAACATAATCCTTTCTACGTAGCTATTATTATTATTATTATTATTATTATTATTATTATTATTATTGTCGTCATCGCAAAATATTATTATTATTATTATCATCATCGTCGCCGTCGCCGTCGCCGCCGCCGCTGCCAAATATAATCTTATTATAAATATTTTTTATAGAAAAAGTTTAGGGGCCAACAATTTTTTCAAATTCTAGCCAACATGTAATCAGCAAAGAAAAGTGAGTTATTGGATGAAATCTCACACCAATCTCACACCATTAAAATCATCATTGATGGCTATTTGATGGCTACAAATCACAAAAGTTGTCGCCCCCTAACACTCCTCTTTTTTATATTAAACATAATATCTTTTAAATTGATAATGACATCATCAATTTAAAAATGACCCTATTTAATCTCTTATTATTGCTGCTTGTCAATATATATGTAACAATGAAATTGCATTTCGCATTCCACATTTTCACCTAGAGCCTCCTCTTCATTTTCATTTGTTTCAATTTGCTCTATAGTAGTGATGGCCAACTCAAAGGCCTTTTTTTTCTCTGCTTTTCTTTTTTCATTTTTCTTATCTATTCGTGTCTTTGCTCGTGAACTTTTCAATGGTAAGTCTTTGCTTCTTTCACTCTAATGATATAATTCCAATCTTTCATTTTTGTCAAGGACATTATCATATCACAAGATGAATTAGTTACATTGTTAATGATTCTCATTAAGTCCAAATTAATGGTTTATTTTTATTAAATAATTTGATTATAAATAGAATCTATACTTATTTTAGAATTATAATATATTCAATAAATGATTGAAAAAGTTTTGGTCTTTATAAAACTAGCTAGTGAATTAGTGATTTAGGTTTTGATCCATCATGCAAGTTTTTTTTTTATATAGTTTTGGTCTAAAATTATCAAAATAAATAAATAAATGAGAAATTGATCCCTATTATTGTACACATACATATAATAATGTATCTAATCATTTTAGACCTTAATAACTATAGCTTCTTGTCATTTTGGACTTTAGAGTGAACTTTACAATTTCATTCTTTTTAATTTATGTTTAACCTAAAATCTTAAATATTATTGTACCAATCATGACCATTAATTTATCCATTAGAAAAGAAAATTCAAGCATACAATGTGGAGGATAATGAGTTAAAAGGGTCAAGAAGAAGCAGCAGCTGGCCGGTTGACTATAATCTTAATCTCAATGATATTCGAATGAAATTTCAAAAGGATTATAATTATCCTACCAACTATGATTCAGGTGGTGATATTCCTATTCTTCCAATGTTGGGTAGAGTTATTCCATTTCCTAAAAAACCTAAACAACCACCACAACAACAAGAACCAAATCAAAATCAAAATTCAAATCCGAAGGCTACTCCACCGTATTATAAAGAAGAACCACGGTGGATAGATCCCACTGATCCTCCTTACAGGGATAAGGGATCGTATCCATCCAAATATAGAGATTCAAAGTATACATTATTCTTTCATTTAGTGCAACAAAAACTACTTGAAACTAAAAGCAGCCATTACTACTATACTCCTTTGTTTGGCTACCATCAAAATGATTTGCAATGGAATCATCATGTGTCACCTAAAATTCGAAAGGATCACTACTTTACTAATTTTCTTGGCTACCAACCCTCAGGTTTTGAAGAAATGGGTAAGGCACACTACTTTCTAAACCTTGATGTAATTTATCTTTTAATAAGTGACAATAAAGTCCTCAATATATTTGGCTATCGTGGGAGTTAACAAACTCGAAAATTATAATGTTATTTTTCATTTTTACCAATCATTTCACCAGTCAAAAAAGTTAATAGTTATATATATATGTATTAGAATAGTAATGGGTAAACCTCACTATTTTTTAATTTTTAAATGAGTAAAATTTAAAAATATATGTTATACTTTAACAATATCAAAAAATAAAAAGTTTAAAATTTTTTATTTATGTATTAAAAATAATTAATAAAATAAATTAAGCTCCCAATTATTTTTTTTATATGTTTAACAGAAATGTAATATTTATATCAAAATCAGATATCAATATATTTATTTATAAATATATGTATTATTTAACTCATTTTTAATATATATTTTATATTAATAACTAATTTTAATATATATTTAGCATAATTGAATATTTAATAATATGATAAATTTGGACATACAAATGTTTTTCTTTCTAACTATACAAATGAAAATATATGTCTAGAAATTAGAACCATAAAAGTTATTATATTCACTATACAAATTGGAGAGAATTATATATTCACTATACAAATTTTGTTGGCTTCTATACCAACCCTAATCAGGCTTTAAAGAATTGGTAAGACATATTCTACTCTACTTCTCTCCAAATTCTTATATACCCTTTTAATGATTATATATCTCTAGCTTTAACACACAAATTGATGATCCTCACTGTAAATCTGTTATAACTATATATATATATGATTACAAATGAAAGTGCAGAACCGGAACTATACCGATGATGAAAATGTACCATGGCATCACAAAATGATGATCATTGATCATCCTTTCAGATATCAATTGGAGGTATATCCATTCGTTTCCAACCGAAATTTCTTCCTTGATGAATGGTGTTAGAACAAGTTTTGGAGACAGTGACAAGAAGACAATAAATAAACATTAGTTTATTAACTATATATATAGCTCTGTTACTTTGGCAGATACGTGCTATAATAATATACTATATGGTGTATCATACAACTTATTATATTACACGTGTGGTAAATAATACAAAGCCTATTTTAATGTGTGCTTATGCTAAGTTTTTCTTGTTTGTCCAATTTGATACGTAACGCAAGTTTCTATAAGTTTCATTTGTGTTTGAAATAATGAAATTATAAAATGTATAAAGGCTATAAATCTTGGCTTTTTTATATAAATAAGCAATGGAGAAACATTAATTCCAGGAATACACCTGGCTGGATTTATTCACTGAAATACGCATGCCCAACTCACTGCCACCGGCCACGAAATGGATTTACACTCCAATTCGCAGCAGGCGACCACGAAATGGGGCAGAGCAGCAGCAGCTTTTTCAATTCGTGGCTGGCACAGAGGAGGTGCACCATGTCAAGGCCGGCGCCCACGAGATGGGCCATGTCAAGGCCGGTGCCCACGAAATGGGTGGATGCGTGCCTGGCGCCCACGAGTTGGGTGTTCTGAACGGCAGCAGCATGCATTGGCTGTGTCTGGTAGCAGGGGACAGTGGGAAATGGAGCCGAGAGTTGTATAAAAGGGGGGTTGGGGAGAGCTTTCATTTTCAAGTGGGGTAGGAAAAAATAAATGGTTAGCATGGTAAATGTAACCTGAGAGGAGGTGAGCTTCTGGTAGTGAGTTTTTCAATTTAAAAAATAAGTTAATATGAGTGGGGGTGGGATGAACGTGGAGGAAAATTTGAACCGGCTGGACGAACATCATATAGCGGCACACTTACTTCATAAGGTTTGTTTACACAGTTAATCAATTTGCTATTGTAATGGATTGTTAGTAAATTTTTTTTTTCGATATTAACCTTTTATTAAAGAGTATTTGTAACTGTTGTGTTTCTTGGTTTCCTATGTTGTAGCCCACACGTGTTCTTACTCCGCATGGCACGCTCGTAGATGTATTCATGTTAGAGGCTGGGGATCCAACCATGGAAATGAGGTGGGAGAGGCTAGACCCTTATTTGAGACGCACCGGATTTTATCATGCCTCTTTGATCAAGCGTTTCGAGTACGACAATCCACTTATCAGTGCCTTTGTGGAACGGTGGCGTCCTGAGACGCACACTTTTTATCTCCCTTGGGGTGAGTGTACTATAACTCTGGAGGATGTAGCCATGCAGCTAGGGCTACCTATAGACGGACAGCCTGTTAGCGGTACGTTGAGGTCATGGAGTAAGTTTCATCAGAGAGACCTTCATACTTTCGGATTTCCCAAAATCTACAGGACCTTGTCTTCGCAACCCGTACCATCCAACGACATCGGTCCCCGAACTGCTTACATCGACATACATACCTGCTTTGGTCTGACTCTACAACCTTATATTCTGCACTCCTGCGTATGTTGTAGTTTTTTACCGCTAGCATCGCTGATTCCCGGTTAAGAAATTTCAGCCCAACCTCAAGCTCCATCTCGCCTGACACAGGATACGTGCTCGGTCTGTCCTCTACGTTAGTCGAATGCATCGCACCCAAATTTAAGGATAGGTAGTGTGACGGCATGGAGGAAGAACCACCACCACCTACAGGTTCGACCCGTGTTGGAGGCACATCATCGCCATGTAGAGGCTGCGTCTCTGGAACGACATCTGCTTCATCACCGCTGAAATCTTCAATCTCATCCTCGTCAGACGTATCTACAATAGCAGCCTCTGGAACCCTATCGACCCCCACGTGTGTAGAAGGGGCGGGGCGTGCTTCACGAATAACTAAATTTTGTACCCTCGGGACAAATGCGTTGAAGCTTGGACTGGGGGCCCTAATGGTATCCCGATCTGGAACAAAATCACCAGCTCCGCGGTTCCCGACACCCTCCACATTATTCGAACTGGACGAGCTTCCACCAATGTCCTGAAGATTCAGACAAAGCTCCAATGAATAGATGCTTCCTATGCTGCGATGATAAGAAAACATCATCGACACATGCTGATCAGCTTTTATCTGCATTTTTTGATAGGAAAACGAGTTGGCCACCGCAACCGGCATTCTGTAGGTCAGCTTCATAATTTCTTTTTTCCCAACCATTCCGGTGTGCATCAGAATCAGATTCTTCAAATCCTG
The DNA here is from genome assembly GCF_059453495.1 of Arachis ipaensis. Lineage (NCBI taxonomy): Eukaryota > Viridiplantae > Streptophyta > Magnoliopsida > Fabales > Fabaceae > Arachis > Arachis ipaensis. Next base: position 19,634,155 of record NC_142435.1, read on the forward strand.
CAACGATGTTTGTGGTGGAATCATTATCCACAGCGGATCGTCGCAAACGAATGTAATACCTTCTGCCGTGTGAGAAATTTCTCCATTAGGATATATAATCACGTAAACATTTTCCCCCGCCATACAAATCTCAGATTCAAATTCACTACCTAAAAATTATAAAGAAAGAAAGAGGGTGCAGAGGTTGAGGGGAAGCTTGGAGTGTGAGACGAGAGTGATAATGTTTTCTCTCGTTGCTGATCCACGAGCGTTTATATAGTCAAATTCTGTTGCCAATTCGTGGCCGGTACGCCTGAAGTGCAGCATTTCGTGCTCGCCCTCCGCGCAATACCCATTTTGTGGGCGCCAGCCACAAAATGGCAGCTTTCCCATTTCGTGGACGGCGCACCTGAGATGGCCTCTCCTGCTGCTCTGCCCCATTTCGTGGTCGCCTGCTGCGAATTGGAGTGTAAATCCATTTCGTGGCCGGTGGCAGTGAGTTGGGCATGCGTATTTCAGTGAATAAATCCAGCCATGCGTATTCCTGGAATTAATGTTTCTGCATTGCTTATTTATATAAAAAAGCCTATAAATCTTCTTTTCTTTACCCTTTTTTTTTTTGACGAAATATTATGATTGTCATGTCGGCGGCGTCGGTGGATACTGATTTCTAGGGACGAAAAAAAAATAAGAAAAGGAAAAGAGATTTAATATAAATAATATTTATGTGTTATGCAGCTATATTTTATATTCTATTATGATGTGTTATATTATAATATGGAGCTGTAAATCTGTAACATTGTTTGAGCTAATACGCAGAAAACATGTTATTTTAACTCGAACCAGCTTTTGTAGGGAAGAAGAACACGTGGTGAGTCCCATCAACACACAGGTTGCGTGTTACTATCAGTGGAAGCAGCTTTTTTAGCAAAGCAGGATGCATGGCGAGCTACTACCAACATAAAGAATGTCTATTGCAGCAGGTGGCGTAAAAATTCTTTCGCTATTTCAGAGAATCTATGCAGCTTTTTAGAGATTTTCTTTTCTTTTTGACCAACACGCTGTATGTATATTGTTAATATGTCTGTATGCAGGAAGCATGCCTACTCTGAGAACGCGCGATGCAAAAGAATTTGGTTTTATAAATCTCCCACCCAAACTTCCCTCTTCTCTCAAATGAGTTGATTAATATTTAGAAGAGAGTTGAGAGAGTGAATAGAGTTCAGAGAGTGTAGAGAGTGAAGAGAACTTTCAGTGTTTTATTGAGAATATTTAGCGTATTTAGTGTAAAATTTATACATTAAAAATTATAAACGCATGTTTAGTAAAAATGGTACGTGATTATATGTCGGCGATAAAGAATATTATAAATAATTTGGGACAACATAATTATGTAAGTATATTATTTTTACTAATTTAAAGTTTATTATTTGATTAATATCTTAAATGCAATTATTTTAGTTAATATTATTGTTAGCAATATTAGTATAGTTAGTCATTTATTTTCATTTTTTTTAGGATTTTTTGTGATGATAATATTGTTATTATTTTTTTTTTATTTTTTTTTATTATTTTTTTATTTTTTGTTATTATGTTATTAATTATTATTAAATATATTTTTGGACATGCTCTAATTTTTTATTTTTTGTTATAATATAATATTTTATATTCGTTTTAACTATTAAAATTAATAAATAATATAATTATAAATAAAAAATTTTCCGAGTTTTCTGTAGTAGTTTTGTTATTTTCTGTTTTAACATTATTATGTTATTTTAGTTTTTGATTATTAAAATTAATAAATAATATAAATATTAATAAAACATTTCGAATTTTCTGCAATTATTTTTATTTTATTTTTTGTTACAATATTATTATTTTATTCTAATTTGTGTTTAGTAAAAGTAATAAATAATATAAATATAAAAAATATTCTTTTGAAATTTTTATAATTATTTTTTAGTTTTAATATTATTTTTATTTTATTTTAATTTTTAATTATTAAAATTAATAAATAATATAAACATTAATAAAAATTTTGAATTTTCTGAAATTAGTTTTTATTTTATTTCCTATTACAATATTGTTATTTTATTCTATTAGTATTTATTAACATTATTAAATAATATAAATATAAAAAGGAATTATTTTTTATTTTCTATTTTAATATTATTTTTATTTTATTCTAATTTTTAATTATTAAAATTAATAAATAATTAAAATAATAATAATAAATTCGAGTTTTTTGTAATTATCTTTTGTTTTATTTTCTATTACAATATTATTATTATTTTATTCTAATTAGTATTTATTAAAATTATTAAATAACATAAATATAAAAAAATATTTTTCTAAATGTTATATAATTATTTTTAGGATCTGTTTTAATATTATGACTTTATTTTCAGTTGTATTTATAAAAATTAATAAATAATACTTTTGTAATTTTTTTCTATTCGAATATTATTAATTTATTTTATTTTATAATTATTATAATTATTAAATAATATAAAATTAATATTATTAATTTTTTATATCGTGGTTGTATCTGGCTAACAAGAACTTTTTGTTCCATAAACTTGATCCACTTGAAATGTGGCATCCGATAGTTGATCAGGCTTTACGAACAAGAAGATTCTACCAGATCTCAAGAATTAATTCTAAATCGAAAAGGACATTTCTAAAGTTGAGAAGGGAAGCAGTGGCAAGAGGAAAGAGGGTAGTTGGTGAAGAAGGAGAAGAAAAGATTCTAACCCATAACATGGAGGGTGAAGCACATAACCACCAAGAGGAGGTTGTAGGCAATCATGCTCCCCTACAAGAAAGGAGAGTACTAGGCTCTTATATCAATCCCAATCCTGGGAATCGTAGGAGCAGCATCTTGAGACCCACCATTCATGCCAACAACTTCGAGCTCAAACCACAACTAATCACTCTTGTTCAAAACAGTTGTTCATTTGGAGGAAATGCTCCAGAAGATCCAAACCAACACTTATCTACCTTTTTTAAAATCTGTGATACTGTGAAGGCTAATGGTATTCACCCTGACACTTATAAGCTGCTTTTGTTCCCCTTTTTTCTCAGAGACAAAGCATATAAGTGGCTTGAATCCTTCCCAAGGAAGAGTTTAAAAACTTGGGAAGAGGTGGTGAATAAGTTTTTGGCTAAATTCTACCCTCCCCAAAGAATCATCAAGTTGAGAACTGAGGTACAAACATTCAGACAACAAGATGGGGAGACTCTCTATGAAGCATGGGAGAGATACAAAGAGTTGACAAAAATGTGCTATCCGGACATGTTCAATGAATAGGTACAGCTGCACATTTTCTATGAAAGATTGTCCCAAGAGACAAAAAAAGCCTTAGATCACTCTTCAGGAGGTTCCCTTAATACCAAGAAGACAATTGAAGAGGTCATAGACATAGAAACGGTGGCCAATAATGAGTATTTCTATGCCTCCGATAGAAACCCAAGAAGGAAAATAATGGAGCTAAACCATAGGGATGCTTTATTGGCTCAAAACAAGGTGATCATAGCTCAACTAGCAGCTCTAACCAAGCGAATGGAGAAGAATCAAGTTTCAGCCATCAATGCTCAAGCACTTATGCAAGAAGGAGATAGCCCAAAAGTTGAATGTGAGTGAGAGCAGGCCAACTATGTGAATAATTCATCTAGACAACCATATGATCCTAATGGTAAAACCTACAACCCAGGTTAGAAGAACCACCCAAATTTTGGATGAAAAAACCAACAAAACCATACCCAAGACCACAAACCATACCACTCTACCCAGTACAATAACCCCAGCCATCAATCTAACAATCATAGATCCCACCACAACTCTCATAATGCCCCCTATCACTCCAACCAACAATAACACAGCAACCATTCTCAAAATGTATCATCCCTAACCTCACAACCATGTGATGACAGTGACAATTTTACAAGATTGGAAGCCATGATGGCACGGTTAACAGGGGATATTGATACTGTTGTAAAGAGACAAGTACAAGCTGAAAAAAAGATAGATGCAATTCAAGAGGAGGTCAGATCTAACATAAAGAACTAAGGGGCAACAATCACAAAACTGGAATCACATATGGATACCTATCCAAGTAGATACCAATGCCTAAAAATACATTTCCCAACGATATCATGACCAATCCAAGAAAGGAATGCAAGGCCATCACACAAAGAAGTGGGAAGGTGGTGAATGAGACACCTTCAAGCCACAACTTGCAAGAATAAGAGACTGCAAGTGACTCAGAAATCAAGAAGGAAGAAGAGATACATACTCCAACCCCACCTAAGCAAGTCTTGAAGTCCTATGTGCCAAAAGTACCCTATCCACAAAGGCTGAGAAAAGATAGGAAAGACAGCCAGTTTTCTAGGTTCTTAGAGATCTTTAAGAGTCTTCAAATCAACATACCTTTTGCTAAGGCACTAGAGCAAATGCCACTGCCAAGTTTCTAAAAGAGCTCATGACTAAGAAAAGAAACTAGGGAAAAAAGGAAACTATGGTGCTCACGGAAAAAAGTAGTGCCATCATACAAAAGAAGCTTTCCCAAAAGATGAAAGATCCTGGGAGCTTTCAAATCCCCTGCATCATAGGGGATATTAACATTGAGAAAGTATTGTGTGATCTGGGAGCTAGCATCAACCTTATGTCCTTGGCCATGATGAAGAGAATGAGAATTGAAGAGGCCAAACCAACAAGAATGGCACTTCAATTAGCTGATAGGACATTCAAGTTTCTTCATGGAGCAGTGGAGGACTTGTTGGTTAAGGTGGGAGAGTTCATCTTCCCAGCTAATTTTGTAGTGCTTGACATGGAGGAAGAGGCTAATGCATCAATCATACTAGGAAGACCATTCTTGGCAACAGCTGGGGCTATAATTGATGTACAAAAGAGAGAGTTGGTCCTAAGACTGCATGAGAAAAAGATGGTGTTCAATGTTTTCAATATAACTAACATTGGTCCTAAGGTGAACAATATAACTAATAACATGTGTGAAGTGTAGAATGCTAAAATAGTGCAATATAAAAAAAAGTCAATTTTGACTATGTATGAAAAATTACAGTGCTACATAATGAGAAAGATGGCAATGCATAAAAAGAAGTTAGAATTTCACATTGGATCCTTTGCTCTAGTACAACATAAAAGATTAAATGACTCCATCAAGCCTAAAAGTCATAAATGGAGAACTATTTGAGCTGGTGATTCACAGAGAGTTCTATTTGAGGTTCATTGCCAAAATCATAAGGTAGTTGTTAATTTACAGAAGAGGACATGCACATGCAATATTTGGCAACTGACTAGTAAGAATTTTTTAAGCACATTTATTTGATTTTTTAATAATATTTTCAATCTATTTAATAATAAAATTTTTCAAAATATTTTTTTATATTTATTGTGAGATTTTAAATAATATTTTTTTTCTATTTTATATTATGTACAAGCATGCCTTGTAAACATGAAGTTGCTGCAATGGCTAAAATAGGCCTTAAAGCTGAGGACTTTGTCCATAAATGGCTAACCATGGATGTCATCACGACAACATATGCAAACTGCATTAAGCTTGTTAATGGTAAAAAGTACTGAATACCTACTGAAGCTCTAAGACTACTGCCTCCCACAATCAAGAGAGCTACTCACAGGTCAAAGCTAAAGAAAAGAGCTGACCCAATCGAGAGAGAGTTGAACACAACCAAAGTGAAGAAAATATTTATTGCTACTTGCTCTAAATGTGGACAAAAAGGCCATTACTACAAAACATGCACAAATGCACCCCAAGATCCTAACTAAAAGCCAATGATAAAAAAAGAAAAAAGAGCACAAAAGGGCACAACAAACTAAAACTCATCCATCACTCAAGCAACAAACACTGATTAGGTACTATTTAAAAATTTATATGTCTTTATTATGTTTGTATGAGGGTTTAATTGTACATTTTTTTTTTCATATTGAGTAGGTCCAAAAAGATGACAGCAACACTCAAGTCAATGATAACCCAACAGGTGGTGGGACAGTCTCAAATTTTGTGGTGAGTTTAACCCGTAAGAGCATTTCTTAAAGGTAGCTGTGTTGATTGCTGTTTGTAACTCATTATTTTGTTACAGACCAAGGCAAGAAAAGCTAAGAAAAAACTTCTTAAATTGTCTACAAGACCTAAAATAGTAGCCCAAGCTTAGAGTAAAGAAATTCCATTATCACAATCTGCATCCCAGGTTGAGGAGGTAGTATATTCATTATTTTAGTTATTAAAGAATTAATACTCTATACAGATCAATTAGGTTGACACACTATTTTGTCAATTTTCACCACTTGTAACAAGTTGCACCATATAATTCCAACAACAATCCTATAACATTCAGAGAAAAGCAACAAATTATTCAGCCTATAGTTCCATGTTATGTACCTTCATCTATACCAGCTTCAGGACCAACTTTATGGTTCAAATCTCAGCCCTCACAAGTCACAAGCTCAACAATCTGGGCCTCACCTCACAGAATCAATATACTGGGCTAGTAGTTGGTATAACATCTCCAAGAATCATAAGAAACATAATATCTACCGAGACGATGGCTACTGCAAGTTCAACAACTGCATCTAGGCTTCTAAAATTTGTGCCAACACTAGATTTTAGGCCTCCGAAAAAGCTGTGATAATGATATAGGAATGAAAAAAGTGTGTTTTTATTCTTTTGGTATTTTTGCTACTTATTTTAGATTTTTGGCTGCTTATTTACCTTCTTCAAAACTATATTTAAGTCTTTTGATTTATGAATAAATGTTTGAGTCTTTTAGTTTAGGGACACGTATTTTAGTCTTTTGATTTAGTACCATGTTACTGTCTATGCAATGTTATCTAAACTATGAACCTATAGATTGTTTGTGCAATATTAGCATGAGTATAATATGAACTTCTATGCTTTATTTGATATTAGTGAACCTATGGATTGCTACACAACTAGCAGATTATGTTTATAAATATTTCTGCACAATTAACTCATAGAATAAACTATTAAAAAAGATCACAAGAAGTCATTTTCATTTATCTTTAATAGTGTTTAGATATATGATTTCATTCCAAATTATAAACAACCCTAATTAACTAAAGTTAGGATATCAATTTTTTTACAAAGTTGACCTGAACAAGCAGGCAATCACAACTCCACCAAAAAATACAAAAAACTACATTCAAAATTCAGACATGTACTTCCACCCATTTTTAATCTATCTTCTCCAATTCATTCTCTAATCTAATCAACCTATCTTCTAGCTCTTTCACTTTGTCATTCACTGTATCACTTTGTCCTTCAAACGGATTCTACTTTTGCAACAATATCTCCTTTGATATTGTCTTCCCAGCATACTCATTAAATGAAGCAACATATCATCTAGTTACGCAAAGAATGAGCAATGAACTTCTGTAGTGTACAATATGAATTAAATTTGTGAAACTAACAGTGAGTACAAAATTAAACTTGGACATTATTAAACCTATCTGGAATCAACACATTATTAAACCTAAGATACCTTGAAATAAGGATAACGAAAGAATAATCTATTTGGATTGTTTTTAGTTCTAGACATAAATAGAATAGCATGAGACCGCAATAGCACTTTGGGGAGAACTATCTCTTCTTTCTCCGAATCCCAATGCTCTCACTTGAATTCATGTTGCAATTCAAATTATCACCTCTAATTCTCAAGTTCATCTTGTCCTAGGATTTGTCTTCAATTTTGTAGATCAGAGAGTAGGGAGAGGCTTAGGGTGCAATCACCCACCAAAATTAGATTTTATTTCTGGGCAGATCTAGAAACGACGTCGTTTTTGGAGAATGGAGGGAGACAAATTGATCCCTATCCATTCTCTCTAAGCCAACGTGACACTTAATTCTGAGTAATCCTTCACATCAGCATTGGTAAATGTTACGTAAAATTTTTCTGTCAATTTTGATGAGGGATTATAATGGAGAAACTGTCTTGGCTCACTTTTGTCATAGACAAGGACCGAATCGAGTTAAATTTATTAACAGAAGTCGCCTTTGACCTATTTTAAAATAGATAAAAATCGAATTAAGTATTTACTTTTTAGTTTATATTGATCAATATCATTACAGTCATTATTGACTACATCCACAAACATATAATGTTACTATGCATGCTGACATTATAATTGCTTCTAAAAATATCAATATCTTCAAAAATTAACAATATTTTTAGTAAGTTGATTGATCCCTATAGCTAAAGAGTAAACATCATATTGGAATTTTCATATAATATCAATTTAATTATACTAAACTCATAAATATTACAACTAACCAAATTTAACGTCATCATTAGTACCCTTGGAGGATAATCTTATCCATATTTAGATTTCAAGTCTTAAACTAACATTAGGAGACTATTTATTTAAAATAGTATGTATAATTAAATCTTATCCATACTTAATTAGATTATATGGATATAATTTTTGCTACAAATTTTTTGCTATTAATAGAACACAGGGAAGCAGAAGGTTCGGGGAGTGGGTTAACGGGGAAGATTAAGCGGAACGGAAAAGAAGGGTTAAGAGTTAAAATATATATATATATATATTGTAATTTTTAAAAATCATGTATACAATAAAGTATATTTTTTATTCTTGAAATTTGATAAAAATTTTAAAAATATCTCTCTTTTATTAGAGAAGGCTACCGGATGCTAGACATTTTTTTTTTACCAAAAATAAGAAGACTCAAATCCGCGACCTCTTAATTAAGTATGGAAAGACTATGCTATTTGAGCTATAATTTATTGATTTTTTTTTACGAAAGATATGAGACTCAAACCCACAACCTCTTAATTGAGTATGGGGAGACTATGCCATTTGAGCTATTACTCATTGGAATTGAGTATGGGGAGATTATGCCATTTGAGCTATTACTCATTGGCAAAATTTGAAAAGATAGGAGACTCGAACCCACAACCTCTTAATTGAGTATGGAGAGTCTATGCCATTTGAACTATTACTCATTACTATAATTTATTGATTACTGAATGTTAGACTTAAAAAGTAAATTTTATAGTTTATTTATTGTTACATAATATATATTTAATGTTTGTTATTGTAAATTTGATTAAAATCTTCACAGATTTGGGTATAGTGACTTTTGAAATTTGATATTTTGCTGGAGCTAAATAAGTTTTTCTAATATAAGTTTAATTTGTAAGGTAAATTATAAAAATAGTATCTACAAGTGTATATTACTGACAAAAATAATTTTAAAAGATATAAAAATAGATGAATTCACTAAAATATTTATAAAATGACTAAAATAATCATATATTAACTATATATTTAGCTTTTTTGCAAATAATGTTAGAAAAATAAGATATTTTTATATTTAAAATTTTGTAATTTTATATTAAGTGATTTTTTTATTTTTATTTTTTGTAAATGATCAAAATTTAAAAATTAAAAAAATTATATAGATCAAATTTTGATTTATTTTTTGTGTGCACTTTTTAAATAGTTATTCTCAAATATTTTAAAAAAAATTTGGATTAAATAGATAATGTTCATTAAATATAAAAGTTGTTTGTCACTTCAAAAAATATTATTATTTTTTTATTATATTCTTAAATTATTCGAAAATTTATTTATTGTATATCTTTTAAGATTATTTTGTGAATGATATAAAGTTTTAAAATTAATTTGATAACTTTCCTATAGATATCAATGTGCGAAATAACTAATATTTAAATTTTTAACTAATATTTTATATGTTAACGTTTTCGGCGTATAAACTTAAGATATAAGTAAAAATAGTTAAATTTTCATAACTATAAGGGACATATAATTTTATTACAGTGAAGAATAAAATCTTAATTTCATTATTGATTAAATATATACTTAATATGTATTACTATGTATTCAATTAAAACTTTTAAGAATGTCATTAAAACTTTGTTATATTAAGCTGAAATTTTGTAAAATTATTATAAAGAAGTCAACTCTCAACATAGATCATCGAGTAGTATTTTTTCACTTTTTATTAAACAAAGTCCAATTTTAAGAAAATAAAAATAAATTAGTCTTTAATTTTTTAAATATTATACATATTAAAATAAAACAATAATTTAGTCTATAATATTTTTGAGAAATTGAAAATTTAATCAATTATATTTAGAAAATAATTTTATAAATAAATTAATTTATTTAAAAAATTCTAGACATACTATACCAATTTATATATTTATTGTATTAGAATTGTTTGATGTTTAAAAAAATTTGATTAGATAGTTGTAATGAGAGAGAAAATTATTAAATAACACATATAATATTTAACCTAATATAAATAAATATAATTCATAAAATATTGAATTGAAATTGCCATTTCATTCAATTTAATACACTAGTTATAGTTATTTTATTATAATTTAATTATTTTGATTGAACCCCAATTAAACTAACTAACCTTAATAAAAAAGCTTACTTAGTTTAATTGTTATCTGTCCCTCTTCCTCTTCCTCTTCCTCTTCCTCACAACAATTGAAAAGTTACGGTGTATTTTCATTTCATTTTCTCTGCCGTCTTCTCCTTTTCTATTCGCACGAAGAAGAATCTATTGCAAGTTACTCACTTTTCTCGCACCACGAAGATTTATTCTTCTTTCGGTAAAAATTTGAAATTTCTCCTGTTTTATATTCAGATTCTCGTAAACTGCTTCTTTATATGTGTTTCAATGAAACCTATTGCTTTGATTTCATTTTCCCGTATTTTTCTAACACTTTTTTTTTTTGGTGGTTTTCTTCAGCAAAATGACGAGATGTTCCAAGTTGAGTTGCTTTATGAAGTTGTGAATTTGAAGGAAGAACAAAGGTGATTAATTTTTAACTGATGAAGCTTGCTTGTACTGTTACTTTATTGAAAGTTAGGGAGGGTTATAATAATGGAAGAAGGGTTATGTCAAAATTCATCAGATTCTGTTTATAAGTTAGGGATTGTAGATGTTAAACCCTTGCGTAGTTTGGCATCAGTATTCCCGGAATCTACGCTAGGTTCTACATCTGCCCATCCCCCATATGAATTTTCTCCATTTTTGCCCGTGGGTGTAAATCAAGAATCTCGAGCATCCCCTGCTCCGGCGTCGGCTCCGGCTCCTGCGCCTGCGCCAGTAAGGTCATTTAGGAGTTCAGTAGTTGAAGAAGCAGCCCCGCGTGGAGCTGATGGTGATGGGTCTTCATCAATGGAGGGGATTAGTGGTGCTGCTAATGACCGAAACCATCAGCACCAGATATGTGTGGAAGCAAACCACCTCCTGGTTCTATTCCAGCTCCGGTTCCATTAAGGTCCTTTAGGAGTCCTCTGGTTGAAGAAGAAACCCTGCACGGAGGAAATGGTGATGGTTCTTCGCCCGTGGATGGGCTCAATGGTGTTGTTAATGACCAAAATTGTATGGCACCACATATGCGTGGTTGCAAGTCATCTAACACATCCATACCGGCTCCAACTCCATTACGGGTCTATAGGAGCCCCCTAGTTGAAGAAGTAAACCTACGCGGACCTAATGTGGATGCTGGTTCATCATTTGAAGGGTTCAATGGTGTTGCTAATGCCCAAAAGCGTTCAGAACCAAATTCACAAGGCAACAAATCATCCCAAAAGAGGAGCAGGGTAAATCAAGATTCAGATTTTGTATTGTCTATGTCGATCAGTCTTAGTCTAGAAAAAAGGAGTGACGCGGACCGTGAGACAGTTAATTTTGTACTCATGACATTTGATGCTCTTCGAAGAAGGCTATTGCAACTTGAAGAAGCCAAGGAATTGAACACGACTGGTGTTATCAAGCGTGCAGATTTAGGAGCTAGCAATACTATGACACTCAGGGGTTCGAACGAACCTGAGAAGGAGAATAGGAGTAGTGCCTGGGATTGAGATTGGTGACATTTTCTACCTACGAATGGAGTTATGTCTCGTGGGCTTACATGGACAGACAATGAGCGGAATCGACTATGCGACTATGAAATGTGAATCTCAGGAGGAACCTTTGGCTCTAAGCATTGTTTCGTCTGGAGAATATGATGATGATACAGAGGATAATGATATTTTGGTATATAGTGGTCAGGGTGACTTCCACAAGAAAGATAAGAATGCAACTGATCAGAAGCTTCAAAGGGGTAATCTTGCTTTGGATAGAAGTTCACAACGGCATAATGAAGTAAGAGTCATCCGTGGACTGAAAGATGCTACTAACAAAAGCACAAAAATATATGTTTATGATGGTTTGTATAAAATCCAAGATTCTTGGATAGAAAAGGGGAAGTCTGGTGGTGGCATTTTTAAGTATAAGTTTGTAAGATTGCCTGAACAGCCCAGTGCTTTTGCTGTTTGGAAATCAGTTCAGAAATGGAAAGAAGGCACCCTTTCAAGGAGTGGTCTTATTATTAAAGATCTCTCTTCAGGAATCGAGAGTATTCCTGTATCACTTGTCAATGAGGTTGATAATGCAAAGGGTCCTGGTTTCTTCACTTATGTTCATTCTCTCAAAAACCCAAAACCATTTGGTTCAATTATGTCTTCTGATGGATGCAATTGTAACAAAGCATGTGTCCCGGGAGATTTGAGTTGCTCTTGCATTCAGAGAAATGTTGGTGATTTTCCATATATTGCAAATGGTTTTCGAGTAAGTCGGAAGCCACTGGTTCATGAATGTGGTGAATTATGTCTTCCGAATTGCAAAAATCGAGTGTACCAGTCTGGTTTAAAGCATTACATGGAAGTGTTCAAAACGATGGATCGAGGGTGGGGTCTTCGATCATTGGATCCTATTCGTGCTGGTACTTTTATTTGTGAGTATGCAGGAGAAGTTGTTGACAGAGCCAAGTTAAGTGTGAACGGGAGGGAAGGAGATAATGAGTACATATTTGATACAAGCCGTATTTTTAAACCTTTCAAGTGGAACTATGAACCTAGCTTACTGGAAGACGGGGCTTCAAGTGATGGCAATGAAGATTATGATATACAATCCCATCTAATTATAAGTGCCAAAGATGTTGGGAACGTGGCTAGATTCATGAATCATAGTTTTTCTTCCTCTTTCTTTTCACTTTCTCTCTCAGCAGTTACAGCTTCAAACTTATGTTGTTGCTTGGTTGGTTAGAGACAGAGAAGTGATGGTTATTAAGAGCTTCCTGAACGAGGTTCTCGAGTTCTTCAGTGAATTAAATTTTTGAATTGATGGGTTCTTTGTCAAATCTGTAAATTTGGGACAATTAGAGTTTAGGAGAATTTTTCAATCTGTAATTCGTTGGACTAGGGTTTTGAAAAATTTTTCAGGCTTAGGACAATTTTTCAGGGTTCTAGAAAGTGAGAGGGTGCGTTAGGGAGGGAGATTTGAGAAAATTAGAATAAATTTGAAGTGATTTGGCGAATTTTCACCTATTGTTGTTTAAATTTAATTATTGATTATATCTAAATAATTAGTTTAAAGATGCTGCCATCTCAGCAAAATATATTGGTTAGTTCAGCAGTATTTTCGTCTGAGATGTGCTTTGGCAAGCTTGAGGGCACGCTTGTCAAATTTTAAAATCATTCAGGGACTATTTTATTAATAACAAAAGTCATGTACTATTTTGTCAGCATCAGAATCTTTTAGGTATCAATTTGGTATTTACCTCTTAATAAAATTCTCTATTTTTGATAAAAAAAAAGCATAGATATAAATTTAAGATAAGACATAGAAAATATTAATTTTAATTTTTTGATAAATTATAATAAAGAAAAGTCTAGGGGCCAGCAACTTTGTTAAATTTTGGCCAGCATGTAACCAGCAAAGAAAAGTGAGTTATTGGATGAAATCTTACACCAATCTCATACCATTAAAACCATCTTGATGGCTATTTGATGGCTATAAATCACAAAAATTGCTGCCCCTAGCATTCCTCTTATAATAATATGTTGATTTTTTTTATATTGAAATATTTTTCAAGTTTTTATTTAATTTCATTTTATATATAAATTACATAATTCAGTTGATTGAATTTAAATATTTCCATGCATTGCACAGTCTGTTCTAAAACCCTAAACCCCACAAAACCCTTCTCCCCATCGTCCTCGATCATAATTCGGAAGGTAGTTCCTCATCTTCTGCTATTGTTTCTTACAAAAATTATTCGATCTTGAAATGCAGTTTTGCTCGCTTCCTTTCTCAATCACCGACATTTTTTTTTCCATTTCTACTATATTCAGAAATTTTGCAAAAAGAAACAAGCATTTCTCCTTTTCAATCTCTATACATTGGTTTCCTCATTAACTTGATTGATTGCATTTGATCATTACAATATCTTGCCTTTGAATTGTTTCTCTGCGTGTGTTTTGATATGATACCATTTGAATAATCGCATATTTCAGGGGTGAAATTCAGCTGGTGACTGAGCTTTGTTTTCTGTTGTGCGAGGGAAAATGAATCTGAAGAACATGAAGGTTCCGAACGTTCCCGGAGGTGCTGGTGGTGGCGCAGCGTCGGCGCTGTTGAAGCTGAGTGTCATCGGTGGGATTGGTTTGTATGCTGCTGCCAACAGTCTCTACAATGTTGAGGGAGGACACCGAGCTATTGTTTTCAACCGTTTGATTGGTGTCAAAGACAAGGTCTCTTTTAGTAAATGTTTTCGTGTTTGTGGTATGATTGTTGGGAAGGAAAAAAGGGGAGGAAATCTTCATGGATGAGAAAATTTTCATGAATATCCGTGCCATTTAATTATCTTTGCAGTGCTTTTGATGTTGTTGTGATTGCTCGTATAAGATTTTTGCTCTTCTTTGATCATAGGTTGTTATCTTTCAAGGGATCTAGTTAGTTGTCAGTTTGGAAGTGTTATCAATAGCAATTGCAAAACAATTGTGTTCCCTTTATGTTTTAAAAAATATGATGTAATCTGTAATCTGCAGGTCTATCCGGAAGGGACACACTTCGTTGTTCCATGGTTTGAGAGGCCTGTCATATATGATGTTCGTGCACGACCGCATCTAGTTGAGAGTACCTCAGGAAGTCGTGATCTCCAGATGGTAAATATACTTTTTGCTAAGAGTAGTTTTTATTTTTTTCATGATGATTCTATTTCATAATGCTCTGCATAAAGTGGATATGCTATATAACCTTAACAACTTTAGAACCTAACAGGTGTTCCTTAAATGCCTTTCAAAATTGGAATGTAGACCAAGTCTATCACCTTGCATATTTTGTTTTAAAATGATTTCATTTTGAATTTGCGAGCCGCTTTAAGTTTGAATATCTTTTGGCAGACACATTAGTATTCGATTTTCAAAGCTTCAATTCTCCTTGTCAACTCAACTATCTGCATGATGTTTTTATTTGTATTCTTCGTGCTGTGTTTTTTAGCTATCTAGATTGTTCAATGATATTGTGTTTTGAGAAAATTATCATGAAACAGTTCATATTTTTAATTATTCAACCTTGTGAAATGTTTACCTTATTAAAATTACACAAATGTCATACAGGTGAAAATTGGGCTTCGAGTCCTTACTCGTCCTTTGCCAAGTGAGTTACCTACAATTTATCGGACCCTTGGTGAGAACTTCAATGAAAGGGTTTTACCTTCAATTATACATGAAACTTTGAAAGCTGTTGTCGCCCAATACAATGCCAGCCAGCTTATTACTCAGCGCGAGGTAATCAGTAATCCTTGCGTATATAATGTTTCTGAAAGGTTGTGTATGAACATGTATGAAAAAACTCAACCATTTCAACGAAGTTTCTAGTTGCTGAGATGTCTTTTATAGAATTGCAGTTTCAAATGGTTAAAATAATTTTTTGGTTTGTATTATTGTTATGGTAAGCACAATGGGTACATCCAAGTGAATTAATTCTGCTGAACTAAGTTATCATTACCATTTACGCACTACCAAAGTGCGTTTTGTGTAACTATCCACATGAGGAGATTTACTGTGTTAACTAGGGGAATTGCTTTGGTTGTTTTGTACATATCCCTTCTAGTTTCTTGCATTCCATGCATTGCTTTCCTTGTCAAGTTGAAAGGTCCAGTTCTAACATGAGGGAAGTATGTTTTAATTTTAATTGACTTATTATTTGTAGGCTGTTAGTAGGGAAATCCGGAAGGTTCTGACTGAGAGGGCTGTTAACTTCAATATCGCCCTTGATGATGTGTCAATTACCACTCTAACGTTTGGCAAGGAATTTACTGCTGCAATTGAAGCCAAACAGGTGGCTGCACAAGAAGCTGAGAGGGCTAAATTTGTTGTGGAGAAAGCTGAACAAGACAAGAGAAGTGTCGTAATTAGAGCACAGGTGAGAATAAATTATGAATTCATATTTATCATTACGAACTAGTGCATAGTACAAATTGCTGCATTTATTTCTTGTTTCCTTTTACAATGCACCGGCTTATGTACATGCTAGTGGTGTTACTTGCTGGTTAGACTATTACAACTTCATTTTCATTAGTTCTTGTTCTGTAAATCCAACCTGAAAAACTCACTGAAAAACATTGGTCTGGATGCCGAGTTCTGTTTTTTTATTTTGGGTGAATATGTTGGGTTATTTCATTAAACCACTGCTAATTAATCTTGCTTTCGTAATATTTAGTTTCTCCTGATCTTCGTTACACCTCCTTTACTCAACAGGGAGAAGCAAAAAGTGCCCAACTTATTGGACAAGCTATTGCCAACAATCCAGCTTTTATCACACTGAGGAAGATCGAAGCCGCAAGAGAGATTGCGAATACCGTATCCAACGCAGCAAACAAGGTTTACCTGAACTCAGATGATCTGTTGCTGAATCTTCAGGAGATGAAGTTGGAGCCAAGCAAGAAGTGATTTGCTGAACTTGTTTGTGATGATCGTTTTCATTCTCTCATTAGAAAGTACGAAACCTATTCAATTTCATGATGTATATGTTGTGAGTAGTCTTTACAAAATAACTAGATAGTTGAATGGTAACCTTTTTCAAACTTTAGCCAAAGGATTATTTGAGATCCAAATGATCCGGATTACATAAAATGATGATTAATTGATTATGATTATTCCCCGAGGGATTTAAATCTGAAATAACTTCCAAAACTTTAAACAGCCAGCAGCATGGCCTTTGCTATGAAATAGTAAGAATCAAAGGAATAAAAATAATATTGAGAATAATTTTCTTGTGAATATTCTGTTTTGGATCATTAGCTGTTATTTTCGTAAGAGGAATTGCTAGCCAAAATTAAAAAAAAAAAAAAAGAAGTGTCTAATATTGAATACTACTTGGTGTAAAACAAAGTCAACTAATTGGATATTGAGCACTTTGAGAAGTTTATAAATTCAATTACAAATTCTAGTTTGTACTTAGAAACTGCTCACTCCCATCTAAATTATAGTTCCAAACCCAAAAAGAAAAAAAAAAAAAAAACAAAATAAATAAATAAATAAATAAATAAATAAATAAATAAATAAATAAAAATGACAATCATGTATACATGTTTTTGTAATGTATTAAAGACTGTTAGGTACCAGACAAATGACACAGCAAAATATAGAGATGAAAAATTAGAAATTTGTATAAAATATGGAAACAATTGAATAATTTTTTTTGAGAATTACAACTTCTCTTTATCACATCACAAGGAGACTACAATAATACTCTCTCTTACAAAAGGAGAACACACTTCTCTCTACATATATAGGAGAAAACTACTCGAAGAAATATTATGTTATTCTATCTGGATGACTTGATTGAAATGAATTAAAAAAAAACTCAATTTATAGGTGAGTCTCTTTAATATGAACCATTCGTCAATTAAAGGTATATAATTCTTCTCTTTTTCAACCATTAAAATTCTAAGGTTATAAACTAAGATTGTTTATTACCTTTCATTTTATTTAGTTATTATTTATTTATTTATTTTCTAAAATTAGCTTTACTAATTTTCACAATCTCCCACTTAAAGCTAATTTTGATAAATTTTCAAATTTCATGTTGTTCATGTATTCTATAGGCCGTATGAGGATCTACACCATTCAAACTTTTCTATGTTGATTGGTTTTGTCATGGCATCTGCTAGGTTATCTTTAGTGTGAATCTTCTGCATATCAACACTTCCTTCTTCTACTACTTCCCGAACAAAGTGATATTGTACTCCAATGTGTTTTGTTCTTGAATGAAAGACAGGATTTCTTGCAATGTGCAAGGCACTCTGACTGTCACAATACACAGAAATCTTCTGTTGTTTGTGCCCGAGTTCTTCTATTAACCTTTTGATCCAAATAGCTTCCTTGCATGCTTGTGTAGCTGCCATGTATTCAGCTTCTGTAGTAGATAAAGCTACAACAGTCTGTAATTTAGATACTAGCTCACAGCTCCTCCTGCAAGTGTAAACACATAGCCTGTAGTAGATTTTCGTTTATCAAGATCACCTGCAAAGTCTGAGTCGACATATCCATTGATAATGAATTCCGATCCTCCAAAACATAATGCAACATTCGAGGTCCCTTTGATGTATCTCAAGATCCTCTTAACAACATTCCAATGCTCTTTACCCGGATCTGCCATAAATCGACTTACCACCGCAACTGCTTGAGCAATATCTGGCCTTATACAGATCATGGCATACATAAGGCTTCCCACTACTGATGCATACGGTACTCGAGACATTTCCATCCTCTCTGCTTCACTACTAGGGAACATACTTGAGGATAATTTAAAATTCATAGGAAGTGGGGTTGAAATTGGCTTACATTCTTGCATGTTGAAGCGTTGCAAGATCTTCTTCAAATAATTCTTTTGCGATAGCCAAATCTTCCTATCTTTTTTTGTCTCGGTGAATTTGCATCCGTAAAATCTTGTTTGCTGGTCCCAAGTCTTTTATATTAAACTCCCTAGCCAACTGTGCCTTCAATTCTTGGATTTGATCTTTGTTGGGACCTACCACCAACATGTCATCCACATACAACAGCAGAATGATGAAATAATTATCACTAGACCTCTTGTAATAAGTACAATGATCTGAACTAAGTCTGTTGTATCCAAGGCTAATAAGGAAATAATCAAATCTCTTATACCAACACCTTGGCGCCTGCTTTAGACCGTACAGAGATTTAGTTAACCTGCAAACCAAGTTTTCTTTTCCTTGTTCTTCAAAACCTTTTGGTTGGAGCATATATATATATCTCTTCTTCAAGTTCTCCATGAAGAAAAGCAGTCTTTACATCTAATTGCTCTAGATATAAATCAAATACAGCACACATAGCCAAAACTACTCTAATAGTAGTTAGTCTTACCATTGGAGAAAATATTTCATTGAAGTCAACACCTTCTTTCTGAGCATATCCCTTGACAACCAATCTTGCACGATATCGTTCCACGTGATCATTACTATCTCGTTTGATCTTGTAAATCCATTTGTTACCAATGGCTTTCCGACCTGCTGGAAGTTCAACAAGTTTCCAGGTATAGTTTCTATGTAATGCCTCAATTTCTTCTTGCATTGCTGTCATCCACATAGAAGCGTCTGGATTTTGAATAGCCTCCATAAAATATGTTGGCTCTCCATCTTCTGTCAAAAGACAATATGCATCATGGTTTATCAAAACATAATTTGAGTGCCATGATGGTGTTCTTCTTTGTCGAGTGGATCGACGAACTTCTATGTCATTGGCCTTTGCTTCTTGTTCTTCGTGCTGTGGTTCTGCTTTAAAAAGATCACCTTCTCTGCATTTTTTATCTATTTGAACAGTGGTTATCTCTTTAACAGTGCTGTCATTTTCTTTTTCTTTTTGCAATTCATCTTCTACAAATATCACATCTCTACTGACAACTACCTTGTGGGCAGTGGGATCCCACAGGCGATACCCCTTAACTCTGTCAGCATAACCCAAGAATATACATTTTCTAGACTTTGGGTCCAACTTTGTTCTTTCCTGAGAATTGTACATCACGTACACAGGACAACCAAATATATGTAAAGAAGAATAATTAGGTGGCTTACCTTACCAATCTCCATTGGTGTCTTCAACCCAATTGCAGTTGATGGTGACCGATTTATAACATAACAGGCGGTTTTAACAGCTTCTGCCCAAAAAGACTTGGCTAAACCTACAGTTTGCAACATAGCTCGTGCTCTTTCTAGGAGAGTCCTATTCATTCGCTCTGCTACACCATT
This sequence comes from Arachis ipaensis, assembly GCF_059453495.1. Classification (NCBI taxonomy): domain Eukaryota; kingdom Viridiplantae; phylum Streptophyta; class Magnoliopsida; order Fabales; family Fabaceae; genus Arachis; species Arachis ipaensis. The sequence goes on from NC_142435.1 coordinate 19,654,294, forward strand.
TTACTGAGGCGTATATGCAACTATGAATTGTCGTTGAATACTTGCTTGCTTGCAAAATGTTAGAAAATCACCATTGACATATTCTCCTCCATTATCTGTCCTTAAACACTTGATCTTCTTTCCAGATTCAAGTTCTAACTTTGCTTTGAACTCTTTGAACATCGCAAACACGTCTGACTTCTTCTTGATCGGCTACACCCATAGCCTCCTAGAGTAATCATCAATAAATGATAAAAGATATTTTGCTCCTCCTAGGGACATTTCCGGCGATTCCCACACATCAGAATGAATCAACTCCAATATGTGCTTGCTCAGAGCAGTTGATCTACCAAATGTCAATCTATGTTGTTTGCTTGTAACGCAGTGCTTACAAAACGGTAAGTTTACCGATTTGAGCCCGAAAATGAGATTACTTTCTACAAGAATCTTCAAGTCTCGTTCTGACATGTGGCCTAGTATGTAATGCCATATCATCGTCATTTCTTCTTGGCTTGTTGAAGAAACTGATGCCTCTGCCTCTTGCAAAGTATCTCCCACAAGTATGTATAGATTTACTGCAATCTTTTCTGCTTTTATTACCACAAGAGCTCCTTTAACAACTTTCAAGATCCCACCTTCAATATGGGTCTTGTAACCAAGTTCATCCAATTGCCCAATCGACAACAAATTCTTCTTCAAGCCTTTCACGTGTCTTACCCCTTGAAGTGAACGAATAGAACCATCAAACATTTTTATTTTGACAATACCCATTCCAACAATTTCTAAGGCATGATCGTTTTCCACAAACACCGATCCTTCCAAGACAGATCATATGTACAAAACCAATCATGATGAGGAGTCATATGCCATGTTGCTCCTAAATCAACAATCCAAACATCAGTGAGCTGTTTACTGCCTTTAGAACCAATTGTTGCTTCGCCATATAGGATTTCTCCATCATCAGAGATGCTCGCAACACATTCTTGAGAACTTGATCCTTCTAGAACCTTCTCTATACTCTTCTTATTCCAACAATCTTTCTTGAAGTGCCCTCTCTTACCACAATTGTAGCATTTGACTTGCTTCTTACTTTGTGAGTTTGGTCTACTTTGACTCCCACTGGAACCACGCTCTATTGATCTTCCTCTTGTCATCAACAAAGCCTCTGCTTGTTTTGAGTTCTCTAATCTATCTTCCTTATTCTTGCGCCTAGATTCTTCTTCAAGAACCGCAGCATCCATGTCATCAAAAGAAAGATAATCAATCAAAATATTATTAGTTAAGTTAATGATAAGCTGATCATATGAATCTGGTAGACTTTGAAGTAAGAGCTCTGCATGTTCGTTTTTCGCTATGGTATATTCCAACGATGAGAGTTGGAAAAATAGCGTATTTTTAGATTGTTGATGTGATCCGTTGCCGATGTGTATTCACTCATTTGAAAAGTATAAAGTCTTCTCTTCAAGAATATCTTGTTGTGAAGTGACTTGACTTCATATAATTTGGTGAGAGCATCCCAAATTTTCTTTAATGTCTTTTTTCTGCTACACTTGATAAAACTGAGTCAGCTAGTGCCAAGTGTAAGTTTGCAACAGCATTGTTGTCCATCTCCTTCTATTTTTCATCTGTAATTTCAGTGGGTCTACCTTCAATTGCTGTAACGCAATTGTCTTTTCTCATAATGGCTTTTATCTTCAATTTTTATACAGAAAAATTACTCCCACTGAATTTTGAAATTTCATACTTTGTTGCCATTTATTTTAGACGGTAACTCCCAGCGAAAAAAAAATATTAATCAGCAACCTTTGGCTCTGATACCACTGTTAGGTACCAGAAAATGACACAGCAAAATATAGAGATAAAAAATTAGAAATTTGTATAAAATATGGAAACAATTGAATAACTTTCTTTGAGAATTACAACTTCTCTCTATTACAAGGAGACTACAATAACACTCTCTCTTGACAAAAAGAGAACACACTTCTCTCTACATATATAGGAGAAAACTATTCAAAGAAATATTATGTTATTCTATCTGAATGACGGAGAAAACTATTCAAAGAAATATTATGTTATTCTATCTGGATGACTTGATTGAAATGAATTAAAAAAAACTCAATTTATAGGTGAGTCTCTTTAATATGAACCATCCGTCAACTAGAGGTATATAATTCTTCTCTTTTTCAACCATTAAAATTCTAAAGTTATAAACTAAGATTATTTATTACCTTTCATTTTATTTAGTTATTATTTATTTATTTATTTTTTAAAATTAACTTTACTAATTTTCACAAAGACTACTATATATATGAGTATGTTGTGAGCGTATTTATGTTTATCTTCATTTAGTATTGACTCCAAATATTGTATGAACATAATGTTTACCATCAAGCCAAGTTATAGACCCAAAATTGTATCCACTTTGTGCATCATTGTTGTAGAATAAGACTTGATAAGATCTCTTTTGAATACCCCCATAAAACAAAAGCTTATTGTGGATAACCTTGATAACCATTCCCTTTGGTGCTTGCACCTTTGCAATATATGTGGAATTAGTGGGTCCCACATTTGTGACTGTTCTTGTGACTACTTTTGCTTTCTGATGCCTACCAAGTGTTTTTATAGATATTGATGGGTAGTTGATATTGGATATAAGATCTTCAGAGGAGTTCTTTGGGCAGTTGAAGTTAGTCTTAGACATTGATCTTATGTTTTTCTTTGAATAGCCATAATAACAAAGAAATTTGAGATAGTCTTCTAATTCCGTTTTGAAGACTAAGCCAGGGTTGAGAGCTCTAAGTGGATCAATTTCCCCAACTCCCATTTCATGTGGGGAGGAAAACAAGTTTGAGCTATTGGTCACATGCTTCCTCAAGTTATTGTATGTTGTAGCTGAAAATATTGAACAACACTACGTAAGTATGACTTATTCTGTTTCTTTTTTTTTTGGCAAATGCATTCTATTTCTTAATAAAAAAAACAGAGATAATAAAGCAAATAAATAAATAAATATTTTGTTTTCTTACTTTTAGGAAATACATAAAATATAAGAATTTTTTCTCTTATAGAAAATTTGTGTCTTTCTCCTTTTCTAATTCTAGAATCAAACAAGTTTCTATGTTTATTATCTCTATATTTCTGTCTTAGAGACAAAATTCAAACATAAACTAGAAAATAAATTGTGATCAAACTCTTTCAAAATGGAAAAGTTGAAAAAAATGAAAAGTGTATAATCACACTTTTAAATTAAGACAGTAAAATTTAGGGCAATTTACCTGAATAAAATAAAGGAGAGAAACCTTTACTGAATTGCAACAATTGCAATTTCCTTACGTGCATGTCCTATTTTATTATTATGTAAACCGTGGTAAGTAACTACGATTTACAATTTACACATAAACCGTTGTAGGCTGGCACGTTTTATGAGTGAAAAAGAATGACCATAAACCGTGGTAGATAACCACGGTTTAGGAAGGTAGAAATATGACCATAAAACTCTCTAACCTGCCACGGTTTATGAAGGGTTTTGTAAACGCATAAACCCTTGTTGGCTGCTGACGTTGGAATTTTTGCTAGTAAAGAATTTATAAAAATAGTCGCGTTGTAGATATAGTTTCTAAACCAACAGAAATCCCTTCGTACAAACGTTTTGGTTGTCACAAGTAACAAACCCCTAAATAAATTGATAACTGAAGTATTCAAACCTCGGGTCGTCTTCTCAAGGAACTGCAGAGAAGTATGTTCTTATTATTGGTTACGGAGATTGTAAATTGGGGTTTTGAGAATGAGGAGCGAATGGTTTAATTAGCAAATAAAGTAAATGAAGAACAAGCAATTTAAATGGCAAGTAAAATAAATAAATGACTGTAAATAAACTTTTGGCAAGGTATGAGAAATTGGAGGTCCTATCCTAGTTATCCTTATCAATGATGATGAGAATTGAATCTTAATTCTACTTTGTTAACCTTTACTAGGGCAAAGGAAGGTCAAGGGATTAATTTGTTTGATTTTCGGATCCTATTTATTTCCTAAGAAAAGATTGGGATTATTGAAGTTCAATTTAATTAACAAAGATAACAATTATCAATCATGTTTGAGTTTGATAACTCCTGAGTTACTAATTTCTTAACCAAGACCAAAAGGAGAAAAGTAAATCTACTGGAATAAAAATGTCTTCAGATGGGAATAACAATAATGTAAATAAAAGAAAGCAATAATAAACTGAAATACCACAAATAACTTTAATTCAGAAGAGTAATCTGTAACATGGAAGAATTCATAAATTAAATTACAAAAGTAAATAAAAGGGAATATTGAACCTGATAAAGAGATAATCTTGAAAGCGAATAAAATCCTAATCTAAATCCTAATCCTAAAGAGAGGAGAGAGAGGAGAGAACCTCTCTCTAAACTAAATCTAAATCATGAAAACTAACTAAAGTGGAGACTCCCCTTGAATGGATGCATTTCTCCACTTCATAACCTCTGGTCTATGCCTTTTAGACTTGGATTTGGGCCAAAAAGGGCTTCAGAATTCGCTGGGAGCGTTTTCTGCAATTTCTGGTGCGTGGCCTCTGTCACGCGTCCGTGTGGGTCACGCGGTCGCGTCATTCGGAGTTTTTTTTGTCACGCGGCCGCGTCATATGTGTTTCGCTCGAGGCGCGCGGTCGCGTCAGTCATGCGGCCGCGTCAATGCCTTTTCGCGCTGGCATGCGGCCGCGTCGCCCATGCGATCGCGTGGCTGCCAGTTTCTTCAAAAACTCTATTTTGTGCTTTCCTTCCATTTTTTGTATGTTTCTTTCCATCCTTTAAGTCATTCCTGCCTTAGAAGATCTGAAACTACTCAACACACTAATCACGGCATCGAATGGAAATAAAGGTAATTAAAATAATTAATTTTAAAGCATAGGAAACATGTTTTTCACATACATCACATAATAAGGAAGGGAAAGTAAAACCATGCAATTAATATGAATAAGTAGGTGAAGGATCGAATAAATCACTCAAATTAAGCACAGAATATATAATAAAATATGGGTTTATCAACCTCCCCACACTTAAACAATAGCATGTCCTCATGCTAAGTCCAAGGGTAATGTTAGGTTAAAGTGGTGGAATGCCATGCAATGCAATCTAATCTAAATGTAACTACCTAGATGCATCATGCAATTCTAAAATTTTTTATTCACTTGTATATAAAGCTTGTATGTAGTTGAATTAATTCACATTCTCAAGGAGTCATATATGTATATACATAGCCAAACCTTAGATAATGATAAGGTGCTTTTTACTGTTGAGATGGGAGAGAAAAATATTTTATAAACTTGCAAGACAATTAATAATTCAAGCAGAGATATATGTTAATGAGCTATTGAACCCTCACTGGATTTTGTGTTTACTCTCTAGTCACTCAGTGTTTATTGGGTTAATCACTCTATTCTTCTTTTTATTCTTGCTTTCTATAACTTTGTTCTTCATCTAACCAATAAATAATTATAGAATATAGGCATACAAAAGTCATGAGGTCTTTAATTAAGGTTGTAATGGGGCCAAGGTAAAGGTAAAGGTATATGTATAAGGCTAAGTGAGCTAATTAAGTGAATCCTTGATTAGTCTAAGATCTCACCTAACATACATACTTTGTAAAGCAAAACGTTTTTACCTATTTTCCCATATTTTTTCACTTTTGATGTTACATGCTCATGCTCAATATTTATTATTTTTACCCCATGTGCATTACTTTATTTCACATTTGGGGAATCCTTTTGTATCCCCTTTTTTCCAATACTGAAAAATAACACTTCTTTTTTTTTTCAATTGCACATGGTAATTCAATTATTTGATTTTACATGAGCATGCCTCCCAAAACTTTTATTTGAAAATTTTATTCTTTTCAACTTTTCTACCTTTTGTTTTTATCATCCATGTTCCCAATAGGTTTCCCACACTTAAACAATTACACACTTTCTATCTTAAGCTAACCAAGGATTCAACTTGGGATTTTTATTTTGTTTTTCTGCTTAAGGCTAGTATTGTGGCTTATAGAATAAGGAGGGGATTTAAAGGTTCAAGGGGGCTAACAAGGGTGATGTAAAAGGGTAGGCTATTTTGGGATAAGTGAGCTAAAATCAAATAATGGCCTCAATCACTCTCTTGATATGTATTTCTATTCTATAATTGGACATATAGATTAAAACAAAGTAAAGAACATCAGAATAAAAAAGAAAGGCGGAACACACATGAATAAAAATTATGGTTTGAATGTAACCATACAATTAAGCTCAAAACTCACAGGCTGTGTGTTCTCTAGCTCAAAAATCATTTATCAGTTATGTATGTCATGCAGGTTTAGTTAAAAATTTCCATTATTCTCAATGTAAAACTTAAGGTGGCTTTAAAGTTCTAGTGTTTCTCCTTGATGAAATATTGTTAACTAACTAACATGTAATGCTATATATACAAGGTGTGTGGATTGTTTCTATTATGTTCAAGTCCCTAGTTTACTTCCTTTTTATATTTTTCAATTTAAACTAAGCTATCTTATGCTAAAAATAAGGGTAAACTATACTAATTAATCCACAATTTCTATAACTAATAAGTTAGAATTGCAACTAAAACTAAATGGCTAAAATATGAACTAAAGTGCAACATAGAATAAATACATAAAAATAGCAATATATATAAGTACTGAGAAAATAAAAATAAAAATAAAAATACAGAAAAGTAGCAAAATAAATAAAAAGAGTATGTAGTGGTTCACCAAAAAAAAGAACGCCAGAGATGGCGACCTCCCCACACTTAAAATGTAGCATCGTCCCTGATGCTCACTCAAGCAGGGTGTGAAGGGGTGTCATCACTGGAAGGACGGGTAGCTGGAGTCTCTGTGGTGGTGGTCTGAGGAGCTGCCTGTGGCAGAGGAGGTGCTGACTAGATAGGGATCTCGGGGTCTACAGCCTGAATCTGATGCGGGGTCTCCTGCTGGTGTGCTGCCTGCTGGGTGCCTGCCTGCTCTGCCTTCTACTGTGGATGAGTCGCAGCCTCGGGCGCATCCGCCTCCTCCTCAGATGCCTCGGATGGTGTGTCAGGCTCGGAGGGGATATCGCCAGATCGTATCATCAGCTTCAGGTGCTCATAGCGTCGCTTGTTGCGACGCTCCATCTGGTCAAGCCGTCGAAACAGGCGGTGCACTAGATGATAGACGGGCTCTGGGGCAGGTGGAGGTGCAGTGGTGGTGGCAGGGGTTGCTAGGGCAGCTGTAGAGGAAGAGGGGCCGGCAGATGGTGTGGCTGTGGCACCAGGAGCAGTGAGGAAAGGAGGTCTGTAGCCCAAAGCCAGAAAGTTCCTGCTGTGAGAGATAATCTTCTTGCATTCTGCAGCAGGTGGCTTTTCATCAGCATCCTCCCAAGGCACGTCAGCTCGACGGCCTAGCTGTGTAATCAAATAGAGAAAGGGAAGAGTGCCTCGGACGTGGACCCTGGCCATATAGTACCGGATAAAGCGTGGCAGGTACAGGTCCTTACCCTCCATCACACACCATAGGAGGGTGATCATAGCGGCTGGTATCTCAGTCTCGTGAGTACTCGGCATAATGAAGTTACTAAGTATCTGATGCCATAGCCGAGCCTCATCATTCAAGTAAATCCGCTTGATTCCCTTTGGCATGGTAGTGTTCTGACCCATAATCCAAGGAACGGTCGGGTCAAGGGCTATCCGGGCCTTGACTGCATCCCAATCAAACTTCATGAAGCGCATATCCTCCTCAGCTCTTTGATAACCATCCAGCTGATCAGTTTTAGGCAGAAGTTTCAGAACATCTTCAATGGCCTCTTCAGTGACCAGAATTTGCTTCCCTCTAAGGTTCACTACATCTAGGAAAGTTTTGAAGTAATTGCAGTAGAATTCCCTAACCCAAGATGTATTGACCTCAGTCAGGTTTTTCTCCAGAAAGAACCAGCCTCTTTGTTTGATCTGATCAGAGGTGTATTGCTGGAGTTCTTCTGGGATCTTCAAAGTCCTCTCCAGGTATAGGTTCCTGGAGGTTGCAAACACCGGATACTTCAGCTCACAGTATCGGTTTGCAAACTTTACTGGATCATTAGCAGGGAGTAGCTGGTCAGCCTTCTCCTGCGGGGTAAAATTTTTCTCCCGCCAGGAGTCATCGTGCATGATGTCCATGATGGAGGATTCTCCTCTTTTATGTTTGCCAGTAGTTGCCTTTGCTTTTCCCTTTCTCTGAAAGGCAGACATCCTGAAAAATAGAAAACCAGGATATAATAAAAATAGGAAAACAAATAAGCAAATAGTCAAAAGAAACACAAAGTGGCAAAGGAGCAATAGGATAAGGAAAATGAGTTAAGTAAATGTGCATTAAGGATTGTATAGGAGTTAAAAGTTCGAAAGGAAGAATTCACAATCCAAAATGTAATAGAAGGCATGTTAATTAGGAAAAAATTATCAGTATGCCATGGTTAGAAGGTTAAAAGAAAGTGAAAAACCAGAAGAGATGTTTTGAAAGGTTAGTTTGGTTAGAATTGAAAAAGAGTTCAGGAAGATAAAATTAGTGAGTTAGTGAAAAATGGGGTAAGGTAAGTGGCATAATGATAAGTTTCTAAGTAACAAGCATTCACAATTAAAGGCTACAGGTAACTCATAACCAAACAAGGAAAACAGTTTGATGATGATTCAGATAGATATAGAAATAGCAAAAATTGGAATCGAAATATCAAAAATGCAATTTATGAACCAGGAAATCAAAGAGAATGAGAAAGCTTGCCCTGGCATTCATGAATTGGTTTGGTTAAAGCAGAGTAAAGCAGAGTTTAAATAGCCAAAACCAAAACATGAATGAAAGTCAAAAATAGTTTATAAAAATTTGGGCAGCATTTCGGCTGAAATTGGATTGTCTCGGAAAATAAACAGCAATCAGAATAGTTCATATGAATGAAAACAGAGTGCAATTAAAGAGTATGAACAAGAAAGAACAATTGCAATAGCAGCATGAACTTGAAGAACAACATATGAACATTACTAACATATAGCAACAGCAGAATTGCAAAAATTATAAAACAAGAAACACGAACAGCGCAATTAAACAGGCCTAAATCCACTAACCACATCCTAGGCTACCTAACAACCTAAAATCCACTACAACATGCATATCTAACTAGCCTAAATAAGAACATAAACAGATAAGTATGAATTAACTACAAATGGATAGAAGGGTGGCGTTCGTCAGAACCTGGTAGGCGAATTAAGGAGAGTGGGGCAGAGGTGGCTGGGGATGGTGGCGGTGGTGTCTGGCGCGGCAGAGGAGCGTGGCGCAGCGGCGGTGACTGCTGTTCGGAGGAAGAGAGGGGAATGGGGGTAGGGGGTAATAGGGGAAGGAAGGGGGGCTGTGGTTGGCGCTGGGCAGTGGTGACGGCGGTGCGGTGGTGGTGATCGCAGAGGAGGGCAGTGGCGGTGGAGGGAGGAAGAAGAAGGAAGAAGAAGAAAGAGGGGGGGGAAGGAAGGGGGATGGGTGGCCGGCGGGGTCTGGGGGGTGGTCGGCGGTGGCGGCAGTGGGTGATGGTGGCTGGGTGGTGGTGCTTGGTTGGAGAAGAAGAGAGGAAGAAGAGGGGTTTGGGGGGGGGGTGGGGGCGCGACTGATAGGGTTCGCGTGACTGGGGGGTATAAATTTGAATCCACGCGATCGCGTGGGGCACGCGGTCGCGTGGTTGGGGTGAAATGGGGGTCGACGCGATCGCATGAGTGGCGCGATCGCGTGGAGGGCAAAAAGAGTGAATGACCGATCGCCTGGGGAATGCGATCGCGTCGCTGGAATTTGTGCGAAACGCACAGTTCCAGCGTCGTTTCAGCGCAACTCTCTGTCTCCTTTTGGGGTGTTGTGCAATCCATGCGGCGCGATCGCGTCGCTCACGCTGTCGCGTGGGATGTGTGTTGTGCAAGTGACGCGATCGCGTCAGGGACGCGATCGCGTGGGTCATTTGTGCGAAACGCACAATGGCTGCACGATTCCAGCCTAACTTTCTAGACGTTGGAATTTTTACGCCGATCTCCAGATCACGCGGCCGCGTGAATGACGTGGTCGCGTGGGTAGTGTTTTTCGCAATTTGACGCGATTGCATGAGTGATGCGGTCGCATCGCACAGACGCACACCCTTTTTTTATGCAGTATGCAGAATGCAATGATTAATATGAATACGATGCAAAACTTCCAGGTTCAATATAATAAAATAAAATAAAACTTAAAAACAAATAAAACGAAATAAAAAAATTGGAAAAGGAACGGTCATACCATGGTGCGTTGTCTTCCACCTAGCACTTTTAGTTAAAGTCCTTAAGTTGGACATTGGAGGAGCTTCCTGTTATGGTGGCTTATGCTTGAATTCATCCATAAATCTCCACCAATGCTTGGAATGAAAATAGCCTCCGGGGTCCCAAACTAGGCATGTGAAGCTTCTGAGCAGCTTCAAACAGATTGTCAGGCTCCCGGGGTGATGAATGTCGGAATAGATTTCAGGATCCCAAACTTTGCTTTTAAATATGCCTTCGTCTTGATCTATACTTTTCCATCTGGGCGGTTTAGAAATTAGATTCTCACCAGAATAACCAAACGTTTTCCGAGATCCATCCGATTGAATATGAAACCAATCCTTACACTTCGAGTTGAAGCGTGGAACCTTATTGAACCTTGTGCACCAGCTCTGAGTACGAGCCATGTCCCACTTACTCTTAAAGCCGCAGAGAGCTCTAAGCTGGCCATCTGTTTCAAGCAAACCATATTCAAGTAGAAAAATACAGTTAAAGGTTAAGGATTGTACCCACTTGAAGCTTGTATTGGGTGGTAATGACCTTGGGATAGGTGGTTCCAGTGGTTCTGTGAGTTCTACTCCCTTGTGCTCTTCTGTAAAATTCTCCACTTCTTTGCAAGATTCTTCAAATGTATCCATGTCCTGATCAAAGCCATCTATGTCTTCTTCGTCACTTAAGTCATAGACTGGAGGTTGAGAGAAATCTACCTTTGTATCATCTTCGTATTCACTCGGGAAAGATTCTTCGATCTCAGAGAATTCACTTGCGGATGCAAGCTCATTACTAGAAGAACTTGACTTGAGATTATCATTATCAAGGAGATTTGCTTCTTGGGTTATTCTGTCTAGTTCTTCATGAGAGACTTGCCCTGGGGATTGCGCACAATTCCCCTTAGCATCAATTATAACATCCTTGACAGAATGCTCCACAACCTTGGATTCCCATGGAGGTTCAGCGTCTCTTAAATCTTCAACCAACTCTTCTTCTTTAACAATGACAGCTTCCTCTACTTGTTCCAGGATGAAGCAATGCTCTGTCTTGTCCACTGGAGTTTCTAGTATCTCCTTCATGCTACGCTCTTCGTTAGATTGTCCACATGGGGCTGTGGGAGGTCCTTGAATGTTCGAACGTCTAGAAGATAATAGACTTACTGCTTGCTCTAGTTGATGAAGGGTTGCTTGAAGTTGATCTACTGTTTCCTTGAGGCGAACCTCTGATTCTCGGGGTGATAGATTTGGATATGGTACATGGGAAAGTGGTGATGTTTGGGAGTAATTGAATTGGAATCGGGGTAGATGAGGATCATACGGTAGTGAATGGTGAAAAGGAGCTTGTGAGTGTGGTGGTTCGAAGTTGTGTTGAGAGGATGGTCTATAAGCACATGGTGGGGCTTGTGGGTAATTACAAGGTTGTCCACCATGTCTATTGGCTTGGTATGCATTGTAGAATGGTCTTTGTCCATGATATCTTGGAGGGTGTTGTTGCCTAAAGGGTTGATCAGATCCTCTTGGCTCCATCCATCTTTGATTGGTCTGACCTTGATGCATGTTCCTATTATAACTTCCATTCTTTTCAATAAAATTAGAACCAAACTCGAAGCGAAAAGGGTGAGAATTCATAGTGGCTAATAAAAATAAAAGGGAAAAATAAAGACAAATAACAAGTAAAAGAAAAATATTTACAATAACCAATAATAAGGCACACGATTGCAGTTCCCCGGCAACGGCGCCATTTTGACGTCGGGATTTTTGCTAGTAAAGAATTTATAAAAATAGTCACGTTGTAGATATAGTTTCTAAACCAACAGAAATCCCTTCGTACAAACGTTTTGGTTGTCACAAGTAACAAACCCCTAAATAAATTGATAACCGAAGTATTCAAACCTCGGGTCGTCTTCTTAAGGAACTGCAGGGAAGTATGTTCTTATTATTGGTTACGGAGATTGTAAATTGGGGTTTTGAGAATGAGGAGCGAATGGTTTAATTAGCAAATAAAGTAAATGAAGAACAAGCAATTTAAATGGCAAGTAAAATAAATAAATGACTGTAAATAAACTTTTGGCAAGGTATGAGAAATTGGAGGTCCTATCCTAGTTATCCTTATCAATGATGATGAGAATTGAATCTTAATTCCACTTTGTTAACCTTTACTAGGGCAAAGGAAGGTCAAAGGATTAATTGGTTTGATCTTCGGATCCTATTTATTTCCTAAGAAAAGATTGGGATTATTGAAGTTCAATTTAATTAACAAAGATAATAATTATCAATCATATTTGAGTTTGATAACTCCTGAGTTACTGATTTCTTAATCAAGACCAAAAGGAGAAAAGTAAATCTACTGGAATAAAAATGTCTTCAGATGGGAATAACAATAATGTAAATAAAAGAAAGCAATAATAAACTGAAATACCTCAAATAACTTTAATTCAAAAGAGTAATCTGTAACATGGAAGAATTCATAAATTAAATTGCAAAAGTAAATAAAAGGAAATATTGAACCTGATAAAGAGATAATCCTGAAAGCGAATAAAATCCTAATCTAAATCATAATCCTAAAGAAAGGAGAGAGAGAAGAGAACCTCTCTCTAAACTAAATCTAAATCATGAAAACTAACTAAAGTGGAGACTCCCTTGAATGGATGCATTCCCCCACTTCATAACCTCTGGTCTATGCCTTTTGGACTTGGATTTGGGCCAAAAAGGGCTTCAGAATTCGCTGGGAGCGTTTTCTGCAATTTCTGGTGCGTGGCCTCTGTCACGCGTCCGTGTGGGTCACGCGGTCGCGTCATTCGGAGTTTTTCTTGTCACGCGGTCGTGTCAGTCATGCGGCCGCACCAATGCCTTTTCGCGCTGGCATGCGGCCGCGTCGCCCATGCGATCGCGTGGCTGCCAGTTTCTTCAAAAACTCTGTTTTGTGCTTTCCTTCCATTTTTGTATGTTTCCTTTCCATCTTTTAAGTCATTCCTGCCTTAGAAGATCTGAAACTACTCAACACACTAATCACGGCATCGAATGGAAATAAAGGTAATTAAAATAATTAATTTTAAAGCATAGGAAACATGTTTTTCACATACATCACATAATAAGGAAGGGAAAGTAAAACCATGCAATTAATATGAATAAGTGGGTGAAGGATTGAATAAATCACTCAAATTAAGCACAGAATATATCATAAAATATGGGTTTATCAGCTGCCACGGTTTATGAGGAGAAGAATTCTATATATATATATGAGTGAGATTGAAGCTGCTGAAGAGATCATTATCACACAATGACAAGTGAGGAAGAGAATTTTCTTGTCTTAGTGCATTGCTCTGGGAAAATCAAAAGAAGCAAAAAATATGGTGTGAAGTTCACTGACAGAGAGCCATTGAGTGTATTTATCAGTTCATCAAGCACTTTGTCAGATGTAAAGAACAGCATCTTGCAGAAGCTTGGGGTATTTAGGAGCAAGTGGGTGAAGAAGCTATTCTACAAGATTCACATCACAGTGGTCTCGACCGGTGTTAAGTAAGATACGTTTGTGCTAGCGGCCGATGAAGATATTAGGGTTCTATTTCATTGTGTTAGGAGTTTTCCGGAGGTCAGAATACACGAACTGTATGCGAAGTTGGAAGTTGGTGTCGATAGTTCTGGGGCATCAGCTCCAGTTTATAGCTCGACTACCGCGGGCGGTGTGTCTAGTTTGATGCCTGCGGCCGGACCATCTGTTCCGCAGGTCGCATCCCTTCCTTTGCGGCTGATTTAGATCAAACGGAGGCAGTTGCTTCTGTACCGTTGGAGAATCCTGGGGTCTAGCAACAGCCATTTGAGGTGGATACCGTTGGTGGCGTGATTCATGATGTTCAAGGCTTCCGGGAACCTGATCGAGTAGAGAATGCAATGCGGGACGATGACTCTGACGAGGAGCCTGTAGATATCATTGGGGACAGCGATGATGACACAGGTGCCAATCCACATACACAGCACGGGCCTTCAAGTTCTGCCACACAGCAGTACCCTCCACACTTTTCCACTCTAAACTTGGAGGCTCTGGGTTAACAGGTAGATGGAGGTGCTACAATTGGGGGTTCTTCTACAGCAAAGTGATGGTGCACTCCCCAAACGGCATGTGAAATGTGTGGGTCTCAGGACGCCACCTCTCAACGAATGCGTTAAGTAGATGCTCATCAACCCAGAACCACTGACTGTTCAGCCTAGCCAAGTGATACAAGTCCGCGGTCTCCAGATACGGTATAATCCGGTCGTGTAACGACATATTCTGTTATCTTCTGACACCGCTAATTAGCCTAGTAGGCTACAACATATGGATAAGGAAATCCTCAGCATAAGAGCAATATTAATAATAGTAAATATAATTTTAAAAACATTATTATACACCCACATTGGTTTTCTATTTTCTCTAATGATAGTAATAACAATAATGAAACAATAACAGTAATAATAACGACAATAACAATAGTTACTAAGAAGGATAATAGTAACATCAATATGAATAATAATAACAATAATAGTAATAATATCAACAATAACAATAATAACAATACCAACAATAATAATAATACTAACAATAAGGCAATTATAATAATACTAACAACTCTCAATAATAATAAAATTAAAATTAATAATAATAATAATAACAATAATGATAACAGTTATAATAATAATAATAATACTAGCAACTCACAATAATAATAATAATAATAATAATAATAATAATAATAATAATAATAATAATAAGAAAGTAGTTTAACTAACCTCTTGGTCGATGTATCCAGCCACGTGCGCAATGCCATTTAATCGATACATGCGAGCTTCGTATTCCATGGTTCCACCACCCAAATGGTTCAAAACCTCAAAGCCTCTCCTAGAAACTCTCTCAACCACCTCCCAGATTCAACAAAATTTGGTTTGCCACAAATGAGAACCGTGATGACTTAACGTGGATTATGTATTTATACTACTCTAAACATAAACTGTGGTAGCCAACAGGGTTTTATGCTCACAGCTTTTCTTCATAAAACGTGGTGACCAAGTACGATTTCTAGTAGCATTTTTCATGCATTATCCGTGGTAAGCAACCGCTGTTTATGTTCAACGTTTCCTAAGTGTAAACCGTGCCAACCTCCCACGGTTTATGTACATATTAAAAACCGTGATTACCTACCACGGTTTATATAATAATGAAAAAGGCCACTCACGTAAACAAATGTCAAATGTTGCATTTGAGTAAAGGATCTTCACAAACATTTTAATCAAGTAAATTGTCCTAAAATTTACCTATGACAAAAATTATCATTTCAATAATGATTAATCTTTTACTTTATTACTCTACCAATTTACTCATTTTAGAGGATTTTTTTTAATAAATTGTGCTTCTATTTCTATCTTTACACCCAAACAAACTTTTGTATCTATTGTCTCTGTATTTCTATCTGTAAACACAAAATCTAGATACAGTCTTACTTTCAAGAAGAAAAGACAATACCTATTGTCATCAATGCTGATTTGATCATTGAAGGAATCCACATTTCATGAACAGATTTAATGAAAGCAGCAGCACCTGTAACATGTGGGCAAGCCATAGATGTACCTGACATTATGCCAAATAAGGAGGGTTTTTTCCCTATTGGAATACTTCCTGGTTCATCATTTTTGGGAATCATGGCAACTAAAATGCCAACGCCTGGAGCCATCACATCTGCTACAAAACAAAACAAATTGATTTCTCATAATTTGAAACAGAGGCTATTGATCCTAGGGAAAAACTTTTTTTTTATTTGACTAAATCACCAAAAGTAACCATGAAAGATTGATTTGCTGACAAAAGTAACCATGGAAGATCAAAACTCCTCAGATACCCACAATTGATTTGCTCCGTTTGTCAAAAATAGTAGTCTAATATAGCCTTAGCAGAGTGACATACGTGGACTGTTTACATTGACGATTACACGTGTTGGTAGGCATACGTGTCCTCAGTACCATTTAGAGTCAATTTAAGCACTCATAAGTATTCATAAGGTTCTAAAAAGGAACATCAATAACTGTTTAAGTAGTGTATATAGCATACGAACATGACATGATAATCCAAAATAAAAATAATAAACATAATGATCCTTAGCAGTAAAGTTTTGAGCTAAATTACATACATATAGATTCCAAAAAATATAAAGACTGTTAATTTTTTTTAATTTGGTGTTGAGTTGCTGCTCCCACTAGATAATTCATAGGTACTGAGAAACTGGCCATGTTGGTGTAAGGTGCGATCTTGGTGTTGGCATAAATTGTGCAAACCTGGAAGTTGTGCCTGCACTGGCTCCTTGCATTGTATGTGGGGACACGGTGGGTGGCCTAACAAATGCATTGGATGGCTGCTGATGAGTGTTCAAAGTTGGAGTCTGAGACACAGGGATCTGAACTTGTGATGGAGGAGGCCTCTTGGTGGATCTCTTTGTTCTCTTTATTTTTGTGGTTGGTGGCCTAATTGGTGGTGGCACCTGCGGTGTATGCGGCATATTAGGAGATGGATTCAATGTGGTAGTAGCCTATAATTTAAATTAGATATTAATGTAAGTAAACTTAATAGCTCAAAAAATGTTTAAGCAATTTAACAAACCTATGGTTGGGTTCCATCTTTTGTTTTCTCAAATTTTTCTGTGTGATATATCTCCAAAGTGATATGTAATATAGCCATCTACGCAAAAAAATTTAAAATCCACCATTAGTGGCAATCTTACAAACTCCAAGTTACTCAAACCCTAACCATTATGGTACCTAACTTCACTATCAATTTGGTTTCAAGAATAATAATTACCACAATATTTGAACCATAAAAAATTATACGGCTTAAATAGAGGAACAAGAATATAATAAAGTTACCACAAATTCAAACCCTATCAGAATTAACACAACAACAGAACTAATTTTTTCACATTGAATGAACAACTCTTATAACTTAGAGGTTATAATCATTGAATGACTTAGTTCATAAAAGTATTACTTCATAGAGCCTTTAAGTGTAACAGAGTACGCCTCTAAACACGGTCCGTTGGAGAAGCAGCAACCTCCTTCTCCAATGTCGTCACAAGAATGGAATCAGAGTACAATGGGAGTACACTAGAGAAGAAGAAGATAAAAAACTGCTCTGTTAGGGCATGATTGATGTCACGCTCAAAAGGGAGGGATAACACCTCTTTCTATTTTTCTAACTAGTGTATGTTCCCATACCCTATAAGGAGTAATACATAAAATTATATAAAATTTTTTATTAAAATTTAAATAAAAAATATATATATAGTAATTATTATTATAAATATTTTACAACTTAAAAGTATTAAAATAATTAATATTTGTTTTAATCAATTTGGATTGGTTGAATAATCATCTTATTTGTCCAGTTAAGCAAGTATTTGGAGTTCGAATCTCGTCTTGTGTGTATAAATAATTCATTACTTAGCGACAGACTCTTAATAAATAGAGCATCAATATGTGGTAGATTAGTCGTCCTCAACTTGCTAAGTTAGGAACCCGTAGAAAAAAATTGTATTTGTCTTTAAAATAGATTAATTTTTCATTAATAGTAATACTTATGGACTTTTGTCTTTGTTGAAATTTACTTGGGACAATTTTATTCGTTAGTATCATATTCATTTTTGAAGTCAAAACAATATGATCAATATTGTTACTCGTTAAAACTTCACATTTTATGAAATGATTTTTAAATTTTCAAATTCATAAACTTATATCATTACAAAAGTTATTAGATCAATTAATATTTCTTGGTAACATGGTGTATCGAAATACCATCGTTGAGTATTAGTTAGTGTGAAGAGAAACCAATAATAACTTTTGTTATTCAATATATAATTTATTCTATTGAAAAATAAATTAATATTTCCTAAATTTGTAAATACATTTTCTTCTAATTTCTTACACCATTATTTACCATTAAAAAATAGTAAATGACCATACTATCCTACAATATATACAATGTACAAAGTAATTTCTTATCTTAAATTAATTTTGGTTAACGAGATAAAATTTAAAATATTTTTTATTTTCTTACTCAAATTTAAATTTAAATTTAGAATTGATTAACAACTCATCCTTTTTTAATTTCAATAAAATAAATAAATTGGTTAGATGCAAAATATTTAACATTTAATAATTTCAATCATTTAAATTTTAATTACCAAAAATTAGGTTAAAAATTAATTATAAACTTAATAATCGATAATATATATTATATTAGTACGTAAATAATAATATCCAATATTTTGTATATAATAGATAATATATTTAACCATGTTTTGAAAGAAACTATTGACTTTTATATAATTGAAAGTTAACTATGAAGTTAAAACTAAAATGAAGTGAAATACAATAAACATATGAGGAGTCAAAATAAAATAAATAATTAAAAATAAGGTAATACAATAATTAAAAAAAATAAAAAAAGACTAAAAATAATATATGTAGTTGATAAAAATACATTGTAAAACAATTAGTATAATAAATAAATATAAAAGATGAAAGACAAAAATTAAGATATATTTTTGTTAAAAAATTCAAAAAAAACATTGTGAAGAAGAACCTATTAATCAAGTTTTATGAAAATATTATAAAAAAATAAAATGTTAGTAAACAAAATAGTAACTCCTTTGAGAACTATTAATCAAAATACATAAAAGCACATTAAGATTCCTAGATATAGAAAATAATAAAAAAATAATTCAAATTAAATTCATTTATTTTATTATTTATTTATTATTTATTAAATAATTTAATATTTATTTAATTTTGGTCAAATCAGATAATATAATTGATTAGTTATAATTAATGTTGTTCACTCTAATGATATAATTGAAACATATTAAAACTCTAAAGGTAAAAATTAAATCTAAATGTTAAGGATAAAATTAAAATAAAATTGCATTTACTATCTTGTAAATTTTTTAATAAAAATCTGATTTATACATCTTTAAAATGCATCACTTTAATACAATGATATTTTTATTAAAAATAAAAATTATAATAAACATCTCATATATTTGTTAGTAAATTATATATAAATATTTTTTGAAGCATATCACTTTTATTGTATGAAAATAACTTAAATACCTTAAATGTGATTATGATAATTCATTAAGTATTATATTTTTTTTGCTAATTTATATTTAATAATTTACCTCTAACTTTTAATTATAGTAAAAATGTAAGATATGATGCCAAAGAAAAAAAATGCTAAAACGACATAAATTTTTTACTAACAAAAAAAATATTATTTTTTTCATTTTTTAGACACGTATCTATTTTTTAAAGTTATATATTTTAATTTATATAAATTAATGACAATTAAATGTATAAAAAAATACTAATTAATAAAAAAATAAAATTTAAGATAAACATGTCCTGAACAAATTGAAATAAAATAAAGACTTTTAATTATGATAATTAATTATAATCACATATATTTACTTCAAAATTTATACTTTCAAAATTCAGTATATTAATATTTTGTATTTTTATTTTTTAATTTTTGACTATCACAAACATTAGTTACTCTCCAATAATAACAATGCTTTTAAAAAAATAAACATAATTAAATAATCTTAAAATTATATAATAATTTTTAAAATAACATAAAAAATATACAATTACCTAAAATATAATATTTGTGTAGTAACTTAAAAAATATGATGATTTTAATAATTTTGTGTGGCTATCTATATATAGACGACCAAAAGACCATGATTATCTAACAAAATTAATTTTATTTATTGTGTTCAATTTGAATGAGTAAAAAATAATCTTATTTTAGTTTAGTTCTTAATTCACATGATTTAAATTTAGCTCAATAAATATAATTTGATTTGATTTAATTATTAGTAAAAATATCTCGAGAACCTATTTTATTCATAGATTTATTATTTTAATGATTAATTAATTAATCTAATTAGTTAATTAATACAGATAATTAGTATAATTAATTTGGTTTAATAAATTAAAAAATACTAACAGAACATTAAAAGAAATAAATTAAAAAATACTACCAAATCAAATTGATATAAATTATAATAAATTATGTGATATTTAAATATCTAATCAAATTAGTTAGCTGATATAGTTAATTTATCATAATAAATTGTATTTAATGAGTTAAAAGACGCAAATCGCTAAACATTATCATAAGTATGTCACGTTAACTCCATCATTAAGTGTAGAAACTTAATTTTTATATAATAGAATAGATAATAAATAGAATATATGAGAATATGATATGTGACATATTTTAATTATGAAATTGGTATTATATAATCGAATTTTTCTAAATCCTTATTGCTTGTTCGTTGCTAATTTTTACGTAATTATTTAATAATTTTCGCCTATAAAACTATCAACTACCTAATATTGTGATTTAATTAATAAAAATGATGACATTAATATTTTTTCATAAGTCTTGTTATTATTTATAATTAGGAAATAGCCATAAATAAATTTATTTCCTTAATGAATGTTAAGTTTGTTGTCAAATTCTATATTATTACCTTTAAAATTTTAGCGTATTTGAGTCTAACTTCTACATTTAATTTTGAAATGAATTTACTTAAAAAAATTAATATGTAAATTACATTATTATTATTATAAAATTACCTTTTAACATAATTAGTGGTGCTTATTTGAACTATTAAATTTAGCTTCTAATGATGATATTAAAGTCAACTTATTTTATTATCTTGTGCCTTCAAAGAATTTACACGACTGACATAAAAATATAACAATTGAAAAAAAATACATTGGCCATTTTGAATTGCTATAGGTTAACTTCCATCCACATCCACATTAGTAGAATGTCTAAATTGAGATATATTCATCAAACAAACAATCAATAAAGCACTCATCCGTACTTTCTCATTTTGGGTACATTTATACATAAAAGAAATTATACATAAAGAAAAAAAAAAGAAGAAAAGAAGAGTTGAAATAGTAAGAGCGATAAAAATCACGATTCTTATAATTTTGTGTGGCCATCTATATATAGTAGACCAGACAACTATGATTATCTAACAAAATTAATTTGTATTTATTGCACTCAACTTGAATAAGTAAGAAATTATCTTATTTTAATTTAGTCCTTAATCACATGATTTGAATTTATCTCAATATATATGATATGATTTGATTTGATTCAATTATTAGTTAAAAATATTTCAATTGCCTATTTTATACATAGATTTATTATTTTAATGACTAATAAATTAATCAAATTAATTAATTAGTACACACAATAAATTTGATTTAATAAATTAAAAGAAATAAATTAAAAAATATTAACAGAATATTAAAATAAATAAATTAGAAAATACTACCAAATTAAATTAATATAAATTATAATAAATTAAATGATATTTAAATATCTAATCAAATCAATTAATTGATATAGTTAGTTTATCGTAATAACTTGTATTTAATGAGTTAAAAGAAACAAATCGAAAAATATTCTCAAAAGCATGCTACGTCAGCTCCATCCTTAAGTGTAGAAACCTGATTTTTATATAATAGAATAAATTCACGTGATTTGAATTTAGTTTAATATATATTATTTGATTTAATTTGATTTAATTATTAGTTCATTAGTTGAAAATATCTCAGTTGTCTATTTTATTCATAAATTTATTATTTAATGACTAATAAATTAATCAAATTAATTAATTAGTACACACAATAAATTTGGTTTAATAAATTAAAAAAATTAAATTAAAAAATACTAACAGAATATTAAAATAAATAAATTAGGAAATATTACCAAATTAAATTGATATAAATTATAATAAATTATATGATATTTAAATATCTAATTAAATCAATTAGTTGATATAGTTAGTTTATCGTAATAACTTGTATTTAATGAGTTAAAAGAAATAAATCGGAAACATTCTCAAAAGCATGCCACGTCAGCTCCATCATTAAGTGCAGAAATTCGATTTTTATATAGAAGAATAGATAGAATAGATTTCAATGCTTGAAAGAGTAACGTTTTCTTTTTTAATAAACTAAATAAATGCAATTTTAACCAAAAAAAAAAATTAATCCACGTAAGGCATTCTTTTGACACGTTGCAATGGATGTGGACACATTGTATAATTTAACAATATTTTATTAACATTTGGTCACATTTGACAAACGGAGCAAATCAATTGTGGGTATCTGAGGAGTTTTGATCTTCCATAGTTACTTTTGTCAGCAAATCAATCTTTCATGGTTACTTTTGGTGGTTTAGTCTTTTTATTTTGTATAGTATTTCCAGTTCAGCAGGTCAAACACTAATTTATTGCGAATCTGGATTTCATTTAAGGGTTTACCGTTAGCCAATTGAAAGATTCGAATTTTTAACACTTATTTAAGCGAACAAGTGAGTTAACCACTCGATCAATTTAAATTTGTTAGGGAAAGACATTTTTATTCCTACATATTCCGTCAAACATTTTTTATTTTTCTTTTTTTGTTTAAAATTGTTTCAATTTTTCTCTAGCATTATTATTCGGAATTGATTCAAGTTTATTCTTCCATTCAGATAGAAAACCAAATGAATTCTAAAATGTTGAGGATAAAATTAGAACGATGCAAAGTATAAAATTAAATTGATTCTAAAGGGTTGGCGACAAAACTAAAAATAAAATTGAAACTTTTGGCACATGTGACGAGTAAAAAGTATGGTCAATGCATTTTGCTTGTTGATGAGAAAAATGAAATGCATTTGGGAATAAAAAGACCTTGAGAATGTTCTTAATTAGGACTGAAGGACCTCTAGATGAGAAAGATGCAACAATAGGTGAGGGCTTGTATCTTGTAAATTCTCTTGTTGCAAGAAT
Source organism: Arachis ipaensis (assembly GCF_059453495.1). NCBI lineage: Eukaryota > Viridiplantae > Streptophyta > Magnoliopsida > Fabales > Fabaceae > Arachis > Arachis ipaensis. Next base: position 19,677,454 of record NC_142435.1, read on the forward strand.
TGTTGCAGTTGGATTCCTACCATGGAAACAAGATAGATTCAATAATAATAATAATAATTGACATGATAATAAATTATACTTTTTTATCCATATTTTGTTTTTTACTCATTATTTTTCATTCACGTGACATGTTCAAAGAACAACCATTTTAGCGTGCATTTTGTATAATCAATCATATTTTAACTCATTATATTCTATTATTCATCATATTCTTTTTTCAAAATATTATGGATACACTAAAAATTAGTCATCAAATTAACCATTAGTCCATTATAAATTTGTGTATATTTATATATATTGATTCACATATTTATCTAATTAAATAATTAACTAACAAAATAATAATTAAATCTATCATAAAATAATCAAACTTTGTTATAATACAATAACAAAAATATTTTTATCAAACACTAAATATATATTTCTATTTCGTGGTTAATTTTTTGTATATACATATTTAATATATCAAAATGTAAAATATTATTTTAAATTTAAATGCATTTGAAATTTTGCTACAAAAATATAGAAACATTATTGAAAAAAGAAAATAATTTGATTGTGATAACAGAAATATAAAAAAACAAAATATCTATCTCTATCATTTTGTCCTTGTCTATCCAAAAGATAGAACACAAATTCAGTAGGAACAAAAGTGAATTAAGTTGATGACACTTACTTAGTGGAGTTTATATACCGAAGGATTTAATGGCCTTCAAGATTGGTAACCTCTGAAAAAGGAAATACAGCTGCATCAAATGGAACATCTTTTTTCACCTCATCAATGAGTATCATTCCCATGGCTTTTGCATCTTGTAAAACAAGCTTCTTGATTCTCCTTGAAATAGTTGGATCATCATTAACACAAACAACAATCTTCCCTGCAACTTTGTTGTAATCTAGTGATTCACGATAACAATTCCTGCATACATGTTCGTAGTTTGTGTCAATTTCAATATAAACAACAATAATAGATTTGAAAGGCTTACTTAATGAACTATATTTTACATGCTCTAGCCGAAAGAAGATGACAAATTGTTGTAAGACATACATTAGATGATAGAGTTATTATTAAATAAGGGTTTAATTACTCTATTGTTTCTTATAGTTTTACTGAAATTTCAATTAGGTCTCTATGTTTTTTTTTTTTAAATAAATTCTTAGATTATATCAGATTTTGTAATTAAGTTTTTGTCGTGATAAAAATGTTGGAACTAATGAAATATTTTATTAAACAAAATGAATATGCGTAAAATTTGATTGAATATTCTATTTTGCTTAATAGAATATTCAATTGATTCTAATGTTTTTTACTTTAATTTTTGTGATATGGTATAGAGACTCAATTAAAAAAAATATAAAAATCTAATTAAAAATTTGATAAAACTATAAAGGCAAATAAAATAATTAAACCTTAAATAAGGCAGGACACCAATCTTCGAAGAATAATTATAAATTACAAAAATATTACTTAAAACTTAGCTATCAAATCCATCATTTATTTTTAATATATATTTTATATTTTAATATATATTTCATACAAATGATTGATTTGGTAACCGATCTTTAGTGTAGGATCTGACCTAAATATTGTAATTAGGTACCTAGCTTGGGATGCAGGGGCAAATTTAGCGGCAACTTCCTCCCCTAAGATAAGAGGATACATCTTTGAACGTGTGAGGTCTAAGAAATTAATGTCTATACCCTGATTGATACCATACAAAATTGATAAATTGGCTCTATTGAAAAAATAAATGAGACATACACCTATCAAACAACAATTAAAAGAGGTTATCCAAGTGTTGCTAGAGGAAGGTTGTCGTCAATGTCATAAATGTGAGGCTTCGTCATAAAGCAGAGGCGGAGGTGGCGGTGAAACTAGCAGTAAGCAGTAAGCAAAGTAGTGAGAAGAAGAAAGTGAGCGGCGGCAGTGATGGAGTAAGGTGAGGGACGACGACGTGAGGGATTGAGAAGGAGGACATCGGCGATGCAATGAGAAGGAAGAAGGTGGAGGTGGCGAGATGTTGGAGAGATTGAGTGAGAGAGAGGCTCATGTGATAGAGAGTAGAGTGAGTGGGAGTCTGAGAGAGAGGTGTAGAGATTATGGTTTGGGAGTTGGGTTTCAACAAACTTATATATATAAGGTTATTTTTGTAATTTTACAATCACAGGTAATAAACGAATATCCACAGGGCAGGGACTTTTTCCGCTGCCTTCGCTCCGTTTATTACATGGGTACTTGTACCCGGCCCCACAGATAAAAAATGCCCCCCAAACTTGCTCCTCGGCAGATAAATCCCTGCGGATACCCGCCCTATCGAGAAAAATTGTCATCCTTAGCTAGAGACAGACAACCATTAGATACTTGGGAGTATATTCAACGATATGTTAAGTGTCACATCTTCTGTTTGCTGGGTACCACCCTCTTCAAGGATAAGTCGACGGCATATAACCATGCAAGGTATCTACCACTATTCTAAAATTTTGAGCAGATTCACACTTACAGTTAGGGGGCAGCAACTGTCGCACATCTTTACATGTCACTGTGCCGTGCATCACGGTACAATTGCAAGGAGATGGATGACCTGCTTAATCTGTTGTTTGTTTGGGAGTCAGAGCAAATGTCGTGGCTTACGCCCATTCTAAGATATCAGCTTGCAGAACCTGAAATATCGGTTACATAGAGGTAACAGTATATATTTTAGCCGAATTTGACTCGTATTTTATTTATATTTTACTGGAAAAACCGAATGTAAATTGTGTTTTAATTTACGTCTTATAGGTGGAGTCATCATCCACGAAATAGAGCGTAGATTTCGAAGACCACGGTGTCTTTTAGGTAAGAAATAGACTACATGGATGAGGTTAGTACGAGTATTAATTTACGATATTAATAATTTTCTAATAATATATTGCAGTTTGTCTGGCAGCCGTACAAAGTGATCATGATACCTACCGACCTACTTGTATACCTTGAGTGTGTCAAATGGCACCTTGTAGACTGAGTCGTACACCAGTACGAGTATGCACAATCTCTCCTGAGCCTGTACAAGTCATTGTAGTGGATCAGTAATTCAGCATTGCGTCATTCTTCGCAGAGTACAGTGCCATGAATGGAGCAGGATATATGTCAAATGGATACAAGGATAGGTGAACTGCCACAACAGTCGATTGCAAGAAAGGTATCTGCTTCCAATCGCCAACTTCAAACCATTTACTGATTACCGAAGTTGGTACTGGGTTTATTCGGAATGTAGCTAAGGTTGTCGGACGTCATTCCTTAGCAACCACCACAGCAGCCACCACAGCCAGCACCACAACCACCACAGCATTATGCAGTATTTTAGCCATGTTCTTATTACCACCCATAGCCACCAGAGCCACCACAACCATCCCAGCAATCACACCCCAACTATTAAAGCCATCACAGCCAACAGAGGTCCCCCCTCCACGATGGCAAAAGCAATCAACATAATATTATGGTTCCCATTTTGTGCAACTGTAACCATAAGGCAACCTTTATATTTTTCGTAAATGTGTGTGTCGTTAACTTGAACCAGTAGCTTGCAATGCCAAAAAGCTTTAATATATGGATTGAAACTTCAGAATATCCAATGAAGTATCATGACACCATCCACCTCTTCACTCTTGTTATACAGGAGTCGTGTTTTTATTTAGACTTGTGAACCAGGCATCTTCTGCTGCATTATCTTTTTCAGCAACCTTTTGAATCTCAACGTCTCCATGTTCAACGATCTCTCTTATCAAATGATACCTTCTGAAGATATGCTTAGAATTTTGATGTGATCTTGGCTCTTTTACTTGTGCAATGGCTCCATTATTGTTGCATAGTAAGGGAATTGGTTTTTTAATTAAAGGCACCACACCAAGCTCGTTTATGAACTTCTTCATCCAAACAGCTTCTTTAGCAGCCTCACTTGCTGCTATGTACTCGGCTTCAGTCGTTGAATCAGCTACAGTAGCTTGTTTGGAACTTTTCCAACTCACTGAAGTATATTTGTTATCATCTTTATCTGAGGCAAAACTTGCGTCAGTGAACCCTTTTGGTATAAGTTCAGAATCTCCATAGATGAGAAATTGGTCTTTGGTTTTTTTTTTTAAATATTTAAGAATAGATTTAACCACCTTCCAATATTCTTCACCGGGATTTGCCTGATATCGACTGGCTACACCTAGCGCATATGCGACATCAGGACATGTACATGTTATGGTATACATGATAGCTCCCACTGCACTAGCATATGGTATTCTACTCAGCGTACTCTCTCTTCAGGAGTTTTAGGACAATCCTTTCTGCTGAGAGTAATTTCAGTGCCTATTGGTAAATAGCCTCTTTTAGAATTTTTTATGTTATACCTTTTCAATATGGTATCAATGTACATAGACTGTGAGAGTCCGAGTAACCTTTTAGATCTATCTCTATAGATCTTTATTCCTAGAATATAGGCTGTTTCTCCCAAATTTTTTATGGAGAATTATTGAGATAGCCAAGTTTTAGTATTTTGCAATGCTGGTATGTTATTTTCTATTAGCAATATGTCATCAATATAGAATACTAAGAAAAATGACTGTACTCCCACTAAACTTTTTGTAGATGTAAGGATCCTCTTCACACCAGAAAAAAATTGAACTTTTCAATTGTCTTGTTAAAGCAAATGTTCCAACTTCTAGAAGCTTGCTTTATCCCATAAATGGCCTGTTGCAGCTTACAAACTTTGCTATGATCAGACTGGAGTGTGAAACCTTTGGGTTGTGTCATGTATACATCCTCTTTGAGTTCTCCATTAAGAAAAGCTGTTTTCATATTGATTTGCCATATTTCATAATCATAATATGCTTTTATAGCTAGTAGAATCCGAATAGATTTTGATGGTTTCAGTGGCTAAGAGAAGGGGGGTTGAATCTTAGCCCCCTTTTTGCTTGTTAACACTTGCTGGACTTAGAGGAGACTTTTCTGTTTTTAGCTCATCACTTCACACAAGACTTTTTCTTTTGTCTCGTCCCTAGCCACGAGACTTTTCTTTTTGTCTCGTCACTTGGCACGAGATATTTTTGGTTTTTGCTCCTGTGCAGTAGAAACAGAAATGAAGTAGAGAAGAGAAGAAGATTACACCCAAATATATCCTGGTTCAGCTGCTAAGTGCAGTGCAGCCTACATCCAGTCTCCATCACAAACATGATAGAATTTCACTATAATCAATCTGATTACAAACTGTAAAGTGCTAACCCAACTTACAAGGGGATTCCCACAGAATCATGAAACACAACATAGATGAACAAAGGAACTCTAAGACATCTATGGCTTTTTCTTTTAATTTTGCACTCTCTGTCTTTTTCCGCTCTATGACTTTTTCATTACAAACCTCACTGTTTGCCTTTTTCCATGAGACTCAAGACATGACAAAATTAAACAGAAAAATACAAAACAGAATACATTGAAGGAGAAGAAAATCTGTAAGCTTAGGTAGCTCTGAGAATCCTGTGCCTTGCACTCTCAATGCTTACTTCTAACTCCTTGCTCCAACCAGTGGCTGTTCCCCCTTTTTATAGAAGAGGGAAGCCTCCACACTTGAAGCCAAAACCCAAGCTTAACTTCTTCTTCTCTAAGAAAACAGAACCGGTTCGGCCATATAGAGAGAGAAGAGATAACCATGCAAAACCCAACATGCAATTACCTCTAGTCCTTTCTTGATCATCACTCTTCATCAATCCGAGCTCTCCATCCTTGGCTTGCTCTCCAAGATGGATTTCTAGCCCTTGATGCTTCATGATGATGACGACTTCATCTGCTTTAATCTCTGTCTCTACCATCACTTCGCCACTCTAGCTACTTCCTGTGGTGGTTGAGCAAAATCAAAGACAAGCCATGCCTCCAAGAATCTCTTCCTTGCTGGCCGAATCGTCTTCTTCCTTTTTGAGCATGAAGAGCTCGAGAATACCTCACCAAATCTAACCATATTTAGTGAAGATCTCAGCCACAGCACACTTTTATTTTGGTATGTTTTCTTGCCATCTTCATGATGGTCTTGAGACGAGCTCTATCTTCTTTTCGGTGAGTAGGTGTAGCTTCCATGGCTTCCATTATTTCCTGGTTAATGCCCGAAGAGAAGAAAGAGATGAGAGAGAATAAACAACTTGGAAAAAGCAATTCAATGTAATAAACACATTACACAAGTAAGGTTGCTTTTACTTCCCTTTGCTGAGAGGCGTGCATAGCTATCATAGCAATCAAATCAATCTTCTCTCACTTACTTATGTTCCCAATGCTTTAAATTAAATTTGAAATCCATCAAAGAGAGAAATGAAATCCGTTGAAGGTGTGAGGTAATGGTAACATTTGCTTTCCTGATGAATTTTGTTTCGGATCAAGCAATGGAAACATTCATCAAAATTAAAATTGGGCTTGGTAGTAACAACATTGATTTTGGCCCAATAATATTTTGATTCAGGCTAAGCATTGGATCACTTTAGCAAAGATTTATAATTGGGCTTGTAACCACAAGCATTAAGTCTGGCCCAACACAAGAACAATAATTCAGCCAAACTTTATTGATTAATATTTGAACCAATGCTAAGCAAAAATTCACACTTGGGCTTGTAATTATTGGCCCAATTAAAAATCTGCACAGCAAAATTAATTTAATTAATATATCAATCAAAATTAGATTAATAATTTTGCTGTTAATAATGTTTGATCATCATCAATTTAATTTAGAGTTTTCCAAACTCATCAGATTTGAGCATTACCACATGAGAAAATGTTTCTTCATAATCTATTCCCTCCTTTAGACGGTATCCCTTGGCAACTAACGGACTTTATAGGTCTCCACCTTATATCTACTCCAATCTTTTTCTTATAAACCCATTTGCAACCAATAGATTTTATATCCTATGAAGGTTCAACTAAAGTCCAAACATGGTTGATTCTCATAGACTCCATTTCAGATTCCACAGCACTCTACCATTTTAGACTTTCAGAACTTTGCATTGCCTCTTCATAATTCTTAAGATCATTATCATCATAATCGAACCCATTTTTCACATCATCTTGCACCATTAGATTTAGCCTCAATGGTGAACGATGTTCTCTTATGGACCGTCGAAGAGGTACTTTTTATACCAAATTTGGAGGTTACTAAACCGGTTCCAAAGGTAGTTCAATGATTGGTTCATTAACCTCTCTTTGAACTACTATTGGTTCTTTATCCTCAACTCTTGAAGATGATAAATTTATTGTTAGTTTGAGTACATCCAAAATTGGTTGCTCAACTTGAATTTCATATTCTTGAGCTTATACTTTTTTATTGGTTTCTTGAACTTCATCAAGTTCTATTTCTTCACTTTGTCTTCCTTCATAAAGAAATTTCTTTTCTAAAAAGGTTCCACCTCTTGCCACAAATAATTTGTGGTTAGAAGAGTGATATAAATAATAACCCATTGTTTCTTTAGGGTAACTAATGAATCTACATTTACTGGACCTAGCATCAAGTTTATTACTCTACAATTTCTTAACATATACTGGACATTCCCAAACTTTAATGTGTTTGAGATTTGATTTTCGTCCTTTCCATATTTCATATGGTGTTGAAGAAACTGTCTTAGTGGGTACTTTATTTAGCAAATATGTAACACCCTAAGTTCTTATACTATCGTGGAGGTTTTTAAAATAAGATGCCACACTTGATCCAAGAAAAAGAATGACTAAATCGTTACGCAAGGAAGGAGTAAATACGTGTAGAGCGGAAAACGAGTAGCGCTAAAACGTTGGGATTTGAATTAAAGTGAAATAAACATCTTAACCATGAGTACGTTTCAAAATACTTATAGGAAACTAAAACAGGAAAAGAAGCTAACTACGTCCTAAACTAATCTCGTCGAGGAGGCTCCCCTACTTGCATCCTATCCTATCCTTGATCAGGAGTCTTTAGTTATTCACGAATCGAGGTACCAGGGGTCTCCCTCCAACACCCTTTCGCGCAGTGAAGACCCGGTTCTGTTGTGTGGGATGAACCAAAACTCGACGGGGTGCCGAAGTGGGGGAATAGGGTACGTATTCCACCTTTGGACTTCCGCAAGGGTTCAACTTCTCCTCTGGATCCGCCTCCATGGTGTCTTCCTTCTGGCCAGGGTCGTCGGATTCCTCTTCCTCGGCCTCGGAGTCGGACTCGAGGTGTACCACCTTAGGTGACCGCTTTCTAGATGTTGAAGCATTCCTATCTAGGAAGGTTATGACGAGCAGCTGGGGTTCTTCTTCCACGGGTTCTCGATCTAAGTGGATAGTCTGGAGCACGGTAGTAGTGGTCGCAACTACCCACGCGTGCTTTGAGGGGTCATACTCAGAAGTTACCCTCGGGGGCACTGCGTCGTCTCTATCCGTTGTGCCATGTTCCTCTGGAGATAGTATGGGAAAAGAAAGGGAGTGAGAACCTAACGTCTCAGTAAGAGTGCTATGTAACACCTCCATATCCATCTCCAGCCCACGTGCAGGATTTTAAAAACAAGCGTATAACATGGCATGTAATATGCATCTTCTTTTTTGTAAAACATGTGTGTAAAAGAAAGGGAAAACATATAGGAAAATAGAAGGATAACATCAACATAATCATAATTAAATCTAAGGAAAACATAGAACTCAAGCTTTCATTCGTGCCTTCTTTCTTTCTTAATTTATAACTTATATGGAGGGTATTGAGCTCAAACCGGTATAAGTGGGAGTCCCCTTCCCTTACCGAAGGTTCTTATCCCAAACGTTTTGGCGATCACCTTCCCTTACCGAAGGATCATCTCGATCGATCACCTTCCCTTACCGAAAGATCATATCGATATCTTATCTTTGGGGGTCACCTTCCCTTACCGAAGGATCATTCCCTCAGTTTAATTTACAACCAAAGGTTATTTAGACATACACAAGAAGGGAGTCATATAAAAAGATATATTATTATATAAAATTGATGGGATAGTCTCCTTCCCTTACCGAAGGTTCTTATCCCAAACGTTTTTCGATCACCTTCCCTTACCGAAGGATCATCTCGATCGATCACCTTCCCTTACCGAAGGATTATATCGATATCTTATCTTTGGGGGTCACCTTCCCTTACCGAAGGATCATTCCCTCAGTTTAATTTACATTTAGGTGTTTTAAACGTACACAAGGGAAGAATCATATAAGGATATTAAATATTTTGAAGAAAAACGTGTACTCTTGACTTTAAAGGAATAATGATAGAAGAGATCACATAGATGCACATAGGATTAAATTTTTAAATAAAATATTTGAGAAAGCATATACTCTTGACTTTAAAGGAATGATGATAACATAATGGTATAATAGGTTACATGGATGCACATGATGGAATAGGGTAATTTAAATAATTGAATTAAAATATTATAAATAATAATATAACCATGTAAGAGATCACACATATACCTATATGTTGAACAAGACATAAGAAGGCATGTACTCTTGGCCCTTAAGGGAATATCAATATAATAATATAGGATATTAATTAGCTGAATAAAACAATTATAAGAAAACATGTACTCTTGACCCTAAGAAGATATTAATGATATAATGTAAAAAGTATAATCTAAGTGCATATAGTAAGAAAGTGAGTATTTGAAATACTTGGATTAGATATTATAAGAAGTATGTACCCTTGATCTTTAAAATAAAGGAGCAATAATGATATAAGGGGTCATTTTAGTTGCATATAATAAAATAGGGTTCCTTGAACAAGATATAAAAAGGAGCATGTACTCTCAATATTAAAGGAATAATAATAATAATGTAACGGTATCAAAGGTCATGTAAGGGCACATAGTAAAAATTAGGAAATGTTAAATAATTTAATAAAACGTTATAAAGGGGCATGTACTCTCAACATAAAAGGAATAATAATAATGTAACGGTATCAAAGGTTGTAAACCCCGGTTAAATTAGTAGATAATTAGTTAATAAATTATTTTTTAATAAGGAGGATTAGAAATGCGAATATTATATCAAAATAGGGTAGAGCTCATCGAAACGAGAATTTTGACACTAATTTCGAAGAAATCGGTCCAAGATTGGACCAAATAGGCCGAACCGATTGAACCGGACCCAAACCGGGCCGTCGGTCCAACCGGACCAACACTTTAAATGAGCCGAAAGCCCTTTCTTCCTCATTTTCACGTATGAACAACGTGAAAGCTCCAGGGAGAATGAAAGCTCCCTAAACCTTACGGTAATCTTCCGATCCCCGTAACTTCTCCGTCCGAGCTCCGATCGCTGCACCGTTTGCGGCCACGCGTTCACCGCGTCGAGCTCTACATTTCTATCGGAACAATTTCATAGGTAACTTGTTTAATCACTCTCAGCTTCATCTTCCCCCAATTTTCGAATTTTAAGTGGGAATATTGAATTTCTTTGATTTCTGATGTTTTAGGATCCAATTAGCTTGAGAGAAACGTTCACTCTTGCTTATGTGAAGCTTGGGTAAGGTGAGGATACGATAATTCTATTTTAATTTCATTAAATTTGAGCTTTGAGTATTAAATTGGGTATATATGTATTATGAATGTGTATTAGGTTGAAAATAAATAATTGGAGCTTGAAATTGTGAATACTGGAACTTGGAGGAAGCAGATTAGTTGAGTTTTGAGGGGCTGTTTTGGTTTTGAATAAATAGCTTTGGTCGTTACGTGAAAATCGGCTAAGGTATGGTTTAGGTTTCTTGCATTTAATATATAATGTTCTGTGAAAACTTAGGCTAGATGACCATTGGATAAGTTGGAATGCAGGTGTATGTTTAATGTTTAGTAATTTATCGATGAATATATTTGGTTGAAGTTTATTGGATAATTAGTTTTTAATTTTGGATGGTGAATGTTGTTATGTTAATTTGGAGAGAATTATGGTTGAATGTTATTGTTGATTAACTAATGATTTGGTGAATTATTGATTTGAGGTATAACTATTGTGGAGGTTGTTGTGATAATGAGGTATTTTGTGTTAAAAGCCTAGGATTTGTGAACTATGATCCTTAGTTGAATTTTGGTTGTTGGATTTGAATATTGTATGAGTTTAATTGTTGATTTGAGGTAGATTTATTGTGGTGGTTGTTATGATGATGAGAAAGGGTATGTTAAATTGAAAAGAATACAGGTTTGGACCCGAACAGGGTGGCAAAGTCCGAGTTTTAGAGAAGATGTGGTGCACGAATTGTGAATCACACTTTTTACAACGCGTACCACTAACCAGCAAGTGCACTGGGTCGTCCAAGTAATACCTTACGTGAGTAAGGGTCGAATCCCACGGAGATTGTTGGTTTGAAGCAATCTATGGTTATCTTATAAATCTTAGTCAGGAAGTCAATTATGTTTATCAGTTGAATTGCGAATAACCAAGAGAGCATAATTAAAGGTTACTTGTTGTGCAGTAATGGAGAATATGTTGGAGTTTTGGAGATGCTTTGTCTTCTGAATCTCTGCTTTCCTCTGTCTTCTGATTCACGCACGCACGTCCTCCTATGGCAAGTTGTGTGTTGGTGGATCACCGTTGTCAATGGCTACCTTCCATCCTTCCAGTGAAAACTACGCTCACGCGCTCTGTCACAGCACGGCTAATCACCGGTTGGTTCTCGATCCGGTTGGAATAGGATTTACTATCCTTTTGCGTCTGTCACTAACGCCCAGCCTTCAGGAGTTTGAAGCTCGTCACAGTCATTCAATCCTTGAATCCTACTCGGAATACCACAGACAAGGTTTAGACTTTCCGGATTCTCATGAATGCCGCCATCAGTTCTAGCTTATACCACGGAGATTCTGATTAAGGAATCTAAGAGATACTCATTCAATCGTATATAGAACGGAGGTGGTTGTCAGGCACACGTTCATGATTTGAGGAAGGTGATGAGTGTCACAGATCATCACCTCCATCACAGTTAAGCGCGAATGAACATCTTAGATAGGAACAAGCGTGTTGGAATGGAAAACAGAAATACTTGCATTAATTCATCGAGACACAGCAGAGCTCCTCACCCCCAACAATGGGGTTTAGAGACTCATGCCGTCAGAGAATACAAAGTTTAGATCTAAAATGTCATGAGATATCCAAAATAAGTCTCTAAAAGTTGTTTAAATACTAAACTAGTAGCCTAGGGTTACAAAATATGAGTCGACTATGATGGATGATGCAGAGATCCACTTCTGGGGCCCACTTGGTGTGTGCTGGGCTGAGACTTAAGCAATTCACGTGCAGAGGCCATTTGTGGAGTTGAACGCCAGTTTTTATGCCAGTTTGGGCGTTCAACTCCAGCTTTTGATCCTTTTCTGGCGCTGGACGCCAGAATTGGGCAGAGAACTGGTGTTGAATGCCAGTTTACGTCGTCTATCCTTGTACAAAGTATGGACTATTATATATTGCTGGAAAGCCCTGGATGTCTACTTTCCGACGCAATTGGAAGCATGCCATTTAGAGTTCTGTAGCTCCAGAAAATCTACTTTTAATGCAGGGAGGTCAGAATCCAACAGCATCAGCAGTCCTTTTTCAGCCTGAATCAGATTTTTGCTCAGCTCCTTCAATTTCAGCCAGAAAAATACCTGAAATTATAGAAAAACACACAACTCATAGTAAAGTCCAAAAATATGAATTTTTCCTAAAAACTAATAAAAATAGACTAGAAACTAACTAAAACATACTCAAAACTATATGAAATTATCCCCAAAAAGCGTATAAAATATCCGCTCATCACAACACCAAACTTAAACTGTTGCTTGTCCTCAAGCAACTAGACAAATAAAATAGAAGACTAATAGGTTGAGAAGCAATAATATCTCAGAGTTTTTTTGCATGAAGCTCAGATTCTAATTAGATGAGCGGGGCTAGTAGCTTTTTGCTTCCGAACAGTTTTGGCATCTCACTTTATCCATTGAAGCTCAGAGTGATTGTTATCTATAGGAACTCAGAATTCAGATAGTGCTATTGATTCTCCTAGTTCAGTGTGATGATTCTTGAACACAGCTTCTTTATGAGTCTTGGCTGTGGCCCTAAGCACTTTGTTTTCCAGTATTACCACCGGATACATAAATGCCACAAACACATAACTGGGTGAACCTTTTCAGATTGTGACTCAGCTTTGCTAAAGTCCCCAATTAGAGGTGTCCAGAGTTCTTAAGCACACTCTTCTTTTTGCTTTGGACCTTGACTTTAACCGCTCAGTCTCAAGTTTTCACTCGACACCTTCACGCCACAAGCACATGGTTAGGGACAGCTTGGTTTAGCCGCTTAGACCAGGATTTTAGTCCTTTAGGCCCTCCTATCCACTGATGCTCAAAGCCTTGGGATCCTTTTCATTTACCCTTGCCTTCTGGTTTTAAGGGTCATTGGCTTTTTCTGCTTGCTTTTTCTCTCTCTCTTCTTTTTTTCTTTTTTTTTTTGCTGCTTTTTCTTGCTTCAAGAATCATTTTTATGATTTTTCAGATTATCAATAACATGTCTCGTGTTCATCATTCTTTCAAGAGCCAACATATTTAACAATCTTAAACAACAAATTCAAAAGACATATGCACTGTTCAAGCATTCATTCAGAAGACAGAAAGCATTGCCACCACATTTAACTAATTAGAATTTCTTTTATTAAACTCGAAATTTTATTGCCTCTTGTTCAAAAGATCTACTATTTTATTCATGTTTGCTGATGATGAGAAAAATAGACTATAACTTAATTGGGGATAAAATCCAACTAGACACTAATTACTACTAATGATCATGTAATGAAGACACAAACATAGATAAGCACTTAACATAGAGAAAACGAAAAACAGAGAAAGTAAGAACAAGGAACGAGTCCACCTTAGTGATGATGGCATTTCCTTCTTGAGGCACCAATGATGTTCTTGAGCTCTTTTATGTCTCTTCCTTGCCTTTGTGGCTTGATTCCTAGTGATTTTTGGTATTTCTATCCTCAGTTGCTTCCAATAATTATGTGGAGGGAAGTGCATCCCCTGAGGTATCTCTTGATTTGCAGCCACATGTTCTACCACTGAGCTATAGATCCTTCACATAATTGTTTTACCACACCAAACTTAGAATGTTGCTCGCCCTCGAGCAAAAGAAGAGGGAATAGATGAAAAAGAAGATGTGGAAAGAAAAAACTAGGATTATGAGGAGGGAAAGTGGGGATCCTGTGGGGTCCGCAGATCTTGAAATGATCCTGTGAGGTCCACAGATCTTGAGGTGTCAAGGCATTTACATCCCTGCACCAATTTGGGCATGCAAAATGCCCTTGCACACAACTCTGGGCGTTCAGCGCCAGGTTGGTGCCCATTTTGGGCGTTCAACGCTCATTTACTAGCCATTTCTGGCGTTGAACGCCAGAACCATGCTTGTTCTGGGCGTTCAGCGCCAGGATGTTGCCCATTTTGGGCGTTCAGCGCCAGAACCATGCTCTGTTCTGGCGTTGAACGCCAGACAGGTGCTTCCTCCAGGGTGTGATTTTTCTTCTGCTGTTTTTGATTCCGTTTTCAATTTTTAATATTTGTTTTGTGACTCCACATGATCATGAACCTAATAAAACATGAAAAACCATGAAAGTAAATAAAAATTAGGTTGCCTCCCAACAAGCGCTTCTTTAATGTCCTTAGCTGGACCTTGCTGAGCTTTTAATCTAGCTTCAGCCTTGAGCATTCTTGCTCAATGTTGCCTTCTAGATAATGCTTGATTCTCTGTCCATTGACAATGAACTTCTTATCAGAATCAATATCTTGAAGCTCCACATAACCATATGGTGATACACTTGTAATCACGTATGGTCCCCTCCACCGGGATTTCAGTTTCCCGGAGAATAGCCTGAGTCTAGAGTTAAACAACAGAACCTTTTGTCCTGGTTCAAAGATTCTAGATGACAGCTTTCTGTCATGCCACTTTTTTTATTTTTCTTTATATAGCTTGGCATTTTCGAAAGCTGTGAATCTGAACTCCTCTAGCTCATTTAGCTGGAGCAATCTTTTTTCTCCTGCTAATTTGGCATCAAAGTTTAGGAATCTGGTTGCCCAGTAGGCCTTATGTTCCAGTTCCACGGGCAGGTGACATGCCTTACCATACACCAGTTGGTATGGAGAGGTCCCTATAGGGGTCTTGAATGCTGTTCTGTAAGCCCACAGAGCATCATCTAAGCTCCTTGCCCAATCCTTTCTACGGGTATTTACTGTCCGTTCCAGGATTCTCTTTAATTCTTTGTTAGAGACTTCAGCTTGCCCATTGGTTTGTGGATGATATGGAGTGGCCACCTTGTGGCGAATTCCATACCGAACCATGGCAGAGTAAAGCTGTTTATTGCAGAAGTGAGTGCCCCCATCACTGATTAACACTCTAGGGACACCAAACCTGCTAAAGATATGTTTCTGGAGGAACTTCAGCACTGTTTTAGTATCATTGGTGGGTGTGGCAATAGCCTCAACCCATTTTGATACATAGTCAATTGCCACCAGAATATAAGTGTTTGAATATGATGGTGGGAAAGGTCCCATGAAGTCAATTCCCCATACGTCAAACAACTCAATTTCCAAGATTCCTTGTTGAGGCATGGCGTAACCATGAGGCAGATTACCAGCTCTTTGGCAACTGTCACAATTACGTACAAACTCTCGGGAATCTTTATAGAGTGTGGGCCAATAGAAGCCACATTGGAGGACCTTGGTGGCTGTTCGCTCACCTCCGAAATGGCCTCCATATTGAGATCCGTGGCAATGCCACAGGATCCTCTGTGCTTCTTCTCTAGGCACACACCTACGGATAATTCCGTCTGCACATCTCTTAAAGAGATAAGGTTCATCCCACAAGTAGTACTTTGCATCAGTAATTAATTTCTTCTTTTGTATCCTGTTGTACTCCTTGGGTATGAACCTTGCAGCTTTATAGTTTGCAATATCGGCAAACCATGGTGCTTCCTGAATGGCGAATAAATGCTCATCAGGAAACGTCTCAGAGATCTCAAGAGAAGGGAGGGACGTCCTTTCCACTGGCTCTATCCGGGACAGATGATCAGCCACTTGGTTCTCTGTCCCTTTTCTATCTCTTATTTCTATATCAAACTCTTGCAGAAGCAATACCCATCTGATGAGCCTGGGTTTTGAATCCTGCTTTGTGAGTAGATATTTAAGAGCAGCATGGTCAGTATACACAATCACTTTTGATCCTACTAAGTATGATCTGAACTTGTCAATGGCGTAAACCACTGCAAGTAGTTCTTTTTCTGTGGTTGTGTAATTTTTCTGGGCATCATTTAGAACGCGACTGGCATAATAAATGACATGCAGAAGCTTGTCATGCCTCTGTCCCAATACTGCACCAATGGCATGATCACTGGCATCACACATTAGCTCAAATGGTAATGTCCAGTCTGGTGCAGAAATGACTGGTGCTGTGACCAGCTTAGCTTTCAGCGTTTCAAACGCCTGCAGGCACTCTGTGTCAAACACAAATGGCGTGTCAGCAGCTAGCAGATTGCTTAGAGGTTTTGCGATTTTTGAAAAATCCTTTATAAACCTCCTATAGAATCCTGCATGCCCCAGAAAGCTTCTGATTGCCTTAACATTGGCAGGTGGTGGTAATTTTTCAATTACCTCTATTTTTTCTTGATCCACCTCTATTCCCTTGTTTGAGATTTTATGCCCAAGAACAATTCCTTCAGTCACCATGAAGTGACACTTTTCCCAGTTTAAAACTAGGTTGGTTTCTTGGCATCTTTTCAGAACAAGTTTCAGGTGATCAAGACAAGAGCTGAATGAGTCTCCATATACTGAGAAGTCATCCATGAAGACTTCCAGAAATTTTTCCACCATGTCAGAGAAAATAGAGAGCATGCATCTCTGGAAGGTTGCAGGCGCATTACATAGCCCAAATGGCATCCTTCTATAAGCAAACACTCCAGATGGACATGTGAATGCTGTTTTCTCTTGATCCTGGGGATCCACTGCAATCTGGTTGTAGCCTGAGTAGCCATCCAGAAAGCAGTAATAATCATGACCTGCTAGTCTTTCTAGCATCTGGTCTATGAATGGTAAAGGAAAATGATCCTTTCTGGTGGATGTATTGAGCCTTCTGTAGTCAATACACATGCGCCACCCTGTAACTGCTCTTGTAGGAACCAGTTCATTTTTTTCATTATGAATCACTGTCATGCCTCCCTTTTTTGGGACGACTTGAACAGGGCTCACCCAGGGGCTATCAGAAATAGGATAAATAATCCCAGCCTCTAGTAACTTGGTGACCTCTTTCTGCACCACTTCCTTCATGGCTGGATTTAGCCGCCTCTGTGGTTGAACCACTGGTTTGGCATTGTCCTCCAATAGGATTTTGTGCATGCATCTAGCTGGGCTTATGCCCTTAAGGTTACCTATGGACCACCCAAGAGCTGTTTTGTGTGTCCTTAGCACTTGAATAAGTGCTTCCTCTTCCTGTGAATTTAAAGCAGAGCTTATGATCACTGGAAAAGTGTCACCTTCTCCCAGAAATGCATATTTCAAGGATGGTGGTAGTGGCTTGATCTCGGGTTTAGGGGGTTTTTCCTCTTTCAGAAGAAAGTTCAGAGGCTCTTTCATGTCCCCTGAATCCTCCAAATCAGGCTGAACATCTTTAAAGATGTCTTCCAACTCTGATTCGAGACTCTCAGCCATGTTGATCTCTTCTACCAAAGAGTCAATGAGATCAACTTTCATGCAGTCTGTTGATGTGTCTGGATGCTGCATGGCTTTGACAGCGTTCAACTTGAACTCATCATCGTTGACTCTCAGGGTTATTTCCCCCTGTTGGACGTCAATGAGGGATCGTCCAGTTGCTAGGAAGGGTCTTCCTAGAATGAGAGTAGCACTCTTGTGCTCCTCCATCTCCAGCACAACAAAGTCAGTGGGAAAGGCGAATGGCCCAACTCTGACAATCATGTCCTCAATCACGCCTGATGGGTATTTAGTGGAACCATCAGCAAGTTGGAGACATATCCGGGTTGGTTTAACTTCTTTAGTTAAGCCAAGCTTCCTGATAGTGGATGCAGGTATTAGGTTGATACTTGCCCCAAGATCGCATAAAGCTGTCTTGGTGCAATTACCTTCTAATATGCATGGTATCAGAAAACTCCCAGGGTCTTTAAGCTTTTCAGGAAAGCTCTCTAGAATGACTGCACTGCATTCTTCAGTGAGGAGAACTCTGTCTGTTTCTCTCCAATCCTTTTTATGACTCAAGATCTCTTTCATGAACTTGGCATAAGAAGGTATTTGCTCAAGTGCCTCTGCAAATGGAATCTTTATTTCAAGAGTCCTGAGGTAATCTGCAAAGCGAGCAAATTGCTTATCCTGCTCCTCTTTCCGGAGTTTTTGAGGATAAGGTATCTTGGCTTTATATTCTTCAACCTTAGTGGTTAAAGAAGCCTTTTTAGAGGGGTTGTTATCAGCACTTGTGTGTGTCTGATCCCTCACTGGCAATTGAGTACCAGAGTCAGAAGCTGGAGTGAAACTGGACGCCAGCTCCTTGTCTGCTTCTGGCGTCTGAACGCCAGAACTGTGCCCATTTTGGGCGTTCAACGCTGGATTCTGCCCTATTTGGGCGTTCAACGCCAGATTCTTGCCCATTTCTGGCGTTGAACGCCAATCCTGCTTTGTTTCTGGCGTTGAACGCTAGTTTTGGGCATGGTCTGGGCGTTCAGCGCCAGCCTTCCACCAATTCTCTGTCGTTTTAGCGCCAGACTTATTTTTCCCTGGGCTCTTACTGTCCTCAGGTGAATCTTTGGTGGGTTGCTCATTTCTTGACTTTTTGATGCCTTGAGGTGGGGTATTTAATGTTTTCCCACTTCTTAATTGAACTGCTTGGCATTCTTCTGTTATTTGCCTTGACAGCTGCTGCTTTGTTTGCTTAAACTGTTCTTCCATATGTATATTAGCCATCCTTGTCTCTTGTAATCTATCTTTGAATTCGGCTAACTGCCTTGTTAGGAAGTCCAATTGCTGATTGAATTCAGCAGCTTGTTCTACAGGACTGAGTTCAGCAGTTGCTGTTTTAACCTCTTCATTCATGGAAGGGTTGCTGCTTAGGTACAGATGCTGATTCCTGGCAACTGTATCAATGAGCTCTTGAGCCTCTTCAATTGTCTTTCTCATATGGATAGATCCACCAGCTGAGTAATCTAGAGACATCTGAGCTCCTTCTGCAAGCCCATAGTAGAAGATGTCTAACTGAACCCACTCTGAAAACATTTCAGAGGGGCATTTTCGTAGCATCTCTCTGTATCTCTCCCAAGCATCATAAAGAGATTCATTATCTCCTTGTTTAAAGCCTTGGATATCCAGCCTTAGCTGTGTCATCCTTTTTGGAGGAAAATACTGATTCAGGAATTTTTCTGTCAGCTGTTTCCATGTTCTTATGCTGGCCTTAGGTTGGTTATTTAACCACCTCTTAGCTTGATCTTTTACAGCAAATGGAAACAGTAATAGTCTGTAGACATCCTGATCTATTTTCTTATCATGCACTGTGTCAGCAATTTGTAAAAATTGTGCCAGAAACTCTGTAGGTTCTTCCTGTGGAAGACCGGAATACTGACAACTTTGCTGCACCATGATAATGAGCTGAGGATTCAACTCAAAGCTACTAACTCCAATGGAGGGTATGCAGATGCTACTCCCATATGAAGCAGTAGAGGGGTTAGAATATGACCCCAGAGTCCTCCTGGACTGTTCACTTCCACTTATGTCCATGATGGATAAAGGGATATAACTTGGATTGATTTACCTTTTTATTTATTTTATTTTATTTATTTATTTTTTTTAATTATTTTGAAAATAAAATAAATTAAAATAAAATAAATAAAAATAGGTGAAGATTTTCGAAAAAATGAGGAGAGAGAAAGTGGTTAGGAAGTTTTGAAAAAGATATGATTTGGAAAAGATTTTAAATTTTAAAAAAATCTGGAAATTTTTTTTTTTTAATTTAATTTTCGAAAATTTGTTTTGAAAGTAGAGAGAAAATATATTTTTGAATTTAGTGAGGAAAGAGAAAAACAATAGGATAGCACAAGATTTAAAATTTTTAGGTCTAGTGCTCCTTGTTTTCGAAAAATTTGGAGAGAAAATACCAAGGAACACCAAACTTAAAAATTTTAAGATCAAGACCAAACCAAAATTTTCGAAAATCAAAGGAAATCAACAAGAAAACACCAAACTTAAAGTTTGGCACAAAATTTAATAGAGAAAATATTATTTATGAAAAAGAAGGTTTTGAAAAGAATATAAAAGACTCTAACCCAATTACCAAGAACACAGATTAACGCTCTAGCCAAATGAGTTATGAAAATTTTCAAAAATTTTAAGAAAAATCAACAAGAAAACACCAAACTTAAAGTTTGGCACAGGATTTAATAGAAAAATGATTTTTGAAGAAGGTTTTAAAAATATGATAGCCAATTACCATGAACATAAACACCACGTTCTAACTAACTGAGCTATAAATTTAAAGTGTTTTAACAAGGGATAAATAATAAAAGACTCTAAACCAAAAAAAGAGAATTTTTTCCTAATCTAAGCAACAAAATAATCCGTCAGTTGTTCAAACACGAACAATCCCCGGCAACGGCGCCAAAAACTTGGTGCACGAATTGTGAATCACACTTTTCACAACGCGTACCACTAACCAGCAAGTGCACTGGGTCGTCCAAGTAATACCTTACGTGAGTAAGGGTCGAATCCCACGGAGATTGTTGGTTTGAAGCAATCTATGGTTATCTTGTAAATCTTAGTCAGGAAGTCAATTATGTTTATCAGTTGAATTGCGAATAACCAAGAGAGCATAAATTAAAGGTTACTTGTTGTGCAGTAATGGAGAATATGTTGGAGTTTTGGAGATGCTTTGTCTTCTGAATCTCTGCTTTCCTCTGTCTTCTGATTCACGCACGCACGTCCTCCTATGGCAAGCTGTGTGTTGGTGGATCACCGTTGTCAATGGCTACCTTCCATCCTTCCAGTGAAAACTACGCTCACGCGCTCTGTCACAGCACGGCTAATCACCGGTTGGTTCTCGATCCGGTTGGAATAGGATTTACTATCCTTTTGCGTCTGTCACTAACGCCCATCCTTCAGGAGTTTGAAGCTCGTCACAGTCATTCAATCCTTGAATCCTACTCGGAATACCACAGACAAGGTTTAGACTTTCCGGATTCTCATGAATGCCGCCATCAGTTCTAGCTTATACCACGGAGATTCTGATTAAGGAATCTAAGAGATACTCATTCAATCGTATATAGAACGGAGGTGGTTGTCAGGCACACGTTCATGATTTGAGGAAGGTGATGAGTGTCACAGATCATCACCTCCATCACAGTTAAGCGCGAATGAACATCTTAGATAGGAACAAGCGTGTTGGAATGGAAAACAGAAATACTTGCATTAATTCATCGAGACACAGCAGAGCTCCTCACCCCCAACAATGGGGTTTAGAGACTCATGCCGTCAGAGAATACAAAGTTTAGATCTAAAATGTCATGAGATATCCAAAATAAGTCTCTAAAAGTTGTTTAAATACTAAACTAGTAGCCTAGGGTTACAAAATATGAGTCGACTATGATGGATGATGCAGAGATCCACTTCTGGGGCCCACTTGGTGTGTGCTGGGCTGAGACTTAAGCAATTCACGTGCAGAGGCCATTTGTGGAGTTGAACGCCAGTTTTTATGCCAGTTTGGGCGTTCAACTCCAGCTTTTGATCCTTTTCTGGCGCTGGACGCCAGAATTGGGCAGAGAACTAGTGTTGAACGCCAGTTTACGTCGTCTATCCTTGTACAAAGTATGAACTATTATATATTGCTGGAAAGCCCTGGATGTCTACTTTCCGACGCAATTGGAAGCATGCCATTTCGAGTTCTGTAGCTCCAGAAAATCCACTTTTAGTGCAGGGAGGTCAGAATCCAACAGCATCAGCAGTCCTTTTTCAGCCTGAATCAGATTTTTGCTCAGCTCCTTCAATTTCAGCCAGAAAAATACCTGAAATTATAGAAAAACACACAACTCATAGTAAAGTCCAGAAATATGAATTTTTCCTAAAAACTAATAAAAATAGACTAGAAACTAACTAAAACATACTCAAAACTATATGAAATTATCCCCAAAAAGCGTATAAAATATCCGCTCATCAAGATGCTGCCGAAATTTTATAAAAATTAGAGATTTTGTTTATATGATTATTTAAAAAGATTTAGATTTAAAGGTTATATGGTTTGATTTTGAGTTATTAAGAAAATGAGAATGTTTTAAGTTTAGTTCATTTGGAAAAGAATGAATTATGTTTTGAATTGGAACTATTGATGGACGGAATGAGAGGTGTGATAATGAAGGATAATGATTGAATATGATTGACATATAATGATGAATGAGATGTGATTGAGAATGGTGTGGATGTTGATGAATTTTAATTGAATTATTTATATGGCTTATGAATTTGAATAATCTGAGATACGAGATTCCCTGGATTAAGTGCCGTGGCTTGCCACCACGTGTACTAGGTTGAAAACTCGATACTCTATTGACCCTACGACGTAAGTGTGACCGGGCACTATATAAATTCCCGGGAATGTTACCCCCATTGAGCAATATTGATTATTTGAGAAAAATCTATGCATAGACTCTTGGGGATGCACGTCGGGGGACAGTCTAAGGACAATTCAGACTTGTCGGGTTGGCTGGATAACCGACAGATGAGCCTCATCAGCCATAGGACAGGCATGCATCATATGCATATTACTTGAATTACTTGCTTGTGCTCTAATTGGGTGTGCCTATCTGTATTTGCCATGCTAAATGTGTATTTGTTACCTGCAGTAGTTGTAACTTTCTTGTGTTTGCCTTTATCTGTTTATTTGTCTGTGAAAATGCATGATGGAATTGGAGGTATGGAGGAATGGCAGTATAGGACTTAGATTTAAGGTTAAGTTAAGTTAGGATTAAATATTTCTAGGAAACCACCTTTTATGGCTTCTGTTTAATACTTTAAGCTCTACAATCTGAGTGTCGGCGTTCTAGGATTGCCTCTGGCATTCCCAGGACCTTATATATTATGTGTGTGGCACCTTTACCATACTGAGAACCTCCGGTTCTCATTCCATACTATGTTGTTATTTTTCAGATGCAGGTCGAGAGGCATCTCGTTAGGCGTCTGGACTCTTGAAGCGGAGTGCTTACTGGGATATTTTGTTATGCTATGATGTATATATATGTACTTAGTTTTCTCTCCGTATGACTTATTCTTTTTGATCCTCTTAGAGGTTTATGGAGAGGCAGGATTGTGTATATGTACTTTTGGGTTTTGGATATGTATGTATATATATGTGTAAATATTCTCCGGCCAGTCTTGACTTCGCAGGCTGAGTTAGGAGCTTGATATTTTGTATCTTTGGCACTCTGTTCCCACTTCTGTTAGCTTATGTTTGATAGTTATGGTTTTCTTAGCACGTAAGTTAACTCGTTCCTTGAGCGTTGCGCCTTTATTGTGCGATTTTTATTTCCCCCTTTTCTTCAAGGCTCCTAGCATATTATAACTCTTCTGCTATTATATGTACTTATTTTATTTTAGAGGTCGTAATACCACATCACCTCTGTTTTACGACTTAAGCGTAAAGCTTTGTGTGGTAGGGTGTTACAAAGGTCATGTAAGGACACATAGTAAAATTAGGGAATGTTAAATAATTTAATAAAACGTTATAAGGGGCATGTACTCTCAACATAAAAGGAATAGTGATTAAAGGGTCATGTAAATGCACATGGAAAAGATATGGGATGCATATTAATGGATTCAAGAGGGTATAATTGACAAAATAGATAATCATGCTCAATGTAGATGAGAGATAAGCAAAGAATAATTCATGCCATAAAATACATGAAAGGTGGTAGCCATGCATGGATGGAAGAAAACAAAATAAAGCATATTACATGCCAACATAAGTAAGAAAGGCATAATTCCCTACCTTCTTTTCTAACGCTTCTTTGAGCTTGCCTCTTGTGTTTGCCCACAGAATGTTATTTCTTTGTAGAGAGAGAAGGGAGAGGATAAGTGTTTGAGAGAAGTGATTTTCTACCTATGGGTGCTCCCCTATTTATATACATTTGGGGATGGGGTGGTTGGGATATTTTAAATTTCAAACTGAGGGTGGTTACCAGGTTCCTATCCAAAATTTCAAAATTCTAAACTTATCTCCTAACTGATTTTCAAACTTCAAATTTAATTTTGTTTCTAGAAGGGGCGGTTGTTACAAAATATGTCGCTGTTTCTAAAGCATAGCCCCATAAATTCAATGGAAGATCAGTAAAAACCTATCATGGATCAAACCATATCTAATAAAGTTTGATTCCTCCTTTCTGAAACACCATTGTGTTGTGGAGTACCAAGAGGTGTCCATTGAGAAAGAATCCCATTCTTCTTTAAGTACTCAAGAAAATTATCATTTAGATATTCTCCTCCTTTATCAGATCTAAGCACCTTAATGCTTTTACCTGTTTGGTTTCCAATTTTAATGCAAAAAATTTGAACATTTTAAATGACTCAGATTTGTGTTTCATAAGATACACAAAGCCATATCTAGACATATCGTCAGTGAAAATGATAAAATATATAAGAATGTTTTCCTTTGGCTTGAATTTTCATAGGTCCACAAACATCTGTATGTATTAGTCCCAATAATTCTGTAGCCCTTTCTCCATGTCCCATAATAGAGTTTTGGTCATTTTTTTCTTTGAGGCATGATTCACAAGTTACATATGATTCATAATCATATTTGTTAAGGTAACCTTCTTTATGTAGCTTAGAAATCCTTTTTTTCCCTATATGAC
The DNA here is from genome assembly GCF_059453495.1 of Arachis ipaensis. Classification (NCBI taxonomy): domain Eukaryota; kingdom Viridiplantae; phylum Streptophyta; class Magnoliopsida; order Fabales; family Fabaceae; genus Arachis; species Arachis ipaensis. Next base: position 19,702,308 of record NC_142435.1, read on the forward strand.
CAAGTCTACAATGCCAAAAATATGATTCATTTATTTGATTATCCCTCTCTCTTTTGAGAGTAGAAACATGCATAATAGAATTGCCATTTAAATCGGAAAGAATATAAATGTCATCTTAGAGATAGCCATTTACGTATAAAATCATCACCATAATAAGTAGAACAAATGTCATTTTTAATATTAAAATAAAAACCACATTTATCTAACATAATACTAATGACAATTCTCTAATACTAATGTCTTACTCGTATGCATTGCTAAAGAAATAGATCATATAGCTACAACAACAATATTTGCTCTGTTTCTGACTTAAATGTAAGTTTTTCCCCTCTTCAGTCATCTAATTACTCGTAGTCCCTGTAACAAATTACAAATATTATGAGCACTTCCGATATTACATATAGAAGAATTAATAGTAGCTAAAGAAATCACGAAAATAATTTTCAAACATGTTTCACCTTCCTCCTTGGTTTTTAAAGAAGCAAGGTACTCCTTGCAGTTTCTTTTTCAATGACCTTTGCCTTTACAATAAAAGCATTCAGCATCATTTTTTTTCAGCATTTTCTTGCTTGCCCTTGGATTTGGTCACACCACCCTTAAATGCCATGGGTTCTCTTTTAGAATTATTCTTTCCATTTGTTTTTGCTTTTTGCTTTCCTTTCTTCTTAGAAGAGCTGCTAACTACCATAGCAACTCTTTTCTTTTTCTCAGATGAAATTTGATTCTCATAATCAATTAGCATGTTGAACATTTCATGAAGATCACGACTTACTTTAATCATATTAAAGCTAACAATGAATTGTGAAAAAATTTCTGGAAGAGATTGCAAGATCAAATCTTGTGAAAGTTCTTTGCCTAATGTGCATCCCAACTTCTCAAGTTGTTCAATAAAAGCAATCATCTTAAGAACTGGGGTCCAATTTATACTCTAAGTAAGGTTACAAGAACCGAACCGGTCATTGAATCGGTCAAATAACTGGTTCAATGGTTTAATTGGGGTTGAACCGGTTTAATTAAAAGGTCAGAAATTTGGTTTCAGAAGAGTGATCTTAGCAGTAGACAGTCTCAGCGTATGCAAATTGCCTCTCAAATGTTGGTATAGAATATCATCAATGAAACAAGTCTTAAGACATATAATGCAGAAAAAAATGTTCTTCTTCTTTCCAAGCTTACGTAGCTCAACGTGGGGATACCCTTGGGATCTAACATTTCCTCCAAAAGTAAGCAAACCCAAGATTCAACACTACAGACTTTAAGAACCACCACAAACACTCAGATACAACGAGAATTGCTCTGAAATTACAGAAAACACATACTTCTAACGCTTCTTCCAGATCAAGATTTCACAAAAACTCATGTTAGCTCAGCTTCAAGTCCTAGGGATTCCAATTTCCACAATAGCAAGACAAACAAGATTTCTCATACTGAAAACAGCAAGAATTTAAAAATTGAACTCTGCATTCAAAAAACAAAGTAAACAAGTAGAAGAGCAAAAACCAGTACCTGGCAGACAGATCGACGGAGTAGCGGGTGAACGGGAAGGAGAGGTAGATCTCAGATCTAGCCGCCGTGATAACGCTAGATTTCAGATCGGGAGAGCTGTAAACTTGCTAGCTACTGCTACTAATTAGAAGCTCGAATCAGGAGCTAGAGACGCCGATGCAGGTACCCAACAATGGTGGAGAATGAGGGCACGAAGCAGAGCAGAGACGCAATCTGCAGTGCAAAGATGGAGACATGAAGCAAAGAAAAGCAAAGAGTTAAAGAGTCAGAAATCCATAGTTGAAGGCGTGAACCAAAATAAAGGAAGGAGAAGTAGGCAAACGGCGGAGAAGGCGGCGAATGGTGGACGACAGAGGCATAACGAGTGAGAGTTGTGCAGAGAGTGAGAGTTGAGTGAGTGGCTTCGTTGGGTTAGGTTAGGTTAGTGGGTGGGTTAGGTTCCGGACTCAAAACGACGCGTTTTAGGACAAGTTAAAAAACTGGAGCTTAAATAAATCCGACCAGTTCGTCCGGTTTGCCTGTTAACTACCGGTTTAACTAATTTTTTGTTGGTTTTTTATAAGACGGTTTTAGAAATCAACTGGACCGAAAATCCGGTCGAACTAGCTGATCCAGTCCGATTTTTCAGAACATTGACTCTAAGTGCACAATTAAGATTATAAATTAAAATTTTTTTATTAAAATTATAAAAAGTTAAATTTTTAATGTATTTATTTATATTTATTATAAAAATAAATTTAATAACTTTCAATAATAATAATCTTATTATGTTTTTTTGAATACATGTTAACTAAATTTTTAATTTTAATAAATATAAAATATCAAAGAGTCACTTATTTTTAAGAAAATTATAAAATATGTTTAATATAATATTATTAAAGTTCTTTTTTAAATGATCTCTTTCATTTTTTTATGTCAGCAATTATCGTCTGAATTTATTTTCCTAATATGATTATATAAGTTATAACATCCATCTATAAGGACTTTGAAAAAAAATATGGCATATATAATGAAAATTATTAAAATTACTTAAGTAAAGAGAAGATATGATTATATGATAGAAATATTATACTTTGTACATCAGTTTAGCTTGAATTGATTTATATAAAGCACAACACCCTAGTAAGTCGGCTTAACATAAATCGAATTACATTGAAATGTTATTTTTTTACTAAATTGGTTTAATTTAAATTTTCTATAAAAATAATTTTGAAACAAAAGTCAAAACAGGATAATTGAATAATATAATATTGGATGCCAAACAATTAAAAAAAGTGATTTATCCTTGATATTATATATAAAATGAACAAGATTATTGAAACTATTTCAGACCAAAAGGAAAAGGAAATTACTACTTCAGTAAAGCTTCCAATTCCTTAAAAGTTAAAACTCATAGCACCAATTTAAACAGGATATTCCAACTATTGCTAATTTTTCTGGATTGGGTTTTCCCCTTCCAAAAGTGAAAAATTCCAATAATGCATAACTATTCAAAAGTACACATGCAACCAAATTTATTTGGATAATTTTTTATAGTTCAACGCTACATTTTATAATTTACACACGCTATCTTGTTTAGAGGATCAAGAAATAGATCAGGGTAAAAAGAGAGAATATTCATTGCATGTTCTGATGATAAGAAACATGCATTAATGTTAATAATAAATGCTATAACATAGGTAATTAGACATGTAGTAAAAGATTTCAGCAGATAAATCTTTTTCTGGGTTGACATGTTTAGGTGCCTCTACATATAGGAACAAAATTGTAAACTTGTTTATTTTCTATTTTCTTTTTTTGACGAGGCATGTATTTAAGAACTTAATTAAAATTGCTATGGAGCCCTTTTATTACTTAGAACCTTGTTATCATGCTCAAGAGTCCGAACTGCAGAGCAAGTTTTATGGAAGCTGTTTCGGATATGTATGATTGCTTGTACCATCATAGATTCCAATCTCAACTACTCAAAACGTTCTGCATTTATTCTCTTGTATTCATTCATTTATCTATAATATCTGAACAAGGTTCGATTACTGGTATTGTTAAAAAGTACCACATCGTGGAAAACAAGACACAACGCTGAAGACTCTTTAATATAAAAGGAACGTTTTTATGCTAAAGAACTCATACCTTTCTCGGCCTTTTGGCTAAGATCAAGTGTAGTATCTGTTCTTATCAGTTTAATATCTGATATGTGGGCCATTGGCCCACACGATATTAAATTTATTTTTTGAGGGGAATGGGCTTCTACAGTAGCTTGCTACTAGGCTCATTGCGTGTCGCCTAGGTCTTACACTATTGCCTGGGCCTGGCACACCCCAACCAATTTAGTCCGAAATTTTATTATGTTCTTAAGTTCTTGTTGGTCTTTTTTGGTTTTCCTTTTAGAGTTTTAAAAATAGACCCGCAAAGAGACCCACTTCTGCGTTCATCGAGAAATTTAGTTTTATGAAATTTAGTTTATATGTGGTTAGTTTTATGAAATTTTTAGTTTTTCTGAGTTTTTTTTGTTATTTTTTAATATATTCTATTTTTGTTTTGTATATAAAAATTTATGGGCAAAAAACCCAAATAAACCAAGGAGCATTTGAAATTACCTAAATCCGCCAAATCAAAAAACTTCACCTGTATTAAATCCGCCAAATCAAAAAACTTCACCTGTATCCACCAGGACCAATTATTATGTAATTCGAATCGAATTATGATATCAAGTAATTCGAATTGATTTAATTCGAATTGTGTACATGCAATGACTTAAAGTAATTCGAATCAATATGATTCGAATTACTATGAATGTAAGAATATATAGGTAATTCGAAACAACTTGTTTCGATATATATAAATAGAATTCGAATCTTATTAATTCGAATTACTAGGTTATTTTGTGTTTCAACATAATTCGAAACAACTTGTTTCGAATTATAACTTAAGAATTCGAGTTTAGTTAGTTCGAATTACTAGGTTAGGTTGTGATGAATCGAAACAACTTGTTTCGAATTATATATATATAGCACGAACCAGGGCTATATATATATGCTGTGAAGTCATGATGCTGTGAACAAAGTGGGGAGATGGCTAGTGAGGAGAGTTTCCTAGTGTTGGTACATTATAGAGGGTCGATTAAGAGAAAAACTCGATCCGGCGTGAAGTTCACTGATAAGGATCCACTATGTATTATCGTGACGCCAACAACCACCTACGATGCTCTTGTTAGCTGTGTGCTGGATAAGCTTGGTCTCGAAGGAGTTAAAAGGGTCAAGAAGTTTTTCTACCGCATTCCAACAGCGGTGCTCCATGACACCGTGAAGTTTGATTGTTCCACAATCGGCAGTAACGAGGACTTGCAGGTTATGTTTCTTTGTCGTAGGCAGTATCCCGAGGTAAGGACACCGGAGTTGTTGGCTAAGTTGGTTGATGTGGTATCTAGCTCGGGTGGTTCAAACCGGAATGCGAATACTATAGCCGCAGTTGCCGGGTCGAGCTCGAGACCTGCTGTTGCTTCGTCCTCTGCTCCTGTGTATGAGCCACCGATGCAGCCTGTTGCGTCCCCTTCGTTTGCCGTAGATCTGGGCGGGAATGTTGGAGATGAGGTTCGGCATGGGGAACATATTCCCACCGAGGAGCATTGTCCCACACCGGCTGGTGTTGGTGATGGTTTGTTTGAGGATCCAGATGACGATGACGTGGAGCCGGATTTGATCGCTGATGAAAGCGGCGATGATGTTGGAACTACTGTTCCGAGAAGGGCTACAGGTGGATCTAGTTCTGGCACACAGCAGTATCCACCCCATTTTTCCTCGTTGGACCTGGATGCTATGCGGCAGGATGAAAATGCTCTGCTGCCCTCAGGATTTGGCGGTAGAGATACCGAGGGGTCTGCCGGTGTGAACGAGTTTCAGGTTGGCCAACAATTTCAGGATAAAGATGAGGCGCTGTTCAATGTGAAGACGTACAGTATCCGCCGAGGGGTCCAGTACAAGGTCGTTGAGTCTGACTATCGGAGGTATGTGGGAAAGTGTTCTGAGTTTGGGAATGGGTGCACATGGCTCATTCGGATGAGTCTCCGACAGCGGAAGGGTATCTGGGAAGTGAAGCGATACAACGGTCCGCATACATGTCTCGCCAGCTCCATCTCCAGCGACCATAGGAGTCTGGACTACCATGTGATATCCACCTTCATTATGCCGATGGTTAGGGCTGATGCAGCTGTGAACATCAAGGTCCTTCAAAATGCCACGGCCGCACAATTTGGGTTCAGGCCAACGTACAGGAGGGTATGGATGGCGAAGCAGAAGGCCGTTGCCGTCATATATGGGGACTGGGACGAGTCGTACAACGAGCTGCCAAGGTGGGTTTTAGGAGTTCAGCTGACGATGCCTGGCACTGTAGCCGTCCTCAGGACTTGCCCTGTTCGAGTTGGGGGACAGGTTGACGAGTCTCAAGTTTATTTTCATAGGCTGTTCTGGACTTTCCCCCCTTGTATCCAGGCATTCCGTCATTGCAAGCCTCTGGTGAGTATTGATGGGACCCATCTATATGGGAAGTATGGGGGAACACTGCTAGTCGCCATTGCACAGGACGGAAACTCGAACATCCTCCCCGTGGCATTTGCACTAGTCGAGGGTGAGAATGCTGAGTCATGGTCTTTCTTTCTTTCCCACCTCCGTGAGCACGTGACACCTCAGCCGGGTCTGTTAGTTATTTCAGATAGGCATAATGGCATCAAGGCAGCACTCGAGGCTCCGGATGGGGGATGGCTACCCCCAGCTGCGTACCGGGCGTTCTGCATTCGACACGTTGCATCGAACTTTGCATTGACGTTCAAGGGAAAAGATGCGCGGAGGCTTCTTGTTAACGCCGCATATGCGAAGACTGAAGTGGAGTTCGACTACTGGTTTGACATTCTGCGCTCTGAGAATCCGGCAATGTGTGACTGGGCGAACCGAATCGAGTATTCGTTGTGGACACAGTACTGTGATGCGGGTCGGAGATTCGGGCACATGACAACCAATATTTCTGAATGTGTCAACTCAATCCTGAAGGGGGTAAGAAACCTCCCTGTTTGCTCGCTGGTGAAGGCCACATACGGAAGGCTAGCTGAGCTATTTGTCCGTAAGGGAAGGGAGGCCGAGGCTCAGATGGGTACTGGACAACAATTCAGTCAATACCTAGTAAAGTGTATCGAGGCCAACCTGAAGACAGCCAGGTGCTTCACGGTGACTGTTTACGACAGGGATAACTCGGAATACACCGTTGCTGAGACGACTCCGACAGGTTCATTCTCCCTTGGTACGTACAGGGTCTCGTTAGGTTCTAAGACTTGTGATTGTGGATACTTCCAAGCACTTCATTTTCCCTGTCCACACGCACTGGCATGTTGTGCTTATTCACGACTTACATGGCAGCCCTACGTCCACGAGGTCTATCGCCTGAGTTCCGTTTTTGGTGTCTATCAGATGGGATTTACACCTCCCATTCCAGAGGGTTTCTGGCCACCTTATGCAGGGCCAACCGTTATACCGGATCCGAATATGAGGCGTGCGAGGGAGGGTCGTCCTAGATCCACAAGAATCCGCACCAACATGGATGAAGCAGATCCGAACCGGCCAAAGAGATGTGGCCTCTGCAGGCAGCCAGGTCACACCAGGCGTAGTTGTCCACAAGGCGCAGGCCCCAGCGGACCTGCTGGAAATCAATAGGAGATTTCTTAATGTATTAGCACTTGTCTTCTATGTAAGTTAGCAACCATTGTGCTCCTTTGTACTAAGTTGTTTCCTATTAGTAATGAAACTTTTTATTCGGACCAAATTTTTCTGCTGACTATGTTTTAAGTGATTGAAATTAGTTTCTAAAACAAACAACATTACCGCGAGGGATGAATCATAATGAATAACATAACATGAAACTATATACCATAACAGAAAAGTGGAATACATCGTAGTAATTGACATAACAAAACAACAAAGTACATACCATAACATCAAATAACATAACTACAACGTACATACCATAACAATGATAACCAACCAATAAGGTAGACAATATAAATATAACAACATGACATACACCACTATCCATAAATCATCTAAATAGGTGCGATCCAGTGCCGCAACGGCGTGGCACCCGTGTCCGGAAACTCCTCCGTATAAGTGGCTCCTCATCCTCAATAGACTCGTCGCTGTCATCCGGAACTGGCTGTCTCGGGGTCACACGCGCAGCATGCACGGGTCTGGATGATGACGGGCCGGCAACTGAATGTGACCCAATAGTCTGGGCAGATGGTGGGGTCCCTCCCATGGCAAAAGACCCATCTCCTCAAGCCGAGCAACATAAGGTAGCCATCTGATGTGTATACGGTTGCCGGACTTGTCGGCAAACAGCTGCGTGCCCAATAACATCATGATATAGGCCCGGACAAAGCGCCTAACTGTCTCCTCATCAGCCCCGTCTGGACACTCTGCAAATGTCTCCTGAAACCAGGTGCAGTTGACTGCGAATTTCTGCACCTGGTTCTCGGGAGGTAAAACACCGAGCAACTCATGGAACCACTGCCAAGCAGGTCTCCCACCCTCAATGTAAAGGTGGAAGTCTGTCAGGCAACCACTAACGTAATCTCCGTCCACTGGCAACCCCAGCTGGTATGCGACGTCCTGAAGAGTGATGGTGCACTCTCCGAACGGCATGTGGAAGGTGTGCGTCTCAGGCCGCCACCTCTCGACGAATGCGCTGACTAGGGGCTCGTCTAGTCGGAACCATCTGTCATTCAGTCTCGCAAGATGGTACAATCCGGCCATCTGCAGGTACGGAACGTACCTCTCATCAAGACGCATCCCCTGCTGCCGCCTAACGCTGGATATGCAACGACGAGGCTGGCCAGTACATAAACCGCATAATTAGAAGAGATGCACAACCCACTAACATATACAATATCTTTCATAAGGAAGCAGAAAATAAATCGTCATGTGTAAAAGATAAATGAAACAAACGACCAACATTTTATACAGAAACCGCTCACTCAAACTTAGTGCAAATACCATTAACAAAAACAGATGCATGATCACATTTATCATAAACCGCTACCGTTAACCACTAAACCGCTAAACCGCTTAGTTAAACCGCTAAGACTAAAATAAACCGCTATAAAAAATCATTAAGAAAACCCTCTACCATACACCACCAACTCACACCACCCCCTAAACCGCTAACCATCACAAAAACCACTATCCAAAACAATTAGCACAAACCGCTTAAAAAAACCAATTTCAAATACCACTAACAAAAACCACTATAATAAACCGCTTGCCTAAACTGCTAACAGTAAAATAAACCGCTATAAAAAACCATTAAAAAAACCCACTACCATACACCACCAACTCAAACCACCCCCTAAACCGCTAACCATCACTAAAACCACTATCCAAAACAATTAGCACAAACCGCTTAAAAAAACCAATTTCAAATACCACTAACAAAAACCAATGGCCTAAACCGCTTGCTTAAACCGCTAACACTAATATAAACCGCTTTAAAAAACCATTAACAATAAACCACTAGCATGCACCACTCTCCTAAACCACTATCCTAAACCACTAACAGTAACATAAACCATCATCAAAAACCATTAACAAATACCATTATCATAAAACGCTTTCATAAACCACTAACCTCATCGTTGATGACACCGGCGATATGCGCAACTCCATCCAAACGATAAAGCCTTCCCGGATCGTCCCCCATCCACAAAAAAAGGCGATCTCCTTTTACTCGTACGAAAGGTTGGTCGTTTTCTCTGGGATTTGGTGGGGTTACAGAACGACAAACTGATTCGAATGAACTTGCTTCGAACTCCTTTTATAGCCGAAACAGTTGTAATTCGAATCAACTTGATTCGAATTACTATGGAAATAGTTTCTAGCCCTAATTCGAATCAACTAGATTCGAACCTCTCTAACATAAACTTCTCCTAGTAATTCGAATTAATTGAATTCGAAATAGCTTATGTCAATTCGAAACGTATTGATTCGAATTACATGATTTCTTGGATGAGTATAATTCGAATCATATTGATTCGAATTACGTTCATATGTTGCATGGAGATAATTCGAATTATATCAATTCGAATTACTTGAGAGTATAATTCGAATCTTATTGATTCGAATTATATAATAATTCGTCCTGGTTGATTCAGGTATGAATTTCTGGTTTGGCTGATATTGGTAATTTTGAGCTCTCCTTGGTATATATTGGTTTTTTGCCCAAAATTTATTTTTTATTTGATTTTTTAAAATTTGTAATTATAATTATTATATAATAAAAAAAATAGTGTTATACAAAAATGATAAAAAGTAATAATAAAAATTATTAGACATTAAAAACAGTAAATAATAAAAAAAATTAATAGGAACAAAGAAATTATAAAAATTATAAAAAATAATAATATACATAAAAAATGAGAAGTAAAATAATATAAAAATTACATAAAAAATCAAAAGTGAAATAATATAAAAATTATTTATCATATAAATAAAATAAATAAAATAAAAGATAAAAATATGAAAGAGAATATTATAAATATTATAATATTAAATAAAAAAATATTTTATAATTATTTTAGTACTATTAATATTCTGTAATTTAATATTATTTTAAATTATAAATTTATATTATTTATGATTCTATTGCTACGTATAATTAATTTTTTATCAATTTTATACTTTTTGATAGGATCATAATTCATGTGCAAAATTTTGATAATAAACGTATTATATAATAATTACAGTTACAAATTTTATAAATCTAAAAAAATAATTTTTTTATACAAAACGAAAATAGAGTACATCAAATAAAGAATAGAAAAAAAATTATATAGATAAGAAAGAATAAAAATTTTATACAACTAACCACGAATATTATATAAACAAAAAAATATAAAAATTAAAATATGAAAGAGAGTATTAAAAATAATAAAGAAAATTAAAATATTCACCTTTTCAGTGATTGAAACAAATTTAAAAGATTTTAACGAAAAAAAACATTGGAATGAACATGAACGCAGAAGCGACAAATTTTAGCTTCACGTGAATGTGAATGTGCGTTCAGAGGTAGAATCACTTCTCTTTCTCCAACACGTTTGCCAAACACACACATAGGCATTTTTTAAGCAGCCACATTGCGAAGAAACTGTTGTAGAGTATCGCAGTTTATATAGTAAGCCAACTCCTTCATAATCCACTGCAGGTCTCGCACAATACACTTTGGGCTCATCTGTTCATAAACCGCAACAGGGTGTAACGGTTTATGTGTTTCAGTTTCTCAACGTAATCCGCGATAGGGTGTAGCGGATTATTCAGGTTCCGCGTTAGGATGTCGCGGATTACGTATAATTGAGTTTGTTGCATTTACGTTTGCTTTTTCAGAATATTGTATTTGGCTATTTGCATAACACTTTCTCTCATTTATTTTATTTATGTAAATTGTCCATTCTCCCACGACCCAAAATAACTAATCCAAACAAAAACGTGATCCGTTCTCCATTTTGCTTCGGTTATTGTTAGACGTTGTTAATCACTTTATAATAGCAATTCAGCTCTACCTCTTCTTGTGGATAGTGGGTTAACAATATATTTTTTATATTTCTCTTAATTTTTGTTTGAATTGTTTTACATTTATTTTATACAAAATACTCGTAAACGAAGTAGTAATACAATTTTTCAAATATTAAACCAGGCGTCCACCAAATAGAGGCCACCACGAAATAGAGGCCTACATGGCGGAGTTCGAGTTGGCGTCTGCGAGTTGGAGATAAATTATTTTTCTTGGTTAATAACAGTTCTACTTTTACTCATAAATGGAGTTTTTTAATATTCTTATTTTCTCGTAAAAAAAATAAAATAATTAAGTGTTATATAATTTGCGTATTTTAATCGATCTGCTGACCCACGCGAATTAGAGCAACTCACCTGCAGCGCTAGCGAAATGGAGCATCTGTGGGAGCAACTGCGAATTAGCCCAACCCAATGACGGCCACGAAATGGGGTATCTCATTGGTGCCACCCGCAAATTGGACATTGAAACATATAAAAGGATTTTGGGATCAATTTCTCATCTCTTGTACAAAATTGATACTGATGAGGTAGGAGAGAAAGACGAAAAAAAAAAGTGTAACATTGTGGTTAAAATTTTTTTTGATTAAAATGAGCAGTAGTGGGAGTGGGAGACATGAAAAAGAAGGTTACGAGTGGAAGACAAGTGAGTGGAAAGTATATATTTTTGTCCATTTCGTATGTATTACATCAGAGTTAAAGATTTCATGTCGTGGGTGACGTAGCTAATGTGGCCATTTCGCATATGCCAGAAGCCGCATGGATCCTCAACCTGCAACTCCTCCAATCCGCAGGCGACGCAGGGTATCCACACCCGCTTTGCGTCTTACGTTTTTTATTTGGTTCTGACTTGCATTAGTTCCATTTTGTGAGCGTCTGGGCTGAGTTGAAGACGAATTCCAGTTTGCGGGCGACTCCCGTGAATCGGCTGTGCACATTTTCATCAACAATTTTATCTATGCGTATTTTAAAAATTAATAATTTTTATATATTTATTTAAATAAAAAAATTCGAAAAACAAATATTAGTACATATTTACACATACAAATAACATTTTTTACAATAATTATTATTACAAAAAAATTAAAAAATTTTATTTCTTAAATTGAGTGTTAAAATATTTAAAATTATGAATGAGTACATTAGTTGTCAAGTCATTACTCATATATTTTTTTAAATAAATAATTAAATATATCACATACAATTCTAATCCCAAATAAATACCTGGTTGTTAAGTCATTATTCAATTAAATTATATTTTATAATCTTAGGTTGTCTTGGTTCAAGTAAAAATTAATTCATTCAATGTATCAAATACATATATAAATTTTATCCTTGAGTACGAGTTTTCTGGTTGTCAGGTCGCTCCTCGTAAACAAAATATAAAATTTATTTATCCTTTTTTTCTTTTAGTTTTATTTCATAAATAATAATAATATTATGTTCCTTATCATACATATAGTTTTATGCCATATAAATGGGTAAAGTATTAAATTGGTCCCTATGTTTGGGCGTAATCATGTTTTGGTTCTTAAGGTTTAAAGTATCTTATTTGAATCCAAAAAAGTTTCATTTAGCTTTAATGTAGTCCCACCGTGAGGTCAAAGTTAAATAATTAACGGAATGTCCTACATGATAGCAGTATAAGAACAAGGTCGATAATCTAGAGAACAAGTACAAGCTCCAGAGGCACAATATCAAATTATCAACTGTGGATGCATCAATATATTTATTTATTATTTTTCTTATAATTTAAATGAAATATTTTCTATAGAACTAAAGAGAATGATAAATAAATGTATTGATACATCCACAGTTGATTTTGTGCTTCTGGAGCTTGTACTTGTCCTCCAAATTATCGATCTTATTCTTGTACTGTCACGTAGGACATTCCGTTAATTATTTAAATTTGACCTCACGGTAGGACTACATTGAAGCTAAATGAAACTTTTTTAAATTCAAATAGGATACTTTAAACCTTAAGAACCAAAACAGGATTATGCCCAACATATAGGGGACCAATTTAGTATTTTGCCCTAAATTTATAATTTTGACAATAGCATCTCATGCCATGGATTACGAATCACATTCACTACAATAATAAAACTTAAATTAATCCTATTAATTCTATAAATTTTGGCAATAAAATTTTAAACACAAAAAGAACGGGCTCTGATACCATTGTAGAATTACATATGTTCATAATACGCAATGAAATAATAAAGTAATCCTATTAATTTATTTTGTACTTAAAATTTTATTGAAATAAGAGAATTAGATACCAATACCTAGTGAATAAAACTTTCTCTTTCGATAGCATGAAGGTACTATGTGTATATACACCGAGACTGATCTTTATTGTCAATTCCTTGACCAATGGATTTAACTGAGAAAGCTTTTTGCAATTCTTTGCACTAGTAATTCTTCACTAAGAATTGAAATATTTTTATGTATGTAGAGGTAGAAGAAAAAGTTGTACAGTTTTCTTTTACCATAATTTTGGTGACTGATTTTAGGATCAAATCTTATGAATCAAATTACAACATAATTTGAAATAGAATCAGTTAGGATTTTATCCATATTTAAAATTCATCATAGAATAAATAATTAATTATTTAATATTCTCAACTATCATATTATTATATTCATGGTGCTAGCAAAGAATATAACAATATTCTATTTGAATTAATATAATTATTTATTTAATCAAATTAAAATAATAATTAAATAATTATTTACCAAGGATTAGAACACTCGTTAGTGTGTGACCTCATATGTTCAATACTAAGTAGGTAGTAAATTAGTCATACTAAATTTATTAATTAAGGTTGGTATCTAGCAATACTCTTTGACAACCCGATAGTATGAAGTAATAATATTTTTACTAAGAATTCAAGATGAACAAAAAATATAACTCCTTCCATCTTTTCAGTTCTTAGCTAACTTTTAGAGTATGGTTTGATTGTCAAACTCTAACTTGTTACCATTATTATAATGAATTATTAATGACCTAAGAAACTCATTTCTTAATTCATTCAAACTCTTTAGCCAAGGCATTGTTTATTTCATTCATTATAATCGTAGAGCTCAAACTAATTACCATAGTTGATAGATTCCATATTAACTAATTATTAATTCTACAAGTATTTAAATCATACCCAATATCAATTCAACTAGCATCGTAGGGTATTAGGTGTCCAAAATCCAAGTACAATGAATACATTATCAATTATTATGATAGTCGCAGATCAAAGAAGAATTCTAATATTATGTTCATTATAAGAATATCCTAGTAACAAATATACGATAACTATAACTATTAGAAATTCTCAAAATGAATAAGTTCGATGGTCATATCTCTATATATAGCATTTATATATATAATTTAATAAATAAGATCTATTAATCTTCATTCAATGAAGACTATTATATATATATATATGACCTAATTTTAGTGGTTCTATGATTAAGAATAATTTAAATTAAAAGTACTAAAAAATATATATTTTATTATTATGATCCCTATCATAATTGTTCGTTTATAATTTTAATTAAGGACACTATCATAAATTATAAAAGTTTATTTTTATAAAAAAAAAATAATAATAATAATTTATAATAATATTTTGTTGAACATACACATTTATCTCCAATAGAAGGCACAAAACTAATCATCTAAGAAAGTGATTCATGGAACTAATTATTTTGACTCCAACAATTTAAATTAGAATATGCCGAACAAGTCAAACACTTTCAAAGAAGTTTCATGTTTCATTTGCTACAAAGTACACAAAAAACACTTTTAAAAATACACAAGAAGGCACTAACACGAACAAAAAGAAATTCAACCTTCACTCATCTTAATGAGTATGCAAGGACAATGATTAGAAAGTATTTTCAATTACTATTTTTTACCCCAAGAGTATATAAATAGAACTTTGGAACTCTTGCAAATTGATAAATATTTGAGAAAAGGACAAATTAGTCCCTGACTTTTTATCCCGCGGACTTTTTAGTCCCCGACCATTGAAAAATACTTTTAAGTCCCTGACATCCTTAAAAGTTGGACGGATCAGTCTCTCCGTCCATAAGCCACCGTCAGACCCAACGGAAAAGGCTGATGTGGCTCCCTCCTCTGCTTACCTGGCACAGCTTCCCACGTGGCACATTAGTGGGATGGAACTTTTGAAAAATGGACACATAAGTTCCTGTCGCTCAAAACGACGACGTTTTGTGTGCAACTCTAATCCTCAACTTCATTTGAGACCTTCTTCATTGACACTGAACCTTGTTCTTCTGATGGCAATGGTGGCCACCAACATCCTCTCATTCTATCACCTCTCTTCAAATCTCCAATCGCCAAAATCACCCCTCTCCCGCCGCCGCTGCTTCTCCCGAACCGCGCCGCACAAACCCTCCTCCCCTCTCCCTCAAGCCATTTCCCTTCTTCAATCTTCGATTTCTCTATATTTGGGACCATTATCCTTGCAAATCCTTCGATTGCTTCCACCGCCAAAACCCTAACCTAGGCTTCAACCCTTCCTCCGATTCGTCTAACTTCACAACCTACAAGACCGACCTCGATCTCCCGATCTCGCAGCTCTTCTAGATCGCCAAGTCCGCAAAGTCAGTCATCCGGCTGGGCCTCGACGTCGGTGGCGGCACCGGGTCATTCGCCGCCACGATGAAGCTCCGCAACGTGACAGTTGTGACGACGACTATGAGAGGTGGATGGTACTTGTGAATTGACAGATTCTTCAGCAAAGGGGTGGACCTTGAAAAGCTGTATGCGCCATTGATTGGGAAATTAGGTTACAAGAAGGTGAAGTGGGCTACTGGGAATAAGACTGATGCTAGTGGTTTTTTTCTGTGCCTGTAAGCTACATTGTGAATTTTGGCTGTGTACCTGAATTAAAAAAAAATTATGATCCACAAGTTATTTGAGTGAGTTGCAGCTGAGGCATATTTTTTATTCTCAGGGAAAAAAATTGATTTTTGTTGTTGATCATAGGGAACTAAATCTTGTATCTTTAGTGCATTTGAATACCATAGAATGAGCATATACTAGGGTGAAAAAAATGCAGGCAGAAGCACAAATCTCGGTTATTCTGGATACTAACCTTAACCCAGAGAATGTTGTTTCAATCCGAAATGGGGATCCTGTTGTTTCCTCATCTCTTTCAAATGCAACCACAACTCAACAGCCAGGTTGCTTGTTTACTTTCGTCCCTAATATTTTCATTATGACTTACGAGTGATGTCAGGCTTTGATGATTAATATGTTTCATGGTTGAGAAGTATAGACGAAGGAAGATCGACGAACCTGCACACTGTGTTCTTCAATGTTCTAAATCTAAACACTTCGTTTCCAGTCTTTGAGTTTTTTTTAGGTACAGTGACTTATTTGTCCAATTTTTGAAAGTACTCTTCCAGTCAGCAGTCCACATGTTAATCCGTCATGCCACATCATCAGAACAGAGCCACGTCAGACTTTTCTGTTGGGTCTGACGGAGGCAATTGGACGGAGGGACTCATCCGTCCAAGATTTGTGAAGGTCGATGATTTAAAAGTATTTTCAAATGCTCAGGGACGAAAATGTCTGCGGAGCACAAGGTCAGGGACCTATCTAATCGGGTCTGTATTGGTCACTAAGCACACAATCTGTTGATATCTCATTTGTTGATATCACAATCTATTGATATCTCATATTCCTATCTAATTGGGTCTGTATTGGTCACTAAGCACACAAACTCAAAAAGGAGGGTGAATTGAGTATCAAAAAACATTGATAAATTTTTGTGAAACTTAAATGAACTTGAAGTAAAATCCACAAATAAATTTGTACTAGTATTTTTCAACGACTTAAGTCACTTCTTAAGTACTTACAAGGAGCTTCTACTTTCTACACCACTTATCAAAATATAAATAACTATGACAATAAAAGATTGAGTTTAAAGAGATTGCAAATGACAATATATTCTAGTTCGATGTAACCTCTTTGCCCACGTCCAGTCCTCCCCACTATGGTGTCAGAGATTTTTACTATATCACCCAGCTTCTAAGGTGCTTGACAAACCGCTACAATGAGTACTTGATGTACATCTCATGGTATATGATCACCACTCGTATATTTGGCCACTCCACTTAGAGATACCACCTCTAAGAATTCTCTTGAGTTCTTAATATACATTTTTGGTATCCTCACCGAATATAGTGTATACATATAAACAAGCCTCACAACTAGGAGAATCACACTCCAAATTACTCAACAAGAAGAGCTACAAATTTTTTCTTTCACAACTTAAGAAAACAGAAATTGAATACTCTGAAGAAGAGTGAATGAATACAAATCAAGTTTTAATGAACACGAATTTGTATATCTCTCAAATGAGGCTTTAACACACCTATTTATAATAGCATTTCCAAAATATTGAAATATTGCAAGTTAGGTAAAATGGAGTCATCTTGTCAAAACTAGTCGTCACAAACTTTCTATCAATGAAAGAATCAATTTATTTACAAGAAAATTGATTTTACTAGCCATTGTATGAGAAAATTCAAAATTTTAAATGACAGAATAGATTCTTTCACAAGGAGAATCGATTCTATGTGATAGAGAATCGATTCTTTGGACCATAGAATCAATTTCAAGACTTTACATAATCAAACTTCAATTCTATAATACTAGAGAATCAAGTCTTTGCTGAAGAAAATGATTTTGTGCTCAAAAGAATCGATTCTTTTTCCTGGGAGTTGTTTAAATCAATAAAGCAGTCAAAAAATCGATTCTAGGGTTAAAGAATCAATTCTATCCTCTGTATTTGGCATAAATAATGTTTTTAAAATGTTTTGGCTAACGTTTAACAAAATCTTTTTATCTTAATCCATTTCTATTATGATTTTCATAAAACAAACTCTTTGAAATCATTTTCAAGTGTGTGACAGAGAGATATATATACGAGTTTGGTTCTTACATAAAGAAACTAGACCTAAAAGCATTTGTCGCTTTTTGATCTTGATCTTCATGTTTTTTCAATTACTTTCCTATGTTTGTGTACATTTTCAATAATCATCTTCTTTTAAGTTTGTCTTCTATTTTTAAACACTTTTCTACAATCTAATGTATCTTAGATAAATCTTTTAGTTGTATACTAACATATTATCTGAAACAACTGATGCTAAAATAACTATGTTGATATGTTTAATCTCGAAATTTGTTTTAAATCAACATGTTAAAGGATATCCTGAATTTAATGATGATATTATCTATTGCATACAAGTCTAAAGACTTGATAAATATATAAAGTTTTCTTACTCTAGAAAAAAATTAAACTTGCAGAATCCCCCTTCTCATACTGAGTCCTTTCCACCTTCACTATTTTCCTACAACTACTCTTACCATAAAATCTTCCAAAGTTATGGTGATAGTTGCCACAACCTGCACATATTGTGGATTTCATACTTTCACTCTTTAATGTGATATCATTGCTACTTTCACTGTTGCAGCCTCTGCAACCTTTTACTGTAGTCACCATGATATGATGTATATCTTTCTCCAATATAAATTATTTTAGAGGATTTTCGAGTAGACAACTTATAGGTGAGATAGAGAAAAAAAGGAGAAAGACAGTGAACGAGTGTTTAGATGGACAAGAATGTAGGAGTATTCATAGATCGGATCCAATCTGCATATCTACAATGTTTATCCAAATCTGGTCAGAAAGGCTATCAAATCAGATCTTATCCACACACTAATAGAATCATATTGTGGATTTTAGGTAGGTATCCGCATATACGTGGATCTGTAAAAATAAATAAATAAGTAAAAATATTCTTTTATATTTTATTTTAACTAATAATGATCATATATGTTGTATTATTTTGTTTTTATTATTTTAAAAAAGTATGTTTAATAATATTTTAAGAGTAAACATGTTTAAAAAAGTGAAAAAAAAAGAATTTTATTGATATTTTTTAAATAAAAATAAGCTTTTACATTTTTGTGTTTTGCAAATATATCTGATCCGATCCGCAAATGTGCAGATCTGATTCACAAATGTGCGGATTAGATCGGATCAGATCCAAACTTTAAAACTGCGGATATTAGATCCGATCTGATCTTTTGATTTTAATATGGATCAGATCGAAATTTTAGTCATATCCGATCCGATTCGATATAATTCATGTTCATCCCTTCTTGAAAATATATGGAAGAAATAAAAAGTGAAAGAGTGACATCGAAGTGAAAAAAGTTGCTATCTATGAGCCTATTGTTACGGTAGGTAAATAACTTTAGTAACACTTAAAATACTGTTAAAATTAAAATAATATTTTTTATATATTAGTAATATATATTTTATTTTTAAATTAAAAAATATTAATTTAATGTTAGTAATATTTTTTAAATAACTCCGCTTATGCTACACTTGCGGTACATAGCTGGTTCCAAATTTGGATAAAGGAGGAGGGTTGTGTTAGGCCTTCGACAGCCAACATAAAAATTTAGTGGAATCTTCATGACATGGACCAAATACGTTATTGCGCTAAAGTTAGGTCGTTGCCCGAAAGCAACACGCTGTATAGCTCGTGTACAGTATCAAATGAGCAAGAGTTGCTGCATCGGTGCCCGGGTGTAGTGTTAAATGAGAAAGAGTTCCCACGTTTTAGTAAATAGATGAGAGTAAATAAGCTAGTTAACAAATAAAAAGGTAAAAGCAAAGGTTGGAACGACAAAAGGTTGAGATTTGGGACATGGAACATAGGCACTCTAACAAATTAATCTATGGAGGTGGTGGATACCATGACAAGGAGGAAGATTAACATCATGTGCCTACAAGAAACAAAATGGATTGGCGCAAAGGCTAGGGAGTAGATACCTTCGGATTCAAATTTTTGTATACAGGAAAGGTGAAGAATAGGAATGAAGTATGTATTTTCGTGGATAAGCAATGGAAGAAGGACGTAGTGGATGTCAAGAGGATGGGTGATCGGATCATCTCTATCAAACTTGTGGTGGAAGGAGGTACTTTTTATGTGATTAGCGCCTATGCACCGCAAGTGGGTTTGGACGAGCAACACAAGACAAGGTTTTGGAAGGATTTAGAGTGTTTGGTCCAAGACATACCTTCGAAAGATAAGATTTTATTAGGAGGAAATTTAAATGGCCATGTTGGAAGAGAAGTGACTGGGTATGGAAGTATTCATGGAGGCCATAGTTTTGGGGTGGTCAATATCGAAGGTAAAACTATTTTGGACTTTTTCTCAACCTTTGACCTTCTCATCGCAAACACATGTTTTAAAAAGAGAGTCGAACATCTTATAACCTATAGGAACGGCATGATAAGCTCTCAAATCGACTTCTTCTTGTTGAGGAGAATCGACTGAAAATTTTGCTTTAATTGAAAAATTATTCCGGAAGAGAGTTTAACAACACAACGTAGGATGCTTGTCATGGATTTTCACATTGAGTAAAAGTTGAGAAAAAGACATCATTCGAAGAATCCAAGGACGAGGTGGTGGCGGATGAAATGTGAGAAACAAAGAAGCTTCCTAAGACAGGTAAGAGAAGAGGCAAATTGGGAAGGAACGGAAGCACGGAAGAGATATGGAGGGAGATGGCAGAAGTTATTATAAGAACAAAAGAAAGTTTGGTGAATCTAGAGGGATAGGACCAAGAGACAAGGAGTCATGGTAGTGGAATGTGAGTGTACAAGAAAAGATAAAGGCAAAAAGGGAGTGCTTTAAAGAGTGGTCCTTGTGCCGCAATGCAGATAATTGGGAAAAATATAAGTCGACTAAGAAAGAGACAAAAGTGGTTGTAAGTGAAGCAAGAACAAGAGTATATGAGGGTTTCTACCAATTTTTAGGCATGAAGGAAGGAGAAAAAGGTATATATAGAATCGCAAATAGCCGTGAAAGAAGAACGTGAGACTTAGATCAGATTAAGTGCATAAAGGATAAAGATGGAGAGGTTTTGGCTCAAGATGAGAAGATCAATGAAAAGTGGAAGAGCTACTTCTATGAGTTATTTGATGAAGGACAGAAGACTCTTCCGAGCCTTTGTTGGTTATGCATGAGGGAAGAAGATAAAAACTTCGACTACTATCGAAGGATTTGAGACTTCGAGGTAAAAGAGGCTCTAGAGCGGGTGAAAAATGACAAGACAGTAGGACCCAATAATATTCCGATAGAAGTTTAGAAGGGCTTTGGAGAGAAAGGCATCAGTTAGTTAATCAAACTTTTTAATGAGTTTTTAAGGTCAAAGAAGATGCCAGATGAGTGGAGAAAGAGCACCTTGGTACCTATCTACAAGAATAAGGGGGATATACAAAGTTGCAAAAACTATAGAGGGATCAAGCTCATGAGCCATACCATGAAGTTATTGGAAAGGGTGAT
The DNA here is from genome assembly GCF_059453495.1 of Arachis ipaensis. Classification (NCBI taxonomy): domain Eukaryota; kingdom Viridiplantae; phylum Streptophyta; class Magnoliopsida; order Fabales; family Fabaceae; genus Arachis; species Arachis ipaensis. The sequence goes on from NC_142435.1 coordinate 19,723,808, forward strand.
AGAATGGAGGCTGAGACAAAAGATACAAGTAACAGAGAACCAATTTAGTTTTATACCAGACAGATCCACCACTGAAACTACATACTTGTTAAGAAGGATGATGGAGAGGTATCATAGTAATAAAAAAGATCTACATATGGTGTTTATTGATTTGGAAAAAGTGTACGATAAGGTGCCAAGGGAGGTCCTATGGAAGGTTTTGAAAAGGAAGAGAGTAAGAATCGCATATATTCGTGTAATTAAAGACATGTATGATAGGCTACAACTAGTGTGAAGACTTGAGGTGGTATGGCAGAGGAGTTTTCTATTAGTATAGGATTACACCAGGAATCACCCTTAGGTCCATACCTTTTCACATTGGTCATGGAAGTTCTCATAGAGCATATCTAAGAGCCTGTGCCATGGTGCATATTTTATGTCAATGATATCATCCTTATGGGAGAGTCAAGAGAAGACCTAAATAAGAAGTTGGGTTTACGGAGAGAAGCTCTAGAAGTGTATTGTCTGTGCATAAGCCATAGCAAGATGGAATATATATGGAATGTATGTTTGGCCGATGAAGGAAAAACCCTAATATAGAGGTGAAGATTGGAGAAAATATCCTATAAAAAGTTAAAAGTTTTAAGTATCTTGAGTGCATTATACAGGATAATGGAGAAATTGAGCAGGATGTAAATCATAGGATCCAAACAGGTTGGTCAAAATGGTGGAATGCGTCTTGTAAGAACCCGATTTTTCTATCAAGAAAATTTCATCTGTTTTCTAAAAATAATAATTTTCATAAATTGATATATATATATATATATCTGTGTGTGTGTGTGTGTGATTTATAGATATTAAGACAAAGGAATATAATTTAACTTATATTGCCAAGTTCAATATTATTTTATTTTGTTTTAATTAACGGCGAGATTCGGTAATTTAAAAAATTACCCTTCTGATTCAATTATTCTGTGGAATAATTATTTCTATAAGATTTTAATCATCTCTTTAATTGTTCTTGAAAAAAATTGATACGTGAATCATTGAACCACACTATTTTGATGAACCAAGCTTTAAACCAGATTTGTTTCTTTTTTTTTGGTCCAAACAAACCACTTCCCACCCAATTAAATCAAACCCTAATTACTTCTTCTATCTGCACCATTAGAAACTCAGCCACAAATTATGGTTCGACTTCGCCATCAATGTTTTACTGCCGTGTTGAAGAGAGGAAAAACCACGAAGCCTTCTTCAACACCTCAGCCCTTCTTCTCTTCAGTACACGTATAGGTGAGTAACATCATTTGTTCTTTATCAGATATACCCGAACAAAGAAGATAGATGGACAACCAGCAATGGGAACAGAAAAGAGAGCAAGGAGGAGGACGATCGAAGCTGAGGCAAGAGCTGCATCCTACCCACCCAGCTCATCCGTTGAGTTCTCCGCTAGGTAAGGACAACGGCTTCATCTTCTTCTCTTCTCCTCAAATTCGAATGTTTGACCCATCCCTTGCTATATTCTTTTAGCTTGTTTGAATTTTGAACAGCCACCACCACAAGAAAAGAAGGATAAGTGATTTTTCCTTACTTGTACTTCATTCGGCCGAATGGCCTTGTGTGTGACAGAAAAATTCTTATTATTATTGTGATTAAGGTTCGGGTTCAAAGAGGCAGCAGGGACAAATTCTTGTGCTTGATCAACAACAAAAGTAAGGGTTAGGATAGTTATGTATTGATTTGTAGCTGTGTTTGAGGGTATTGATTTCTGTTGGTTATGTGATTTGATGATGATGAGGGTATGCTTGAAAATTCTGTTGGAAGTTGATGAACTATTATTAATATGTATGTGTAAATTTTTTTGATTTTGAGTTCTTAAGGCTATACTACTGATTCTAACAACTTTTTTTAATAAAATAGAAGTTAGAATTGTGACTTTAGAAGAGTCCTAAGTTTAGATACAAAATTTGGGGTGTAAGATTGTTAAATTGTTCAATGCAAAATTTCTGCATGTTTGACAGCAACTTGTAACAGATTCTGAGAACAATCTAGACAACCACTTTGGATGAAACTTTTTTTTATGAAACCTTGGTGTGTCTTAAATATCCCATAAAACTTTTAGAATTTATCTTTGAGTATGTTGAGAGAAATGAATTTTTGAAAATTGTTGGTTTGTACAGAAAAAGCATCAATTTTCAACCCACTTAACTTTTAATTCTGATAAGTGATTAAGTTGAAACCAATAAATTTTTGTATGTCTATAACATCCAGTTTAAATTTCAGATCAATACCATGTTTAACCAATTAAATATGCTGATGGGAAGGAGACTAGCTCACTAAACTTTGAAAACAGTTTTTATCATGTTATCCGATAAAGGCTTATAGAAATATTTGAAAACAAATTCTAAGTCTAGAGCCAAGTAGGTCAGTACGACAAGTAACACCTAGCAATTGGCATTGGTCATGACATGTCAAAAGTTGGGTCGTTACAAGTTGGTATCAGAACAATTTGTCCTTAGATCCTTGGGATGGATTGATTATGCTTCCTTGCATACTCTGAATCTTTTTATTCCATGCAGCTAGGATATTCTATAATATATTTTGCATGAAGGTCTGTGAGCATCTATTTTAGTAATATTAACATCTGATATTTGACATGTTAAGACTGATCACCTTAAGATGGATTATTAGATGTTAATAGGACTTAAATGGCTTCGAACAGGCGAGGACCCCTCGACGGGAGGAAACGAGTTAGGAGACTTTTCTAGACGCAATGGCTATTCTCGAATCCGTAAATGCTATGGCCACTACTATAGTTGCTACCAATCGAGTAGCTGAATGTCTCGATCGTCACAACAGAGCTGGAAGTAGCCATGGAACTACACATGGAAACGAAAACAACGATGAAGGTGAAGGCAAAATACGCAATGATAACCGGCCAATGACGCTAGCTTCCTTCTTGGAGATAAATTTGTCACAGTTCAATGGAAACACAAGTGCTACATGAGTTGATGACTGGTTCAAGGAGATAGGATGATCATTGCGAGCACAACAAGTCCTTGAAGGACGGCGTGTAGAATTTGCTGCTTACATGCTGAGGAATGACGCGCAACATTGGTGGCAAGGAGTACTTCAACTACTAGGAAGGGAAGCTGTTCATATCACTTGGGAGGACTTTTCAAATAAATTTTACAAGAAGTATTTTTCTCAGTCTTTCCGCATTGCTAAGGAATTAGAGTTACTTCAGCTGAGACAAGGAAACATGATAGCCACTGAATATACTCGTAAGTTTGAAGAGTTATATCGATTCTCGAAAGTCTGTCAAGGAGCACCGGCTGCATTCAAGGAATGGAAGCCCATCAAGTTCGAGGGAGGACTTAGAGAGGAACTACTAGCTTACATGGGTCCAATGGAGATCCCAAATTTCGCGGAACTAATTAACAAGAGCCAGCTGACAGAGGAATGCGTAAAGAAGTTAGCAGCAGCACAAACTAGCCAAAAGAACTTTTTACCAAGGATTTCAATCATAAACTTGCCCCTCAAGGAAGGAACTTCAAGGTGACAAGGCAACCTATTCCTCGTCAGAATCCAAAGAATGGTACTTTTCCTCCACATCTTAGCATGCATAACATCGATCGACGCCTAAATTTGGGCAAACAGCCACAACCAACCTAGCCAGGACTAATATGCATTATGTGTGGAAAGGGTCATGGAGGCAGCCCCTTGCCTGCTGAGGACGGGGATTTACTATAATTGTGGTGAGCTCGGACCCATAGCCAGAGAATATCAACGACGAAGGATTAGACTTGCTCCCCCTAGGCAGCACCAACAAGGAAGGGTGTTTGTTGTGAATCTAAATACATCACTGGAACTAATTCCCTCACTCGAGATAATAAAATTTTGAGGACAAAATTTTTCTTTTAGGGATGTAGAACATAAGAACCCAATTTTTCTACCAAAAAAATTTCATCTATTTTCTAAAAATAATAATTTTCGTAAACTGATATATGTATGTGTGATTGATAGATATTAAGGCAGAGGAATATAATTAACTTACATTGCCAAGTTCAATATTATTTTACTCTGTTTTAATTAATAGTGAGATTCAGTAATTTCAAAAATTACCCTTTCGATTCAATTATTCTGTAGAATAATTATTTCTATAAGATTTTAATCATCTCTTTAATTATTCTTAAAAAGAATTGATAAGTGAATCATTGAACCACACTATTTTGATGAACCAAGCTTTAAACCGGATTGATTTCTTTTTTTTTTGGTCCAATCAAACCACTTTCCACCCAATTAAACCAAACTCTGATTACTTTTTCTATCTGCACCATTAGGAACTCAGCTACAAATCATGGTTCCACCTACCCATCAATGTGTTACTACCGTGTTGAAGAGAGGAGAAGCCACGGAGCCTTCTTCAACACCTCAGCCCTTCTTCTCTTCAATACACGTATAGGTGAGTAATATCATTTGTTCTTCATTACATAAACACGAATGAAGAAGAAGGAGGGAGGACCAGTGACAGAAACAGAAATAAAGAAAGCAAGGAAGAAGACGATCGAAACTAAGGAAAGAGCTGCATTCTACCCACCCAGCTGATCTTCGAGTTCTCTGCTAGGTAAGGACAGCGGCTTCATCTTCTTCTCTTCTTCTCCAATTCAAATTTTGACCCATCCCTTTCTCCATTCCTTTAGCTTGTTCGAATTTTGAACAGTCAGCACCACAACCAAGAAGGGTAAGTGATTTTCCCTTGCTTGTACTTGATTTGGCCGAATGGCCTTGTGTGTGACAGAAAAATTCTGGTTATTATTGTGATTAGGGCTCGGGTTCAAGGAGGCAGCAGGGACAAGTTCTTGTGCTTGATCAACAACAAAAGTAAGGGTTAGGATAGTTAGGTATTAATTTGTGGCTGTGTTTGAGGATAATGATTTTTGTTGGTTATGTGATTTGATGATGATGAGGGTATGCTTGAAAATTCTGTTGGAAGTTGATGAACTATTATTAATATGTATGTGTAAATTTGTGAATTATTACTTTCAAGTTCTTGGTGCTATACTACTGATTCTAACAACTTTATTTAATCAAATGGAAGTTGGAATTGTGACTTTGGAAAAGTCCTAAGCTTAGATACAAAATTTGGGGAGTAAGGTTGATAAATTGTTCAATGCATAATTTTTCCATGTTTAACAACAACTTGTAACAAATTCTGAGAACAATCTAGACCACCACTTTGGATGAAAATTTTTTCTATAAAACCTTGGTGTGTCTTGAATGTCCCTTAAAAATTTTAGAATTTATCATTGAGTAGGTTAAGAGAAAGGAATTTTCGAAAATTATTGGTTTCTGCAGAAAATTTTGTTATCTTGCTGCAGAATCATCAACTTCCAACCCACTTAACTTTTAATTTTGATAAGTGATTAAGTTGAAACCAACAGCAATTTAACACTTTGTTTATATCTATAACCTCCAGTTTAAATTTCAGATCAATATCGTGTTTAACCAATTAAATATGCTGATGGGAAGGTGACTAGCTCACTGAACTTTGAAAACAGTCTTTATCACGTTATCTGATAAAGGCTTATAGAAATATTTGAAAAGAAATTCTAAGTCTAGAGCCTAGTAGGTTAGTACGACAAGTAACACCTATCTAGGTATTGGTCATGACATGTCAAAAGTTGGATTGTTACACATCTGGTTTCATATGTGACAACCCAAAATGATCCCTAAGATTGGTATCGTGTAGTAAAATCGTCCCTAATATTCCAATTGTACCAATTACATCCCTAAGATTGAAAAAAAATGCACCACATTAGTCCCTGACCCATTTTCCAATAACGATGTGATGACATGGCTTGATGACGTGGACTGTTAGTAACACGTGTCACTTGATGATTTAGCCACGTATAATGGTATGATAATGTGTTGACCGGTGACATGTGGTATGCTGATGTGGATGGTTGTGTCACGTGTCACAATGCTATTTGGCCACGTGTCTGTTTGTACCACGTGTTGCAACAGTATTCGTCCACATGTCATCCATTATGTCATCATTGTAGATGCACCAAATTAGTCTGTCACTTTGCATTAAGTGACTTATTTTAGTCCCTGAAATTGAATGCCGTGCACCAAGCTAGTCTCTTCACCAGTTTTTTCTCATTTTTTAAAAAAAAATTAAAATTTTCAATATCTTGGATGCACTAATTTTAATTCTACTTTTTCACATATAGTTTAAATACAAGTGTTTTTATAAAAATTTTTAAGATATTAGTTTTAATTATATAATTTTTTTCTATAATAATTTAACATTGGTAAATTTTGTAATATATAAGTATGTTATTATAAAAAAAAAATTATATGATTGATTAGATACATTTTTTTCATTAAAAAATGTGTTTTTAACAAGAAATCAAGAATTAAAATACATATTTTTTTCCGGTTCTTATGAAATACACATTTCCGTTGTGTGCAAATGGGCTAAACTGAAAGCACTTCAAGCACCCTCACTACTATCTCCGACTTCTTCAGTCTAGATGAAAGAGATCGGAGATGGTAGTGGGGATGCTTAAAATATCTTCACATCAACTCCAAGACGGCGGTTAGGGGTACTCGCAAGAGAAAAAATATTTTATAAAAGCATTTGTTTTTAAATAACATGTGAAAAAATAGAATTGAAATTAATGGATTCAAAAATATTGAGAATTTTGAATTTGTAGGAAAAAAGAAGAAAAAACTAGTGAAGGGACTAGTTTGGTGCACGACCTTCAATTTCAGGGACTAAAATAAGTCACTTAATGCTAAGTAATGAACTAATTTGGTGCATCTACAATGATGACATAATGGATGACATGTGGACGAATATTGTTGTGACATATGGCCAAATAGCACTGTGACACATGGCACAACCATCCAGGTTAGCATGCCACGTGTCACTGGTCAACACATCATCATACCATTACACTTGGCTAAATCATGGAGCGACACATGTCACTAACAGCCCACGTTATCAAGCCATGTCATCACGTCGTTAATGAAAAATGGGTCAGGGATTAACGTGGTGTATTTTTGTCAATCTTAGGGACGTAATTGGTGCAATTGAAATCCTAGGGACGATTTTAGTGCATGACGCCAATCTCACTATTTTGGGGTTTAACTCGACAAAAAAGTGCCTTAAAAACTTAAAGGTAAATTCTATCGCACTGCTATCAGATCGGCTATGCTTTATGGTACAAAGTATTGGGCAGCCAAAGGAAGCACTAACATAAGTTAAGTTTGGCAGAGATGAAGATGTTGAGATGGATGAGTGGTTATACACGATTGGATAGAATAAGGAATGAAGATATAAGAGAGAGAGTTGGAGTAGCACTTATTGTGGAAAAGATGGTAGAATCGCATCTCAGGTGGTTTGGACATGTAAGAAGAAGACCGACAGAGCACCCAATCAGGAGGGTGGATGAGATAGAAGATTGACCCGGGGTGAAAGACAGAGGAAGATCTAGGAAGACCATTCATGAGGTGGTCAAACAAGATCTACATATAAACGGTTTCTCTGTAGTTATGATACATGATAGAACTTAATGACATCGTTTGATTCATGTAGTCAACCCCATCTAGTGGGACTTTGTTGTTGTTATAGTAGTAATATTTTTTAAATATTATTTTAATTTTATAGCTACTGTAATCACTATATATATAGACATTATAGTTATTTTTTTCAATTTTTTCAAAGACAAAATACATATTTTATGCTAATGTATTATCTACACAAACCTATCTCTTTACATATTCAATCCATGAATACCATAGTTGTTGATTATACATATATTTAGGGTCGATAAATTAGTACATCTTGTTACCTAAATTATTTTTTTATTAGTTTATTATTGATAGTAATTAATTATAGTAGGAATATGTAACACCCTAATTTTTAGCACCTCATGATCGTACTAAAAGTTCAGGCGTCATATCACTTACCTCTAAACTCTTTTATTTTATATTATCTTTATTAAATATTGAGCCTTCGCGAATATGAATCGAAATTTTAATCAAGAAATAGAAAGGAGACTTTATTTTAAATCACTTAACCACAAAAGTATATATTCACATAGCTTTATATATATAGACTTATTCAAAGATCCTCAAATACAAGTCCTTCTCTTCCGAAGGGAAAATAAAATCTAAGACTAAATCAAATACAGAAAGTGCGAATACATTTTCACTCCTTGCACCTCTGTAGAGCCAATCAAATACAAAAAGTACGACTACATGCATGCCTATTCCCTAGTACAGGTAATGAGCTCATTTGTCGGTTTCAACCCGCTCCCAAGTTAACTCAGCAACCTTTGTCTGAGTTTGGCTTCCAGTGCCATAACCTCTGTACGTAACCTCTGTCTTACAGGTTCGACTCTCTTGAGCTAATGTATGCAACCATAACCTCTGTAAGCAACCTCAGTCTTACAGGTTAGGCTCTCTCTAGCTAATGTTTGTATTGATAACCTCTATAAGCAACCTCTGTCATACAGGTGAGACCATCCCTCAGATTGGCCGATGTATCTCTGAAAAGCGAATCTCGGTGGACTCACCACCATATCTCTGCTCATTTTCAGTAGGTAAACAATCATCAGTTTTCAATCATTTGTTCATCATTCATAGTTTCTCACTTAAATTTCTTAATCATCGTTTCTCATTTCCTTTCTTTTTGTCATACCTCCGCATCACCAAATAATCAATCTTACCTCCACATCACCATATAATTTCTCACACCTCCACATCACCATGTAATCACTTATACCTCCACATCACCACATAGGTTTACTTTCAGTCATTCATCAGTCTTAGCATCAAAACGTTTAATTTCCAAATACCCAAACTTTTTTAACGTTTAATCAAGATAAATTCATTTTCTTAATAAACCGAACTCAAATCATAACTTAAAACAAAAATCTTTTCTCAATGGATTAAACTTAAAACATAATACTTTTCTTAATAAATCGAAAACCAAATAATATGATTTTTAAACCAAATTTTCTTTTAAATAATGCTTTAAACAAAGCCTCGGAGTTTTATAACAAATTTTGCAGTATTTCTTCTAAAATTCGGACTTTGCCACCCTTTAAGGGTCCTTACCAAACCATTTTCGATTCCAAAGTTCATTTCTGATAAATCAAACAAACTAAATCTAATGTCAAATCATTTATAAATCTGAAAGCTAACCAGGTTCAATATCAAAATCATTTCCAACTCTCAATTCGTTACTAATAAATTAAACCAACGTTTCCTCAAACTCTTTCCAACGGTTTCAAACCCAAGTCATTCCTTACTTTAGATGTATAAATTAAACTTTTCAATACAATACCTTTTTCTCGATATGTATAAATATGTAAACCAAATTCTTTTTCAACCATAGAATCATTTCTCAAAATAAGCTTATAAGTCAGATTTTCAAATCAAAATCACTTTTTCATATATTTTTACAAGAACTCGGACAGAACCTCCCTTTTAAATTTGAATTCACCACCCGTACAGGCTCCCTGACTTTCATAATTTCTCAAGTCAACAATCAAACCAAGACATCAACATAACCAGAGGTCCCAGCATCAATCACATCCTTAATTCAAACTCAATTCATATTTTCAATTCAACAAGAAACACTAAATTTATCTTTATTCACAATCACAATACAACCAGCAGCAACTACAACAATATCATCATCACTAACAGAATCAAAATTAACAAATACACATATAGCTCATCTAATCACCTAATTCTTTACAGCACCATCAAACATACCAAAAATCAATTTCAGTATATTCAAGCATACTCACATTCACTAACAATTTCCAACTTCATCAGTTCTCATTAATTGGTCATACAAAGCATTTATAAATTATTTACAATTACTCAATAAGTTTTTTGGTATTCTTAAATTAAAAACTCCTAATTTTAAAACGAACCCCCTATCTCAGTTAGTTGAAACCATAGAATTTAAATACAACAATCTTCTTTATTTTTAATCCATGGCAGCAGCAACTTTAGCAATTCTATAGCGGCACAATCATCAACACTCAAGACAGCCCTAGCAAAAAACAGGAGGAGCAAAATGGCCGTGCTAAAATAGAGACATGCTATTGAAATTAAAACAAGAATTTGACTAAGAAACAACATTGGACCAAAAACGAAGGTAAAATCATGGTAGATTCAAGATTTACATAATTGAGACCAAGACAAGAAGGATGGTGCTGCTGGTGGTGGCATTCATGGTAGAAACCCTCAACAGAACCGGCGGTAGCTTCAAAGTGGCTAAGATAGCAAACCCTAATGGAAGAGAGGCATAATTTGAGGAGTAACAGTGGAGTTGGTGGCTCTAGTAGCTGTTGTTAGTGACCACCCAGACGGCGGCGCAGCTCAAAACAGAACCAAATAGAGCGGCGACCATGGGTGACGGCGACGCGGGCTCCATCACCACGATCGTGATGCACGACAGCGGTGTCTTTCCTCTCTCAACGGCGTTCTTCTCTCCGTCGGCCTTCCTCCATCCACGAGCTTCTCTCTCGGTGAACCAGTGCAACAGAAACGGAGGAGCTCCATCGTGCTTCTTTCTTGCGAGCTGGCAAGAATGATGGTGACACGAGCTTCGGCGACGGCTCCATCATCGGCAGCGGCGGCGACTGGTGCGATGATGGCTTTGACGGCTGCACGACGCAACCTCCTCTCTCTCCCTCGCGAGTTCGTCCCTTTCTCTCTCTCTCTTGACGCTCTTGTCGACAACGGCAATGGTGGTGAGGCGTGATGGCAAGCTGGACATGGTGGCACGGCAGCATACCCTGCGGCGCCATCCCTCCCCCTCTCTTCTTCTTCTCCCTCATGCTCTGATTTCCCTTCTTAACTCTCTCAATCCCCATCTCTTGTTTCTTTCCCTCTGCTTTCTTTCTTCGTTGAGGTGTGGGTGTGGGTAAGGAAAGGGGGTAGGTTAGGGTTAAAGTAAAGGTGAGAGTAAGATTAGTGTCTATGTACGTGTGTGAAGGTGAGGGATGAGAATTATACGTGTTAAACAATAGAGATGTGTATAAAAATAAGAAATTTAGTATTAAAAATACATACTAGGAGTATAAGAGTTTTACAAAATCTTAAGATTAAAATAATTTAAAAGTATAATTATGATACCAAATATTATTTTAGGAACATATAAAAATATATCTATCAACATACTAATATAATCAAATATTTATTTTAAATTTAAAAGTACAATAATCAAATTAATCATCTTTTCTCTTTTTTTTTTAAATAAAATTTGAATTCAAAATATTCATAAAAATCAATTTAATTATTCTTAACAAGTTAGTTTCTAAAAATAAGGAGCCCAAATTAATAAAATAAATTAGAACCTTTTTCTTATTTAGATTTTCAAAAATGCGGGTCGTTACATACTACCTACCTTGTAAAAATTTGTCTTCGAAAATTGTTACATCAAAACAAATTCAAATTCAAACCAAAGAAAATAGGGTCCATAAATAGAAGTGCAGGCAATGTTAAAGGTAATACTCGAAAGAAGTTCTGGTAGGCAATTAGATTTACAGGCAAACAAGAGTACATAGGAACGATAAGTCATGGTTGGAAAATAATCAAATCACATTCTCAGAAAATCCAAAGCAAAGAATTCCAATGAAGACAATGAAGGAAGAGATGGCACAAGTTCGTGTAACACGAGTAAAGATTTTACTATGGGTCATTGACTCCGGTGCAACAGATCATGTGACTTTCGACTTAAACGATTTTGCAAGCTTTCAAAATATTGCTCCAGTCAATATGATATTGTCAAATGGGACCAAAACTGTCAGCACCATCATTGGCATAATCATATTCTCTAAAAACTTTTTTCTCAAAAATATTTTGTACATTCCTTCTTTTGATTTTAAACTAATCTTTATGTCAAAATTAACCTCAAACTTACATTACCAACTGTTAATCAATGATAAGTGTTGTGAGATACAAAATCGATCCACATTAAAGATGATTGGCATTACTAAGTATAGAGAATGGTTATATACAATGAGTACAGAACCAAAATTCTCTCACTTTTCCCATCCTCCAACAAAGCAAGCTTTATTGGCGGCAACTACGACTACTACTCATCCCACAATACCTTCACACACTGAGCACAACAACATTTGGCATTTTAGATTAGGACAGATACCAATTCATAAACTGGTTTTACTGAAGAAATATTACCCTTTTATAGATTGAGTTACTTCAAAACTTCCTTGTAACTCCTGTCATTTTGCAAAAGAAAAGAAATTATCTTTTGATCTTAGTACAATTGAAATAAAAGATTGTTTTGACTTAGTTCATATGGATATTTAGAGTCCTATTTCTGTCCCTTTCAATGAAGGACACAGGTATTTTTTTTACTGTGGTGGATGACAAGAGCAGATTCACTTGGATTTAAAAAAAAAACCAAATCTGAGGCATCACAATTGGTTATTAATTTTGTGGATTTTGTCAGAATACAATTTGAAAAATAAGTTAAGTGTATAAGGACTGACAATGGGCCAGAATTCACTCTAAAATCTTTTTTTGCATCACTGAAATTTTACACCAAACTTTTTGTGTAGAAACACCAGAGCAAAACGGGGTTGTAGAGCAAAAATACCAGCATATTTTAGGTGTTGCTAAAGCACTGTTATTTCAATAAGGAATTTTACATTATTTTTTACAATACGCAGTTGCTCACGCTATTCACCTAATTAATAGGTTGACCAACACTAAGCTGGATAATGCTAGTCCTTATAAGTTTTTGTATGGTAACTTATCTAACCTTTCATATTTAAGAGTATTTGGTTCTCTTGCATATTCTTTCACATTAACAAATTCAAGAACAAAATTGGACCCAAGAGCTAGGAAAACAACTTTTCTCGGTTTTAAACTAGGAACAAAAGGTTTTCGACTTATTGATTTAAAATCAAAGAAAAAATTTTCATATCTAGAAATATAACTTTCTATAAAACTCATTTTCCATTTTCACATTCCACTAGCAATGACATTCCTACAATACCCATTCGTACTCCACAATGCATTGATCTTTTTCAATATGATATACTATCCACACATTATTTACAATCACTCACACATACCACACTCACAGATTTAAATGAACATTTCTCAAACTCAATGCACTCACCAATTTTCTCGCACACCATTGCACCTATTACCACACCATACATTAACAATACACCTGCATCACAAAACTACGACATCACACCTGACTACATTACTAGAAAATCTAAAAGAGTGAAGAAATCACTTGCTTATTTGAAGGACTACCATTGTATGATAACTCACACAACTCACTCTAGCAACTTTGCCAACTCTAACTCTTTATATCCTATCTCACAACACTTGTCATATGATAAACTAACTCCAAAATATAAGTCCTTTTCTTTAGCCATCACCTCAAATCCGGAACCTAGAACTTATGAGAAAGCGACTACATATGAATGTTGGAGAAAGGCAATACAAGCTAAATTGATAGCTCTATATCAGAATAGAACTTGGTGTCTCACTGAACTCCTAAAAAGCAAGAAGGTTGTGGGTTGTAAATGATGGGTAAAATTCAATCCCGATGGTACCATAGAAAGGCACAGAGCAACGCTAGTTGCAAAAGGATTCACTCAAGTACAAGGAGTAGATTATGATGATAATTTTAGTCTAGTTATCAAAATGACTACTCTACAAATAATATTAGGGATAAGTATTGTTTTGGTCCCTAACGTTGAGGGTCAGAATCGAAACCGTCTCCAATGTAATTTTAGATGTAAAATCATCCTTAACGTATTTTTTCGTATTAAAATCGTCCTTTTAAATAAAATAATTTTTTAAAAGACAACAATATCCCCAACCCCCAACTGCACTACCGTTCATTTTGGATTTCCTGCCACCACCGTTCATTCTGCATTCTCCACCATCGCCACCCCCTTATTTCCACTATTAGCCATCCAATCATTTTGCATTTTCCACCACCACTGCTCATTCTGCATTCTCCACTACCGTCACCGCCCCTATTTCCACTATCAGCAATTTCTTTCCACAATAACAATAACAACATAACATACATTTAAATTCAAGAATCCATTATCAACAATAACAGAACATTCAAATCAATAATAACACAACATTCAACATTAAAGAAATCAACACAAGCAGAAGCAGAAAGCAGAAAAAATCAACACAAACAAAAGACAGAAGCAGAAAGCAGAAATTGAAGCAGAAACAGATGCAAAAGTTTAAGCACAAAGCCAAATCAACAAGCAGAAGCACAAATTCAACAAGAACATACAGCAGAAGCTCAAGCAAAAGCAGCAAGCAGAGGCCAAAGCAAGGAGCAGAAGTCGAAGCAAGAAGAAGAAGCAGATGCAGAAATCGAAGCAGAACCATCGGCAGCTCGTGGGCGACGGAGCGACGGCGGTTGGGCATATCAGCGGTGGCAAGAACCCAACTCAGCCTCAGATTCCTCTCTCTCGCCGCCCTCCTTGCGTCAGGCTCCCCTTCCCGGCGACGCACTCCACGGCAGCGGCAGCGGCAGCGGCCTCCTTCCCTCCACCGGTGCTCCCTCTCTCTTTTCAGATCTCCTCTCTCGCTGCTCATGCTCGGTGGTAAAGGACCCAACGGTGGCGGCGATGGCCTCATGCGACGGTGGAGGCCCGCGGTGAAGGCGATGGCCTCCTCCCCTCCCCCCCTTCGCGTTTCCTTCTCCCCACCCCACCCCTAAAAACGCGTTTCCTTTCCACCCCCTCCCCCAAAACGCGTTGTTTTCTTTTATTTTTTAAAAAAATTTATAATTTTTTTATTAAAATAGGGGTAGTTTAGGAATAAAATTAAAAATTTTATTAAAAATGACGATTTTAATACGGAAAAAAAACGTTAAGGAGGATTTTAAATCCAAAATTATGTTGGGGACAATTTCGATTCTGACCCTCCACGTTAGGGACCAAAACAATACTTATCCCATAATATTAGCATTAGCAGCGGCAAAGAAATGGCATTTGAAACCGCTGGACGTCAATACTGTGTTCCTTCATGGAGATTTAGACAAGAAAATTTATATGAGGATACCACTCGGTTTTGCTGTGTCACAACCAGGTTTGGTTTGTAAATTGCAAAAGTCTCTATATTGGCTTAAGCAAGCAAGCAGACAATGGAACATTAAACTCACTCAGACTCTTGTTGATGCTGGTTATAAGCTATTTTTTTTATGATCATTCCCTCTTCATCAAGAAACAATTTAAAAGCTTTACTGTCATTCTAGTATATGTTGATGACTTGGTTTTAACCCGGGGATGACATTGGCGAAATCAATTCCATTAAGCAAATTTTGGATGACAAATTCAAAATAAAAGATCTTAGTGATCTCAAGTATTTCTTGGGAATGGAACACGCTCTAATTCTGAAATTCATATTTATCAGCAGAAGTACGTCATGGACCTTCTCAAAGATTTTGGTTATCTAGATTGCAAGCCTCTTTTTACTCCATTTTATTATAGTTAGAAACTCTCGAAGGAGTCAGGTACTATTTTACCGGACAACACTACTTACAGACAACTTATCGGCCGACTCCTTTATCTCACAAACACTAGACTCGATATCTCTTATGTTATGGGACGTTTGAGCTAGTTTTTGGACTGTGCAATGACTTCTCACCTACAGGCTACTTTTCGCGTGCTCTGATATTTAAAAGGCAGACCTGCAACTGGTCTATTCTTCTCCTCTACTTCTAATATGCATCTCACCAAATTTGCCAATACTAAATGGGCTACCTGTGTTGATACTCACTGCTCCGTTTCTAGTTATTGCTTCATACTTGGAAATTCTCTCATTAGCTGGAAGAGTAAGAAGCAAACCACCGTTGCCAAGTCCTCTGTAGAAGCTCAATATAGGTCTCTTGTTGTTGCCACTCCTTAGTTGGTTATCTTTTTTAATGGATTTCATTGGTTTATCGTTTCAAAAGTCTATCACTCTATTCTGTGACAACCAGTCAGCCATTCACATCGTCAATAATCCCATCTTTCATGAAAGAACTAAACACATTGAAGTAGACTGCTACATTATTCGTGAAAAATATTTGTCTAATCTCATTCATTTTATGCCAGTTCGTTCCAAAGACTAACTTGCTGATTTTCTTCCTAAAGCTCTGCCACCGAATCTTTTTCTTACTAATGTTTCCAAGCTAGCATTGTTAGAGTTATATAATTCTAACTTGTTGGAAGATGTTACCTAAATTATTTTTTTTATGGAAAAGTATATGGAACCAACTTCAAATCAGCCAAGAATAGAACAACTTAGTTAATTATAAATATAGTAATAGTTTTATTTATTTATGATTTAAAATATTGGTTATTAAATGTTTCACCACATTCAAATTAGGAGGAGATACGTTCAGTATCATTGCAACGTGAATTACGGAAAAACTGATTCAATTAGCTTCCGTCTCTTCACTCTTCTCCCCTCCAAATGCCTAAAACATGATAAATCAGAAAACAGATTCAAAACCATCCAATTTACAAAGAAAAGAAACATCCTAATGACTAGCATAAGTATCATCCACGTAAAAGTTTTGGATTCACCAAGAAGTATTTGGCTGGTTTTTGGCATGAACCATCTTAGTTTCCTAGCATTGTTATTTTTTTTATTAGTTTAATGTTGATGGTAATTAATTATAGTAGAAATACATAAGAAGTACATAAGATTTTTTTCATTTTTTATTTTTCATTCATCTAAAAATTTTTAAAATAAGGAATGAATTTTTTTCTTTCCATCAACTTTCACTCTTTTTCTTTTTTTTTTTTTTATTCGTCAAACTATTAACATCACAGTTTGAATAGTTCAAGACATAAAATTTATTTTACACTCCATTAATTAATTTTTTTATTAAAGTGAACAAAGATAGAATAAAATAAATTAAGAAGAGGACGAAAGGAGTAAGAGATAGGAGTAATAGTGTAATACTAAACAGTATGGACAGTGAAGCAACCCGTGACCCTCTTTATATTAGTTAATAGTTACTGACTTTTGTCTCGTTGTCCGTGGCATCGAAGGCTACCTTTTTCAGCTACACACCTAACAACTTCACTCACATGCGTTACAACCCTCACCATCTTCTATTTTCATCATCACCCCAACATCCACTCCAATTCTTCAATTCTGCCACTTCCCCTTCTGTCTAACAAACACTAAAAAATTTCTTTTAATTTCTAATTATAACTTTATCTTTAAATCTAAATTTCTTGACGGTTTGGTTAAGGTTATTCAAGATATAAATTATTTAAAAAATTTTAAATGATAAATATATTGAATATTTATTTATTTTTTAGTTTTTCAACATGAAATTTTCACATTAATAATATCAATTGGGACAATTGTCAACAAAATTTATCTTTTAATGTATATAAAAAATCAATTCAGAGAAAATGTCATCTTAGTCTAATATCAAGGACTGTCATTAAATTTTTATCAAATGATTTTCAAAATTAATTTAAGATGATTTTGTTTGGACGCGAAAATGAAAAGTAATTAAATGTTCTCAGCGAGTCAAAATGCTATTTTATAAGAAAAGTAGGCATAATTTTATGTGACATTTGAGAACATTTAATAAGTTTTCATTTTATGATGGTGATTAACTGGGTTATGTTGTAATTGTTTTATGATGGAATGATGGCAATGTCTTAGGGGATAGTTGTGTCCTTATGTTAGTAGAAAACTAAGATCTGTTAGAAAATGATGATGTTAACACAATTGAATGATTGATTGTGATATATAAAGTTCAGTTGTTAGCGGTCCATGATATATATGAATGAGCTTTTGGAAAACATTTGACAACAACACTATCATAAATTAAGAATTTTCTTTAATGAAAAGGGAGTTTCATAATTGATACAAAAAGGACATTAATTAAGAAAATTCTTAATGCAATTGAGGCGTTCTCCAATTGGACTCGGTCAATCTAAAAAATATAACTAGAGAAGCTGAGCAATAGCTAATAAGCAGTTGAGAAGCTTTAAAATAATTTAAGATTGTCTTAAGGGTATTTTTTTAATAATACAGTAATAATTTTTTTTATATATTTAATATTACTGAAATTTCAAAGTTTTACATTTTTACTTTTTAAATAAATTTGTTCACTTTGTACTATTAAATGTTGTTTTATTTTTTCTTATTAGATAAGATATTTATTAGAACTCCTTTAAGTAAACTATTAAATGAGAGATTTTATTATCTTTGGTAAAGTAATTTATAAGTTAATGGCCAAAGTCTCAATTTGTCTCTGAAAAATAGCTGCATAAGTCAACTTAGTCTTTTTAATATTTTCCACCCGAAGCTTTTAAGGACTTAAGGTAGAGTATATTATGGTCACATAACACAGCACGTCAATAAAAAATTCACTAATTTAATTCATATTAATATTTTCTAAGAATTAAATTACAACATTTACTATTTTAAAAATTAATTTAAATATTAACCAAATGTATAATGCTTTCTGACTTGCGGTCATCCTTGTGAGAGGGAAATGACAAGCAAACTTTTTTAAGCACATGAACTGTAGCAGTAAATATTTCATCAAACCCATATTTTGCAATTTGCACATGGAAGAATATCTTCGACATAATTATTAAAAAATTTCTGTAGTTTTTATTTTTTTTATTTATCATCATTTTAACTCTTAAAGTTTTAATGTTTGTCATCCACTATTCCGTATTCACACATCAAAGTAGAAGTATGTACAAATAATAAGATAATACTAAAATAAGATAATACTGAAATAATGGATACGGAATAATAGATGATGACAGACATTAAAACTTTAAGAGTTAAAATAATGATAAATAGAAAAATAAAAACTACAGAAATTCTTTAATAATTATAAATTATAAAATATGGATTTGGTGAAATATTTACTTAATCTTAGTTTCTTTTTAAATTTATAGTAAATTTACTTTCAACTTTAGAATTTTTTTAAAAATCTATTGTCACTTATAGAATTGATTTTAAAATTATGTTTAATTTTGAGAATAGAACAAATTAAAATACTAAAAATAAGATACAAAAAATATATTAATTGAGACATAAAAATTAGTATTTTTTTATTTAATAATAAATTAAATATAAAAAATAAATTATAAAAATTTAATTTATTCTTTTTTTCATATAAAAGTTTAAAAAAATATATAATGATAAAGCATGTAATTTATAAAAAAGATATAGGAATAATAAAAAAATTAAAAAATAAATTATATTCTTTACTAATATCTTGGTGTCTATTCTATCAAAAATAATATAAAATATATTAATTTAATATCTCAAGATATAATTTTTATTTTTATATCTTATTTTTAAATATAATTTTGTATCTTTGTATTTCTGTTTTAGTATTCTGTGTTTGTAAATAAATACAATGCATTAATAATTTAATAAGGTTTAACTAACTTATATTTTAAAAATATATGAAAATTTACAAATTTAAAAAGTTTCTATTAAAAATATAAAAAGTAAAATTTTTAATATATTTATTTTGTATTTATTAAAAAAATTAAAAAAATATTAATAATAATTTTATTAGGTGTCCTAAGCATATATATGTTAGTTTTTTGGTGACTTAAGCATATATATGTTAGTTAAATCCAATTCAATATTATCCAAGCCGTTTGTAAATAGACCATTGTTAGTAACTTCTCCTGCCAATTAGGTATCACTATGCTTTTTCCCCACATAATTATAAATATACAGAATATAATTTTAATAATTATTATAAAATTGGAAATTAGAAATAATAACCTAAAAGGAAAGGCACAATAGCACGGGGGGCATAATGGGCACGACAATGGTGACACTCTCCCACTCGGTGCTGCCGAGAGAGAGAGAAGAAGATTCAACGAAGGATTGAAGGGTGTGTTTGATCTTTCTTTGTCGTTATAGTAGACGTCGCATTCAAGAGCCTCTCTTACCGTTCCTTACTTACATTACATGTCTTCTACTCACACACCCATTTCCCTTCCTTCTTCCCTTCTCTTCTTCACTCTCGTTCCCAATGTAACCTTCACTTCCTCACCCATCACACTCACATTTTGTTCTCTTCTACTCTTCTCCTCAAACCGCCACTAAAAACACAACAAAACGGTACCCGCACTTCACTAATGGCTCTCGATTCGTCAACCGCGGTAAACGCTCCTTCATTTCCTCTGTCGTTTATGTCTCTAATTTCAACCTGCATTTTGAGTTCACCAGCTAAACGACACGTCGTTTGAACTAAATCGGAGCCTCAACCTCAACTTGTTTCCGTTTCTACTACTTTCTAAGAGCAAGTTGAGTTGAGTTGAGTTGCGTGGCGGTACTTTCCAGCTTTAATTCGAAAACGAAAGCTGGAGAAGTCTCTGCACGCACGCGCGTGCGTTTTGTGTGTGTGAAAGTGAACTGAAAACGACGCGATTTGATGTTGTAGGTTATTATGTTAATTGATTTTCGCCATTTTTTGTAAAATTCGAGTACATTAAGTTGGATTTGCTGAATGTCTTACTTTGACTGAACGGATCGCGTACTCAAGGTTAAATTGATGAGTCACATTGTTCAATTGCATTCCTAACCGACATTGCTTTTTTGGTTTTTTTTTTTTTTTTTTTTTTTTTTTTTTTTTTATGGTTGAATTTTGTTTTGCAGAAAGAGCATCAAATTCGAGAAGGGAATGTGAATGGGAATGTACCTGTGGGTTGTTCTTGTTTGAAGTTACTCAAAGCAGGTGTTGATGACCTTAATCGTCAGCTTCCTCTGGGTAATTTACTCTACTAGATTCATAATATAACTTTACAATGGTGCTCGATTCTTTTTTATTATTATTATTCTTTTTTTTTCTAAATTTATTTCAGAGGTTCCGCCGATTCGGGTTGAAGAGACTTCACATGCAGCCAGATTGCACGGTTCACATGTTGGTTCTTCTGTTTAGCGTGATTTAAATGTTCCTTTTTTTTCCTTCTAATTTAATTTTTAGTTCACGTAGTGAACTTTATGTGACTGAACAGTTATTACTTATTCGTTGGTAAGCATGAAATTGGCGGAAAAAAAAATACTGAATGTTAGGCTTTATATAAAGGCATGCCAGTGAGTAGAAAGTAGAAACAAAACCAAACTGTTACATTTTGGCATTTCATTATTGATGGTTCATGGGTTTGTGATGATTCACTATGTTAGAGTATTAGAACAGTAAGATTGAAAACAGAGCAACAAAGGTTACAAAATATATGCAGTGATGCTTCACTTTTTCTTTTTTTGGGTTACTGTTATCTTCCTTGATCCAAGTAGTGGATAGGGACAGCACAATGGCATCATTTGATCATTTGATCCATGAAGCCGATTCCACCTAGTAGGACAAGGATTTGTTGTATTGCTGTTACCTTGGTGTTTAAACATAAAATGAACTTAGCTTTTGGGTTTCTGTTTGACTTTGGTTTAATTTTAGTCACCTTATTACTTTGAACCATATATATATTTCAAATGGTTTCATGAAGCTTAAGACACACCAAAGCTGCACTTTTTTCTTTTTTCTTTTTTTTAATTAAAACTGGTAAAATACAAGGACCAAAAGGGAAAGGGGAAAGGAACTGGTATAAATCGAATGAGTTTCCAATGTGTTGCATGTTTTTCTTATTTGAAGTGCTTCATCAATTTTATGTTATTAATGATGGATATGACTCAATGTTCTGAAAAGTGAAGTCCTTGTATAAATACAGGGTCAAGATGTTTACAGCATTTCAATGTTGCATGAGGAAGGTGAAACTGCAAATTATGCTTCGCCGCTAGCTTTCTTAAGCATCCTACAGGTTCCTGATCAAGCTAAAAGCTCGGCTTGTTTAGATGTTGACCTAAATTGCCAAGACTGCTTTGATTTTCAAATGAAAGGCGATGAGTATTCTGAGTGCGTAATTGATATACCTAGTGTGAATGGAAACTCAGTTTCACCCGAATCCCATGAAGAGGGTGTTGAAACTTTTAAAACCGGGAACTCCCCAACTGTAAGTCAATTCTCATAAACTTATGTTCTTGATTGATGTTCTCTAAAATATAAATGAATAGATGGGTTCAATTAATTCCAGATATATTTGAGCAGTGATCATTCTTTTTGTCATTCATTTCTGTTTATTATTATTTTGAATCTCTTGGTATATATATAC
The DNA here is from genome assembly GCF_059453495.1 of Arachis ipaensis. NCBI lineage: Eukaryota > Viridiplantae > Streptophyta > Magnoliopsida > Fabales > Fabaceae > Arachis > Arachis ipaensis. The sequence goes on from NC_142435.1 coordinate 19,746,001, forward strand.
CAAGGACACAAATTCTATGAGTATCAGGACTGATATTTCACGACATTGCAGAGTGTACTGTGGAGAGAATCAAGTTTGAAATCAGGTGGAAAGCAACTGCAAAGTCTGATGAGCTTCAATTCAAGAGGTATGTTTGACATTCTTGGTCACCATGATATTTTAATTCAGATAAGATGATAGTTTTTCTTTACTGGAGATGATTATGTAGTTCGCACACAATAAGTAAGCAGACGGTTGGAATAGTTAGATCTGAAAAGAAATATTGTCCAAGTGATACAAATCAGTGGCATGATAACAAAAATGTGTGCTAGAAGCAGCAAGATAAATAGATGTATCCTCTCACATCTCAAAGAACAGATGCCCTCTTTACTATTGAAACATGTTCTTTTGTGATTGGATCTGGATGTCACTGACATGTGCTATAGAGTATTGATTAACCATATAGTTAACTTTTGCAAGGTGGTAAATATGGATAGGTTGGTATTGCCCCATTGCATTTGCATTTAATCAAACATATTAAAGACTCTGGTAATAACATTTGGTTGATCTGAACTTGAAGATAAGGATAAGTTACTTATAATCCTTTTGCATTTCCTGATTAATCACATGGAGAAGCCTTCATAGTTCGGTAAAGCGTAGTTTCCATGTTTTTATCCTAATCCTTTTTGTGATGTTTAAGCTACCAAGTGTGTTTATGTGCTTATGTTCTCCAACATCAACTAGATTGGTGATTTCTATACATTTTTAACTTTTATATCTCTAATTAACAGATAAACCAGTCAGTGAGAAGTTACATGATTTACCAAGTAACAGATGGAGAAGATATAAGCGTGCAGCTTCGTTTGATTCCAGAAAAGTTGCTCTTCTGTTTTCAATATTGTAAGTTCTAACAGATTAGACAATGAAAGAATAAGTTATCTACTTGCCCTGTAAATTTATATCTTCCATAGTATTTGATTGATGGATATTATTGAGTATATACCAATGTGATTATTTGACATGCTCAAATAAAAATTGCCGTAAAATAATAAAATAGACGTATCAGTTGATATAACTTCATCTATTATTATCTGAATTTTTTTTTTTCCATTTCCTGGTAAAACGTTTCTTTTTTTTTTCCCCCATAGTTGTAACAAAATATTTTAAAGCTATACATGTAGCACTCTGTTGTGAATTTATGAAAATAAATGTTGATGTTTCCAGGAGGCTGATAAGAATGAAAACAAAACACCCACCACTGAAAGAACATTAATTAGCATTATTTTAGTACGGTGTACAGTTGGCTTGTGTTTGATACAGCAGTACAATGTGTCGGGACTTGGTCCGATTGAGCTGAAACGGACATTTAATGCAAATTGTTATCTATTCTATATGAACATTAACCATAATGATCAATATCCTGCAGGTCAAGCTTTGGAACATTGATTTTGATATATCTGACGTTGAGGGTTAGGCAAAAGGCTGAAGGCTTTCTTAGTTGATGCTCTGATATTCGGTGCCTTTAAGTGCGTGTAAACTTCCATGGCTGTTTAATATGAACTTTGAATTGTAATAGGGGTGCTTATGATACTCAAGTTATATTGAAAATGTTGCTCGGGATAAGATTTGATGATTGAGGTCTACGTTTTCCTAAAACCCCAGTTTTAATTGAATCATCCGCCAAATCATAAAACTATAGTTGCCTGAAAGGGAATAGATTCTCAACTTTTGTTTTTTCTCAATTGTTAAATCTTGTATGACTGAATGGTGAGAAATTATATTTTACAGGATCAATTGAGAAAAAAAAATTGAGAAAATTTATTTTTCCATGGATCAAGTTTTCCGCAAAGATGGGCATGAAAATCTCAATATACAAGAGTAAAATAATAGTTGTGAACATTTTACTTATCTTTTATGCTCGATTACGTTAGTATGATATGCATCTATAGATCTCATACGATTATGTTCAAATATTAATTGTTTAGGGGTCTAAACTTCAGAAAAAATCGGAAATTCATCAAAATTAACAGGTCCTTATTTTATTATAGGGGAAAATGCATACTTACGTCCAAAAGTTTAATCAATGTGCATTGTACATTGTATCCTTTTGATTTGGAACACATGCATTCTAACCCCTTAAATTTTGTGCACTACATCCAAATTGTCAAATCTTCATTTTGCAACCACTTCTCCAATAGTTTGTCATTGGGGGTGTGCACTTCATAAACACAAGGGGTTTGATGCATTGTTTCTAAAATTTTGAGGATAAAATGCACATTGACTGAACATCAAGAATAAAAGTGCATTTTACCCTCATATATAAACTAGCATTGGTGGAACATATAACGTTCCTCTATTTAAGCATGTAACCATTTTCTAGAAATTCTAACCAAACCTTCAGTTTGAAGCTTTCTCTTCACGCATAAGCCGTCAGAGGTAACGGTGCTTCCTTCATGTCTACCACTAACAAAATTTCTATACTAGTACTTTATTACCTGTGCTCTTACATCTACGGTCTAACTGTATAATAATAAATAAAATCAAATAAATAACTACCAGATTTGTGTATATTGCGATTTGCCCCCTCACCAATATAATCATGCACGTTTAACATTTCCACCAGCACAAGCATACAAACCAATAATTGTGCCAAGTTAATAGATTTATATTAGCACCTTCGTTAACAGAGTTTCTTTAGCACGCACAACCTCCTCCTTGTTGATCTGACTGCGATGAATTCACAGTAGGTTTCAAATTTACGTCAACCATGTCTTCTTGTTTTGTAGAAGACATACTATCCATCCCCGGCAATGCTGCAGCAATCTTTCGAAACAAAGGCTGAAAGTTTGGGATTCAGACAACATACATGAATTGATAATAATAATAATAATAATAACTCAAAGGAATGAACATGTAAAAAGGAAATAACATAGTTGAACTCGACTGAAATCTCTAGACTGGCCTATTCTACGTAAAAAATAGTAGTGGAAACATGCCATCTTTCTTCCAGATTGATATGGTAAAGATCATAGACATTATAATCAGAAGTATGTTGCTCATATTTTTCTTTTATAAAAAAAAATGAGGGTTACAGGGAGCATTCGTTGATTTTTACCTTGATATTGAAGCCTGCTTTAGCACTGGTTTCTATAAACATGATTCCACTCTCACGAGACTTGGCGTCTCCTTCCTCTATAGAAACTTGTCTGTTCAAGTATAAAAAAAATGACACTATAAATTGAAACAGAAATTTGTTGATTTGCAAAAATAGCACTGTTTGGCCTCCTCTTCCACCACCACCAACAATATAATCTAACCTATTACCAATAACTTTTTGTAACATAATTACCCAGTTACCCAAGTAAATTAGGTAATAAATGAAAACTTAAATCACATCATAGAATGCAAAGACAACATGTGAATTATCAATATTTTTATGGAACAATAGTCATTGCAACATAGTATATTAGTATTGACCAAATTTAGAATCTCACTGCTAACCTTTTATCAACAAGATCAGTTTTGTTTCCAACCAAGACAATAATAACATCACTGCCTCGTTCTTGACGTACCTCCTCAACCCACTTGTTAGTGTTCAGAAATGATTGCCGGTCTGCATCAGAACAACTTGCTAAGGAATTTAATATTTATAATTTAATTTGAATCTTGATAGATTGTTTATACACGTCAGATCCACATGCAAACTTAACAGAGAAAGAGAAAACAAAAGACACACAGAAAGCTGATGTTTCCATACCACATGCTTTTTGTAAAATAAGAACAGAACAGTTAGTTAAAAACCAGGCTTAAGAATGTATTCATTTGCTATAATATCTTTTCTTCAAAATTCAAATACATAAATAACAAGAAGAAATTATGTCATAATAAAATATGTATGATCCATAAAGGACCTCGTTAATTAGACTTGATCCTAGTACCAAAGAGGAAAAGAAAAAAAACCATTACTCACTGGCTACATCATATACAATAACTGCAACAGAAGAATCTCTTATGTAGCTTGGAATTAGACTTCTAAATCTTTCTTGCCCTGCAGTATCCCTGTGAAGTTAAAATGCACTACACTGAGAGACATGCAAAGAATAGGTAAAATGGAAAAAACAAAAATGGACGATCTTGTCTAACAAGTTTAAGAGGAACATAGCCTACCAAAGCTGTAAACGAACCGTTCGATCTTCAAGGTACATTGTTTTCGACAAGAAGTCAATGCCAATAGTAGCCTGAAAATCAGATGATCAAGAAAGTTGTCAAGAGCCTAGTAGGTAGTAGCAGGACAAGGGAAATGAAAGTGTTGAAATGAAAATAGCATGAAAGGGAAGACAAAATTCTATCTCAGATAACTAATATAAACAAGAAGCATCACAAAATATAGTACACATAGAAACAACCCCTGTAAATCTATTTTCAAGCGAAATAATAACAATTCAAACATTTTTACAAGTACATACAGTCTCTTTTGCAGTTCTACTCTACTTCAGCACTTGTCTAACTCAAACTTCAATACGTGCATTGCTAATGCAATATCAATCTGTAAGCAACTGGTCTAACTCCCGGCTAAAATCAATCTTCGATTATATCAAAACGATATCAAACAACAATGTGTTTTGCTCCTGGTGAGGGCGAGGGGGAAGAGCCAGGGAAAAGTACAAGTTACAATTGCAGAATATCCATAATTCCTAGTTGTTTAAATTGGATGATACATAATTAGAATTTCTTGATTTGAGAACTGAGCAAGCCAGCAAAGCACATCTTAAGGCTGGGGAAATTTTTTTCTGGATTTTGCAGTTCAGGATTTTATTTTTCCAGTGCTTTTGACCAATTCTCATAAGAGAAACTGAGAAGTTGAAGAAACTTTAATTATTAGATAAAAGGAACTAAGGGGATGTTATTGAATGCACCCTGAGTTCTCTACTACTTTGTTGTCAATTTGACATAACAAGAACTTGCATTCACCCACTCACGACATATGCATCCTATCCAAATGTTTCATTGCTCTATTATTCTTATCAAACAGAATATTCAAAGTACTAACATGGTTCTAAAGGGAGAAAAGAAAGTTAACTAAGAGTATTGCACTGTTCTCAGCGGATAATACGTGTTCAAGATATACGAGTATTACACTGAATTTTTATTAGGATGTACCACAAGTTTGCAGGAACAGTCAAGATATACGAGTAACTAATGCCTAACTGCTTTACCGTATTATTTGGAGTTCTATATTTGTTTATTGATATTTAAAGTTTAAGATTTCATGTCTGAGGTTCAAGTAACTTGTTTATATTTTAGGCAGGGAATCATGTATGATGCATACAACATAATTATGTTTCTTGTTTTGGATGTACTTCTTAACCTGTACTAATTCACAACTCTTAAACTGAACAAAATAATTCTTAATACGATTCAAGATATCACAGTTAATCACGTGAGATAAACAGGTCTTAAAAATCATAGCAAAAGTCATTCTGATACTTATTTTCCAATTAAATACAGTATTAAGTGATCAATGAATAGCATGAACTTATTCTGATCTTAATTCTTAACTCCTAACAGAGCATACACAGAAATGGCTAATTTTTGAAAACGGAAACACTATTCTAATTCAGGTTGATCCGCACAAAACTACGCAAAGAAGAAGAGATCAACGGGAAATGCAAAATCAAAACCAAAACCAAAACCATTCACGTTTGATAAACCGATCAAATTGAATTGAGAACCGATCAACGAAAACCATTGAAGAATGATCAAACAAAACCAAAACCTGAAAAGATCGAGAATATGGTGAAGGACCTGATAGGTAGTGTCGAATTTGTCATACATGAAACGTGTGATGATACTGGTTTTTCCAACCGATTGATCGCCTAAGAAAACGAGCTTATACTTGGCGAGAGGTGACACCGTCGCCATTTTTTTCTTTTTGAATTATCGATTTGGAAATGTATCGTTTACGCGAATGCGAGTAACGGAGAGTGAGATTAGGTTTCAGATCTGGATCTGAACCTCTCTCAGAGAGAGAGAGAGAGAGAGAGAGAAGAAAGGGACAGAAAATTGTTGACGACGACCGGAGGGTCGCAATTCAAAGTTTGATGGCTTTATATATGGCTGTGGAGAGCGCCAACCACGACGAAGAGGACCGTGTCACCGCCATTTTCTTTTTATTATTTTAATTAAGAATAATAATACACATTAAATTTTTTTTTAACTAAGTCCAACAAAAATATCTAACATAATAAAAATTAATTATGTGTAGTGTTATTTTAAATTTTATTTTTTAATTTAATTAAATTTTATTCATAACAAAATTTAAATGTGTAGTATTATTCTTTAATTATTTTATTTTGACAAATTTTGCCCCTTCCTTCTTACATTTGGGCACTTATAAGTTATATCCCTTCCCTTAATTGAAGCAACCAAAATGGAAGCAAAAAAGCAGGGCAGTCTAACTCCATTGCTAAGTTACTAGAAATATTCAGTTCGTGTCTTTCTATTTGTTATTTTGGCTAAATACAAAGTTATTACGATAAATATTAATAATCTTTAACTAATAAAAAATATTAGAAAAATCTTCAATAATTTTAAGTATATAATTGATATTTAATAATAATTTTTGTATAAAGGAATGATAAATATTATGAGAAAAATAAAGTGGCAAATAAACAATGTATAAAGTAAAATAATACGAGTCATCGTGATAATTCTTTTAAATGAAGTTAATAAAATAAAGAATTTAATTTTATATTGATAATACAAAAAAAATTATACATGTATTTAATTATGCCTCGACATATATAACTATACAAGGTTGGAAGTGTAAACCCCGTAAAATTAGCGAATAATTAGTCAATAAATTGGATTTTAATTAGGAAAATTAAAAATGCAAAACTAATATCAAAATAGGTATAGAGCTCTTTAAAACGAGAATTTTGATACCAATTTCGAGAAATTTGGCCCAAAATTAGATCGGATGAGTCAAACACTACTAGAAAACTAGTTATTACAGACGGATATTTCCGACGGATTTTATCCCACGAAAATACAAACGAAATTTCAGAGAGATTTTTGTCGGAAAACAAAAAAAATGAATTAGCATAAATTACAGACGTAAAACAAAATCCGTCGATAATTTCGTCAGTAAAAATAATTTTTTTCCGTGAAAAATGGTTACAGACGGAAAATTCGTCTGTAATTAAATAGACAAAACGCTGCGTTTCATTAAATTATTACAGACGGAAAATCCGTCTGTAATTTAAAATTTTCTGTCGAAAATATTTAATTAAACCCAAATGAAACTCGACCTTCTTCCAGCTTCTTCCAAATGAAACACGGCTTCTTCTTCTCTCCGTAGCACAAGCTACTTCTTCTCTCCGTGGCTGCTACTTCTGCTTCTTCCGCCGCTGCCGCTGCCGCCGTTGCGTCGCACAATCTCTCTCTGTCATCCCTTGCGTCGCACGAGATCCCTCCGCCGCCGCTCTCGTCGCATCTACTCCCATCGTCGCAGAGCTCTCTCTGCCGCCGCTCTCATCGCATCTGCTCCCTCTGGCTCCTCTTCCATCTAATCTCAACTCGCTCCCTCAGTTCTTCTCGTAACCATATCAAATTTCAGGTATATATATCCTGATTTTGTGATTCTATTCTTCGTGATAAATTTTAGGGCTCAATTTTTCTATGACAGATTTAGGTTTATCATACTCTACTTTTGTGCTTTGTTTGAATCTACAGGTTTACTCTAATTTTGATGAATTATTTTCTGCAATCGAAGCTTTTTTGACCTAAAATTCATGGTAGGCCATTGCTTTCTATAGTTTTTAACTTTCATAGTTTGATATTGATTTTGATGACATTGGCTCCTGGTAAACTAATGTTCAGAGAGCAGCAACTGGAAGGAGACTATCGACAGCTTCACTCGCGATTGAGGACTCACTTGGAAAGTATAGCATTTTATGGTGGAGAAATGAGAGAAGAAGCCCATATTCAACAGAAGTTTAAGACCTTGGTTAGGCATTTGAGTAGTGTCCTACATGACCATTGGTGGTTTGGCATGATTCAGGACTTTTTATTGAAGTACTTTGGTGCTACAGTTGCTGTTATTCTGATAATTGAGCCTTTCTTTTCTGGCCATCTAAGGTCTGACAGTTCAACTTTAGGGCATGCAGAGATGCTAAGCAATCTAAGATATCATACTAGTGTTATTGTTTCCCTATTTCAGTCACTGGGAACTCTTTTTATTAGTGCAAGACGGCTCAATCGACTCAGGTATATTAAATCTGTCATTTATCCTTTTTAGAAGTTGATATCGGTTTTTATTCTTGGTATGTAGGCATATGTTATATACAAATCCTTGCAAAGTTCAAGCCTATATATTCTAAGTAAACTATATATTTTATAGTGGTTATGCTGATCGCATTCATGAGTTAATGGCTGTATCAAGGGAGCTAAGCCTGGAGAATGGGAAATCTTCACTCCAAAGACGAGGAAGTAGAAGTTTCATAAGTGAAGCTAACTACATTGAATTCTCTGGTGTCAAGGCAAGTGATTTCAATGAATCATCTATACACCTGAACTTGTCATTATGATTTTGTTATTATTTTGATATTGATGCTGCTCCCAAAATTCAGGTTGTAACTCCCACTGGTAATGTCTTAGTGGATGACTTGACTCTTAGGGTTGAGTCATCTTCTGTATTCATCAGTAGTTTTGCATCAATCTATCTGTCTTATTTTAATGTTTCTTTCAGAAAGGAGAATCAGATTCACTTAGAAAGTTCCCTTCTAAATCTTGTCCTTTAAGATACGGAACTACAAAGATTCAAGAAGATGCCCTCACTCTGTTTCAAGCTGCATTATGTGAATTTTTGGGCTTTTGCAACTCTAAGACTCATGGGAATGAAAATAACAACTGGGGAGTTACATCACTGTCTGTTTCTACTAGTAAGATTGTCCCCATACCATCTGTAAGTTTGAACTACTTCCGTTACAAATTTTCTCTCAACCTTAGAACAGTAAGCACATCATAAGGTTTTGAAATGCTTATTATAGCATTGATATATATTATCAATAAGCTATATGTTCAATGTTTAGGTGCATACTTGCTAGCTTACCCTTTAAAAATTTTTCTTTTCGCTGATCGTAACTCCTTAGCAAGTGATAGCTGTTTCTGTCACAGTGGTATTGAAATTTTTATCAAAACTGTATGTTTCCAGGGGACACATTCCATTGTAAAATATTTTGGTGGGCAAGTTCCATCTAGCTCATCATTTAATCAACTACTAGGCAATGCATTTGATGAAGCTGTACCAGGCAATGCATTTAGTCAGTTTTCTTAATGGAGTAACCTAGTAATGCTATGTTTATGCATTAAGTTGGCACCATCCTGTCTCAAAAAAAAAAGATGGTATTGTAATAAGTTAACAATGAGCTTCAAGGACCTATACCAATTTCTAGTGGCAGTGTACCTGGTCTTGATAAGTTGCACCATGCCAAACATTTGTGAGTCAACTCTTTTATTTTCTGCAATAAATGGCTTACTACTTTTTTAAAAGATATTTATCCAATTAGTGGGTAGAAGAGAAGACTGGTGGTCAAATACCTGCATCCACTGTTGCTTCTGTTTCCATTGAACTTTTTGTTCCTCTATTGATACAGAACTTCCCAATTCTACTTCAAATTCGAGTGATCAATTAATCGATCCTCTGTTTTTGTTTTTTTTCACTCTCCAGGTTGGAATTGAAATGCAGAGAAAAGCAACATTGCCGTCCAGGGACGCAAAAAGCGGCAATGCGAACAGCATGAGTAAGTTGTTATTATGATCTGAACCCTTAGGGGGTTGTTGATCAGTCTCTAAATATCATATAAGCTGAGGTGTTCCTTTATGTGTGCAGTATGGACTTTTTTGTTAGTTTAGGAGACCTAGTCTAGGCATGGATTTGATAACAAAGCTTAATATAGGTTATATTGGGTGGACTTTGCCTGGCCAGGCTCTACAACGGCATTTGTGGTGCTGAAGTTCTCCCTCTTCTGTTTGCTTGCAGGAACCAGATACAGAAATTTATGCAAGCATGTTGGATTCATTGAATGAATGCTTACAGGTTAGTATCATTAGATGATAAATATTATACAAAATTAGGGGGTGTTACACTCGAAGTTTGATACTTAACATTCTAATTGGAAATAAAATCTAGCTTCACATATATTAGCTAACATCATAAGTGATGCTAATAAAGCCAAAACTAAAAGGTTTTGTTTATTTCATGTTTCATAATTGATCTAGAATTCTAGATTAGGATATATATATATATATATATATATTTGTTGAATTGGTTATTAATCTGTTCAACCATTGCCCCTCATTTCCATGTGATAGTAAGTCTGCTCCACTTTGTAATTGTTGTGGTTTTTGTAGTCTTGTTTTTAAAAATAATCATATATTATTATGCAAGAATTTTCACTCCCCTTCACTATTAAGATGGATGCCTATTGCTTGCTTCCTTTTGAAGACTCTTTTTGTTGTCACTTATTTATTTTATAATCAAATTATTACAAGGAAAGAGTAATTCCTGTGTAGCATCAATCCAGTATGTGTTCTAATCTTTTTGTGTACTTCAGATTTCTGGGATGCTTTTGGATGAAAGCCAGGTCAGGTCCATTGTTGACGAGATAAAACAAGTGATCACAGCTAGTTCAAGTAGGAAAAGAGAGAGGGCAGAGAGGACCAAAGCTGAAGATTTTGATGCTGAAGAGAGTGAGCTGATTAAAGAGGAAAATGAACAAGAGGAAGAAGTTTTTGATCAAGTTAGTTGTTTAAATTCGTTTTTAAAAAATCTGAGTTATGTTGATTGCTGGACTACTGTCTTTGTATTATGTTTGTACAGATCAATTCTTTGGTCATCCTTTCAAAACATTTATGTGTCCCAGGTGGGAGAGATATTGGGAACTTTGATCAAAACCTTCAAAGCCTCCTTCTTACCTTTCTTCGATGAACTGTTATCATATTTGACACCTTTGTGGGTATGTTCCTCCCAGAAGCTGTCACTTCTCTTCTCTAATTAGTTTTTCTGTTGATATTAACTGCATTTTTATTATTGAGCTGGTCATTTAGCATTTTGATTTGGGTACTAGATCATACTTGAAGTATATGTAACTGTTTATACTTTTCTGTTTTCTATGTTTTAGCTGCACTGAATTGTAGTAATGGCTCTAAAATGTAGGATCTGTGTGATAGCAGCAATCTCTGACCATATTATTTTTGGAATATTCTTGAATTCTTCAAGTCACACTGTTGAAAGCTTTAGTTCAACGATGAATCTTCATTCTTGCTTTGGGAATTTAATTTGGATGTGGGTTATGTTCAAATAAATTGGGAGTTAGAGATGAGCCATTCATTCTGCAGGGTTAATTCTTCAGGGCAATAAAATTGCACACACACACACACACACATGAGCTCACATATTGCTTTTATATTAAATCATAATCTTTTCTCAACTGTTGGATATAGGGAAGGGACAAGACACCTGAAGCGAGGAGAATTGCCATTTATATTAAATCATAATCATAGTCGAGGCATTATTGGTGCTTTGTAATTCCTAAGGGGAAATTATACAAGAAAACTAAAATATATATTATTGCCATTTATGTTGGTAATAAGCTGCATAAATATTCGATCTTAATGAATCTGAGATATTTACAGTTTGAGGCTACTGCTTCATCACCAGTCTGCAGTTGATGCTGATCAATTGGAAGGGTCTGTGACATCTCTATCAAATTTGGATGATTCTGATTCTTCTAAATATCTAGTTCGGAAGAAGGTTCAAGAATCCTTGGAAAACTTAAAGGAGGAGGCAGTTGTTCCTAAAAGGTCCATTCGATGGGAACTTGGTTCCAGTTGGATACAGCATCTGCAGAAATAGGAAACATCAAAAGAATTTTTTATATGGTCGTTATTTGCATAACTTAGTATAGTTGAACAATATATTGAGTTTATGTTTTGAATTATAGTTGATGTATCAACACACTTTGATATATGGTTGTTATTTATTATAGTTGATGATCAATACATTTTGTTTATGTTTTGAATTATATTGACTTGCTTGTTTATAGTACTTTTCTTTTAGTTTGATAATACGATGAATTTGTTTATTTTTTGAAATATTATAAATATTCGAATACAAATTAGATAAAAAATTTATATTAAATTTATATTTATTTTGTATGAAAACAAGCTTATTTTGTAATTAGAAAAATAAAAAAAAATCTATTTTACCTTAATAAAGGATTTACAGACAAATTTTCTGTTTGTAATCAGAGTGTGAGATGATTTTGCAAAGTTTAAATTACAGATGGAAAATCTGTTAGAAAATTCGTCTGTAATTACAGACAAAAAATCTGTCTGAAAATCTTTCTGTAATTACAAACGGAAAATCCGTCTGAAAATCTGTCTGTAATTACAGACGGAAAATCCGTCTGAAAATCTGTCTGTAATTACAGACGGAAAATTTGTCGGAAAGTTCGTCGCCTTCGGAAAATGGATGGAGAATTTACAGAGGGAAAATCTGTCGGTAATTTTCCGACGGAAAAAAAATCTGTCGGTAAATAATTTTCGACGGGGCTTTTACAGAGGGACAAAATCCGTCGATAATTTTGTCGGTAACCAAAAATCCGTCTGTAATAAAGACTAAATCTGTCTGTAAATCTGTCTGTATTAAGCCATTTTCTAGTTGTGAAACCGGTTGAATCGAATTCAAACCGAACCCGTGAGCGCAACCGGCCCCGCATATAAATGAGCTAAAGCTCATTTTCTTCTCTAAGAACACAACAGAAGAAGCGCTAGACACAGGGAGAAGAAGAGAAGGGTATGAAACCCTTGTTTCAATTTCCAAACGCCGTAACCTCTCCGTTCAAGCTCCGATCGCGGCATCGTTTGTGGTCACGCGTCCAGCGCGTCGAACTCTACATTTCTGTCGGATCAATTTCACCGGTAAGTCCTAATTCTATCTCAGAATCTCTACCCCCTTTTTTATTCTAGAAATTGAGGCTTGTAATGAGATTTTGCCAAATTCGGTGTTCTAGGTCCGATTAAGCTTGCGGAACTCATTGGATTTGAGTTGCTGTGCGTATGGGTATGGTAAGGAGCACCTAAACCTTAGTCAATTTTGATTTTACTATGTAAAAACTGAATTTGGGATATATATGTGCATTGGAATTGAATTGTGGGCATTTGGAAGCTTGGTGGTGATTGGAGCTAAGATTGTGGTTGAATTCTCAAGCTTGTGGGGGCTGTATGTATAGCTAGTGTGGCTGCCTTGGACCAAACACGGTGATCGGCCAAAGTATGGTTTAGGTTTCGCGCGTTTAATATATAAGGCTCTGTGAAAACTTAGGCTAGGAAACTATATATAGGATAAGTTGAAATGGTTAAATGCATTAAATGATTAGCTTTGTGATGTTGATGGATAAATTGATGAGTGGACTTGTGTTGGAATTAATGGACATGAGATGTTGAAATTAATGAGAATGAGCTATTGATGTTAATAAATATGTGTTATTGGAATTTATAATGGTGAGTTGATGATATTGTTGGTATATGTTAATGAAATTTTGTGGTTATGGCTTGTTGATTGGTTAATGATGATTTATAGGTTGTTATTGATGAATTGAGGAAGTAAGTTAATGAATTTTAAAGTTGTAGCTTGTAATTAGAATGGTGGATTTTGGAGTTATTGTATGAATTTTATAGGATGGTAGGAGCATTAATGACTTAGTAGTTGGTGTTAATGAAAAGGGACTGGTTATGTTGCAAATGTGCAGGTTTTATGAGTAAAGGAATGTGAATTTGGTAAAATGGGGTTTGATATAATTTGGTAAAAAGTGATTTTCGATGAATTTTGGTAGTCCATAACTTGCTCCTCAAATTTTGGATGGAAATGCGGTTTGTTTCAAATAAAAGATGGTTTTACAAGCTTTTGAACGATATAAATTTTGTGAAAAATGGAATTTCGTAAAGAAATTTATGGATGACGGAAGTTTGGTGTAAAAAATGTGAATGCAGGTGGTTAATTTCTGGTTTTGCAGCTTTCTGGGTAATCTGTTATTTTTTTTGGAAAAGCGTACATCCACGCGTACGAGTGGCCCATGCATACACGTGGTGTGGCATTTTAAACTGCGCATACGGGAGTGGCCCATGTGTGCGCGCAATGAGCCAACATGCATGACCACGCGTACGCATGGTAAGGGAATGCGCGCGCGTGATACCTTTTCACACTACCACGCGTGCGCGTGCACGGGCACGCGTGGCCCCTGCTTGCTGCAAAATTGGATTTTTGTGTTTTAAACCAGATTTTCACTTCTAAACCCCCATTTTTATCCTTTTAAACATAATGTAGAGTACTAAGTCCAGTAACTAGGTGAAGCTAGGGAAATAGGGTACCTTGGGAATGAAGAAAAGAGAAAACCTGAGGATTTATAAGAAAAATAGATGGATATTAAAAGAAGTTATGATGCCATGGCTTGATGAATGATTAAATAATGATTATGAACATGAATTGGCTTATGAATGATGTTATCTGAGATACGAACTTCCTTGGGTAACAGAACCGTGGCTTGCCACCACGTGTTCCAGGTAGAATCTCGATACGTTGTTGACCTTACGTCGTAAGGGTGACCGGGCACGTATAAATTCCTGGGTATGGATAACCTCCATTGAGTGATATATGAATGAATGATTAAATGATGAATTTATGTGAAATCTATGCATAGACTCATGGAAATGCATGACGGGAGATAGTCTAAGGTTTTCGGACTTGTCGGGTTGGCTGGATAACCGACAGATGAGCTTCATCAGCCATAGGACAAGCATGCATCATATGCATCTTGTTTGTTTTTCTGCTGTGCATTACTTGGGATTGCCTAATTAAACATATATCCTGCTAATTGTTATACTTGTTATTTGCACTATCTGTTTCCTACTTGTGCGTGAACTTGTTTGGTTGTTTGTCTATGCTGAATCATGGATGATGGAGGAACGGAGGAAGGGTGGAATGGTTTGGTGTTTATGCTAGGTTTAAAAGTGAGTAAGTTTAGGAATGCTTAGATCACATACCCCTTTTTATGGCTTCTGCTTAGAAATTAAGTTCTATAATTGTATGATGGAGTTCTAGGATTGCCTCTGGCATTCCCAGGACCTTATTTATTATACGCGTGGCACCTTTACCATACTGAGAACCTCCGGTTCTCAACCCATACTGTGTTGTTGTTTTCAGATGCAGGTCGAGAGACTCCTCGCTAGGTGTCTGAATTCCTGAAGCGGAGTCATCCCCGAAACATTTTGGGTTTCTGTTTGTATATATATATGTACTTGAGCACTTAGTTTGTCTCCAAGTAATTAGACTATTTTGTTCCTCATAGAGGTTACCGGAGAGTTAGGGACTGGTTTCTGTAGTTTGGGTATCTGGGATACTTATGTATATATATGTAAATATTCTCCGGCCAGCCTTAGCTTTGCAGGCTGAGTCAGGAGCTAGTTTCACTGTATTTTTGACTCTCTTTTCGTTCTTTCATTCATTTATATCTTGAACCTTTAGGTTTCTTAGCACGCAAGTAATTCTATTCCCTGAGCGTTGCGCTTTTTATTTTGCGATTTTTGTTTACCCGTTTTTCAAGGCTCCTAGTATATTATCTCTTTTCGTTATTATATGTAAATATTTTCTTATTAGAGGTCCGTAACACCACACTACCTCTGTTCTACCACATAAGCGTAAAACTCTGTTTAGTAGGGTGTTACATTATGGTATCAGAGCAGTTTGTTCCTATAGAGCCCGAGGACGGACTGATTATGCTTCTGTGCATTCTCTGTGTATGTGTCTATGTGCTATTTGGATATCTAATTGATATGTGTAGCATACATGTTCGTGAGCATGCATTTGGGACTCTTAAGCACTAAACTTGAGATATTGAGATTGATCACCCTAATATCAATTGTTTGGTGTGAATAGGGACTAAATGTCGTCTCGCAGATCCGAGCGAGGTAACCAGAGGGAAAATCTTAGAACTGAACCGATGCAAACACTTTGAGATGGAAGCTCGGGTGCTGGTACAAGCAATGTAGGTCAATATTATAGATCTATGACCCTTACGGACTTCCTCAAGAGTGGTCCACCTCAGTTTAATGGAAATGCCAATGCGTTGGAAGCTGATCGGTGGTTTTGAGATGTGGAGAGGTTTTTGTACACTCATCATATTCCTGAAGTACAGTCGGTGGAAATAGTAACCTACATGTTGAAGGGAGATGCTCAGAAGTGGTGGCAGGAGTTATGTCATACCTTGCAGGTGGAGTTAACAGATGTCCCTTGGAGTAGATTTAAGACGGAATTTTACGGGAAATATTTCTTGCATGCACTTCGCACTGCAAAGGAGTTGGAGTTAATGTAGCTGAAGTAAAAAGATATGTCAGTTGCTGACTATACCCATGAATTCGACAACCTGTGCCATTTCTCAAAAGTTTGTCAAGGAAATCCAGCTAACTATGAGGAGTGGATGTGTGCTCAGTATGAGAAAGGACTTAGGAGAGATATCTTTAACTACGTGTATCCGCAAAAGCTAACGAATTTCACCGAATTGGTTAAGAAGAGCCAACTCGCAGAAGATTACTCCATGAAGTTGGCGAAGCTACAGGAAAGCTATGGAGAGACTGCTTCAGACGAGCCGCATAGGGCCGGGCTAGGTGTATGTTACAAGTGCGGGAAGCTGAGGCATATAGCTCAAGACTGTCCACAGAAGAAACGCCGGGATGCAGCCGAATCCGATTTTCAGACCTGAGGTAACCATGAACTAGCAGTTGAATTTCAATTCGTAATGCATGACAAGTTTTGATGATCATGGAGTCCGAGCCGATGGTTAGTCGAAGACTATTAGTTGTTGAGATGGAGTGATACTTAGTTAACTTAGAGGAGTGGCTAGGTTCTTGAAGGATAAGAGCCAGACTGACGCAGTGAAAGCAGGGTGGATTATACCTAAGGAATTGGAACTGTCGAGAGCTATGCGGAGTTACCGTTTGAAATCTAGTGACGTTAAGACTTCGAGGAAGAGGAATAAAGAGGATTCAACCTTTAGTTACTAATTAATTAAGAGACGTGTCAAGGTAAGACCAAATTCCTATACGAGAGAGTTCTTGAGACCATTCTTGAAGATGTACCAGAATTTTCACCTTAGAGAGAACGTGAGTTTGTGATAAACTTAGTGTCAAAAGCCGGATTAGTGTTGATTGCACCACAAGTAAAGACGTCATTATAATCGGTAAAACTCAGGACCGAGTTGAAGGGAGTACTGGAAGAGAGAATCTAAGTGTTTCTTTGCGAGAGCATGCCAACTAATCTTCACGACTTAATCTAACCTTTCTCTTATAGCTTACATTGAAAGCTCCATCTTGAATCTTTTTCTGTAAAAGTCCAATTCATCGTTCTTCCGAATTTGTTCTTTACTCGTATAAAGCTTGTCTCTTTTGAAATAAGCCTGAACTCATTTTAATATAATCGCATAATCTTTGAATCCTAGAAACCTGCGGTGCGTGGAGTTGCTCTCTTGTGGAAACTCGCATTCTTTTAAAGCCAACTAGAACCTATTTAATTCGGCATGCCTTATTCTTTCTATTCAAGCTTTGATTCGAACTTCTTTCCTGAGATGCAACTAGGTTTCTCTTCTTGTGCATTCCATTAATTCTGTACAACTCTGGTTAACTATATGCAAGACTTTCTTTTGAATTCTTGTGAACACCGTTCGTGTTACTCGTTCGTCTCTTTGAACATAACATTTCTTTGAAAAATCAACTCGTATTGGATCTTACGACGCGCATAACTCTTAGATGCAATTATTAGAGTATCAATCCTTTAGAGCAAGACTTTTGAACATGAAAATAAACCAGCGGCATTACTAGGGAATTTAAAACCTTAATCCTCGCCGATCGTACTGCTCGTGACTAAATAGATGCAAAGAGGTGCACCGTGTGAATGAAATACCAGGATACGATGGAAGCCTTCGAGCCATGGAAAGAAGATTGATCTTCATGCCAATGCTTGTATCATTTGAGCCTAACGAACCATTCAGGGAATGACTACGATGTATTATAGGAGGACTTAAGAGGCGTGCTGATGCGACATCGTAAGGTTGCAGTAGACGCCCTAAGCAAGAAGTTTCTAAGGAATTCTTGGACGTTAATTCCAAAGGAGAAAATGTTAGAAGAGTTAAAGTTCTAAGTTGGAGAGTGTGAGTGTGGTTGGAAGTGTCGGACTAAATCCATTGCTAGTTTACAACATGGTAACGATGAGATACGGGACGCGTAACGGGACAATAAGGAGCCACCATGGATATTGAAGTTTGGTAAACAAAAGGGAATTAAGAAGAGATTTATATGCCAAATGCCGAAATGGAGATCGTAAAGTCGAGGACTTAGGGAGCGCAATAATAGTGATGAGGAGCTACTAAGAGTATTGAAGCCTATTGAATCAAGAAGATACCAAGAAAGAGTTATGTGTCAAAATCGGGAGTTGAAATGAGAAACTATTGCCCGATGCTTACAAGAGAGGATTTTCGAGTTTACCTTGAGATTTCTAAAACATAGCACGAATCCAAGAAGACATTTTGAGTAGCCAGAAGTGAAGAACAAAGTGGCAATCTATGTGATTACATGTTTGACGCATGAGAAAGAAATGAGAGACCACCAGAAGCCATTCGAAATGCTACCACCGCCGAAGGTTCTAGATTAAAGGTAAAAGGCAATAGCTATCGATTTCGTAATAGATTACCGAGGTCTAGGACAAAAGGTGATGCTGTTAGAAAATCGTGGATCAAGTGATCAAGTCCATTTTGCCCATCAGAGCAAATTGCTTATTGGGGATATCAACGAGACTATACATCAGGGAGAAGGTGAGACTCCACAGTACGCTAAACACCTTTGAATTAATAAAAAACTGGAACATCAAACGTCTTAGTTCCTGAATTTGACAGCCGAGACAACAGAGAAAAAGTTACGCAAATCTGAGTTAGAATTCTCATTATGAAAGCTGACGAAAGAGTTAGGCAGATTTAAGAAGAAGACTTCTCAAGTTGGAAGGAAGAGGATACCTATTTCTGAAAAACTTACTTCAACGAACTAGAATCGGATGAGCAATAAAAAACTAAGAAGTTAAGACCCGCTAAGTTAGCCCATTTTAATTTTCAGAGAGTATTGAGGGTCAGTGGTGTGCCAAATAATTTTCTGCCGTACCTTTCGAATCTATTCGACGTACTCCATATTTCGTAACTTCTGAAACACGCTTCTAAAACAAATTCATGTCTTACAACCTAAGCCAGTTTAAATGAAAGTAGATGGACGTTTCGAGTAACAGGGTCAGCTTCAAGAAACTCGGAATATGCCGAAGGACTACCCACACCTCTTTTCAGATAATTGAATCTGAATTTTGAGGGCAAAATTCCTAATTAGGTGGGTAGGATGTAAACCCTGTAAAATTAGCAAATAATTAGTTAATAAATTAAATTTTAATTAGAAAAATTAAAAATGCAAAACTAATATCAAAATAGGATAGAGCTCTTCAAAACGAGAATTTTGATACCAATTTTGAGAATTTTGGCCCAAAATTGGATCAGATGGGTCGAACTGGTTAAACTGGGCCCGTGGGCCCAACCGGCCCAGCATATAAATGAGCTAAAGCTCATTTTCTTCTCTAAGAACACAACAGAAGCAGCGCTAGATGCAGGGAGAAGAAGAGAAGGGTACGAAACCCTTGTTTCAATTTCCAAACACCGTAACTTCTCCGTTCGAGCTCCGATCGCCGCACCGTTCGCGGTCACGCGTCCAACGCATCGACATCTACATTTCTGTCGGATCAATTTCACCGGTAAGCCCTAATTCTATCTCAGAATCTCTACCCCCTTTTTTATTCTAGAAATTGAGGCTTGTAATGAGATTTTGCCAAATTCGGTGTTCTAGGTCCGATTAAGCTTGCGAAACTCATTGGGTTTGAGTTGCTGCGCGTATGGGTACAGTAAGGAGCACCTTAACCCTAGTCAATTTTGATTTTACTATGTAAAAACTGAATTTGGGATATATATATATATATATGTGTATTAGGTGTGAATTAAGTATATATATGTGCATTGGAATTGAATTGTAGGCATTTGGAAGCTTGGTGGTGATTGGAGCTAAGATTGTGGTTGAATTCTCAAGCTTGCAGGGGCTATATGTATAGCTAGTGTGGCTGCCTTGGACCAAACACGGTGATCGGCCAAGGTATGGTTTATGTTTCGCGCATTTAAAATATAAGGCTCTGTGAAAACTTAGCTAGGAAACTATATATAGGATAAGTTGAAATGGTTATATGCATTAAATGATTAGCTTTGTGATGTTGATGGATAAATTGATGAGTGAACTTGTGTTGGAATTAATGGACATGAGATGTTAAAATTAATGAGAATGAGTTATTGATGTTAATAAATATGTGTTATTGGAATTTATAATGGTGAGTTGATGATGTTGTTGGTATATGTTAATGAAATTTTGTGGTTATGGCTTGTTGATTGGTTAATGATGATTTATAGGTTGTTATTGATGAATTGAGGAAGTAAGTTAATGAATTTTAAAGTTTTAGCTTGTAATTAGAATGGTGGATTTTGGAGTTATTGTATGAATTTTATGGGATGGTAGGAGCATTAATGAGTTAGTAGTCGGTGTTAATGAAAAGGGACTGGTTATGTTGCAAATGTGCAGGTTTTATGAGTAAAGGAATGTGAATTTGGTAAAATGGGGGTTTGGTATAATTTGGTAAAAAAGTGGTTTTTGATGAACTTTGGTAGTCCATAACTTGTTCCTCAAATTTTGGATGAAAATGCAGTTTGTTTCAAATAAAAGATGGTTTTACAAGCTTTTGAACGATATAAATTTTGTGAAAAATAGAATTTTGTAGAGAAATTTATGGACGACGAAAGTTTGGTGTAAAAAATATGAATGCAGGTAGTTAATTTCTGGTTTTGCAGCTTTCTGGACAATTTGTTATTTTTTTGGAAAAGCGTACATTCACGTGTACGCGTGGCCCATGCGTACGCACGATGAGCCAACATGCATGACCATGCGTACGCATGACCCACGCATACGCGTGACATGCTGTTCTCAACTACGCGTACGTATGGTAAGGGAGTGCGCACGCGTGCTACCTTTTCACACTACCACGCGCACGCGTGGCTCCTGCTTGCTGCAAAACTGAATTTTTATGTTTTAAACCAGATTTTCACTTCTAAACCCCCATTTTCATCCTTTTAAACATAAAGTAGAGTGCTAAGTCCAGTAACTAGGTGAAGCTAGGGAAATAGGGTAACTTGGAAATGAAGAAAAGGGAAAACATGAGGATTTATAGGAACAAGAGATGGATATTAAAAGAAGTTATGATGCCATGGCTTGATGAATGATTAAATAATGATTATGAACATGAATTGGCTTATGAATGATGCTATCTGAGATACGAACTTTTCTGGGTAACAGAACCGTGGCTTGCCACCTCGTGTTCCAAGTAGAATCTCGATACTCTGTTGACCCTACGTCGTAAGGGTGACCGGGCACGTATAAATTCCCGGGTATGGATAACCCCATTGAGTGATATATGAATGAATGATTAAATGATGAATTTATGTGAAATCTATGCATAGACTCATGGGGATGCGCAACGGGGGACAGTCTAAGGTTTTCGGACTTGTCGGGTTGGCTGGATAACCAATAGATGAGCCTTATCAGCCATAGGACAGGCATGCATCATATGCATCTTGTTTGTTTGTCTGCTGTGCATTACTTGGGATTGCCTAATTGAACATATATCTTGCTAATTGTTATACTTTTTATTTGCACTATCTGTTTTCTACTTGTGCGTGAACTTGTTTGGTTGTTTGTCTCTACTGAATCATGGAAGATGGAGGAGCGGAGGAAGGGTGGAATGGTTTGGTGTTTATGCTAGGTTTAAAAGTGAGTAAGTTTAGGAATGCTTAGATCACCTACCCCTTTTTATGGCTTCTGCTTAGAAATTAAGTTCTATAATTGTATGATGGAGTTCTAGGATTGCCTCTGGCATTCCCAGGACCTTATTTATTATACGCGTGGCACCTTTACCATGTTAAGAACCTCCAGTTCTCACCCCCATACTGTGTTACTGTTTTCAGATGCAGGTCGAGAGGCTCCTCGCTAGGCGTCTGGATTCCTGAAGCGGAGTAGCCCCCGGGACATTTTGGGTTTTTGTTTGTATATATATATGTACCTGAGCACTTAGTTTCTCTTCAAGTAATTAGACTATTTTGTTCCTCATAGAGGTTACCAGAGAGTTAGGAACTGGTTTCTGTATTTTGGGTATCTGGGATACTTATGTGTGTGTATATATATATATATATAAATATTCTCCGGCCAGCCTTGGCTTCGCAGGTTGAGTCAGGAGCTAGTTTTACTGTATTCTTGAATCTCTTTTCATTCTTTCGTTCATTTATATCTTGAACCTTTAGGTTTCTTAGCACGCAAGTAATTATATTCCTTGAGCGTTGCATTTTTTATTTTGCGATTTTTTTTACCCGTTTTTCAAGGCTCCTAGTATATTATCTCTTTTCATTATTATATATAAATATTTTCTGATTAGAGGTCCGTAACACTATACTACCTTTGTTCTACGACTTAAGCGTAAAACTCTGTGTAGTAGGGTGTTACAGGAAGAGATTCGAATTGAGTCAAATCAGACTAAACTCAAGTTTAGTTTAGGGTTTGACTAATTAAAATTAAATCTATTTGTAAAATTTAAATTTGCTTTACCGAAATTTAAAAAAATGACTCAAATAATATTAATATAATTTATAATTTTGTATCAATAAATAATAATTTATATATGAAATATTATGTATATTATCTATCTATCAATTATATTTTGGGTATAATTGTAACATGGAGAAACGATATTCTAATGTGAATCATTATATTTGGTTCAGATGTATCGAAGATTCTATTAAAATAGGTGAGTTTTAGCCTGCACCTGACTAAATGAGGTGAATGATACTTCTCGTACTTTTTAGCTTGTTGTTCCTCTTATAATATTGACGCGTGGAATATGAATTAGTGATTTGACATGAAGTGAGTTGTTTTTTGACCGATAAATTAAATTACAGGTCTTTATGCAACATAATTACCTTGATCCTGAGTTTATGTTGCAATAATGCAAGTTTGTCATGCTTAAATATAAAATATTTTTTTTGGCATTGTTTTTGTACTTATACTATACTAGTATAAAAGGCTTATGGTTTTTGAAGTCCATAATATATGAGTTATTAGATAATAGTAAAAATTATAAGAAATAAAAGTTACTTCCACAATTTTTTAGAAAAGCCAAACTGAATGCCGAACAAAATTAAAGCTAAGTCGAAAAAGAATAAAAAAAAAAAGTCAAGTGAAAAATAAATATAAAGTATATCAAAAATAAAATAAAATAAATAAATATAAAATATTTTTTAATTTTCAATAAATACATGTTATATTCAAATGTTCAATACTTTATTTGATTTGAGTCATTTTTAATGAGTGAGGTAAAATGAGTTTAAAAAAAAAAGAGAATAACTATTTTATTTAATCATTAGTTTCATCTTGCTTTACAAACTTTATCAATAGTTATATTAAACAACCTAAACAAAATAATAATCTTTTGAGATTCACAACTAGAAAATTGCTTAATACAGACAGATTTACAGATAGATTTGGTTTATATTACAGACGAATTTTTAGTTACAGATAAAATTACCGATGGATTTTGTCTCTCTGTAAAAGCCTCGTCGAAAATTATTTACCGACGGATTTTTTTCCGTCGAAAAATTACCGACGGATTTTTATCAGTTACTGATGGATTTTTCCTCTGTAAATTCTCCATCCATTTCCCTTTAGCGTCGAACTTTCCGATGAATTTTCTGTCAGTAATTAGAGCCTTGAAAAACCACTCCAAACTCTAAATACAGACAAAAAATTCATCTGTAAATCTGTCTGTAAGATAAAATAATTTTTTTTTATTTTTTAACTACAAAATAAACCTGTTTTCATACAAAATAAATATAAATTTAATAAATATAAATTTTTATCTAATTTGTATTTGAATATTTATAATATTTCAAAAAATAAACAAATTCATCATATTATCAAACTAAAAGAAAAGTACTATAAACAAGCAAGTCAATATAATTCAAAATATAAACAAAATGTATTGATACATCAACTATAATCCTCAGTGTATTGTTCAACCGTACTAAATTTATCAACTATAATTCATAACATTGTATTATATGAAAAAAATTACATTATGCAAATCTCTACAAGCCAATCAACCAGTAGTCCGCGGATGCTTTGAGTAATGTCGTGTTGCTTTATATCTCTTAATGCAATTGGAAAAGGGCTACACTTCTTGCCTGAAAATATTATTTCAAAGTACTGCATGTCAGTAAAAGTACACAACAGTGAAAAATACATGAAAAAATGTCAATAGTGAAAGTTATTCACTTTGTTATGGCACAAAAAACTCATTACTCAACATCCTAATGAAAATTATGTCAATTGAATGCATAAGGACTAACCATGATCAGTACAATATGAAAATGTTATGCTGTCAAATGTCTATGCAACTCAGTTTCTGCCAAATAGTCAGTACTCAATGAATTCATGGTCATGGATCCACTCTAGCCTATATAGACTTAGTTTAGATTATATCAAACTGAAGGCAATTACAGCATAAAAAAAAATATAAACAGACTATTAACATTGACCATTAATGCATTACTTACAACTTTCCCTATCTTCAGTGCATCCAAAGATCCCAGTCGTCCAAGGTTCATCTGCCGGAGGCGAATAGCTTTCGGGTAGTGGCTGTTTACATTCAGGACACTTGCGAACAGAATTAGCCTGTAAAATTTGTACTGTAGCATACACTAAAGGTGTATAAAGCAATCTGCTCTTATAGCTAACCACTATCAGAATTAACCTAAATATAAAAGAGAAAACAACAAATGAAACAGACAAGAGTGTTGAGGAGTCTTTTAAATACAAAGCCAGCATGACTTCTCTTCTTGTCTTGGGAAATACTTTCCTACAAGAACTCATTCAAATCTCATTTTTACATAAAAGAAAACAGTTTGTATCTGTGCATAAATACTGTTTCATGACTTAAACATGCAATAATTGCTCTCCATGACTTAACTGGAATGCTGCCACACTTCTGCACCTCAATGAAAAATTCTTTAGTATTTTATGACATTCCATAATCATAAGAAAATAAAAAGAAACAAGATTTATTACCACATATAATTTTGGCGCAAAGTTTAGCATCCAATAAGATGTTGCTGGCTTTTATATCTCTTTGAATTATCCTAGTTTTTGAATTCTCATGCAGGTAAACCAATCCTTCAGCTGTCCCAATGATAGTGTCATATCTCTTCTCCCAGTTTAGTTCTCTTCCCTTGACTCTATCTAAAACAAGAGATTGGGTAATATTAGCCTTTCATCAGGTACAAAATAAGTTTCTCACAACATTAGAAGAGTAACACCAATTCATCATGATATGCAATAATTGAGACAGATGGTTCAAGAAATGAGCATTGTGAGAGGTTTTTGAGGGAACAGATGGTTCAAGAAAGAGTAGTGGAGGTTGCAAGGGGCAATTTAGAGCAGTACTATAGGATGATTAACCGAAACTATGGGACTTTATGAAGCGTTACCTGCAGCAACACAGGATACATTCTGATCTTTTGTCTAATTTTGGGAAGGATGTTGAGAGACTTCGATCTGTTAAACTTCACCCTGCTTTACAAAAATTTAATCTTTTTAGTTGAAAACTATAAGCTAGTTTCACACTTGAACTACTGATATGATTGACAATGAGATAAGAATAATGAAATAGAATCAAATGGAACATTTGGGATAAATAATCAGCATCATAATAAGGTTGTGGAAACCATCTCTCTTAGATAGATCTTGTTAAAAGTGCAACTGATTTTTCACCATTCAATTAGCTCTTGTTAAAATTTAAGTATAACAATAAACCATTAACAGAAATAAATGATCATAAAACTTCTTTTCTTCTCCAATAGGAGTGAATCACAGAAATTCTCTTAAAACTGAAACTGAAGGGATCCAGTAAAAACAAGGACAACAGACCTGTATCTCAATTCCAGACTCCACTGCCTTTTGAAATAGCATATCTAGTCTGACTAGATTATTATGCAATTCCTCCTACACAACATTTATCACAAGTTTTAAAGAGGCATTTAGCCAAGCGTGGAAACATTTTAGACAAAACCTCACAAAAGAAATGAAGTGCAACTTAAGAATATAAAAATAAAAAGAACTTATGCTCCACAGCATATGAACGTGCAATAAGTTGAGTTTTAACTCCGAAAAGACATACTTTGGTCAGGATAGTAAATATACTCCAACAGGTAGGTCACCATATCATATTTCTGGCGGATCTCTCTAATCTGAAAGAAAAATGGTAAAAATTAGAAGGTTTTATATATACAAAATGTTATATTCTTAATATAAACTCAATTCTAGATTTTCCTCAAGAAAAATGATGAGCATTAATGGAGAGCCTACTGCCAATTGCCATATGTTTTGGAAAAATTTGCATGCATAAGTACTAAAAATAAATGACTCCTAACATTTTTCATATATATACAAAGAGACACACACACAATCTTGTTGGATAGTAACTAAGCTCTACACCAAACCATACAAATATCTATGCATTTATTATAGATTTAACTTAATATAAACAAAAAAGTATACGTATATAGTTTACAATATAGTACTTTATCATAAGTACGAATCATCATAATATAGTACTAGTACAAATACATATCACAAGAATAGAAATCATAAGTAGGTATCTTATCTGATATTGTTGGTATTCTTTAAGGGAGAAGGCCGGATCAAAGTGCTATTAATTAGACTAAAAAAAATAGCACTAAAAAAACTTGGCCACGTTCCACAATAATACCAGTGACATGTGGTATGGTCGAATTGTATAATTAATTACTATATATTATAGTATATATATATGATGTAAACAAAAACAAGGATACTTGTACTGATAATTATGAAACTTGGCATAGTGTATGTGGGATTTAGGGCCCGCAAGGTGAATCAAAAATTCCAACTCCAAAGGAATGAATGGTTAGAAAAAGCATCATCATCACAATATTGTTATCCTCAAAAGTTGTTGGTGGTGTAGTAGTATACAGAAACTCACCTGAGTGCACCTTATCTATCCCTCCATAGTAGAGGCCAAAATCTAGGTATATAGATAAGAAATAATAAAATAAAAGAAAAAAGAAAAAAAAAAAACAAACATGATAAGCTTTGTCCTTTGGATACAGATAATGTTTAGTTGTTTCAAACCTTATAAAAAAAATTCCAGGTGCATGGAGAATGCAAATCTCAAATGTGCTGTACCTAAAGGCTTAGAAAATAATAGTCTCAGAGCAATAATAGAGAGAAGATTTTTCAGAAGGCTAGTTCTGCATTTTCTGGGTATTAACCATTTGATTTAGAAAGCTTCTCTTGCTTTTGCTGCGCTAATTATGCCAGAAATGAAGAAACCTGAAGTTATAAGGTTTCTGTCTCTCTTCATATTGATTCTTAATTTCTTGTTTGTGTGAAATGACAAAAATTGTTAATGTATTGTGATATGTGATTTATTGTTCTTTATGTGAAGCATCTAGGACTTTGAAGCTGCCTAGTGGAGTCATAATTCAAGGTAAATCAAAGCATACACAAACGGCTATAAAAGTAAAAGTAAAAGTAAAAGTGATGTATGTATAACTTACACACGGATCACACTATTATCATTGCTGCAAGTAACATGAAACCATGTACATGGATTGACAAGAGTGGAATCCCAGCTTTGAAGAACACCAGCAGGATCTGTCAATCTGTTCTTCAAAGAATTCAGGGCATCACCTATCATAGAAGCAATATTTAGGTGCAACATCCTTATTGTTAAATAAATTGGAGTAGAAAAATTTTCAGCTCAAATTCGGTCACAGTCACAAATATGAACCAATTAGCCAAACAATGCTAAAAGAATAAACAACAAAGCAAATGGAATTAAACAATTTTTTTGTCTGCAAGAATAAAAGCACTTGTAGATTAATTTGTAGAAGCCTTGGTCTCTATGATTAGGATGTGATGATGATGTCAGAGACCCTTTAATACAGTTTCATAGTTGAGTCTTTTTTGTTAACCATGCTCATTTCAAATACATGTCTAATTGGAATGGACATAAAATACCCTACAGAAAAAAGACACAATGTCGTAATCAGGGACGGATCCATGTTGAAGGGAGTGGGGGCAAGTCCCCATTGGAATTTAAAAATTTGTTAACTAATATATAGTAATAAAATTTATTTGCCCCCACTATATAATTAAATTTGACCCCACTATAAGTGAACTTCACTTATTAACTTCAATGATAAAAAAACAAATAATAATTCAAAATTTAAATAAATTTGTTACCACAACCATTAAAAAGAAAGAATGAAATAATTATAGATTTGTTATTTTATAATTGTGACTAATAAATAAATTTAAAATTTAAAAAAATATATTTATATACTTAGTGAATATCACTGTTGTGCTGTGTATATATATTATATATATTTGATTATTTATTCAAAATAGAAATAACTACCAATTTGATATCTAAAAGATTCAGATGTAGACAAAATAATCATTAAATTATTTAAAAATTGTGATAAAAATAACTAATAAATATTATATTTATTAAAAGTGACAAAAAAATCTTTTAATATTTAACAAATGACATATTCATTTAATCTAAATATTTGATAGTCAATAGAATTCAGCCTAATATTTTATTAGATTTGATTATAAATATATAAAATTATTCTGTTAAATTAATTTTAAATTAAATAGATTAAACTAATTTTAATATTAAATTAAAAATGACTAATAAAAATATTAATCTTTTTTTTTCCAAAGATAAATATTATTTTATTAATATAAAATAAAAGTGTTTCCATAAGGAAGTACAAAAGAATTGGGTATTTCCATTTATCATCAGCTGTGACTGAAAGACTAAGAGCTTAAAGAAGAGTAAAGTAAGAGTAAAGAAAAAGTAGCATCTATCAAGTATGGTTCACGAGTTCACGCACTAAATTGCTAGCTTCTTTCACTATCTCTGGTGCTGGGCTTATTACCTTCTCAAAAACACACCGATTCCTCGCTTTCCAAGTGCTCCAACACAACGCCGCTATGAGGAGGGTCTTTTGTCTACCGTCGAATTGAACCACTGCCTAGGATAAGACTCGTTGCCACCAATTGAAAAAAGTTTCTTCTTCTCTCATCCATAGGTCAGGGGTTATTAAGCTTAGGCTCCATATTATTGAAGACAGGGGGCATTGGAACAAAGCATGAGAAATTGATTCAGCCTTCAACATGCATCTTGGACAAGTGGCAGGAGTGGATGCGAACCGGCTGTGAACTTGTTGCAACACCGGAAGCTTTTCATGAAAACTTTTCCATAGAAAAATCTTAATTTTATGTGGTAATTTCAACTCCCAAATGCTATTCCAGACTCTGTTGTGTATGTTCTGGGACCTCAATGAAGTAGGAGAATGAAAGAATCCATAAGCAATTTTGTATCCTGACCCAACTTCATATATACCAGATTTTGTCCAGCACCAATTAACTTCATCCTCCTCCTCTGTTGGTTTGATTGAAAAATTTTTATTGCATATATCAACTGAAAAAATCGACTCAATCAAATTTTTATTCCAACTTCTATCAGGATTTAGTAACGCACTAACGTAATACACTTGCATATTTGGCGGGATTGTGAGTGCATTTTGAGGGACATTAAGGGGCACTGGTGGTGGGAGCCAGGGGTCATGGAAGATGCGAACATTAGTGCCAGAGCCTATTTTCCATAACAAGCCTTTCTCGATCACCTTGCGCCCTTCAAGAACACTTCTCCAACCCCACGACGGTACGCTTCCTATCTCTGCATGTAGGAAATCTGTATATCTGAAATATTTAGCTTTGAGCATTCTTGATATAGTAGAATTATGGTATTTCATTAGACGCTAACATTGCTTGCCCAATAAAGCCAAATTTTGCACCCTTAGATCCTTGATCCCCAGCCCTCCATCTTTCTTTGGTCTCGTCATTGTGTCCCATTTAATCCAAACCATTCTTCGTTCTGCGCCTTTTTGACCCCACCAAAATTGCGAGAGCATGCTATGAATCTCAGTCAACAGCGTGTCCGGGAGCTTGAAACAAGAGAGTGTATAAATAGGAATCGCCTCCCCCACCGCTCTCAATAGCGTGTGCCTGCCACCTGATGACAATATACTTCTTTTTCAACCCATAATCCTCTTCTGAACTTTATCCTTGATAGCTCCAAAGGTTGCTTTCTTTGATTTTTGAACTATAGAGGGCAGTCCCAAGTATTTGTCTTGTGCTCCGATATGTTCAATATTTAGTGTCTGAGCAACTGCTAGTCTTGTGTTCTGAGGAGTGTTGTGACTGAAAAAGATAGCCGACTTATTCAAATTGACTTTTTGCCCACTAAAACCCTCATAGGTCTCTAGCAATTCTAGAATGCTTTGGCTTGTATTAGGTGCGCTCTTGCAAAAAAGGATTGAATCATCAGCAAACAAAAGGTGATTAATTGTTTGGCATCTCCGATTAACTTGAACTCCTTGAATTAATCTGTTTTGCTCTGCCTTGTGTAGCAAGAAGGAAAGTCCTTCTGCACAAAAAAGAAAGAGATATGGAGATAGGGGGTCACCCTGTCGGATGCCCCTATTTGGCCTAAAATAGCCAAATGGTTGACCTTCCACAACAACAGAGTAAGAAACAGTCGTTACCAATTCCTTAGTCCAGTTAATCCATTTAGCATCAAACCCCAGCTTATCCATAATATACCATAAAAAATGCCATTCAACCCTATCATAAGCCTTGCTCATGTCTAGTTTAATAGCCATCTCATGCTCTGCCCCACTTCTCTTATTTTTCAAATAGTGCATACATTCGTGGGCAATTAGAATATTATCTGAAATGAGTCTTCCTTTGAGAAGCGCACTCTGATTTCGACTTATAATTTTATGAATAATACCTTGTAATCGGTGCACCATAACTTTAGAAATAATTTTATACATAACTGAAGACAAACTGATCGGTCGTACCTGAGTCATGTCACTGACATCTGGCACCTTTAGAATCAAACAAATTTGAGTATGATTGAAGCTTTTTAAAATTCTGCCACTGTGAAAGAAACTTCTCACTGCCTTAAAAACGTCACCTCCAACTATATCCCAGAAAAAGTGAAAAAACTTAGCTGTAAACACATCATCACCAGGAGCACTCTGAGCATGAACACTAAATGTAGCTCTTTTGACCTCGTCCATAGTTACTGGCCTTTGGAGCCTACGGTTCATGGAAGCTGTAACCTTAGACTCCAAATCCTCTAAGTATGGATTCGGATCAGCCGAACAAGAAGAAGTAAAAATATCGCAAAAGTAGTCCTCAGCTACCTTTGCAATATCCTCCGGTTTCGATGCAATCTCATTGTCCCTCCCCACTAATCTCCAAATTCTGTTCCTTCGCATCCTTGATTGAAATTTCTGGTAAAAGAATCTAGTGTTCTGATCTCCTTCTTTTAGCCACTTGATTCTAGATTTTTCTCGCCAATAGCTCTCTTCTTTCAAATATGCCAGCTCCAACTTCTCTTCCAAACTGGTAACCTCCTCTCCCCCATTGATTCCAGCCACCCGCAACTCCTCTAGTTTAGCTTGAAGGTCCTCAATTTCTTTCTGAGAGTTTGCTTTGTGAGTTTTCTGCCATTGAACTAGTCTATGTCTACAAACTTTCAACTTTTGGGCCAAGGAGAACATAGCCGAGCCTACAACTTCCATTCTCCACACTTCACTGACAATTCTCTTGACATCCTCTTCTCCACACCAACGTTCCTGGTATTTAAACCGCCTTTTACTATGCCAGGATTGAGGTTCGGTTTCCATCAAAATTGAAGCATGATCCGAGCCTGACTCTGTGAGCCTGTGCACCACTGCATTCGGAAACTTCAACTTCCATTCCATCCCAACTAAATAGCGGTCAAGCCTCTCCTTCACCAAATCCTCTCCTTGTCTTCGATTTGTCCACGTGAAAGGGTGCCCCACCATTCCAATATCCACCAATTCGTTACTGTCAATAAAATTAGTGAATGTTGCAATGGTGCTTGCTGATTTTTGGCCTCCACCCTCCTTTTCTGTTTGGCTTGTTATAGCATTAAAATCGCCTGCTATTACCACTTTTCCTTCCATGTGTTGGCTCATTGTTATAAGCTCCTCAAACTGTAAGGATCGAATTTGTTCTGAACAACTCAAATGGACACCAATGAACGCCCATACCTCACTGCTTCCGACTTCCTTAATTTCGGCTGCCACAAAAAATTCTCCACTACTAATAATTTGAACACTGATGCTGTCCTTCCAAGCCAGCACAAGTCCTCCTGCCACTCTTGCCAGGTTAACAATATGCCAGTTTTCGTAGCCGCATACCCGAAGTTTTGCTTCCACCTGTCGAGATTGGTTCTTTGTTTCACTTATAAAATTAATCTTATATTGACTATTAAATAAAAAATGGTTAAATAAATAATAATAATAATAATAATAATAATAATAATAATAATAATAATAATAATAATAATAATAATAATAATAATAATAAACCTTCAGCATCACGTCAAGCACCAGAATTGCACAAATGAGGAACTGTCCCATGAAGCACCATGAAGTCACTCGCTCCATGCAGCTCCAAAAGAACCTCATTCTCATGAGTCTCTCTTAGTACTAGATGATCTCCATGATGCCGCTTAAGCTCCAAAAACAGCGTTGACCTCAGCAAACTAGCACTGAACCTTGAAGTTAAACCAAAAAAAAATAAAAAATAAAAATATCATCTCTCTTTGATCAACCAGTTTTTGTATAAAATAGCTCAAACTTAATGGGGGAAGCTACCAGTAATTAATGAATATAAAATAGTATATTGAGTTCATGTTATAAATTAAGTTTACTTCATCACCAGTTTCAGCAAATCATGAATGCGGGTCGATCATCAAATTACAGTGTAACGATTAAGATGAGTTAAGTGGCTAACCCAAACTAATACTGACAAAATATTGTAAACAATTATAATTCAGATTCAAACAAATCATAGTCCTCATTCAAAAATTTGAATTATTTTGAGATTATTTTTTTGGAATCAAGCACCCTGTAAAAATATCATTATAAAACTTGTATGCATAATTTATGAAAATATTATTATAATACTTACATATATTTAAAAATTAAAAGGTCCTTCTTCTAATCCATATGCACATACCTATGGATATAATGAAACAAATATTCACACAAAGTATTTGCTGAAAATTGTAGGATCAATACTTAATAAAAACGTGTATTCATTTCGCGTAGTTTTTTGTATGCGGAAAATTTTCTAAAATAAACTAAAAAAAATAGTTATTTTTTAAAATAAATAATTTTATCTTTAATTTTTAAAATATATTTTTTTTAAAAAAAATTGAAGCAAGTTCGTCCACTCGTATAACAAATTTGTTCTTATTTTCATACAATTTAGATCGTATTGATATATTTTTATTTTTTTAATTAATTTACATAATTTAAAACTTTAAATTATAAAATTTTTAATTTAAATAGATATAATTTAAATTAATAATTTAATTTAATTTAATATAATAAAAATAAACGAAACCATATTATTATACTCATGTGATTAATTATATTTATTTAATTTCAAACAAATTAACTTAATTTACTCTCTCAAATTAATTTGATATTTAACAAGTTAAATATTTCAATAATACAATAAATATTATGATATTTATATCTTATTTACTTTAGCTTCCATCTTGAGTTTAATGTTATATATTTTAAAAATTTTACTAAATTTTAAAATGAGTCTAAGATCCACCTTTACATAACCTGTGCATTTTAATACAATATTTTTAAAGTTGTCCATTGTCTCTATGTAAAAGCATGTAATTAATTTATTATATTGTTAAACGATTCAAATCGTTGATTTAGTTAGTCGAGAATTAAGCGCCTAATCTATTGAAAGAGTGTTTTTATATATAATTTTTTAATTTAAAAATAATATTAGTATATCGATCTTTTAATTTAAAATTATTAATTTTAAATAGTTAATTTCTTTTGAATTGAATAAACATAATTAATCGTATGAGTACAATAATATGATTACAATTATTTTTATCAAATAAATTAAATTATTAATTTAAATGATACCTATTTAAATTAAAAATGTTATAATTTAAAATTTTAAATTATGTGAATTAAATGAAAAAAAATATATATATATGGAACAATTGAACGTTTAGTATCATACTAGTATTTTTTATCCGTAATAACATTATGAAAATATAAATCTTTTAAAATTATGTCGATTTTGTCATGATATTATATATTATGACAAAAAATATTTTAATAAAATCAAACTACTTTTACAAAAAAGTCGTAAGGGATCAAAGTCTCTATCGACTAAAAAGACCAGTCTCTGATAAATCCATATTGTATAATAAATTTTGGGTTGAAAAGAGTAAAATTTATTAATTTATCATACATTTATTTATAGAAAATGTATAATTTTGTGAATTTCTCCTAATTGTACTTAATTGTAAAAAATATGTTCTGTATGCTTTAAAATTGTTAAATTTAATTTACATTTATCCCATTCGATGTATTGATATGTTTGTTTAAGTGATTTAAGGTTTAGAAGACAAGAATAGTTCGAAGAAATGGAAAAAATGCATGCAAAAGTAGAAGAATTATGAAGAAATAAAGTTTTAGAAATCTGTCTAATTGTACATACCATGACAGATGCGTACACATCTCCTTGGATTTGTGTGTACGCATGACAGATGCGTACGCACGAATAGCAGCACATGATTTACTTAAGTAAACACTTGGATCGTGATTTCAGACCCAATTTTGGCTTAATCCAACTCATTTCCGATGCATATAGCTAGAGACATGACTCAAGGGAGATCAACGAAGTAGTCATAGTAGTGTAGATCCATGTTTTAAGTTAATTCATAGAAAAAGAAACTTTTCTCTAGGATTTTAGAAATTTTAGTTTAGTCTCTTTTTATATTTAGGTTTTAATTCTTGTTTTAGTGTAGTTTTCTTTACAATTTCTTATTATAGTATCTTAATTTGTTTATTTTTATTTATTTGTTTCTTTATTTTTGTCAATTTTAGTTTATGAATACTTGTTTGAATTCTAATTTTTCTTTAATACAATTTCATGTTTTCATGTTTATTATTACTTCTTTGAGTTGCTATTATTATTTTCTTAAATTTGGTAGTTATAGATTTTTATTAATTCTTATAATTTACCATTTATACTTTTATGCCTTTCAAGTGTTTGCTAAAATACATTTTTTAGTTTTAGAGTAGAATTTTGCATTCTAAACTTGGAATTGAAGACTTAGGTGACCTTGAGTCATTGATATCCAATATTGATTGGTAATTTAGAATTCTTAGTTGATTTTGTTTTCACTTACGCTAGTCTTTCACTAAGTCTAATAATTAGTGAGTTGGCTAGGGTTTGTAGATTAAGATCAATTATGCCTATTTGACTTTCTTCCAATGTTTGGAAATGACGAAGTGGGATTAACTCTTCTTAATTACCATGTTTGTGGTCAATAACTTAGATAGAAAATCTTGACTCTCAATCATTTTCAAGATGTCTTTTAGCATTTAAACTACTTGTTTGCTCTTTATTTTCTTGTCATTTAATTTTGATGCATGAGCATCTTAAGTACTTTTCATTAGCATTTTTTTATAGAAAAGTGTGACTTTTGCTTAATAATTATATAATTTTTTAAACTTTTCTATTAGTAATTTGATTTTCTTGGTTTCATGATTCTTGTAGAAAAATATTAGGAAAAGAAAAGCAAAAGAACAAGGAGCGAGGAACCAAGAATTAAAGACAAGTGCAAAGAGAATTCATGGATGCTATTAACCCTGACCTCTTCACACTCCAACAAGCATAACTTGAGCTATAGAGTTCCACTTGACGCAGTTTCAGTGGCATTAGAAAGCCAACTTCTAGAGCTTTCCAACAATATATAATAATCTATATTTTTCTCTAGCATCACGGCGCTTACGGCGCTAAACGCCGCGACATTGGCGTATAGCGCCAAACCACGTCCAGCAGTAATTCTTCTCGGGACTCCTGGCACTAAAGGCCACTCGACAAGCAGCAAGGAAGTACATAATTGCGTAAAAAGAGACGTCAAATGCCACCAAAGTGGCGCCAAACGCCTACAATAGACCCGGATCCGAGAAATCTTCGTAATTAAAGAAGATTTGAAGACACCAAACTTAAATTACAAGAAAGATCATTAATTAGTCAAAGAATCATTAAGAAAAGGTTTGATTTGATTTGATTTTGTTTTGATTTAGTTTGAATTTTAATTCTAAGTTTAGTCTTAGAGGTTTTACTATAAAAAGGGGATTTCCTTCCTCCCCAAAGAGGCACTTACTCTCCATCTCTTCCATCTTATACTCCTCATTAATTTTAGGTTTTATATTAGAGTAGGATTTGAAATTTTCTGCACTATGCGCAACTAATCCTCCATTGTTCTTCTACTCTTGATTAATGCTTTGATTATTGTTTAAGAATTGGTTTCGTTCTTCATCCTACGGATTAGTGAATATTGAAAAATAACTTTAATTCTACTTAAATTCTATTTGAGTCTTGGAAAAATTATATTATTAGATTACAATTTGAAACCAATTTCTCACAATTCCTAATTATTTGGACTTAATGTGGTACGTGACATATAACTACATTTTTCTCTGGGATTCTTAGGGTTGTGTGGCTTATAAATCGGAATTTGAACTTAACCCTCTAATATAAATATATAATTGAGTGATCAAGAAATTGACGGTCAGTTATATTAGAGGAGATTGGATTGCCTAGGAATAGAAATTTAATCACTTGAGGTTTGCCATAAACATAATCTTTACATGATCAAAGTAGTTAATATTAAATATTAATCCAAAAATTTAAATATCTCTGACACCTTAACTATCTTTATCATATCATTTTCTTAACCAATTTTAATTTGCTTTTATTTAATTCTCTGTTTTTATACTATTGAAACCCTAAATTTTGATTGTCTGACTAGAATAATCAATTGACTATTGTTTGCTTAATCCATTAATTCTCGTGGAATCGATACTCACTCACCTGAGTTTATTACTTGGTACGACCTGATGCACTTGCCGGAAAGTTGTGGATTGCAAAATTCGTACCAAATTTCTTGTCAATTATTTTTAAAACTCCTTTTTCTCATAGCCAATGATACGCACACCTCACTGCAATTTTTTTGTGAGACGACCCGGATTTTAAAACTCCCGGTTTTGTTGATTTGAATTTGTGACAACAAACTAAATTCTGATACTGGTCATTTGTTGGTTTAAAACTATATTTACAACGAGATTCTTTTTGAGAAATTTTTGAATGGACATTTGGCTCGCATTAGTCTTCATAGATAAAAAATTAAATAGTAAATTTTTTAATTATTATTTTGGGTTAAGTTCGATTTTAGTCCCCAACGTAGAGGCCAAAAATCAGAATCGTCCCCAACTTTTTTTTTTGCTACAAAATGGTCTCCAAAGTTTCAGTTTGTTTTAAAATCGTCCTTTTTACCAATTTTAATTTTTTATTACTAAATTACCCCTCAATAAAAAATTATAAAATAAAATAAATATAAAATAAATAAAAAAAGAAAGAAAGAGATAACAGAAGCGGGGGGGTGAGGAGAGAGAGAAAGGGGGGCGTGAGAAAAGAAGGGGGGAGGAGGGGGAGGAGGGGGAGAGAAGGGGGACCGCCGCCCTGCCGCACTGTTGCCCTGCCGCCTGCCGCACCGCACCGCACCACCACCGCGCTGCCGCCCTACTGCCTGCTGCATTGCACAGCACCACCACCAGCTTCTTCTTCTTCTTCTTCTTCTTCTTCCTCCTCGCCCTTACCGCCCGCCGCTTCTTCTTCTGTGAACTGAATTTTTTGTGAAATATTGTTGTTACTGAATTTGGCTTGAATTTGGAATATTTTTGGATCGGGAGAGAGAAAGAAAGGGGGTATGCGAAAAGAAACGGGGGGAGGGGAGGAAAGGGAAGAAGGGGGAGGGAGGGGTGTTGAGGAAAAAGATGGGAGGGGTTTTATGTGTAAAGTAAAGGAAAAAGAGGGAAGGGGTTATGCGAAGGGAGAAGGGCGGAGGGGGTTCGAGAAGAAGAGGGGGAAGGGTCTTCGCTGTTGCCGCCGCCGCCACCGTTGCTCTTCTCTGCTTCTGCTTCCATCATTCTTCTTCTTCTTCTTTCATTCTGCTTCTATTATATTTGTTGATTTTTTATTATTGTTGTTTCTGGTTGATTCTGATTGATTATATTGTTTCATTGTTATTGTTATTCTTCTTCTATTTCTACTTGATTCCATTGTTGATTTATTGGTGATTTATTGTTGTTGTTGTCCTGCTTCTGTTTCTGTTTGATTAATTGTTGTTGCTTTTGGTTCTGTTTCTACTTGTGCTTATGCTGGTGCTTCTGCATAATTTTGGGAAAGAAGGGGAAGAAGAGGGGAGGGAGGTGCTTCTGCTGGTGCTTTTGCATATTTTTGGGAAAGAAGGGAAAGAAGAGGGGAGGGAGGGAGGGAGGGGTATTTTCATCCGAGGGACGATTTTAAAACAAACTAAAACTTTGGGGACCATTTTGTAGCAAAAAAAAAAAGTTGGGGACGATTCCAATTTTCGGCCTCTACGTTGGGGACCAAAATCGAACTTAACCCTATTATTTTCATGTGAAAGAGTTTAATTTTTTACTAATAATTAACTTTAATATTGATTATCTAAAACTTAAAAGAATTTAATGTGTATATTTTTACATTTAATTAGATGTTAAGTCTGTTGCACAAATAAAAATAATTAATTTTAAAGCTTGTTATTTACAAATAATATTTTTTTTCTTTATGTATATATAAAAATATAATTAGATTTTAGTATCAAAATTTATATTGATAGTTATAAATTAACTGAAAATTAATTTTTTTTAAATAATTGAATCTTGATTCTAAATTAATTAATTATTAATCACAATATTAGTATTCTCCAAATTATATGTAATAAATATTTGAAAGAAGAGATGTGAAAATATATATTAAAAAAATAAGTGATAAAAATTTAAAATTAAAAAAATATGCATACAACAACAACAATATATTTTTATGTAAATAATATTACAGGATTATTTTTTAATTATATTTAATTATGTTTAATTATAAATTTAATATATTTTTATAATTTTATGAATTTATTTGAATTATATTATTTTATTAATTTTATTTTTTGTAGAACAAAAATGTAGAGAGAAATAAAAAATGAGAAAAAAAGAGAGAGAAATAAGGAAGAAAGAGAGAGATAGTTTGTTAATTTTAGAAAAAAATATTTTATTTTAATTATAATCAAAGAATATTTTATCACATATTTTGATTTGTCAAATTAGTAATATAAAATGTAAATTATAAATTATATATATAATGGAAGGACGGAGAGGTAAATAAGAGGATAGAAGAAGAGAATTTATTAATTTTAGAAGAAAATATTTTATTTTAATTTTAATGAGAGAGTGTCATGTGATATATTTTGATTGTTAAATTAGTAATACAATATAACTATATTTTAATTTTAATATTTCAATTTTAATTTTTTAATTACAATTAAAGAATATAATGTTGTATATTTTGATTGTCCAATTTGTAATTAATCATTGACAATGATATATAAGAAAAATAGAGTAGGTAAAAAAATAAGAGAAATAGAGAAAGAAAAAAAAAAAAACATTCTAATTTATAAAAAAATAATTTTAATTACAATAAAAAAATAACATCTAATATATTTTAATTATAAAATAATATATAATAGATATACTATACAACCATACATGATTATTTCATACTCTATTATTTATACTTTTATAATCATCCACTTCTTGCTATAATTTTTATGACTTCATACTAACTTGTGAAAATATAAAGATTATAGTAAAATATTTTTTAATTATATTATTAACAAACAAGTGAAAAAAGTTCTACGAAAATACAAAACTCCCTTTGTAAAATCATTAACAATACATATTTCATATAAAACACTAACAACAAACCCAGCTTTGCAACATATGGCACATGATAGCTAAAGACCAATGTTGCGTAAAGTATTATTTAGTATGTTTAGGATAAGTAGTATGACACAGCACTACCATAATATATTCTATTTATGTATTTGGCATAGGTGACTCAGAGTCGAAATTAGTTCATTGGTTCCTTGTTATCTCCATAATTTGTGCTCCAGCCAATTTCTGAAGGGCTCTTCATTTTGTGATTCCAGACTACATTTCCATCTTTGTAGTTCTCTGCTTCTGCATTTTTATTTGTACCATAGTTATTAGAAGACTTTAATTTTATCATATTAGAAAACTTATGAGATTGTTAAGATAACTATTTATTTGAGAGGCAAAAATGTTATTTATACATCAAAATCAGTTATTAAAATTAGTCATTATATAGTTGTGTATAAATATATGTACTATTTAATTTATTTTAATATATATTTTGTATTCTGACATATATTTTATTATTTTATATTAATGTCTGATCTTAGTATACACCTAACATAATTATTTTAGTGGTCAAATAATTAAAAAAAAAAAATCAAAGTTTTA
The DNA here is from genome assembly GCF_059453495.1 of Arachis ipaensis. Taxonomy (NCBI): domain Eukaryota; kingdom Viridiplantae; phylum Streptophyta; class Magnoliopsida; order Fabales; family Fabaceae; genus Arachis; species Arachis ipaensis. The sequence continues at coordinate 19,786,869 of NC_142435.1, forward strand.
AAACTTTTTTTTGGTAACCGTCACAATAGCCAAACATACGGCCAAGATACTATTTTGGGCAATCCTCTAAGTTATTTTACATTATGAATTTAATTATTCTGTATTCTTTAGAGTTTCATTGAATTTTTAATTAGGTTGTTATACTTTTTTTTTTCGATTGAGTTCCTATACCATATTAGATTTTGTAATTAAATTCCTACCATGATAAAAACTTGAAATTAACAGAATATTCCGTTAAGTAAAATGAATATGTCTAATACTTGACTGAATATTCTATATAATTTAATAGAATATTCTGTTAATTTCAACGTTTTGTCACGGTAGGGATTTAGTTACAAAATCTAATATGGTATAAGGAGCTAAATTGAAAAGAAAAGAAAATATAGATACCTAATTAAAAATTCGATAAAACTATAGGAACCGACAAAATAATTAAATTTAAACCTATCTTATGTAAACAATGTATATAGGTAATTAAGCTAGGGGAAGAAAATATATAGAATTAATGTTTAGAGAAGTATTGTGCCTTACCAATATGTTGAAACGGTGAGGGTTGATAGGCAGCAAAATTAGCAGAGTAACCACCTTTTAAGAGATGATTCCATTGTAAGTAGTGATTTGGATTGTAGCTAAAGGGAAGAGTGTAGTAATTGTTGCTTTGAGTTTGGGGTAGTGCAGACGGAACATAATATTGGTAACTCCTATAAGGATTGTAACCAATTGAAGAATGAGGACGATCTGATGACGGCTCATCTTCATCAACTGGAGGACTCTCTTCTTGTGGATTATTTGGATTTGAATAATACCAATCCTTAATTTTCCTACCCCAATTCTTAATCGTGTTCCAATATTGCCATATAATAGATGGATCACTCGGATAATCCATCCCTGATCCGTCTCCATAATAATCTGGACCATTATATGGATTATATCGACCAGTATTTGGATCATGATATGGACCAGAATTTGGACCATGATATGGACCAGAATTTGGACCATGAGGTGGATCATGATGTGGACCATGAGGTGGATCATGATGTGGACCATGTGAACCAGTATTTGGATCATGATTCGGACCATGAGGTGGATCAGGATGTGGTTCACTCTCTGGTCGTCTTTTTCTAAAGAGTAACATAGGAAGAATAGGAGTGTTACTCTGATAAGAATCCCTATGATAGTTTCCAATTGAAGGATTAGTATAATGATCCTTTTCAATTTTAGTTGGTTTTAATGGAATAGTCCATTCAAGGTTGTTGTTTGAACCTTTTAACTCATCAACCTCTTCCATATTATATGCTGAAAATCTCTTTCCTGAAAGATAAAGAGCAAAATTGTCACCATTAGTAAAATCCTTAATTAAGATTTTAAAGTAAACATTTTTAAAAAAAAAAAAAAAGGAACAACCCTTCTCTCCTGCAAAACAAGAAAGTCTAAGATGGAATTGTTTTTTTGCAATGGAGAATTATTAATTATATATATCATATTGTATTAGATGTGAAAATTAAAATGTTCTTAATTATTAGATATAAACATTATGCGATTAATTATGATAAAATCAACTTCGTCTTTTGATTCATTAACTAGAAAACATTTTTAAGATAATGTATTTTCAACATATAATAAATTACAAATATGGGTATGGAAATTTTGTTTACAGTATTATTACTTAAGGTTTAGTTACCAATAGTTTTTTTTTTTTTATTATTTTGTAAAATCTACCACTACATCACACTGGTCTGATTAATAATTATATTGTTATATATGATTCTCTGGTTCTATATTTTCATTTATATAGTTAGAAGGTTCTCATGTGTAGAAAATTTATGAGACTACTAATTTACGTAAGATTTAAATATAAAAAAGTACAGGAGAATAATGTAAATAATAAGTTAAAAAAATATTAATTTTAATTTTAAAATTTAAATTTTAAATTAATTAGATATAATCTTTGTTAATGAATCTGAAATATGATATGTTGTTCACGTTGTTTTTGTTTGCATCTCTTATTGTTTACCTAATTGTTTCAGTATTAACTAGTTGTAACTACTACTTGTTTGATTAGTTAACTAAAATGTTAAAAGTGAAAAAAAAAAGTTTTCATAAAGTAGTGTGCCTTCCTTACCAATTTTTTCAAAACCTGAGGATTGGTATTGATTACTGCTATAGGGATTGTAACCAATCGAATGATGAGCAATATTATCCATCGAGTCTTCTTCTCCATCATCTGGTGGAGGAATCTTCTTTGATTCTGGATCAACTTTCTCTGATTCTGGATCTTCTCCATTTTGACCACGTATTAATGGGTCCAAAAGAGGTATAACACCCGTTAATGGATTTGGTCGTTGAAAATTAGTGGGTGGATCATTTGGATAATATGGATGTGTGGGTGGATCATTTGGATAATATGGATGTGGATGGGTATTCGGGTTATGAATGTGTTGTTCTGGTTGTGGTTTTGGTGGAGTATGTGTACTAGTCTCTGGTGGTTTCTTATTTTTGTTTCTTCTAAAGAATAACATAGGAAGAACAGGATCATTACCCTGATGAGGGTTTCTAGAATAATGATCCTCTTCAGTTTTAGTTGGTGTTAATGGAATAGTCCATAGAATGTTGTTGTTTGTTGAACCTTTTAAGTCATCAACTTCCACATTATCTGCTAGAAATTATGTATAATCTTTAAAATTTTAAATTAAACATCAAAAACTTCAAAATAATAATTAGAAAGTCAAAGATGAATTTTTTTTTGGAATTGAGTATTGTAAACCAATCATACTTCCTCCAAATACATTAAACATTAATCAGTAATTAACTATTCGTATAAAATACATGTAAAATATACATTAAAAATACTTGAAGCATCATATATAAAAATATACAAAATATATAATAACTAATTTATTGGTTGATTTTTTATGTACATATAACATTTTTTATATTGAATAAATGTGAAATTAAAATGTTTTCAATGATCAAGTACAAAAATTATTAATTTTATGTATGTTTAATTATATGATAAAATCAACTTCATGACTGGATTCTTTAACAAAAAACAATTTTAAGATAATGTGTCTAGTTTAGTTTATGTAAGATTTTCAACATTTTGTAAATTATTGATATCGGGTATGAAAATTTTGTTTGTAGTGTTTATTATATGTTTAGCTAATGTGTTAAATAAATTGTTAGTTCTTGTAAAAATAATATAAAAAATATTTTATTACATCTAGTTCATTTTCAATTGAATTTCAATTGAGCTTTTAAATTTTTAGACCTCTAATTTTAATATTTAATCTAGTTCTCCATGTTCAATATGGCATTTGAACCCTCATAAGTTGATTAAGGATTCCAATAAACTTACCACTAGATCAAAACTAAATGGTTTATGGTTTATGGCTTTAGCCCTTGTATAATTTTATGTGATTTTAATTAAAAAAAAAAAAGAAAAAAGAAAGAAACTAGTCCTTACTATTATTATCCGCCGCATACAAATTAGCTTCATACTTATGGATTAAAGAATAAGTACTTAATTCATTCTAAGATGATTTGTATATAAGATGAAAATTCATTTAAAAAAAAACAGTTGTATAGGACTCCAAAACTTATTTAACCATTTACTGAATATGTTACAATTCAAAAGTAAATAGCTTCTATTTATAATCAAATTATTTAAAATAATACCTTTTAACAAAAGTATACATTTGAATGAAAGCAGCAAAGAGAAGACTCACCATTGGGAAATTCACGAGCTAAGACATGATGAGAAGAGACGAAGAATGCAAAAATAAGAACAAAAGAAAAACAGGCTTTTGAGTTAGTCATCACTCAAATGAAACAAAGGAGCAGAGACTTTAGTGAAGATGAAGAGTGTGGATAATTTGGTATGCAATTCCAAACCGTTATATAGAACATGCGAACCAAGTCAACTAACAAAGGAAAACCAAAAAGAACAAAAAATAAGAATTTTTCTTTGCCAAAGTGGAAAGCCAAGAGTCAAAATGATTATAATGTATTAACATTGAGGGTCAGTCACTATGTTGCGTGGAGTGTTTTCCAACTTATATATATTCTTTGATTTCTTTCGTCTCAACTGCATAAGCTAAAGAGGCTTCTAAGGTACCTTAAAAAGACAATTAATGTTGGCCTTTAACTACACAAAACTGCAATATTTGATATGCTCACGTATTTTGAGTTCACTGGGTGGTAACTCTAATTACTTTGTATCTATTTATCCACAAAAATGTGATTCGGACACTAAAATCAGCCACTAAAATCAGCCACTAATGTATTTATATATAAATATATGTATGATTTAATTTATTTTCAATGTATATTTGTATTTTAACATTTATTTTATACTGATGACTAATTTTGGTGGCTGATTTTGGTATACACGTAGCATAATCCATCTATCCATGCATTTCATTATTGGCCCTTGGAGTTAACCAAAAATGGCGTTGAGAAAAAAAATGAGTAAACCAAAAATATTATAGAAAATTTAGCCACCCACAAAAGAATATAGAAAGATCAAAACGAAAATGACATGAAAAATTTAAAATAAGTAAATATATATATATATATATTCTAAAAAGGCTTTAAAGATGAAATTTTGATGTAATTATTTCAAACAGATTAAGAAAATAAGACCTTTTTTTTTGAAAATTTAGTAATTTAGGTATTGACAAAAGTATTTGAAAAATCAAAATGACAAAAACCAAACATTATAATGAGAGAATGAGTACTCAGTGTTAGAAAAATTACGTTACAAGGGACCACTTTGTTCCTGTTTCAAAACTCAAAAGTATCCCTAGGCTCATTGATCTTATTTTAACCAAGGAAGCTTAATCATCAAGATAACCAAGCTTACCACATATCCTAACATAACATACTTTTAATCCTACTTTTAATCTAAAATGAAGCACATGTTCTTGGATTATCACTTTGTAAAGGAGCTGATTGACGGAGGATTTTTGTCGGTAAAAAATTTTTTAAAATAACTTCGTTGTAAGTATAGTTTTAAACTAACAAGCAATCTTCAGTCAACGTTTAATTTGTTTGTCACTTAAGTAAACCCAATAAAATAACTGAAGTATTCAAACATCGGTCGTCTTTCAAAGGAATTGCAGAGAAGTGTACTTCTTACTGGTTATGGTTTTGTATATTTTTGGGTTTTGGGTTTGATAACAAGAAAATATAAATTGCGAGAAAAATAAACTAACAACTAAGAAAGGTCCTAGCAAGGATTGAAAATTGGAATTTCTATCCTCATTATCATCATCAATTGTGATGGTAGATGCAAATCGCTTTCACTTAGTTATCCTCTAACAAATGAAGGAAAGTCAAACGAGCAAAATCGACTTAAGTTCACAAGTCCTAATTAAAGACTAGATTTAGTGAGGCTCAAGCCAACTAACAACTTTCAATCACCAATCAACAAAAGAATTTTGATAACTCAAGAGTCTCTAATTAATCAATCCAAGTCAAGAACACAAAAATCTATTTTAAAATCCAACCAAACATTTTATCAAATACTTGAAAGGCACAAAAGTATAGAAAAATAACAAGAAATAGTAAAATCTAAACTTAACAAATGCAAGGAATCAATAACCAACAATTAAAGAAAGAAGCAATAAACATGAAATTGAATCTAACAAGAAGAGTTCATAAACTAAATTGGAAAAATAAAGGAATCAACAAGAGAAGATAAACTAAGATACTATAACAATAAAAAGTAGAAGAAACTAAATTAAAGCAAGATAAAATTTTGAAGTTAAGAAGAAATAAGACTAAAAATCGTAAAACTTAGAGAGAGGAGAGAGGTCTCTAGAAACCTACATTTAAAACCTAATGTGTGTGAATGAATGATTCGATCATTCTCCAGCTCCACTCCCCAGCGAATTCCACTTATTGCAGCACGTGACACTTGTCACACGTACGCGTCAGCCACGCGCACGCGTCGCATGGAAGAATTCTTGGTCACACGTACGCGTCAGTCACGCATACGCGTCGATTGTAGGATGGTGTGATCACGCGTGCGCTTCAGCCACGCGCGCGCGTCAGTTCCAGCTTCTCAAACCTTCAATTTCTTGTGTTCCTTCCACTTTTGCATGCTCCCTTTCCATCCTTTAAGCCATTCCTGCCCTATAAACTCTAAAATCACTTAACGCACATATCACGGCATCGAATAATAATAAAAGAGGATTAAAAATGATCAATTTTAAGGCCAAAGAATGATGTTTTTAATCATAGTACAAAATTAGGAAGGAAACTTAAAAACATGTAATTTACATGAATAAATAGGAAAATAATTCACAAAATCTACTCAATTCAATCTAAAATATACCATAAAAAAGTGGTTTATCACTGATGCCACTCAATAACAGTAAAGTAGATCAAGGTAGTAATAGAATGCCATAATATTTGAGGTCTATGTTTTAGGATAGCGGGATTCACAACAACTTGTACCTCCAGAACATCATATGGCCTCTACAGAAACTATTACAACAAAGATTGTTTATGTTACAACTATATAATGTTTAACTCTACGTTATCATTATATAAATGACAAAGAAGATACTGACCTAATAGATCACAACATATCCAGCATCAACCTAGTGTGAACAAACCTAGGTTCTCTCTCATGATACGGAGGACTAAATCGCTTCCACCTGTAATGTAATTATCTTACCATTATGAATGAAATATAAAGAAAATGAACAATTGTATTAAATAGAAAATCTGAATGAAGAAAATTACCTCGAGACCAATGGCCAGACAAATGAATCGTAACCTCGCGGGTTGAATATAGAAAAATGTCAAAATATTCATGACTATAGAAGGGTCAACGGACCAGCTAACTGCATCACATTCTAAATGGCAACACAACACATGCATTGGTACAACCATGTCAACGTGGCGGAGCCCCAGCTATATTTTTCCAACTCATCCATCTTTGCAATACAGGGTAACCAGCGAAAAGAGCACCATAATGTACGCTTGAGCATAAATCCTAACAGTATTCTCACTGGCATCCGGAGGGAGAACCATAAATCTCTGCTGGAACCAAGCATGATAGACAGTGTGCTTGTGAATATATTGATCAGGAGAAAACTCACCAAATAACTCCGATCCTGAAACTATACCCATTCTGGTCTTCTTTCGAATATGTACAACTCAAACTCTGACAAACAACCACTCACAACCACACCATTTGTTGGAAATCCAAATTGGTAGACAACATCCTGCAATGTAATTGTGCACTTTCTAAAATGCATATGGAATGTATGGGTCTCTGGATGTCATCACTCTATAAATGCACTAACAAAAATCTCATCAAGCTTAAACCAATAATCGTAAATCCTAGCAACATGATAGAATTCAACATCGTGAAGATAATGGATGATGCAATCGTGTAATGGCATCTTCTACTGCCTCCTCACAGTAACAACACATTGACTCATCTATAAAATCAATATCCAATCATGTACATGTTTTATATTTTTAACAATAGTGTGAGTTGTTTTATTTTTTTATTTATCTAACATTCACTAACTATACAGGTATGAAATTAGCAATAATTAGTTTATTTAACATCTTTTACACTATGAATGACCTAATTATAAAATTAAAAACAGTGTAAAGATCCCATTAAAAGAAAAAAGTATAAAAATTTAATTAAAAATTTGAAAAAACTATAAGGATCAACAAAATAGTTAAACTTTCTTTTAATGGGTTACTATGCAATCATTATGCTCGATATTGGATTTTTTTTTCTTTTATTTTTTCCTTTACCTGCTCTTGTAGTCTTGTTTTTAGATTTGTTCAATTTTCTTTTTCTCATGATGTCGTGTGAGCATATCGTCAATGTTTAGCAAAAATATAAATGAAAATAAAAAAGAAAAATTTTTAGAGGCTAGCAATTTTTAGTATTTTTTGCTATCATTTAATCATCATAATCATTAAATTGTCTTTATAACAACAACAAAGCCTTATCCTACTAGGTGGGTTGGCTATATGGATCAAATGATATCATTGAGCTCTATCATGTATTATGTCTACAGAAAGACCATTTACATATAGATCTCCTTTAACCGCCTCATAGATGGTCTTCTTCTGTCTTTCACTCCTTATCCATCTTCTATCTCATCTACCCTCTTGACTAGATGCTTTGTCGATCTTCTTCTTGAATGTCCAAACAATCTGAGATGTGATTCTACCATCTTTTCCACAATAGGTGCTACTACAATTCTCTCTCTTATATCTTTGTTCCTTATTCTATCCAATCGCGTATGACCACTCATCTATATTAACATCTTCATCTCTACCACACTTAACTTATGTTCGTGCTCCCCTTTGGCTACCTAACACTCTATACCATAAAGCATAGACGGTCTGATAGTACTGCGATAGAATTTACCTTTAAGTTTTAAAGACACTTTTTTGTCACATATAAAACTAGACACACTCCGCTATTTTGACCAATCTGCTTGAATCCTATGATTTACATCATGTTCAATCTCTCTATTTTCCTATATGATGCACCCAAGATACTTAAAACTTTTAACTTTTCGTATGATGTTTTCTCCAATCTTAACTTCTTTATTAGGATTTTTTCTTCGGCGGCCGAATTTACATTCCATATATTTCATCTTGCTACGCCTTATGCGCAGACCATACACTTTTGGAGCTTCTCTCCATAAATCCAACTTCTTATTTAGGTCTTCCCTTGACTCTCCCAAAAAGACGATATCATCGGAAAAAATCATGTACCATGGCACAAGCTCTTGGATATACTCTGTGAGTACTTCCATGACTAATGTGAAAAGGTATGGACTTAAGGATGATCCTTGGTGTAATCATATGCCAATAGAAATTTTTTCTGTTACACCACCTTGAATCTTCACACTAGTTGTAGCCCCATCATACATGTCCTTAATTGCACGAAAAGGTAAATACCAAATTGGTACTCGAAAAATTCTGGGGCTAACAAAATGGTACCTGACCTTTGTTATTGATAAAATGATCCCTAAAAGATTTTAAAATTTGATAAAAATACCCAAACATAAAAAGCATAACATCACATTGAACGAAAAATGTTGACCTGGCTATCGGAAGAGCTTCAGTGATGGTGGCAGAGAGCTCCGATGGCATTTCCGGTAAGAGGGGAGCTTGATTCTCTAATTTCTTCCTTCACCTCCTCTGATTTTGCACTAAGATCACCATACATTACCTTGGGAATAGCAAGAGAATCGAGAATTGCAAGGAGGTCAGCGAGAAGATGAGAGAAGGTGGCGTTTGGCGAGGGAGACCGTAGCCTCTGAAATCGAGGGCAATGGCTCTGAAACCCACATTGGTGAGGGCAATCATCTGGTGGAGCCATGAGTATCATATCTTAGGAAACCCGTGTAGGAATACAACAATGTTTTGACCTAAAAATAAGAAACTAGAGAGAAAGTTTGAAGGTGACGGGGTTAAGAAATCAGAACCAAAAGAAAACGGAATGCATGTGAGCACAATGGATTATGACCTGTTCCGATTTTAACAATGTGAAGGTTGAGACCATCAACTTTCATGAACTTGGAGATTAGATTATGACCATGCATGCTGAAGCAAATCAAGCTTGGAGGAAGAAAAGAAAGCGGAGGAGGTGAGGGAAGGGATTAGGATTTTGGGTAGGGGGTGAGGAGGTGAGGGAAGAGATTAGCGAATCAAGCTTCCCTCTTCATCGAAAATGCCATTGGAGCTCTTTGCCACCATTACTGAAGCTCTTCCGATGACCAGATTAGTGTTTTCTGTTCAATGTGATGTCATGCATTTTACGTTTGGCGTTTCTGTCAAATTTTAAAATCTTTCGGGGATCATTTTGTCAATAACAAAAGTCAGGTACCATTTTGTCAATGCTAGAATCTTTCGGGTATCAATTTAATATTTACCTCTTACACAAATATATGCGATCATTACTCTCTTCCTTTCTAAAATCTTTCATAAGACCTCTCTTGGCACCCTATCGTACGCTTTTTCCAAATCAATAAACACCATATCTAGATCTCATTTATTACTTCGATACCTCTCTATCATCCTTCTAAACAGGTATGTAACTTCAGTGGTGGATCTGCCTGGCATAAAACTAAATTGGTTCTTTATTACTTGTGTCTCTTGTCTCAGCCTCTGTTCTATCATCCTTTCCCATAATTCCATGGTATGGCTTATGAATTTGATCCCTTTATAGTTTTCGCAATTCTATATATATCTCTTATTCTTGTAGATAGGTACTAAGGTGTTCTTTCTCCATTCATCTGGCATCTTTTTTTACCTTAAAATCTCATTAAAAAGCTTGGTTAACCAACTGATGTCTTTCTCTCCAAGGCCTTTTCAAACTTTAATCGGAATATTATCAGGTTCTAATGCCTTGCCATTTTTCATCCGCTTTAGAGTCTTCTTTTATCTCGAAGTCTCGAATCTTTCGATAGTAGTCGAAGTTTAACAAATAAAATTTACTAATATATGTGTTCAAATTCTAAAAAATGTGAGTGTAAATATATTAATTCATGTGTACAAATTCTAATAAATATAAGTGCAAATGATAAACTTTTTGTAGGTAAAATTCTTAAATATGGGTACAAATTATTACTAACTAAATACTAGTAAAAAATAATATTTACTAGCAATCGTACAATGTAGGATTGCTCAATAAAAAATCCTCATAAAAAAATCGTATTACTTAAATTGTTACGGTACTACGTCCTCATTGGTACAAAGAAATAGTAGAAAAAGATAAAAGTTATATAACATAAACGTAATCTTGTAAAATATAGTAACTTCCTCTTACAACAATATCATAAAATAATATCCTAACCATATCTACAACTAAACTAAACAATTGTTTCCATCAAAAAGCAATAATACAAAAAGACTACTCGGAGATATAAATATTCTGCTTGTTGGATAGAGAGTTTGTATTCATTCATATTAGTAAAATATAACATGTCTTAGCTTAAGGAGTCTCAGCTTTCTTAAGGGATCTAAATATAGCAAACAGTCGAACACCATGTTACATGTTATCCAAGATTTTAGTACACATCATTACTCTCCGTCATATAACGGAGACCAACATTGGATTGAGATGCTGAAGCTCCATACCATTCCAATTTCCAACCAACCTAGACTCGTGTTATGAAATTTGACAACACTGCCCTTCAAAAGTTGGAAATAAAAAAAAAAAATGAATTTCTGCGCTTTCTTCTCGTCTGGGTACAAAACAAACTAATAAAACTGAACCAAAATTTTGTTTCTCCTATCGCGCCTCTCGTTTCCTCTCCTATCAATGACCAGTGCCGAGTCACCAAGTGCAACTACCGTACGGATACCTCCCTTTGTCTTTCATCGGCATCATCACGCTCAACCTGAAATGAGAAATCATGGTTGTAATATCAGGTTGCAAAGAAACACAATTGGTATGTTCTTGTTATAAGCAAAACATAGCCAGAAGTTTATATATCAATCACGAGTGGGATTGTACGAGTAAGGATTTGACCAGTCACAAATCATTGTTAGTACATGGATAATGGAAGTACAAATAACATAAATCTGAAAGCTGAAGCAATTGGGTTTTGTAAATAGTTTCCTTAAGTGGAGCATTCAATTCTTTTTTCAATCCCAAAATGTTAAGGAAAATTATGCATTCTGCAAAAATTGAGTATATACATACAGGCAGATCAATAAAAGATCTAGTCTATGGCATCATCTATTTATTAATTTTGGAATCCCTATACCCTAAAGCACCATTAAGAAGTGGTTAACTTCTGGACAAGTTTTTGTTTACAGAAATTAATTCATATCAGAACAAAAACCAGCGTTTAAAAGAGAAATGACATAATTTTTTCAATTGAAGGGAGCAATATAGATTTACCTCAACAAGGACCTTTGCCTTCTTTGATTTAAGATCAACAGAATCCTTCTCAGATTTCATTGAAGCTAACTTATTCTTCCGTTTTACCCTTCTCTGAGCAGCTGCTTCTGCCTCTTCATCTTCAGAGCTTCCAGCTGCATTAGAAAACTGTTATGCTTTTGATTTGCAAATGCGTTCATTTCCTAGTTTATTTCATTTTTGTAAACTCAACCACAGAGCTCCAACTCCACATGCACAACTTTTCACCTCCAACATATAAGAAAAATAATAGACTCAAAAAAAAATGTATTGTATCATGGTAACTGTTATATGACATTTTATTTTATTTGCTAGAAGCCATCAAATATGTTGGAATGTACAACAAATGGCATCAAAATTACAGTATATTTGATGAGAAAATACCACTCTCTGATATGTGATTATGATGCTTATCCAGCTCAGGTGAAATGAATCACTCGACTCACTAAAATATCAATCTGTTGTGATACAAAAGGGCAATAACAGAAACAACCAGCAAAATACTGAGGAACACATAGCTGTAAATTCACAAGTAGTAGAAATGGGCAAAGGTCTCAGCCAAAATAACCAACTCCAAGCTGAGAGATGCCTCAAATGTAGTATAGCTCAGTTTTGTTCCTGAATATATCCTCTAATTCTACTTCTGGTTAGTTCACATCTTTACTTCTCTGTATCCCTTCACTCGTACTTTATACATACAATCATAGAACAAATACTTCTCTACAACTTCCTAAACTTTCTTATCACTCTTGTAATTCTGCATATTGGTATTGGATTCATATATGACTTGGTTTTCAGGTCTCAATTAAACATTGAGGAATATATTTTGCTGAAATCACTGTTGCAGCCATCACACAATCATATCCTATCCAAAATCCATGCAACTGGGCTCGAACAATGCAAAATAAAAAAATTTTTCCATTAAAGAATATTTTTTGAAATTGCTTTAAGATCTATTCTCTAAACTTAACTATCTAATCCATACCATTTTCATCATTGTCATCACCACCAGCATCATCAATTCTAAAATTAACAAAATCCTCCATATCATCTTCCTCTTCAAGTTCATCATAACCTTCCACATACTCTATCTCTGCTTCCTGTTTAATAACCAAAAACGAAAAAAGAAATTAAATACAAGGCAACATATTGTTCAAGTAAAATTTCAAACAGTTTTGCATGAAACATATATGACAACAGAAAATGCAGATGCATACCTCCTCCTCTTCCTCAGCAGGTTGAAGGTTGTCCATATCAAGAACTTTATTGTATTGTTCAATAGGATAATTGTAAATGTCACTTTGTTGATAAACTCCTTTTTGAAGGCGCTCCAGTAGCTCTTTCTCAATAGACTAAGTAAAATATAAGCACTGGTGAGGAAACCAAATACAACACAAAATTCATGTGTACAGGAAACACTAGTATTAACTATAACCTTTTCTAACAAAGCTGCCTTTTCAGCCTTCTCTTCTCTTCTAGCCTCTCTCTTTATCTCCTTCCTTGGAGTTGTCATTATTTTCTCCCTTTAAGACAACCATTATAAACATGATAAATTAGATCAGTAATATGAAGAAACTGAAATTAACTTTCAACGAGAGCACACAAAAAATAAATAAATAATTGATGAAGGAGAAGAAAATTTGTTATATGTATGTAATTTTGTAATTGTAGGAAAACAGATCAATTAGCAAAAATCTGATGAATCCCTAAAATCACAAACAATATTAGCCGAAGGAAGACACAAGCTACATATATGCACAAATATATTTTCAAGTTTCTCACATCTTCAATGATTATCAAACTTGTATATCCTATCCTATCTTGACCTCTCCTCGGGTGGAACAGGTGGGGTAGACTCCAGACACAATACATGAGATTGTAACACAGAATTAAGCATGTTGGTAGCAGCCAAACATCTATTTCGCTTATCTGGTTTCCCCACAATGATGTCTAGTAGTTCAAACAAAAATCAAACATGCCATTAATTTGGTCTGTGATACAGTAACCCTGAGGGATTGAGATATGTCATCTACAACCCCCCCCCCCCCCCCTCTTTGGGAAAAAAAAAAACAAAACCCACCCCCCACACAATTTTTTTAAGTTAAAAACAAAAAAACACGCACATACTTGATGTCTGCTTAAACATATATATCACACTATATTGATAGCTCGGATCTAAATGAAGCATCAGATTCAAATACAATTTCATTATTCTATGATGCAAACCCAAACTCACTGTTAGGAGAAAATCTTCGTCACTTGGATTTAATTGATATGTCCACAAGATTGAATTTAAATGGTAAATTCATTCCAACAAAATTTCATTTCTTCATAAATCCTAACTAATTATATGTTTTCCTCCCACATACAGATCTTGACTAATCATAATTTATGTGTTAGTTTGGATTGGCTTTTTTGAGTTAAAAAAGTACTCTTTTTTCAAAAATAAAGTACTTTTATTCAATTTTAAACCTATTTGGATACATCTTTTTAAAGAAGTACTTTTATTAAAAAAAGAAAATTATTTGCTTTTTCTAAAAGCTAACAATACCTTGCTTTAAAAAAAAAAAAAAAGCAAAAGATGTTTTTAATACTTGAAAACAATTAAAAAAAAACTATCCAAATGTGAAATAGCTTTTGTCTAATAAAAAAAATATCTTTTTAAAAAAAGATGAAAAAATAAGAACTTTTTTCAAAAATCAATCCAAACTGACCCTGTATCTTCCAAACCACAAGCAGAAATCAATTAATAAACAATTTAGAGCACCAAAGAGATGACCTTACTATGAAGAAATTAGGCATTCCTTGACATTAAAAGACGATAAACAACCAACAATTCAACTTCATAGTTCATACCTTGTCTTCAACGCAAGTTTCCTCATACGTATCCGCATCTGGGTCATTTTGGTCAATCGTTGCTTTGTTTTGTGTATAAGAAGCTTAGGCCAATACATCTATCAATGAATCAGTGCAAAAAGGTGAGACAACCAATTCTGAAAATTACGAGTAAAAACATCGAATATTCAAATTTTCAAACATAAAAACACGCATGGATCTGCAATACCAGATGTTTGTCAATGATTTCAAGTGCCTTTTCATAATTCCTTGGCAGCTTAACTCTTTCCCACAACTTGTTTGGCATATGAGCTCTTTCTATAGTTTTCATGTAAAGGTAAAACACACCTGCAGTACCCAACATAATTCCATTACTATCTACATATTCGTCACCAAACTCAACTTATTGCAAGGTCGCCATTTAATAACTAACACACTATGCACCAACCATAATCAATTTCTCCTACCCTATGAATTTAATTTTGATGCACAAACGGTCCAAAACTTATACTATCATTCGATCACATGACTATATCACAAAATATGGTTCAAGTCCCACACCCACTACTACTTGAATAATCATGCAAAATAAACTAATATGATGGATTCATTGTGCAAAAAGCCTTTACATTCTCAATGCATCAAAATTAAACTCCTATACTATATTGAAATATGGAAAACAAGTTCCACATCAAGGTATCATATCAAACTCGCTGTAAAGCATGGTCTCAATATGCCATCTTCTTATAGTAATATAGTGTACTTTCCAAAGGAAACAAAGTTTAACATCAACTTAGAATATGCTTGACAATCACAAACCCCACAAGCATAATATCATTCACTATGCACTAATTTCAAGAAAAAAAACTCAACCAAAAAATAAATTTAAAAAATCCAAGAGAACAAATAAAAAAGAAGAGCTTAATAAAAAGCAAATATGGTTTATGAGCAAAGTTACCATTTTCCTCTCGTATAGTAGCATAGCGACTGTTAGCTAAGGGGCACGAGCTTCGATTGCAAAGTCCAGTAACATTGTAAGGATTTCTACAAAAATTCCCCGTCGTAATTCTACACAAAAAGAAAAATAAACCAAAAAAGCTGTGAAATTTTGGAACTTTAGACAAAAACAAGGAGAAAGAACCGTGAGAGTAATGAAAATAATTGAAGCAGAGAATGGTAGTGTTTCTTTACTTGGCCATGAAACTACAATGGTTGTGCCTAATAACGTGCCATATAACCTCATCATGCTGCATCTTTGGAGTAGGGTTTTAATGGGGACTTTTGATTCCAGTGGCTGACAATGGTGTTGACGGCAGCACGTGTAAACAAGAAGTTGCAGGAGCGGCGGCTGCGAGCTACGAAGAAGAAAGGAACTTGTGCAGTTGTGTTTCCCTGGAACGACGTCATTTGATAAACTCAAATATTTCCATACAAATACACAAACTTGCAAAAAATGCAAAGGTATATTGTCATCGGGATAATTAAAATGAAAATTAAAATCCATAACCTGATACCAATTAACCATAAGAAATTCTAAGGTGTAGACCCAAGCAACGTCAGATAACTTGTCATCTTTTTCAATCCATTTAATTTAAATTTTATCACGAATAATTGCTTACTTGCCTACATATCGCTCAGATTGTTTTCCTTAATACCTATATTTCTCTTTCCTGAATCTGCATAAATCCCTTCAAGCCTTCAATTCTAAATTTTGCAGTGTTGGACACAGCACGAAAACAATTACCTAGATGGTTCTTAATAATCATCCCATTGGCAGGAAATCACTTGAACACTTGAACCTCCCATTCATCTGATTTCCAAACCCTAAGTTTCAAGGATTAAATAATATACTTTCTTATGTGCACTATTTCATTTTAGCTATCACGACCCATCCTCGTCTATGCTACATGATATTCAACAAGCTGACAGGCACAAAATTAAAAAGAATGATATAAAAACATCTATAGACTCGACTGTAATATTAGAGTTTAGGGTTTAGGCAAATGTAAATATAAATAAATTAGATAATATCTGTACTCACTTCTGCGTTGTAAATGTAAATTTTAAAAATTGCAAACCTTAAAGGCTGAGATGGCTGGCTTCGGGCAGAGAGAAGCAGGGGCAGTGGCGTCGCAGAAGAGCAAGGCAGAGGCAGGCAGCAATGCAGCAGCGAGGTAGAGGCGGCGGCCAGCGGCACCGCGGAAGAGTAAGGCAGAGGCAGGTACTCAAGCAGGCAGCAGTGCAGTGACCCAGAGAGGGGCTGGGAGAGGACTGAGGGAGCAAGGTTTGAAAACCGGACCGGTCATTGAACCACTTTAGTCTTGGTTCACTGATTTACTGGTCCAACTGATCTAACCCTTGTTTAACCAAAAAAACTGTTTTATAATAAAATAATACAAAAATTATAAATAAATATCCTAAATCATAATTATAGTCTAATATAAACCTTAATATCTTTGTTCACATACAAGTCATTTATGAACTGAAAAACTATAGTACTATTCTTAACTACCTTAATAAACTGAAAAATGAAAGATCTCAAACTCGATCTTTTTGGCTGAATTAGCTTTCACTGCTGCAACATACAAAGCAGAGACATACTTTTCAGAGCCACCAAACATAACCAGCGAGACCTATAGATGCAATTAAGAAATAATAAGACTACAAAATTCTGATCCCATGAATAACAAACACAGTGACTCAAGGACAAACAAAATTTTTTAAAACAATTCAATCCGACCTAAATAAAATATAAATCAACAATTCATTGAACTTAAATTCATATTCAATCAGTTATAAGTTTATATTTTCTTCTTTTATCAATCACAATCTAAGCACAATTTCTTTTATATCAGCCTGAAATGTATTAAGGAATTATAATACAAATAATGTTCAATTACCTTAACTTTATCTTCCTTTGTCCATGGAACATTGGCATAACCTCTAGAGCTGAAAGCATATCATAAGATAGGAACAAATACTTAAAAAATGAGGCCAATAAAAGCTATTCCTAAAACATGAAGCGGTGAAATGAACAAATATGCAGCAGTACAAAACCTTAGCACAAACAATACAACACAATTTTTTCTACTCATCAAGATTTTCTGCATAGTTTTAACAAAACCTCAGTGCATTATAACTATGCAGTAGGAATGTATTTAGCATGAGGTGGAGGAATTTCACATTGTATGTGTATTAACAACTAGGGATGAATCCCTCCCCCTCCACATTCAGAAACAGAGACACAAATCTAGTACCACAATCATGGGTTGCCATGTTTCTAAACTAGCATACATTTAGAATCATCTCTTTAATTGGTTCTAAATCCAGTACCAAAAATCCTCCAAAAACGTTTACATTACATTGAATCAAGATGAGTAAAGTTGTTACCTAAATCCCAAACTTGAAATTTAATGTTGACCATTTCAACATTAAACCCGATTGCTGCATCAAATTGTCAAATCAGAAAATAAATCCGTTAGTAACCCTAAATTTGATGGAGAGAGGACCGGCGCGACAGACGACGGCGACCAGGTGATGAGTACGATGAGGGACGGCGGCCGAAGCGCGAGTGAGCAGGAAGAGGGGTTGGAGCACACCGACTCAACGAGCACGACGAAGAAGCTGAAGATTGGCGAATGAGGAAAGGGGATGGAGCATGAATAACAGACGAAGATCTTGAGCGGGCGATGGACAGCAGCAGTAAGAAGAACAACGGCGACGGTGGCAATAACCGAAAAAACCCCCTATTGGCACATTTATTAAGCGTAACAATAACTTTTCCTATCAGCACGCTTCAAAAGCGTAACCATATCTTCACCTATTGGCACGTTTTTGAAGGGTAGCCAAAGCCAAACTAATGGGCACGCTTTAAAAACGTGGCGATATGTCCACTTTCTGGCAAGCTTTTAAAGCGTAGTTATAGGTTAACACCTATGGCTACGCTTTTAAGCGTGGTAAGAGATAGAAGCGTGGCAAAAAAGAAAGCGTGCCGATAGATCCACAAAAGCGTGACGATAGAGCAACCGGCACGCTGGCAGATGTTACCTTCAAAAGCGTACAATAGCTCAAAAAACGTGGCGAAAAACTATTAGCACGCTTTTTAGCACTTTTCGGCACGCTTTTAAAGCGTGGCAAAAAGCTTATTTTCTTGTAGTCACAGTTGCATACTTTCTGTATTGGTTTAAGGCCAATTCTCCCATGCCTATAACTTGAATGCCGAAATTGCCTAAGTTACTCCTTATAGCAAGATTTAAAAGACACACTTAAAACCGTAACTCTTCTAAAAGCGTCACCTAATGGAAAAAAGTAAATTAGAAGATTTAAGAGAAGAAATAATTAAATTATCAAAATTAATATATCAAAAATTAATGATTTTAACTAATGTTAATTGTAATGACACCGAATTCTTAAAATCAATACAAAATGATTTTTCTCAAAATCTTAATTTTACTATAAGTTTTATTGAAGGACTTCAAAAACCTGAAAAAACCTATTTTTCACACGGAATTTCTAAAAAATGTTACCATGGAAATGATTCCCCACATCTTTATCATACTTTTAACCCACAATTAAATTCTATAGTAGATATGCTTGAAGAAATATTAGTATCCATAAAATTTCAAAGAAATAAGGAAAAAGAGAATCCCAAAAAAGAAAAATTTCAAAATATAATCAACATAACAGATTTAAAAGTAAAACCACCATTGAAATTATGAATATTGAAGAAAAATTAGAAGAAGTCACAATGCTTTTTAAACAATTAAAAATGGCTCAAGAAAATAATATTATGGAACATGGTTTTCAAATAGAAGAAGAATTAGTAAATTCTGAAAATATAGAAAATGAAGAACACATTCTAGATTATTCAAGTGACGAAGAACCAGCAATTCCAATACAAGTAAAAAATGAAGCTGGAACATCTAGGGATAATCAATCTCAATTTAAATGGGAAACAGGTTTTGATAATTATGCTTTTAAAAAAGGTTTTATAAATAAAAATTCAAAATATACAAAAATACCATCAAAATACGTTCCTAAAATCCAGGAAATGGAAGGAGAAAGAATGCTCGATTTAGACTGTAAAACGAATGAAAAAGAAATTTTCGAAAACTGGTTGAATTCCTTCTTATTAGAAGCCTTTACTAATCCAAAACTTAATGAATTATCTGGAAGAGACATTTGGAATTATATAGGGTTTCATACTAAAGGAGCTATAAGAGATTATATGACATCAATAGAAAACCAAATAATAGAAGAATTAGCAACAAAAATAACAGCTTATGATAAGATATTATATATAATGATGATTCTATATAAAGAATTTTTTGGGAAAAATATTATAGATCATAAACAAGAAGTCTATAATAAAGAATATCAGGAAGCAAAAAACCATTTAGCTATCATTCACATATATGATCTATGTAATGTGGAGTCTTATATATGTGAATATAGAATACATTATTACAAATTAAAAGAAGAAGATAAAAATCATTATCTTAGTATGTATATAACAAAACTTCCATATCCTGCTAACGAATTTATTATGGGAAGATTTATAAGAGAAATAAATAGAGGAACAATTGAAAATAATTTTGGTGGAGCAACCTCTGCAATAAGAGAGGAAATAAAAGAACGTTGTATGCAAGAAGCAACTCAAAAAAGATTTGCAAATATAATTAGAATTTGCTGCCAGGATAATGAAGAGATACCTCAAAAATATGGTCTTAATAAAAATTTTCAAAGAAAAAGAAAATATCAATTTAGAAAAAGAAAATACTATCCAAACTGGAGAAAAAAGAGGTATTTTAGAAGAAGAAATAACAATAAAAACAAGAGACAAAAAAGTGATTATTGCCCAAATAAAAAAGAAAATTGTAAGTGTTGGTATTGCCAAGAAGAAGGACACTATGCAAACGAATGTCCGAAAAAGAAGGATAAAAAAGGATCTTACTAAACAAATAGAAATTGCTAAGTCTTGTTTCATGGAACCTTTAGAAGAATCTGATGATAACTTAGACTATATTTTTGAATATGTCTCGGAAACAGACTCAGAGACTGAGTAATAATGCTACATTTATTACTATAAAAATAACAGAAAAATTTATAAATGCTTTCATAGATTCTGGAGCAACACAATGCTTTGCTAGTTCAAATATAAAACTTGATTGGAAAAAAATTAAAGAAACCATTAAGAGTTAGAATAGCTGACAAATCAATACATAAAATTGACCAAAAAGCAGAGATGGTTGAAATTTTTATTCAAAATTATAGGTTCATTGTTCCATCTATATACATGTTAGATTCTGGAATAGATTTTATCATAGGAAATAACTTTTTAAAGCTATATCATCCATTCATTCAAGAACTAACATATATAGTTTTAAAAGCTCCACACGATTCTTCAATAAATCAAAAATCAAAACGTATAAAAATACCGACTACTACTATAGATAAGATCTTAAAATTTAAAATATTTTCTATATTAGAGATATGTTATTTAAATTTATACTTTCAAATAAATATCCCAAAAAATAATCTTGAAATAAAGATAGAAGAACTTTTGGATGAAATTTGTGCTGAAAATCCTTTAGATATTAAAAATACAAATAACGAATTAGTAAGCATTAAACTAAAAGATCCGACAAAAGAGATAAATGTTCCAAATAAAATCCCTTATTCCGCAAGAGATAGAGAAGAGTTTTCATTAGAATGTAGAGATCTTTTGGAAAAAGGAATTATAAGATTAAGTAAAAGTCCTCATGCGGCTCCAGCCTTTTATGTCGAAAACAATAATGAAATTAAAAGGGGAAAACGAAGAATGGTTATTAACTATAAGAAGATGAATGAAGCAACTATTGGTGATGCTCATAAACTTCCAAGAAAAGATTCTATTTTAGAAAAAATCAAAGGGGCAACTTGGTTTTCATCTCTTGATGCAAAATCAGGATATTGGCAACTTCGTTTAGACGAAGAAACAAAGAAATTAACTGCTTTTACTTGTCCAACAAAAGAATCAACAAGTGTGTTGCTCTATGAATGGAATGTATTGCCATTCGGATTAAAACAAGCTCCAGGTATTTATCAAAGATTTATGGAAGAAAATCTAAAAGAGTTAAATGAATTTGTTTTAGTGTACATTGATGATATACTAATTTTTACAAAACAGGATAGAGAAGATCATCTTCAAAAATTATTAATAGTTTTAGAAAGATGTAAAGAAAAAGGATTAGTTCTTAGCAAAAAGAAAGCAAGAATAGCAAAACAAGAAATAGAGTTTCTTGGATTAATTCTATCCACTCAAGGAAAGCTAAAACTTCAGCCAAATGTCCTAGAAAAGGTAAATTTATTTCCTAATAAAATAGAAGATAGAAAACAATTACAAAGATTTTTAGGGTGTATAAATTATATTTCTGATCAAGGATTCTTAAAGAATATAACAGAATACACCAAAAACTTATTTCCAAAAATTAGTACTAAAAAAGAATGGAAATGGGATGAAAAAGATAGTATGCAAATTCAAAAGATTAAAGAATTATGTGAAAAACTTCCAGAACTTTATATTCCAGAAGAAAATGACTACTTAATAGTAGAAACAGATGCTTCAGACATAACCTGGTCAGGATGTCTAAAAGCTAAGAAAGCTATAAAAAGTTTGAAGCAAGGAAAAGAATCACTAGATTCTAAAAATTCCCCAAAGGAATTACTTTGCAGGTATATTTCAGGGACTTTTACTCCAACAGAACAGAGATATACCACTCATGAAAAGGAAACTCTAGCAGCAATTAAATCTCTTAAGAAATGGAAAATTGATTTACTACCCAGAGAATTTACATTAAGGACAGATTCAAGCTACCTAACAGGTTTCATACGATATAATTTAAAAGTTGATTATAATCATGGACGATTGGTAAGATGGCAATTATTTTTGTTACAATATCCAATAAAAATTGAATATATTAAGGGTGACAAAAATGTTATTGCAGATACATTAACAAGAGAATGGAGTTCGTCTACAACGCATTAGATCAGGAAATTCAGAAATACGAACAAGAACTCGAAAAATGCAAGCATTGTCAGCAAATAAGGACACAGATCCAATCCCTCAAGAAGGCCATCGAAGCAATGAAATCAACACAACAACCAAAACCATCAGAGCTCAGCCAGCTAAGCGTGGTGGACAAATCAGGTGAAGAAAAAATTTCAGAAAATAAAACAATTGCTGAAATTATCAAAAAATCTACCCAAGACAAAAAATATTATGTAATTTATAATGGCCCCATGAAAGGAGTATATGATGTCTGGGAAAAAGCAGCACCATTTACACATCAATCAAGGATAATTCATAAAGGAGGGTTCTTAACACTGGAAGAAGCAAAGGAATCTTTCAGGGAATATGAAGCTCTTCATCCAGAGCAAACCCTAAAAAGAGTAGATAAAGCTCCAATTCAAACCCAGAGAACAGGGATAATAAGAAACATTCCTACAAGGGCTAAAATCAAAGAAAAGAAAAGGGTCTGTAGATCAAATCTCAGAGAAACCCTTAATATAGTCCTGAACTGGACTGAAGAAAAAAGAGCAATCTTGGGATATTATCCTATTGCCAAAGAACAGCTAACAAAGCTGGTTATATTTCCAGATGCATCCCCATCGGACACCTATCAGTTTTTCCAGTATGGATTAATTGATACAATTTTAATTTTTAATGATCTAAAAATTATTAGTGAGTTTCCTGCAGGATTCGTTGATGCAGTAAAGAGATTTAAAAATATGATTGACAACGTAAATCCAAGGGATATATCCCTAAAATTTACGAACAGTCAACCTATTTTTAATGAAGAAGAAGAATGCTTGGTTCCAGCACACCAAGTAATATTCATGTCCGTCTTCCCAGGAAATTTTCAACCAATTGATCAAGTTCAAGATTTAACAATCTACAGTCATGAAGGAAGGCTAGCCAGCACACTAGCAAGGGTCTTCGAAAGAACTCAAAAGATAACAAGGGAATCTCACACAAGAATTAATTATAAAAGCAGAAATACTTTGCTTGTGTCTAGTAAAAGGAATGAAATTGAAGAAAGAGAGATGAGACTCTTAGTGGAATTTGAATCAGCATTCTACAACTTATCTGGACTCTTAGAAAAGCTCCCTGAAGGGATAAAGAGGAATCTCTGCTATTTGATAAAAGACAGAGAAGACCACAAGTGCCAGCTATGCGTCTCAGAGTTATCTGAAGAAAGTAATAATAAAACGGAATCAACCCACATGATAAAGGAAGAAGACAACGCATCTGAAGGTCACATAATGAAAGAGGAAGACAGCACATCTGAAGCATCTCTCAACATTATTGCATAGTGACGTAAGCGCTTAGGTCATAGAGCACCAACAATGTAGCTGGTGCAAGATAATAAACAATGACGTAAGCAATGACGTCATAAGAAGGGTAAGGATGGGAATTGTCCATCAGACCCAACCATTATAAATAGGTTGCTTAGGCAATTGTAGAAGGCATCAGACAATAGAAAGCAGAAGGCTAAGAGTACTCATATGCTAGGAGAGCAAGGAGGAAGCTGCCAAGGCGATTCTATAGTCTGAGGAAGAATTCTCTTAGGGAAAAAATAGTTCTAAACTCCCCTCTGGAGTTAGTATCTACAATCTCCCCTCTGGAGATAAAAACACCTCATGTAAAATATACTAAATAAAGGAAGTTTTTCTCCAGAAAGGTACATCTTCATCCTAGTCTTTCAATTATGAATTATTTAGAAAGTTTAGAATTAACAGAAGAATCTGATTATTATAGATTAACTGCTTTATTAGATAATGAAAAACAGGCTGTTCTAAAAACAGAATTAAATCTCAAATCAAATGAAAATTTTAATAAACAAAACCTATTAAAAGAAGTTTTTAATAGAAAAAATGTAATATACTATGGAAAAATTCAACTTGAAGCCCCTATAAAGATAAAATCCGCCAATGGAGAACTTGAAATAGCTCTGATAAATGATGAAGAATTGAGTAAACAGATTGAGAAAATTAAGGATCAACAAAAAAGATCTAAAATCGGATGGATTCATATTAGTACTATACAAGTCTTAATCAAATCTACATATATGAAAGGAATTAATTCACCAATAAGCTTAGCAATCTGTGACAAAAAAATTACTGATGACCCAATAGATAAAATAATTGGAATTGTTCATGGAAACTTGGCAAACGTAAATGTTAAATTCAATGCCCATCTTGGATACGCCATACCTTTATCAACTGAAAATCTTGGAAGATCTATAAGTTTGGCTTATAAATTTCATAGAAAGAATTTAATGGAACAAGATGATGAACCATTTTCAATTACATATGCAATAAATTATGCTTTAACAAATAGCCATCATAGTATAATATTTAAAAACAGAGAAAGGATTTATGTTGATGAATTATTTCAGAAAATTGTAAAAACAGAAATACCAAAATATAAAGCTATTGAAAACCCGGTTCTATTATTAAAAGAACCGTCAAGAAAATTAGTTTCATCGAATTTTCAAATAAGAGAATCTAAAATTAATAGCCCTTTAAGTTTATCTAAGTTAAAAATTAAAGAAGAAACTTCTGAAATAAAAGAACTAACAAAAAAGGTCGAAAAATTAAATGAAACCTTAAACACTAAATTATGACAATAAATAAAGAAGAAATATATATCACTTATCAAGATAAGAAACAAGAACTCTTTGAAAGAGAAAACCGTTTGAATTATTTACAGTTTTCTGAAATAAACCAAAGAGCATTTGAAGCTCTAAAAATAATATATGACAAGTTGAAAAGAGAAGTGGAAGAGCTAGAAAAATTAATAGAATCTCTAGAAAATAGTGATGAATCGATGATAGAGTTTGCAGAAATTCTAAAATAAACAATGAAGCATATAAAGATTGAAAAACCAGAGAATAAAATAAAAAGAAAAAGGGCGGAAAAATTAAAAAGTAAAATAAAGGAGTATAAAAGGGAATTAAATAATCTTCAGATCGAAATTGATGACCTTATAATAAAAAGAATAGAAATAAGAATAAATATAAACAAGTTGAAATTAAACCTAAGAAATTTATAAATGCCTGGAAAACCATATTATGACTTAAATGAATTAAAGCTGCTGAAAGAAAAAATGGAAAATGAAGTCGATAAATTAAAAAGATATTTAGAAACAATAGAAAGTGTAGAAATAAAAGAAGTTCTTGAGGATTTGAGAAATTATATTAAAGAAAAAGACAAACAGATAAAAGATTTTATATATAATAATTCATGCAAAAAAGAATATTATAAATTAAAACAAGATTGAAAAACTATAAAATTATAAATATACATCAAGGACTAGTAATAAATAATCATACAAGAGAAATAGTAAAAATGGTCAATACTTTAGATTATAAAAATGGCAAATTGTTTAATCGAAGTTTAAAAATTGGTATCAGAGCCAAGTTAACGATTTAGGGTAACACTTTCTCTTTAAGCAACACTTTTAGTGATACGCTTTTAAATCATAACAACCACAAAATAAAAGTGACATCCTTACCGTTGCATTCCCCATTTAGTAAGTTAGGCAAGTGTATATAGGCACCATAGCACTTACCTTGGTTTAAAGGTCAGAACTCGTTCTTCAATATAGGTGAAAATAAGCCTCATTATCCTTCTTTAAAAAATAAATTGGCGTATTAGATTGTACATGCTTCATTTGAATTTTGCCACCGTTCAGGGCTCTCCAGATTTGAAATTTGCAAAAGAGGTAGCAGATTATCTTGGTACTCGACATTATGAACTTTATTTCACAGTTCAGGTGGTTGTTTATCATCATTGCTCTATTTTTGAAAAACATTAATCTTGTCCTAGCTTCTCAAATTTTTTGTTCTTTTTTCTTTTGTACTTTTGTTTCATAACAGGAAGGTATAGATGCACTTGAGGAAGTCATTTACCACATTGAAACATATGATGTAACAACACTCCAATGCTCCTTATGTCCAGAACAATCAAATCCATGGGAGTGAAAATGGTTCTTTCGGGAGAAGGTTCAGATGAAATATTTGGAGGTTACCTATATTTCCATAAAGCACCTAATAAGGAAGAGTTTCATGAAGAAACATGTCGAAAAGTAATAGCAAATTGTTACATCGCCATGTTTGATTCAATGCAATTTGAAAATTTTATGCACTTAACCTATTAAATTTTCTTCCTCTTCATTCCTAGTGTACTTGACCTTTTCATTTAAGATTTTGGTTTCCTGATCTCACAGATCAAAACTCTTCATCTTTATGACTGCCTGAGAGCCAATAAATCAACTTCAGCATGGGGTATAGAGGCACGTGTACCATTCTTGGATAAAGAATTTATCAACACAGCCATGAGTATTGATCCAGAGTGGAAAATGGTATTTTATGTTCACTTTTTTCTGTGTTCCTCTTGGTTTGATCGCCTGCAATGTTGATTGAATTTCTCTTGCTTCGATTTAACTGTTAAGGTCTTATTATTCATAACTCTTCTGTTGCATCAACTTCTTATCTACTCTTTAAGGTGTTACGGTGTAGCTTACTGGATAAGGCATGTCTTGACACTACTAACAAGAAACCTTTGTGAATTTGATCCAATGGTCATGTGAAGTTAATCTTTTTAGCTAAGTTTTTTAATCACATAATGAGATATATGACCATTTCACAGATACGACCTGATCTCGGAAGGATAGAGAAGTGGGTATTGCACAATGCATTTGATGACGAAACAAATCCATATTTACCAAAGGTTTGTAAAAAATTTCCGGCTCACACTGATTGTTATCATCTCACATGGTGAAGGCTATCTGAAACGTTGTATTTCTTTGCCATTTTTAGCACATTTTGTACAGGCAGAAGGAACAGTTAAGTGAGGGTGTAGGGTACAGCTGGATTGATGGCTTGAAGGAGCATGCTAACCAACAAGTAAGCTCTTACTTGCAGCTTCAAATTTACTTCTTCTTGTGTTGCAAACTATCAGTAATTAACTTTTATAGAGTTCCATTGATGCCATCCCATGGTTTCTGCTCTTTTTCACTTTACAAACTGACAGGTCACAGATGGAATGCTGTTGCATGCTAACTATGTACCCTGAAAACACTCACACAACAAAAGAAGCATACCTCTACAGGACAATTTTTGAGAAGCACTTTCCAAAGGTGGGTTTTCTAAGTTTCTTTTTAAAATAAACATCCCCCCATTTCTTTTTTTGTGCTCATGAAATCTTGTTGAAAATAATGCATGTTAACGAAAGCAGTTAGCAGTGTGATAACTGATAAGTATTGAGAATAATAGGATGTGATAATATTGTCGAAAATAGTAAAAGTTATGGCATTTTTATTATTGTTCTTCAAATTTCCGTCCGACATAGCATAAACATATAGCTGAAATGGTGGTTATAAACACTTAAGTAGTTTTTGTTATCGAGCTAGCTTTTGATATAGAGTTAGATTCGCAGTTTGACAAGCGACCTTGCATTTGAAGACAAATCAAATTGACTTTGGTTACAAATTTATATCTTGCCGAAACCCATCTCTAATTATGTTGCAACCATTTTAACAGAATGCCGCAAGATCAACCGTTCCAGGAGGTCCTAGTGTAGCGTGCAGCACCGCAAAAGCTGTGGAATGGGATGCCGAATGGTCAAAGAATCCTGACCCTTCTGGCCGTGCTGCTCTTGGTGTTCATGCAGCGGCATATGAGGCTGCAGCAGATGCAAAAACAGCCTAGCCTAAAAACGGGACCCTGTAAAGGCCCTTTATTCTGACTTCGAAGAACAAAAAAATGCAAAGCTTTGTCTAGTGAGGCTTATTTTCAGGTAGATGAAAAATTAAACTCTTGAGGAAGATTGTGGTTGCTCATTTGTATTTCGCACGGTTAGCACAACATTCTAAGCTGTTTTGACACTAGCAGAGTAAGATAACGTTTAATGTATACTGTTAGTAATCAATATTACATTGTGTTTGAGTAAGAGTCCTTTAACTGGAGTTGCAATGGCAACTCAAATTCATAAATAACAACAATGAAGAATTCCTGTAAAGTGAACAAAAGATAAGAACTTTGCTCTTTGCTTTGCTATAATACTTGAGGCTCTGAGGGTACCATCAAGCTGCCAAGGGCACTTTGATTGCGTTCTGTGTCTCAACTCTCAATAGTCTTTCAACTTGGGACATCATGCAAAATAAATAAATAAACTTTCTCAGGTCACCTTTGCCTTTGAGAAGCACACTATTGATTCTTTTCTATTTTGGTTATTTTAACGTGTTCCTCTTCCAAAAATTAAAAAACAAGACTCAATTCTTTGGAACATCAACTTACTCCTATATGCTATTCTCTTTGTGCAATACTATTTGTTAGATCAATAGATTTTCTCAATTTTTTTTTTAATCTTAATTGATGTTGTATAGTGTAATTTCAATCCCACACCACACAAGATTTAAGTGGGAAAAAAAAAACATGTAAGAAAATTTTGTACGTGCAAAATCACCCTTGCACCCTTTACAAAATCAATTGAAATAAAAAAAAATTGAAAAGATCCATTTCTACTTGAAAATAGCTCAAAAACATAAATTTGCTCCAATTTGTATCCTGAACAAAATTGACTGACTTTTTCATGTGTACGGACTCCATATATACAGGCTTTGGTATTTACATGCGTTCCTTAGTTATAACATTTTCTTTCAACATTGTTAGTTTTAACATAATTGGATACATAAGACTTCAACATTTTATCTTTGTACACGAACTTCGCATTGCTCAAGAGGGGAAGTGAACATAATTCCACCATGAAATGCGGCTCCAAAGTCCAAACCTCTTTGACTTATTCACATCAGGTAAATATTCCGCGAAATTTACCATCGACAGATGCCAGGTGCCTCTGTTCTGCTAAATGCAAGTACTTCATCATATTTTGAAGCATACACAAAGCCCCATAACTGTGTATATGAGAGAAAGACCAGTTAGTTTTCTTCAGCTATAAATGTCTCTTGAAACTAGCAACCAGAAAAGATGAAAAAGAAAGGATGAAGGAGTGTGTAACATTGTGTGCAAGTGAGAAGAATCGAAGAAGTTGCATGAGCACCTCTACTTCCTTCACTTCGAAATCTTGAGAATTCGCAAGGCAAGGATTTCCGTAGGTTTCCGAGACCGAGCTTGAGCCATTCAATCTGCAAGTATATTGCAAGAGTTTGAAAGGGATTAAATAAAAACGCAAGGTGATGATATATGATTGAAGACATGTTCACATTTCTTCCTTTTTATATTTTTCAATTTTTTTTCTTTTGGCAGTGTGAAAGTAACAATTTAAGCAAAGAGATAGCGACGGAAGTAGAAAGTTCTTACAGATCACCATCCAAATAAAGCGCAAAATGACTTCCCCCTCCAATTGCTAAGAACTCAGTGTTGCATAGTGTGAAATAGCGGTTTAACCCTGCAATGTTGTGGTTAGTTTAGGGTTTAGCATTTAGAATTCTAAACCAAACAAAAGAAAAGAAAGGGAAAAAAAAGAGAGAAAAGAAAAACCAAACAAACAGAAGTATTCCAAAATTTGAGAAAAGCCTCATGCTGAGGCTGAAGACTTAGCAATAGATTTCAAGGTTCCAAGATTCTACTAGAGGCAACTATTGAACATGATGGTATTTTTATTATTTTTAACAATTCATAGATATTTGGATGAATGTGAAATTATGATGGAGCAAATTCAACTCTCATTGACAAACTAATCATTGAATGTAGCAGACAACATTCTCACATTTCTGAATAAAAGTAAACTCAAGCATTCCGCATTGGCTCATAGGAAATGGTTCTTATATATAGTTGAAAGATGACATTATGTTCACCATATGTCACACAATTCCTGAAATTTAACCTTTTAATGATCTTCATGGGCATAATTTCTCAGGTTTGCACCATAGATTCAAATGTCAATGCACCACATAACAAGAAAAACTAACACCGATTCATTAATCTTGGATTTGATTGCTAGCTAAGCATCATATAATTATGACAGCAAAAAGGATGAAAGAGTAACATGTTCAAACTCGGACGGAAGAAGATACCTGTTGGACGATATATAACAGGATGGCCAGAAATACTTGTGAAAACAAATGTACTGTTTGTTCCCTGTACCAAATATTTGTCATCGATAATACAATAACAGATACAATCTATCAGATAATCTTTGGATAAATGAATTTTGGTTTGACCTGGTATTTCTTGTTGGATGGTCTAAGAGGTGCTTCAACTAAGCTTCCAAACACTGCTCCTCTTCGGTCTCCGACAACCTGAAATGGAATAACTAACATTTGGAACCAATCCATGATAGAAATGAAGAGAAATTAACCTTACAAGTTACAAATAAAAGATTCCAATACTGAATATATCTCTGATAATTCAAAATGTATTAAGAGTGTTCAATCCATAGCAAAGAACTCAAATGTCATATAGGACTTGCAGGCTTCCAAACTGGGACTTGAATTTGTAGAAAACATGAACTATCCCATTCTACAACTAATGCTAGTGTTGAAACTCCATATACAGTATAGTATACATTACAAACTCCATAGAGAAGTGTGTGCTTATGATTAAAATTTGCTCAGGGAAAGTTATAGGGTACCAGCAAACTCAATCCAGGCCAAAGCATGCTTCTTCGATAAAGGGTTGAAAGTGATATACCGTTCCTCCAAGTGCTGCAGGAAAAAAATGTCACACAAGAAATCAAAATCATAATAAAATATCAATAGCTTTGGAATGAATCTTCATCTCTTGATACCTGTACAGCAACAGCCACTTCCTTCCATGAACAAGAGCAGGAAGAGAAGCATAGAGAGTACTTCTCATCGCGTCTGAAAGGAGCATCGACGGCTCAGAAATTTCTGGCATGTCAACCAAAGACACAGACTCTGATTCTTTCCCTTTCACAGTTGAAAGATGATTCATCTCAACACCATTCAATCCAGAACCATTTAGACAATCAGAATTCATTTCGGAATTATTATCCTTTCGCCCCTGATGGCGAAATCCACCGATCCTAGCGGCTTGGCGAATAACTCTACCAAGTGATTGCTTACTCCTAGAGAACAAGCTTTTCTTTCCACCATTATTCTCCTTCAACGATGAATCGGGTAAAGGGTTATTATCATCACCTGAAGCACCTTTACCATCACTCTGTCCATGTACCTTTGCATTATCTCCTCCAGCATCTGATGAAGACAAGAAAGAATATAGAAATGCACTGAAAGATGAGGTATCAGGGCCATCAACTAAATCATTGCTACCCTCTTCAGGTTTCTCTGGTTCACTTGTTGTTCCTCCTAATCCCCCTACCTCATCCTGAGAAGCAAAAACAATCAATCATCTTCAACTTTACTCTTAAGCCAAAAAACAAAAACGAAAATTAACCTTCAAAACTTAATTTAGGGGCAAGAAAAGGAACAATAACTGAAAAAACATAAACCTCGTACTTGGAGACCTGAATTTTAGCATGCATCAAAGCCAAGAAGCTAAGACAAACATCAGAAAACAATAATTAATGAAAAGGGGGAACTTACAGAAGGTGTTGGAGGAGGGTGTTTGAGAGTGTCAGAGTCAGATATTGGATTCAGGATAACAGATACAATCTGGGTAGCTTTGCTACGCAAAGATTGCTTCTTTCCCATTCTTTTTTTTTTTTTTTCCTTTTTCTTATGTATAGAATTGGAATAATTTCGGATTCTGATTCATTCCCTGTAGCTGCTTCTACAAAAGAAACAACAACAACAACAACAATAATAATAGTGTTGTTGCTTTTGTTGGTTGTGGTGGTGATGGGGTGCTGGCTTTGAAGTTCTAGTGTTACCAAACTATGGATGATGAAGACTAGGATATGCAGCAGAAGCTTCAATGGGGATTGACCCAACTTCAAATACACTATATTGAATTGCACGCCATGGCTGAACCAGCTGAATCAGCTAAACTCCTTAGAATATCTAAAATATTGAATGAACATAATAACGAAAAGACTCCATGGCCCAATGGATAAGGCGCTGGTCTACGGAACCAGAGATTCTGGGTTCGATCCCCAGTGGAGTCGGAGTGTTTAAGTTGAAGTTGGAATTTTTCAGTATACTTCGTTGGACTTTTTTTTTTAATATTTTTTAAATAAAATTTATTAAAATTAACCAAAAATAATAATTAAAAAATATAATACAAATAAAAATTAGTCAAATTATAATATAATTTTTTTAAATTTTTAACTTCAATAAAATTGTTCAAAATAATATTTGTTAATAGAACCATCTTTATTTTTAAAAAATAAGTCACATAATTTGAGTATATATACGAAATTGTAAAATAAAATAAATAAAATTAATAATTAAAAAAAATAAAAATAAAAAATAAGTGTTTGAAAATTTTATAATTATTAATTTTATAATAGTAATTACTCTTTTATTTAATAAAAAAATAAAAATAAAAATCTCCGATCCGGCGGACCGGCCCGTCCCGCCCCGCCAAAATTCGCCAATTTGACGGTACGGGTTTGGCAGGTTTTTTAATTTAGCGAGCTTCAAATCCTAACTCGACTCATCTTTTTCAACGGGTTTAGCGGCCCGACAGATTCGACCCGTTTTACGACTCCTATGGTTGATATCTAAAAGTGTGATCTACTAATTTACCTTAATCATATTTTTTAAAATTCTCAAATGGGCTACCTATATTTTTCTACCGAACAGAAAAACCAAGAAAAAACAATAAAGTTTATAACATGCTACTTTGTTTTACCTCTAATAATATTTTCTAAAAAATGTTATTATTTTATCTAAAATGTTGCATTTTCTACTTAAAAGTACACCACACATTATGTTTTTTTTTTTATAAAGAAACATGAAAAAAGAAGAGATATGTAACAAAAAAACAACTTTGTTCTATAAAGAAAAATATGTGTCCAAATATTCATCATTGGTGGTTTTCTATTTTTATAAATGACTATTATCTTATTATGAAAAGAAAATTCTGTTTTTATAAAAGAGACGGTGGTAGTTTTAAGAAATAATTTTATCCATTACATTTTAATTTAAAAACTAAAACTAATATTATCTCATCATGAAAAGAAAAAAAAAAGTTATAATGAAACATACGAGAATCTCTAATATTGATTTTTATTTTTATTTTATTTTAAAGCTCATAAAATACTATATTAATATTTGTAAAACCATATATAATAAATAGTATTTTGAGATTAAATGTAAATTTTATCATTTTAATACTATAATTAATTTGAATTTTATATTATTTTTAATTATTTCAAAAATAAGTATACAAGATAAAACAATTTAATTGATTTTCTATTAAAATATTAAAATATTATCATTTCTTTAAGCAATTTTTATTTTTAAACGGACTTCTTATAAATTTGAAAAGTGATATCCGAAAAATACTATTTCAAAATTGTTAGAAGTAGCTACTTTGTACCCTTTAATTCCTAAACCCCTATATCAAAATTATTTGAAAAATTTTAATTGTACCAAAAATGTTTCGGCAATTGGCCAATGAGTCCCATGGCTATTTGATGTAGACAATTATTATCATGCCTTACAATATGATTTGGTAATATATAATCAAGTGATGACGTGATTGTAGTATGGCCCTTTGTGTCGCACTCTTGTTTCTCCAAGTCTCCTCCTGCATGTTATCCTTTCAAGTTATACGATCAACATTTTTTTGTTTTTTTCTTTTATATTTGAATCAATATTCTCAATATCTTTATTTTAAAAGTGTTACCTTCCTAGAATTTTTCGAATTAAGTTGAATTAAGTCTCAATATGATCCCTGAAATTACACTCGAACTTTAAAATAGTCTTTAAAATTAATAATTATCCAATTTTTTAAACTTACACTTTAAGACTCATATTAATCTTTAAAACGTTTTTCGTTTATTAAAATCTTAAAACGACGTCATTTAAAAAAAAAAAACATAAAAAATCCGTCTTCTCTCTCATTCCCAATCCGTTCCCGTTCCCTCTCCCTTCTCCATTCCTATTTCCATTCCCAACCTGTTCTCTTTTCCTCCCCCAACCCTTCCCCTTTTCTTTTTCCATTTCCAACCCGTTCTCGTTCCCTTTTCCTCCCCTAACCTTTCAACCCGTCTCCTTTTCCTCCCACAACCATTTTTCTTCCTCTTCTACTTTTTTAACCTGACGTCCTTTTTCTTTTCTTTTCTCTTCTGCTTTCCCAACCTGAAGTCTTTTCTCTCTTTTTTTCTCCTTCCCAACCTGACGCCCTCCTCTTTCTTCCCCAATCATACTCTCACATTTATAAGAGCTCTCATCAACCCTCGCTGTTGCTACCTCTCGTCGACTTCTATTTTAGTGTCGCGCCGCTCATTTTCCATCCCAACATAGTGTCTCACACTCAAACACAGTAGAAATAGAGGTAGAACACAAAGCCTCAACCTTCTCTGTCATCGTTGCGCCGCTTTCCCTTCCCCTTCTCCTTCCTCTTCTCCATCCCCAACCCGTCCCCTTTTCCTCCCCCAACCCTTTTTCTTCCCCTTCTGCTTTCCCAACCTGACGCCCTTTTCTTTCCGCTTCCTCTTCTACTTCTCCAACCTGAGATCCTTCCCAACTTGACGCCCTCTCCCTCCTCAACATACTCTCACACTCACAAGAGCTCTCCTCAACACTCGATGTCGCCGTTTTTCGCCGGCCTCTATTTTAGTGCCGCCTGCTCATTCCCCACCTTATCCTAGTATCTCACACTCAAACACAGTAAAGGCAGAGATAGAGCACAAAGTCTCAACCTTTTTTGTCATCATTGCGCCGCTAGCCAGCTTTTGTCTTGTTGTCGCGCTGCTTGCGAGCCTCCATCTCCGCCCTGTCTCCCTCTGCCTACCTCTTCTCTCTGGCACAGTTCTCTCTCTCAGCCATGGTGAATTTTGTTTTTTAAATTTTTTTAGTTATTCAATCATTATTCTTTAATATTTTGGGTGATTGTTGCTGTTGATCCTGTTTCAATATAAGAACAATGGTTAATTTTAGTTGTTTTGATTTTTTTTTTGTGATATTTTGTGTTTCTAATTTTTATTTTTTACGATCTGTTGAAGAAGAGAGTTAAAGAAGAAGAAGGGGATTACTGCTTTTTTAATATAAAACGATGGCGTTTTAACATAAATAAGTCCAGCTCAACTTTCCAATGGACGGAAAATGCCTTAGGGACCACTATGAGTCCCGGAGTGCAACTTCGAGAATAAATTTGGATAATTATTAACTTCAAGGATCACTTTGAGGCTCGAGTGCAACTTCAAAGACTACTTTGAGACTTAACTCGAATTAAGTTACTCTCTCTATATGTACTAAATAATTTATTTGAGTCTTTCAAATTAAAAATTATAAATTAAAGAGTTAATACTCAATTTGGTTTCTAAACTTATACGCAAACTTCAATTTAGTCTCTGAAATTTCAATTGCCTTTTTTTAATCTCCAAATTTTTCAAACCTGACTCATATTAGTCCCTGAGACCATTTTCGGCACAAAAACGAAAATAAAGTATTGGCATGGACAACCAAATGTCATACTGAAACTTATAAAACGACGTTATTATAGTTTTGGTGCTTAAATAGTCCAAAAACGACGCCGAATTACTTATTTTAGGAGAAAAAGTTTCAATAAATACCACTTATGATATTTTTATGGACTATTGGAGTGCTAAAACAAAAACATCGTCATTTTATAGAGTTCAACGTGACATTTGGCTGTTCACGTCAGCGTTCTATTAACGTTTGTGTGTCAAAAATTAGCCTAGAGACTAATGTAAGTCACATTTGCAAAGTTTAAAGAGACAATTAAAATTTTAGAGACTAAATTGAGACTCACATATAAGTTGAATGACCAAATTGAATATTATCTCTAAATTAAATTAGTTTTTAACCAATTTTACATTTTTTTTGCTTAATAAATTTGAATTTTTTAATATTTTTAATCAATTATATACTTTTTTTTATCAAAATAATATATTTACGTACCATTTCTAATCAAACAATCATAAATAATTTGAGCATTGCTAATTTTAACCATAAAAAATATAATTTTGTATGATGTATATCAAATATTGGGTTAGTTAGACAAAATTATTCAATAAATTTTCAATTTTGAGTAGTTTCTCAAACTAACTAAATCTTTGATAAGTAACGGTTTAGTTTACATATTTCATTATTAAAATGGTCGGTACTTAAATATTTTATGATTAAAAATAATACTTTACTCATATAATTATATATTATTAAGGATAAAATATAATTTTAGTTTTATTTTTAATATTTAAACTGTCATATTTTATGTCAAATAGCTTATTTCAATTTATTTTTTTATTATCTAGTAAAAATAAAATATTTTATTAAAAAAATATTCAATTTTTTTAATATTATTTTTTTATTTCTCTTCTTTTCTAATCATCTTCAATATTGTTAGAATATAATTAAAACTAATTAGATAAATTAATATTATTTAACATATTTAAATATTTATTATATGATATTATATTTTTATTTTATATTTTTTTTTTAGAAAAAGAAAAACATTTTAGTTATATATATAAAACAACATCAATTTTTTTTTATATTGTATTATTAAGTGTAAAATCTTTTATAATAAACTAAATTACATATTAAATACTGCTATGGTCATTTATAAAACGTCAATAATATTTTGTGTTTTGATAATTAAAATAATATTTTTTAACAAAATATTAATGATATTTTGTGTTTTAATAATTAAAATAATACTTTTTTGTTACAAAATATTATTAACCTTTTGTTCTTTTGTAATTAAATTTTTTTTAATTACAAAACATTAATAACATTCTGTGTTACTACCACACAACCGTGTAAAACACTAAAATAATCAAATATTTTTATATTTTACGTTAAAATTATTCATATATAAAAATTTTAGCCAACAACATCAGTACGACTGTATAGTGTATATGTCCCAACAACTCGGAAATACCAAACCATTATTAAAATCAGACACAAGCAAACCTAGTTTTGTAAATTGGACTCGAGTCAACAGATAAGTCAAAAAACCCACAAATGTTGATACTAGGAACAGTCACAGTATTGACTACCATAGAATTCTCCCACGGTAACGTTAACGCAATCCTCATCCAGCAACCTTTTAACTGAAAGTTCTTCCGGTGAGGATCGGCTGTGCAGCTTTCAGCATGAAGTCTCCAGATTCAGAAATCCAATTAACTCCATCCTTCATTGGAGGAGGGCGGGGTTGTCCTATAGAATGTCTTCGAGTACCGCTACCAAGATTCATAGAAGTTGGGCTTTCCTTTCCAGGCTGTCGATATTTTGATTGTTGAACAGTATTCATGGACTTCTCATTCTTACTTTCATTCTGATTCACCGTATCCAAAGCTAAAGGAAGATGTAATTTCGGAGAAGAGAAGTTATTGGTGAGCTTTGAATTAGGTAACATGCTAGAATATCTCCTAACCCCTTGCTGAGATGGAGGAGTTCTCGACACTGCTCTAGTACGAAGGGATGGAGGAACGTAAAAACAAGTCCGGAAAAAGGGATGTTGAAGGGCCTGTGCAGCTGTTGGCCTCTTGCAGGGATCCCATGAGCAAAGCGACCTGATAAGGCTGACTGCATCGTCACTCGCAGATGGTATCAGTGCCGAAAGATGCACACCAGCAAGTTGTGGGAACTCATAGTTTATATCCCTTGCAAGTTTCAGCCCATCAGCCCATGATTCAATAGTTGGGCTGCCTATCACACCGCATATTTTGTAGATCTCATCCGCTTCACTGGCACCAGGGAAAAGAGGACGAAGAGACAATAGTTCAGCCATTATAGCACCCATTGCCCACATGTCAACTTTGGAGCTATACACATAAGATTGAAGTAGCACTTCAGGAGCACGATACCAGCGTGTGGAGACATAATCAGTGTAGGGTGGTTCTGAACTGATCTCACGTGCTAGGCCAAGATCAGCAATTTTTATGATATCCTTGATAACCAGCAAGTTCTCAGGCTTCAGATCACGGTGGAAGTATCCACGCTGATGCATATAAGCAAGACCTTGGAAAACTTGAAAACACCAATTCCTAACTTCACCCTCAGAAAACATCTTCTCCCTGTCTTTCATAAGTTGGTACAGGTTGCATTCCATGTACTCAAAAACAAAGTACAGAATTTCGCTTTCTAGAATAACTTCCTTTAGCTTCACAATATTTGGGTGGTTCATTTGTCTTAGTGACTTGACTTCTCTCAGGTTTACACACTCCTCCCAAGAGTAATAGTTCTTCTTCATTATTTTAATTGCAACAACTTCTCCAGTTTGCTTATTAATAGCTCTCCAAACACTCCCAAACGATCCATCACCAACTTCCTTAATTAACTTGTACCTCTCCATTGTTCCCGTGAAAATACAAATCAGCTCTTTCTTTATTTAAACAAAAACACAAATGATAGATGGCGTTTATCTATCGCAAATAATGCTCAGAGGTATATAAGTTATTAACAAAATAGGGCAAAATAGGGCATGGAAGCAGAAACTATCTGATGGAAGGGCTGCACAGCCTTATTCATTAATAGATCCAAATCTTTTTTTTTTTATCTTTTTTAAAATTCAAAGATAAAAAATATCTTTTTATTTATCAACTATATTTGAATAAAATAAGATAAAAATATTTTTTTATTCATTTATTATGTAAAATTTTTTTAACAAAAATCTTTTAAAAAAAATATAAATTGTAACTTCTCAAAAAAAGATATTTTTTTATTTTTCTAATACTTTTATTTTTACTATAAATTTTTTTTTAAATACACTAAAAACTAAAAAAAATTAAAAAAATTATTTTTATTAATTTAATAACGTCCAAACAAATATAATATCCTTTAAAAATTATTTGACATAAAATTACTAAATTTTAAAAATAAAAACTCTTCTTTCTTTAATAATATTTACAAAAAATATATCAAAATCTAATCTTTATTTTTTTAAAAAAGTATATATATTTAATATTTAACTATTTTTATCATTTTTTAAAATCTTTCTAAAACCCATTTATCGTTCGTACTTTTTTAAATTATCTTTGTTGATATTATAAAATTTTAAATACCATTATAATTGTTTATCCTTAACAAAAGTTATATGCAAGACAATTGTGAATCATGTTATTTAATCTAAAAATATTTTTGTTGTAATTAAAATATGGGATATGCCTTAGAAGTAATAAATCTAGGGTAAAAAACTTAAATAAAACAATGTCAACTCAAATTTACGTAAATTATTTAAAAAAAAGGTTATATGCATGTCCTAATAGATAATTTTATATAAATCGAAATAGCCATACTCAAATTAGTATCGTTGATAGTAAATTGAATCCGATTTAATAGGAATACATGTAAATCGAACGAATGAGTGATTCAATTCATGTGTGCATGGTTAGTTTTTTTTTTTTTTTATCAACTTTTTAATTGAGTATGGAGAGACTATGTCATTTAAGCTATTGTTTCTTGGCTGCATGGTTAGGTTTCTTAATAAATCGAACGAGTTCAATTCGATTTACCAATGCATGTAACGAAAATTGGACACATTCCAATTCGATTTACTGTAGTGCAAACGTATATAAAGAGTACAATAAAAAGTACATTTGATAATACCTATAATAAATACGATAAAGAGTACAAATCAATAAAAAATTAAAAAATAATTATAAATATTTTTTATAAATTATTAAAAATCTCATTATAAATTATAAATAATTATTTATTAACTAATTTAATCAAAATGTATTTTTGTCTTTTTGGTAAATAAATATAAGTAATTAATTATTAACTAATCTTAGTCATGTATTTTCCACAAATAACACACATATAATTTATATAACTTTTGTGTATACATTATGTAATTATTTTTATAATGCACCTTTTATTTTATAATAATAATGTTTAAATGATAACGAAAATCAGTTAAAATAGTTCAAATTTATTTTATTTCACATTTACTAATTATTGTTATAATTAATAAATATTAAATAAGATAAATTTGATAAAGTTAAAATTTTTAATTAGAAAACTTCTTTGGTAAGGTTATAAAGTTAAATTTTTAATGATTTGTTGAGCATTTATTAAAATAAATCTTAATATGTTAGAATACATAATAATTAAATTTAAAATTTATATTTTTTATGGTTAAAATTAGCAATGTTCAAATTATTTATGATTGTTTGATTAGAAATAGTACGTAAATATATTATTTTAATAAAAAAATTATATAATTGATTAAAAATATTAAAAATATTCAAATTTATTAAGAAAAAA
Organism: Arachis ipaensis; assembly: GCF_059453495.1. Classification (NCBI taxonomy): domain Eukaryota; kingdom Viridiplantae; phylum Streptophyta; class Magnoliopsida; order Fabales; family Fabaceae; genus Arachis; species Arachis ipaensis. The sequence continues at coordinate 19,827,956 of NC_142435.1, forward strand.
AAAACGTGAAATTGGTTCAAAAACTAATTTAATTTAGAGATAATATTCAATTTGGTCATTCAATTTATATGCGAGCCTCAATTTAGTCCCTAAAATTTTAATAATTTCTATTTAGTTTTCAAACTTTGCAAATGTGACTTACGTTAGTTCTTAGGCTAATTTTCTACTACAACATTTTTTAACTATTACAACATGTAATACAGATAATATTTAAAAAATGTTGTCTATAATGATCAAAAATAATTTTTAAAATTTATTGCAAAAGAATAAAGCTATTGTAACTCTTTATTAACTAACAAGTCATAAGAAAACATATAAAAAGCGTTACTTTAATAAATTAATCAAACAACGCTTACCGTCTTCATATATAGGGATAGCAATAGCACCTGAATCTGTGGGTACCCACCCCTCCCCTAATCGTTTGGGGGCGGGTAAGCACCGAAACGAGTTTTTAGCGGGGCAGGTTCTTAGGAGAGGCGGGACGGGGTCGGATTTAGGTAATACTCAACCCTCTATATATATTATTTATATAATTTTAATATATAATATGCACAATATATATAAAATAATTAGTAAATAATTAATAATATTGTATTATATTTAAATTTTTATTTTAATTTATGTTATGTATGTGATGATAGTTATATAAATTTTGAAATTTAATTTTATTTATTAGATTTTAATAATTATAGGGACGGCGGGACAGAACGGGTACCCGCATAAGCGAGTTAGAGTTATATTTTACTATCTACGGATAAAAACGGGGCGAATTCTATACAGATGATTGTACGGCAGGATTGAATAGAGTAAAAATCCGTCCCTACTCGAGGCTTTTAAATTTTTAATAGACTTCTCATTATAATGCCTAAAATAATTCAATATTTTCTATTAAAATTTTACTCTTCCCTCTCAATATTTTAAGCAGCACAGCACAACACAACATACATTCATCACCTTGTTCACTCCTGTTACTAAATCGTGATAGTCTTCCTCCTGCGCGTAATCGAAATCACGGTAAGCTTCTTCTTCTCTGTTGTTGTTGTTGTTGCTTTCTCTTGCTGCTGCTGCTGTTACTGTGGTTCGAGGAGCGAAATTCGATCTCATATGCTTTGTTCATGTTGTGGCTCGCTTCGATTTACCTCGTTTGTTACCGAATTCAGCGATTTCTTCACCGCCGTTAGGGATCGAGCCTTCGAGTCTGTCCTGGAAGGTTCTTTCGAGTGGATGCGCCACCTCCATGGAGGCTTGCTCGGGCGGCGCGTGTGAGTTTCATGGTTGATTGCGGAGGAGCGTTGGTCTCTGATCTCTCCCAGACGAACGCTTGGACGGCGTTCAGAATCAAAATCATGAATAACCCTAAATCCCTAACCCCAACCCTAACACAATTTCCCCAATTTCACAACACTGATGCGAGCATTCTGTGTTTCTCTCTGCTCCGCCGAGTTCTGCTCTACTCCGCCGTGTTCTTCTCCTCGCGTCGAGTTTTGCTTTGCTCCACCATGTTCTTCTGCTCGCACCTTGTTCTTCGTTCTCTCGCGCTGAGTTCTGCTCCACTCCTTCGTATTCTAAATTAGGAGAAGTAGCTACTTATGCAAAAATAGAGAGAAATGTGACCTTGTTTTTCTTTTCCTTAATGTTTCAGGAATTTCATGTAACTCAATTAGATTACAGAAAGGCCATCTGCAGATAAATGTGAGGTATGTTCCTTTTGTCTTTAAATATGTCATTTAATTTTAAGTTGAAGAAATTGGAAGAATAAACTCTCAGTTGCTGCTATTTTACAGGCAGAGTTGTTAAGCAAGAAATATGAGGAGAAGTACAAACATTGTAGTGGAAATAACATCCAAATTGATTGCTGAAGAAGCTAAATTTCATGATATATAGAAATTTGCATTATTATTTGGCAAATAGTAAAAGGTAGGGTTAATTGGCATGCCTTGTCCATATTTCTCTGCAAATATGACATTTCACTGCATCGCTTAACCATTTTTTTATGCATATTAGGAAAGGAAGGTGGAGTTGTAGCAAGCCATTATCAAAATGGAACAAGAAGGCAGTGCAGATGATAATCTTCAGGTACTTTATTTTGTGTATAATATTTATTCTAGAAACCTCTGCATTATTTTAGGAATAACAAGGAGTTGCATCACTGTCATTCTCATTAGTACCAAACTAGTTCAAGCTTGCATACTTATTGGCCCTTTGAAGCTTCTGAAACACTAAAAGAAACTAAAGGTTAAAACAAAAAGAGAAAACCAGAAACTAAATAGGAGCTGTGTTTTGTAATTTTTGAGTGCTTACTTTTTGTGTTTAGGTTTTGATGTATGTATGCTAAAGAGCTGTGTCTAATTTGGTCTTTCTATCACTAGGTATTTCTTACTCAGTTGTTGTTTTGTTAAGCAAATTGAGATTAAGCCTTGCTTCATGAATTGTTTGATTTTAATTATAATTAATTTTAGGTGTTATCTTTATTAGCTTGTTCTGCACCTTGTTGCTATACTGTAAATATTATAAGTTGTAACTATTTTATCTGTGTTAGTTAGTTCCAATGCTATAGTCAAAGAGTGTAGGTTTTGTAAGTGCTTGTTTGGATTTGTTTGCATGTCCCTAATGGATATTTGGTATATGAGATATATAGAAAATGAAATTGGTTAGAATAATTGTGCTTCTCACTATATTGTGGAACTAATAATTAATTCAGATATAAAAGGTCTTTGAGATTTTTGAGCATATTTATCTGATGATCATCATTCATTTCTGTTTAATTTTCAACATAGTTCATCTTATCTTGTTGCTTTCTTCTTAATGGAAGGACCTTAAACCTCTCTCTCTGTTCTTCGCACTGTGTTGGTTACTTCTCTCTGCATTTTGGGTTCGTCGCTGTTGGCGTTTCCATCGTGTTCGTCGCTGCTTGCCTCGCCTCGCCGTTGGGTTCGTCCCTGCTCGTGTCGCCATCTGTTCATCGCTGCTCACATTTGAAGCTTCTGATTTTTGGTCTTCTCGCTTCCAATTTTCTCGTCGCCTTCTGCTCTCGGCGTCTTCTTGGCTCCTGGCTGGGTGCTGATCTGCTCTGCACCGCCGTGGTGCATCACAGGTAGGCTCCTTGCTCTGTTCTATTTTTTTATGGCTGAAGTTGATGAGAAATTTTGGTTCTGCAATTTTTTCTTCTTTGATGAGAAATTACTGCTTAATTAATTCTGGTCTTGTAAAATCACTACAATGTTTCATTGTTATGATATATTTATCTGCCTCTGCTTTAATCACTAAATGATGGCAATTTTAGGGCTTGGAATTTAATTATTGTTGGTGGAATCTCAATTTGGAAATTTAACAGTGGATTCATTGTTATTGTAGGTGTTGGAGTTGGCTGGGAATTCTTTCAGTTCAATTGAGTTAGCGCTAAGTTTTTCGCCATACTTCCAATTACGTTCACTTCTTGCTTTCATGGCTACAATATTTGCAAATTCATCTCGAGCCATTTACAGGCATTTCCCTTTATTCTTCTTGCTTTCACTCATTCCGAATATCATGGACTTCTTTTCTTTTACCAACATATTTTCTGTGTTTTTCTGGTCATTGCAGAAATATAGACTTGGAAAAAGCCAACCACAACTTGAAATCTGTTCTGGCAACAACAAACATGAAGGTAACTTGGTTATGGTTTCTCAGTTATTATAACTTGTTCTGATGAATGATCATTTTTCTCCGTTGGTGCAGATTGCAGAGAAATGAACAACAGTGAAGGTCCTTGTAGCAGCAGGGAAGAAACTATTGGAACACAGAATGAGATGACTGAGTAATAATTATAATAGTTAGAAAATTGATCAAACTAGTTGAATGCTTTTGTAATTGGTATTAAAAATTTCATTGATCAAATATTGTGTTCAACAGAAGCATGCGAATTGCTGAGGCTCTCCAAATGCAAATGGAAGTTCAGAAGAAACTTTATGAGCAAATTGAGGTAGGTAGCTAAATTAAAATTGAAGCATAATAAGGATATGTTAAAGATCAATATGGATAATGATTTTTCAGCTGCAGAGACATTTGCAGCTTAAGATTGAAGCACAAGGGAAGTACTTGCAATCAGTACTACACAAGGCACAAGAAACACTTGCAGGAATGATCAACAATGGCAGCCCGGGATCTCCTCCAATTTTGGAACTGACAGAAACAAGAGGAGGGTTCAGTTAGAGCTGTGGGCAGAAGAAACAGAACAGAGGAACCATGTGTTCACTTGAAATTGAAAGTTCTTTGACATCTTCTGAAAGCTCAATGGATCAAAGGCCTAATAGTACTAACACTACTAATACTGCTTCACTTGAATTGTTGCCACTCCTCAAATAATCTAAGGAACAAGAAGATGAATCTATTATTAGGAGAAAGAGGAGTTCAAGCTACTGTGTTGATCAGCCATCAAAGATGAGCAGATCTGAATTAGTGTCAGATATAATTGACTTGAATTAGGGTCAGAGAAAGAGTGAAAAGAACCCCAATCATCTTCTTTAGCATACAAATGAAGTGAGCTTCAAAAGTGGAAAGCTTCCTCTGTTTTTGGTTCTGATGAGTTTTAAACCAAGCATCCTAATTATCTTCAACAAATTGTTATAAGATTTATTGGCAAACATGAATATATGTATTTAAAATGCTAGTTGAAACTTTTAATATCTATTTTAATTAGAATTTCATTAGTTATTAAGGTTTTATCTCTTTTTTGAATTTTGTTGTGTACAAATTTATTTAATAATTAAAATAAAATGATTACATATGTCTTCTTTATATTTTTACTGCAAAAACAACCCTTATTTTTAGCTAAAAAGACAACCTTTCAATGATTGCATATTTAGTTTAGAGGCAATACTTATATGGGTTGCATATCAAACTGATAGGCAACACTTTTAACAGGTTGCAAATTCAAATAAATAGGCAACATTTCAACGTGTTGCATATTCTAAACAATAGGCAACACTTCAAAGTATTGCATATTTAGAAGAATAGGCAACGCTTTTTACTAGTAGCTGAAGCATGACAGCTAAAAGAACAGGCTATGCCTAAAATATAGTTTAAAAGCGTTGTCTATTTTAAAGAATAAGCAACGCTTTTAAAGAGTTGTTTTCAGAAGCGTTGCTTTTGAAGCAAAAAAGCGTTGCCTTGACCTAAGGCAACGGCCGCATCTGCAAGGCCCCCAAAAACGTTGCCTCAAGTCCCAAAACGTTGCTATAGATCAAAGGCAACCTTTTATCAACTTTTAGGCAACACTTTTTAAATATTGTCTCAATTCCAAAATGTTGTAGTGCTAGGGACTAACATAAGTCACATTTGCAAAGTTTGAAGACTAAATAGAGATAATTAAAATTTTAGAGAGTAAATTGAGGCTCGCATATAAGTTGAATGATCAAATTGAATATTATCTCTAAATTAAATTAGTTTTTAACCAATTTCACGTTTTTTTTTTTGCTTAATAAATTTGAATTTTTTAATATTTTTAATCAATTATATAATTTTTTATTAAAATAATATATTTATGTCCCATTTCTAATCAAACAATCATAAATAATTTGAGCATTGCTAATTTTAACCATAAAAAATATAAATTTTTATGATGTATATCAAATATTGGGTTAGTTAGACAAAATTATTCAATAAACTATCAATTTTGAGTAGTTTCTCAAACTAACTAAATCCTTGATAGATAACGATTTAGTTTACATATTTCATTATTAGAATGATCGGTACTTAAATATTTTATGATTAAAAATAATACTTTACTCATATAATTATATATTATTAAGAATAAAATATAATTTTAATTTTATTTTTAATATTTAAAACGTCATATTTTATGTCAAATATCTTATTTCAGTTTATTTTTTATCATCTAGTAAAATTAAAATATTTTATTAAAAAAATATTCAATTTCTTTTTAGTATTATTTTTTTATTTTTCTTCTTTTCTAATCACCTTCAATATTATTAGAATATAATTAGAATTAATTAGATCAATTAATACTATTTAACATATCTAAATATTTATTATATGATATTATATTTTTATTTTTATTTTATACTTTTTTAGGAATAGAAAAATATTTTATTTATATATATAAAATAACATCAAACTTTTTCTTTTTTATATTGTATTATTAGATGTGAAATCGTCCATAATAAACCAAATTATATATTAAACATTACTAAGGCCATTTACAAAACGCCAATAACATTTTGTGTTTTAATAATTAAAATAATATTTTTTAACAACAAAATATTGTGTTTTAATAGTTAAAATAATATTTTTTTGTTACAAAATGTTAATGACGTTTTGTTCTTTCATAACTAATTGTTTTCTTAATTACAAAACGTCAATAACGGTAACGGTAACGCAATCCTCATCCAGCAACCTTTTAACTGAAAATTCTTCCGGTGAGGATCGGCTGTGCAGCTCTCAGCATGAAGTTTCCAGATTCAGAAATCCAATTAACTCCATCCTTCATTGGAGTTGGGCGGCTACCAAGATTCATAGAAGTTGGGCTTTCCTTTCCAGGCTGTCGATATTTTGATTGTTGAACAGTATTCATGGACTTCTCATTCTTACTTTCATTCTGATTCACCGTATCCAAAGCTAAAGGAAGATGTAATTTCGGAGAAGAGAAGTTATTGGTGAGCTTTGAATTAGGTAACATGCTAGAATATCTCCTAACCCCTTGCTGAGATGGAGGAGTTCTCGACACTGCTCTAGTACGAAGGGATGGAGGAACGTAAAAACAAGTCCGGAAAAAGGGATGTTGAAGGGCCTGTGCAGCTGTTGGCCTCTTGCAGGGATCCCATGAGCAAAGCGACCTGATAAGGCTGACTGCATCGTCACTCGCAGATGGTATCAGTGCCGAAAGATGCACACCAGCAAGTTGTGGGAACTCATAGTTTATATCCCTTGCAAGTTTCAGCCCATCAGCCCATGATTCAATAGTTGGGCTGCCTATCACACCGCATATTTTGTAGATCTCATCCGCTTCACTGGCACCAGGGAAAAGAGGACGAAGAGACAATAGTTCAGCCATTATAGCACCCATTGCCCACATGTCAACTTTGGAGCTATACACATAAGATTGAAGTAGCACTTCAGGAGCACGATACCAGCGTGTGGAGACATAATCAGTGTAGGGTGGTTCTGAACTGATCTCACGTGCTAGGCCAAGATCAGCAATTTTTATGATATCCTTGATAACCAGCAAGTTCTCAGGCTTCAGATCACGGTGGAAGTATCCACGCTGATGCATATAAGCAAGACCTTGGAAAACTTGAAAACACCAATTCCTAACTTCACCCTCAGAAAACATCTTCTCCCTGTCTTTCATAAGTTGGTACAGGTTGCATTCCATGTACTCAAAAACAAAGTACAGAATTTAGCTTTCTAGAATAACTTCCTTTAGCTTCACAATATTTGGGTGGTTCATTTGTCTTAGTGACTTGACTTCTCTCAGGTTTACACACTCCTCCCAAGAGTAATAGTTCTTCTTCATTATTTTAATTGCAACAACTTCTCCAGTTTGCTTATTAATAGCTCTCCAAACACTCCCAAACGATCCATCACCAACTTCCTTAATTAACTTGTACCTCTCCATTGTTCCCGTGAAAATACAAATCAGCTCTTTCTTTATTTAAACAAAAACACAAATGATAGATGGCGTTTATCTATCGCAGATAATGCTCAGAGGTATATAAGTTATTAACAGATGACCGCTGATCCAGCAAAATCCACCATCAATTTTCTTTCGTAGCAAAACAGGGCATGGAAGAAGAAACTATCTGATGGAAGGGATGCACAGCCTTATTTATTAATAGACCCAAATCTTTTTTTTTTTATCTTTTTTTAAAATTCAAAGATAAAGATTCAGATATATTAAATTCAAAGATAAAGATTCAGATATATTAAATAATATGCTAATTAATTATTGATCTTAATTATTTTCTAACAACTATAACTACAACTATTACAACGATCATTATAATTATAATGGTTGCTTTAAAAAAAAAGGAAAAAACAAGGAAAAAAAAATGAAGACAACCTATGATGATAAGACGAAAGAAATGTGATATTTTTATGAAAAAAATTTAATTATGATTAGACACTAAAAATACTATAAGATAAGATAAGATATTTATAAGATGTTTCAAAAACTAGAAACAAAATTAAAATTATAAAATTTATCATCATTAAATTATTATAAAATATTTAGTATGATCAATTTAAAAACATAAAATTTGTTTGGTTCACAATCTTTTATTTTATAATTAAAATAAGTCATTTATTACAAATTCGGTTGGAGATCAATTTGATTTATTTGTAGTGATGATACATAAATAAATTATGTTGCGATAGATTATACAATTTAAAAATATGATAAAAATAATTAATAAATAATATATTTTTTATAAGTAAAATAATTTTGTATTTAACAAATAATTTAGGATAAAATGTCATATTAAATCAAATAAAAGAGGAAATTAGGTGATTATACCAAAATAAAAAAATGTAACATAAATTATTAAAAAGCATATTTTTATGTAATTCGAACGAAGTTAGTTCGAATTAATCAAGAGTGGATTCAAGGAATAATTCGAATCATATTGATTCAAACTACATGCAAATGTGATCCATACTAGTTCGAATTAGGCTGATTCGAACTAGTCCACCGTTTTGACACCAGTAGTAATTCGAAATAGGTTGATTCGAACAGATAGTAATTCATACAATTATTTTGATACACCAACAATTATATCTATATGGAACTAATGCTAAATCGAATTCAATTAATTTGATAATACGAGTTTATGAAAAAAATTGCATTTTATAAAGTTTAAAAATTTTTATTATATGATAGCTTAGTAAAAAGAGTACATTACAAATTTTTATAGTACTCATCATAACAATGTTTAATTTAAAAAAAATTATTTAAATTTTAGTTGTACTCATTATAAAATAAATAATTAGAATCATTTATTTTTTATAAAACTTCCTTCAAAGATGCCATGAGTATTATAAAAAGTATCCTCAATCAATTTACATAAATTGACTTACAAATTTTCATAGTACTCATAAAATTTTCTAAAAAATTTTCACATTTTATAAAATTATTTACAATAATAATAATAATAATAATAATAATAATAATAATAATAATAATAATAATAATAAGGTTTAAACATACTTTTTTATAGTAGGTATGCGAAGGATTTATTTTTTAAATTAGTCAATTCATTTTATATTTATATAGTTATAATTTTTAAAATTTTTTATTGTAATTATTTATTTTATAATAAGTACAACTAAAATTTAAATAACAATTTTTAAATTAAACATTGTTATGATGAGTACTATAAAAATTTGTAATGTATTCTTTTACTAACCTATCACATAATAAAAATTTTTAAACTTTATAAAATGTAATTTTTTTTTATAGACTCCTATTATCGAACTAATTGAATTTGATTTAGTATTGGTTCCATATAAATATAATTGTTGATGTATCAAAATAATTGTATGGATTACTTGTCAAAATGGTAGGCGGTTCGAATCAGCCTAATTCGAGCGAAGGTGTGGGTCAGGTTTGCATGTAGTTCCAATCAATATAATTCGAATTACTCCTTAGATCCACTCATGCATAATTCGAATTGAATCCTTTCGAATTATTTTGATAGGGACTAATTCGAATTTAATTTATTTTAATTTGAACTAACCTCATTCGAATTACATTAAAATATGTTTTTGGGTGACCCATGTATTTTTTGCTTGGTAGAATCTCGTTCCTCTTCCATTTGGTTTCATATGGCATTTTGCCCAATAATTTATACATTTAATTTAAATTTTTGTAGTAATATTTAAATAACTATTTAAAAGATACACACAAAAATCAAAACAAAAAATTGATCTCTAGAATATTTTACTTTTAAAAGAATATTAGGCATTTATAATATATTTTAAAAATATTTGATATAAAATTACTAAATTTTAAAGATAAAATCCTCTTTTTTTAATAATATTGATAAAAAGTTATATTAAAATCTAATCTTCATTTTTTTAAAAATATATATATATATTTAATATCTAACTATTTTTATCACGTTTTTAAATCTTCCTAAAACCTATTTATCGTTCATACTTTTTAAAATTATTTTTGTTGATATTATAAAATTTTAAATACCATTATAATTGTTTATCCTTAACAAAAGTGATATGCAAGACAACTGTGAATTAGGTTATTTAATCTAAAAATAGTTTTTTTTTTTTTTAAATAGAGTATAGGATACGCCTTAGAAGTAATAAATTTAGGGTAAAAATTTTAAATAAATTAATGCCAATTCAAATTTACATAAATCACTCGACCGATATTACGTGCGTATTTTTAATGGACATTTCTATTTATGTAAATCGAAACGGTCATACTTAAATTAGCATGGTCGATGCATAGTTAGGTTTTCTAGTAAATTGAACGAATTCAATTCGATTTACCAATGCGCTTAAGCGTAAGTAATAAATTGACACACTCTAATTCAATTTACCATGTATTTACCGAAATATATAAATAGATATAAATTGATTCGATTTATTATGATGCAAACATATATAAAAAGTAAAATAAAGAGTATATTTAATAATATCCATAATAAATATAATAAAAGATACATTCAATAATAAATTAAAAAATAATAATTATAAATATTTTTATAAATTATTAAAAAATATCATTATAAATAATTATTTATTAACTAATTTAATCAAAATATATTTTTCCTTTTGTTAAATAATAAAATATAAGTAATTAATTATTAACTACTCTTAGCAATGTATTTTTTATAACGGACATGCTACACATACAAGCAAAAAGGCCCTACAAGTTTTACAAGTTCCCAGCCCACACTTCATTCATACGCGCACTCATCTCTCTTTAAATGGAACGTAAACTACACGCGCCCCACTCAACGGTTGCTCTTCGCAAAATAGCGCTCCTTAATGGCGCACTCTTCCACTTCTCCAAGCCCTTCGAAAAAAACACAAACCGTCCATTTTCAAGCAACATTCCAAATTGCAGAGATAGGACTCGTCGCGAAGATTAGAACTCTCCATCAACACAACATAGAACTCTCGATCAACAATCTCCAGAAAAAATGAAGTTATAATACTCAAGGTGCAAACTGAAAAAAATGTAAGAACAAATATATGTCTTAGATGAAATCAGTTTTATATAATAGAAATATATCTAACTATAATTTTGCTTTGTTTACAGCAAATCAAAGACCTTAAGTGTGCAACACATTTGTTAAGTGAGAAATTCAGAAACATGAGCGAGGAGAAGAAATCAATTATTAGGGATTTGGGATTTGGTGACCTGATGCACATCCCGCCGCTAAGGGTGCATCACCAAATTGTCAGATAGATTCTAAGGATATTGACACTGATTAATGTAAATGTTATATAGTCCTGTAACAAATTGAACACATGCTGTAAAAATTTTTCAATTATAATCCAATTTATTGTAAAATTTCTTTCAATAATTAAACTCTCTCTCCTGTATTCAAAATGTATGAATTACATGTACTATAATATGAAGGAAAACATCAAACCAAATATACACCCATAACCTGCCATTTTTTACACCCAAAGAGAGTTGAATATACACCCAAAAATCTATCCCCCTGATGCTTTATCCCTAAAACCCTGAACCCTAAACACTTAAAACCTAAACCTTAACCCCTAACCCGTAAACCCTAAAACCCTAAACCCTAATACCTAAAACCCTTAAACTGTTGTAAAAAAAAAAAAAACAAACAGTATTTTATAACATAAAAACAAGATTTTGAAGTATATATATGTATATATATGTAAAATGTGAAATACAAGAAAATTCATAAATACACCCAAAAGAACACTGCTTTTATACCCAAAAGAATGCATGCTCTCGCTCCTTTGTGTGCTTCTCATCTCTGTCCAGAAGTGGTGATCCAGATAGATTGGAATTCATATATGACGGTCTTCATAGAGATCTGCAGAATACACCCAAACACAGACTACAAATACACCCGAAAAAAAATTAAATTTACACCTCTGCTGCAGATTTTAAACAAACATTACCTGAAAGCCACTTGCTGTCCACAAGACCAAAATTCAGCAGAAAATCATTCCAATTCCTATCAAATGAGTCTTTAAGCACACCCACACTTTTCGCACTTCTCTCGTAATGTTTTTCCTCACATCTTTTTCAATAAAATTTAACTCGCGATGACCCCCGGCAGCCGCAACAAATGATTGGTAAGTTTTGCTTGGTCTAATACCAGCCTCCTCGTTATTCTCTATTGTACGACGAATAGACATGCTTAGTTCCCTGTGATATTTGAGATATTTTAGATTTCTATTTTCCCTCTCTGCTACATGTAATCAATTGATTCTTAATCTCGTTTCCCTTCCTATTTGTGCTACGAACTCTTGTAGAAAACCCTGCAGCCTTGGCGTAGTTCTTGTAAATTTTTTCAGCATCTTCAAGGGTGGTAAAGGTCATTCCAACCTTGGGAATAAACTGGTCATCAACAGAGAGAGGCTGCAGAATACACCATGTCAAAAACAAAAAATACACCCAATCATGTCTGATCTAATACACCCGAACGACAACAACTCAACTAAAATAACAAAAAAGCCATAAACTGTAAATATACCCACGCTTCCCCAAAAATACACCCAAAAAATTCTGATCTACACCCGAGCGTCTGCTATAAATTACAGATAATTAATCAAAACCAATACATTAGATTCAATCCACAGATTTATGTTCACGCGTTAGTTTCACAGTCAATGTTCACGAATTATTTAGCTACACAATGCTATACAAATAACTGCAACAAAATTCAGAGTAATCATATGTAAATCAAATCTCAAACCAGTGAGGAAGGAGGAGAAAAGAATGATCGAAAAAGCAGGGGAAGACGCGCGAGAAGAAGAACGAGCAAATTTGGAAAGAAGGAGAACGAAGAAGGAAACAAATCTTTTAAATTTGGTAGTTATATATAGCGCGTGTAAGGGACGTAGCACTTGCAGCGTGTTTTGGGGGGTTAGGGGTTAATTGACTTGTAATGCTTACAAGCCCTAATCGCTTGTAATGTAGAGCTTTTCCGTTTTCATAAATAACACACATAATTTATATAACTTTTGCAGGACGGACTTAGAGGGGGCGAGTAGTGGCCTCGGCCCCCCAAAATTTTTTAAAAACTATATTTATATATGAGATATGTATTTAAAAAATATATTATATAATTTAGTATTTTTATATGTATTATTTTTCATTATGTGATAAATTTATGTCTTAATTGTTTAATTCACTAATATTTTTCACTTAACTAATTTAATATCATACCCTCAAGTCTTTGTAACTTTCAAATTAATTTTTATATAATAATCTCTATATTTATTTAAAAAAATAATTTATTTATTTTATATTAACATATTTAAAATTTATATTATTATATTAATAATAACTTACGTAGTTATATTTTGGTAATCACATAATGTACTTTAGATATTATTTTCTTATAAAAAAATACTTATTTTTATTCTAAATTTACGTTGTTGAAAGAAAAATTTTTATAAAAATATCTTATATCTTGTATTTTATAAAAGGTATTGTGTTTTTTAAATAATTAATAATTTATCATTTATTTTTAAAATTTTAAAAAATTTTGAAAGAATTAATTTTAATTAATAAAATATGTGATAATTTTTAACTAAACACGCTATAAATTATTGGTACTTTATAATTTTATAATGTACTATCGATGTTATATTTCTTTATGTAACTATCATTCAAAATAAAATTGTGAAAAAATTTATAATTTTATATATATATATATATATATATATATATATATATATATTTTGATAAATCTTTTGAAAAACTAACTCTAATGATTATATGTTAATTATTTTTATGGAATAATTTTTTTATCTAAAATTCGGCCCTTTATATTAAATTTTCTAGATCCGTTCTTGCTTTTGTGTATATATTATGTAATTACTTTTATAATGTACTTTTTATTTTATAATAATAATGTTTGAAAGAGAAAGAAAATTAGTTAAAATAGTTCAAACTTATTTTATTTAATATTTATTAATTATCGTTACAATTAATAAATATTAAATAAAATAAATTTGGTAAGGTTAAAATTTTTAATTAAAAATTTTTGTTAGTAAAGTTATAAAGTTGAATTTTTAATAATTTGTTGAGCATTTATAAAAAATAAAAAATTTAAAATTTTTATTAATAACAATCTTAGAATACATAATAACTAAATTCAAAATTAAATACTAAATAGAATAAGAATATTTTGATATGAAAACCAATCAATGACCTAATATCGTGATTAATGGATTCAATGATATGTGACCAACAAAATATAATATTTTTGACAAATATTTCACTAATTTTAAATATTAAAGACTAAAATTCTAAATCTTAAATTTTAAAATATAAATTTTAATAATATAAAAATAAGTTATTAACTCAAATTATTAACTAACATCGATAAAAAGTGTTAACCCTTAGTATTTTTTTTTAAAAAATGAAAAGATCAACAAAATTATAAATAATTATTCATAATTTATAATAATTTTTTTTAATAATTTATAAAAAAATATTTATAATTATTATTCTTTTAATTTATTATTGAATATACTCTTTATTATATTTATTATAGGTATTATTAAATGTATTTTTTATTGCACTCTTTATATTCAGTTGCACTATAGTAATATAGAGTAACTTACATCCATTTATATATCTTGGTGAATACATGGTCAATCGAATTAGAATATGTAGATTTTATTGCTTACTTTACGTCCATTGGTAAATCGAATTGAACTCGTTCGATTTACTAGAAAACTTAATCATGCATGCATAAATTGAATCACTCATGTCTCTCTACTAAATAAATCAAGCTAGTTTGATTTACTACTAACGATGCTAATTCGAGTATGGCTGCTTCGATTTACATAAAAATGTCATGTAACGTTTTTTTTGTTTGAGTAATTTGCATAAATTTATATTTTCATGAATTTATTTAGGTTTTTTATCTATAAATCTACCATAAAGCTTAGCAATATAAGCATTTTTGAAACTAAATTTGTAACCAAGTTATTTCTTTTTTTTTTCTTCTTCTTCGTTATCGTCGTGGATTTCTTCTTTTGTATACTTCTTTCTTATCGTAGCTGCCATCATTGTTTCGTTGTTGTTTAGTTTCTTCTTCTCTCTTTTTCTCCCTTCTTTATTCTTTTTTATAATCATCATCATCGTCGTAATCGTCTTTATCTTTTTCTTTTTCTATATATGTTCAAAAATAGTTAAGTATGATTTTAATTCCTCTAATTTTGGCCAAAAATTAAAATAGTCCTTAATATTTTTTTGCGTTCAAAATCATTTCTAACATTGAACTTTATTTTCAAATGATCCTTTTTTTTAATTTTTGAATAAAAATACCCTCATCTTTTCCAATCTCTCATCTTATTCAAAAATACCATCATCCTCAAAAAAAAAATTGCATTTTAAATTTGAACTTTTTATCGTTTCAAAGTTAGAATCGTAATTGTAGCTGTCATCGACTCATCGTTGCTCACTTTTCATCTAATGTGTATATACACATGGAAGTATTAAAGACTCCAAATTTCAAAGTCGACTCTAATCTCTAAAATTAGAAATGCTTTATGGTCTATTATATTTTTACTGCACCAACTTTATCCAATGTCATTGGGCTGATGAACTAACCCTACAAGGTAATGCTAGTTACTCACAATCTTTTAATGGTATCGAACTCGTAGGAAGCAAAAAGAATGTTTTAGGATTTGATAGACTCACAATAAAGTTAAGTTAATACATTTCGAAGTAAATAATTTAAGATAAGACTTCACCACAAATTTTTTTCTTTCTTCTTTTTAGAGAGGTAAGAACCCATCTATCCTGAAAATGGGTTGACATTTTACATAACAAACTCAAAACTCCCAATCTAAGACAATATAGACCACGGATGCCTCGTCTTTGCCAAATCTTACCATTAACTCTCGGGCAAAAAACTAGAATAAGCCAAGGCAAGTTGAGAACTACGTAAATAAGCCAAATTGAAATTCGTTTCAGTAATGAGCCAGGAGCTATATATATGTAATTCGAACCAGCTCGGTTCGAATTAGATTCCTTAGTAAATCGAACCAGCCTGGTTCGAATTAGGTTGATAAAAAGTTGGTTGTAATTCGAACCAGCAAGGTTCGAACTCCGTCTCCACGTAAATCGAACTAGCTTAGTTCGAATTATAGGTAAGTAAAGTCTTCAAGTAATTCGAACCACCCTGGTTCGAATTACACTTATGCTGGGTTCTTAATAATTTGAACTACCCTGGTTCGAATTACTAGTGATTCGGCTATATAAAGAGTTCGAATCAGCCTCATTCGAACCATTCTCACCTTTCCATACCCCACCAAATCTCAGAGAAAACGACCCAGATTCTCTCCGACGAAGACCTGAACGGAATACTCTGCTGATGGGGGATGATCCGGCACGGTTATATCGCTTGGACGGAGTCGCCCATATAGCTGGGGTCATCAACGAGGAGGTTATTACGGAAATAACTTTGTTCTACCGGTACATGTGACTTAGTGGTTTTGCATGCGGGTTAGATGGTGGTTTAGTTGGTGGTTTATGTTAGTGGTTTATGTTAGTGATTTCCGTTAATGGTTTATGTTAGTGGTTTATCTTAGTGGTTTATGTAAGTGGTTTACGTTAACGGTTTATGTTAGTGGTTTACGTTAACGGTTTATGTTAGTGGTTTATGTTGGTGGTTTATCTTAGTGGTTTATGTTGGTGGTTTATCTCAGTGGTTTATGTAAGTGGTTTATGTTAACGGTTTATGTTAGTGGTTTATCTTCGAGGTTGACGTTAGTGGTTTATGTTAGTGGTTTATGTTAGCGGTTTAGTTGTGGTTGTTTTATGTTAGATCTTTCATGTCAGTGGTTTATGCTGGTTTCTTATGTTAGTTGTTTATGCAAGTGGTTCTTGTTCTTGGATTTTTAAGCGGTCATATTTAGTACGATTTTTTGGTTTATGAATTATCGTGTTGATTATGTTTGTCACTGGTAATTAAGTTAGTTCTAATAATGCAGTTCATTTCTTCCGCAGCCTCAGCGATGCATCAGGAGCATGCGGCGGCAGCAGGGCATGCTCCTCGATGACAGATACGTTCCGTAACTGCAGATGGCCGGTCTATACCATCTTGCAAGGCTGAACGATAGATGGTTCCGGTTGGACGAGGCCCTTGTCAGTGCGTTCGTCGAGCGATGGCGTCCGGAAACGCACACGTTTCATATGCCGTTTGGAGAGTACACGATCACACTCCAGGACGTGGCATATCAGCTGGGTTTGCCAGTGGACGGGCGTTACGTCAGCGGCTGCCTATCAGAGTTCCAGATATACATCCAGGGTGGCCGTCCAGCCTGGGTGTGGTTCGAGGAGTTGCTTGGAGTGGTACCTCCTCCTAGCCAGGTTCAGAAGTACGCGGTCAACTGCAGCTGGTTTCAGGAGACTTTTGGTGAGTGCCCGGAGGGAGCTGATGAGGAGACTGTGCGTCGATATGCCCGTGCGTACATCATGATATTGTTGGGCACGCAGCTGTTTACGGACAAGTCCGGCAACCGCATTCACATCAGATGGCTTCCGTTTGTAGCTAGGCTGGAGGAGATGGGGACCTACAGCTGGGGTTCTGCAGCACTGGCATGGTTGTACCGGTGCATGTGCCGAGTGGCGAACAGAAATATTATCAAGCTAGCGGGCCCACTTCAGCTACTTCAGTCATGGATTTTTTGGCGATTTCCTCGGTTTAGGCCTGCAGGGTTTGAGACGTTCAGTTGGCCATTGGCCTCGAGGTACTGTACTAAACCTTGTCTATTTCAATTTACTATACATAACTACGTGTTCATTTATAATGTATTGGATACCCTAAGCACACATTTAAGTAGCGGTAAGACATGTGTATGATGCAGGTGGTCAGGTTACAACCCATCCAGTAGCGAGAAGGGTCCTAAAGTTCAGATGTGGAGGCTCTGGATAGACCGGTTGCAGGATAGAGAGGTCAGTATGTTACTTAATAAGTTTCTTTATTTAACCACACTTTACGAGTTGGGTTCATGAGTTGCCCTGATACTGTATAGTTCTTGGTGCAGTTTATCTGGATGCCGTACAGCAACCCCGACGTACTTCAGGTTGTGCATCCAGAGGTTTTGGAGCCTCGGCATATGGCGCTGTGGCGGTCTGTTACGTCGCTTATCTACTTTGCCGTCATAGAGTGGCATCAGATAGATAGGGTTCTTCCGCAGTTTGGAGGGGTGCAGCCCCGTCCACATCCCGCCCTGAACATCGACTTTCTGATGTCGAAGGACGGCAGAGGCGGCGATCGATGGTTCCCGTACCATTTGCAGAAGTGGCATCTCCATTGGGAGTCCCGTGCGGAGAGCGTGCTGAGGTTCGATGTTGTTGCTGACCCTGGTCCGTCGCATGAGTTCCTGGAGTGGTGGAGTTAGCACGGGAAGAGGTTCTTGTCCCCGGATCCGCACTTGGGGAATCCGAGAGCCGTTGCTATTCCTGTTGAGGCCTCACAGCGGGGAGCTGGGTGAGTTCCTGAGATGGATCGTCCTGACGACGTGCCGGACAGGCGGCGGGTTGAGAGGAGAGCTCGCGTGGGGACACGGCGGAGCCAGCGTGACTGGAGGTGGCTTGATCGTGCTATGGAGGATGATGACGAGGCCGGCCCCGCTGGGGGTCGACGACGAGGCCAGCGAGGCAGAGGTAGAGGGCGTGCTGCGATTCATGCCGCTGCTCCTGACCCTGAGGACGATGACGACGATCAGCATGGGCCCGAGGGCGGGGATGGTGCAGGGGCGGCTGCAGTTTCTGGTGTTAGTACCCAGGATGGGGGGCACAGAGGTGAGTGGTATGGCTCAGGGATGGGTGACGGGGCTGAGCCTAGTGACGCTGGACTTGGGTCGGGACCTCTTGGACATTACTTTGTTGGTATACCCGCCGATGACCAGCCTCAGCAGGACGGTACTCCATGGGTTATTCCGGGATCACAGTGGCAGGACTTCCTTGGCACAGATACGCTTGATGCGGACTTCGGCAGTCCACGGTTTCTAGAGGAGATTACGGCTATCATGCAGGAGGACGTGCCGGGCAGGAGGCGTGGTCAGACCCCCGGCACACAGGCACCCTTAGATGTTGATATGAACGAGCCTGCTAAGACACCTGTTGGTGACCAGTTTGGTTTGGGAGGTACCCCACCTTCCGCCTACACCGCTGCATCAGAGTCTGTCGCCGGGCCGTCTGCCGCACCCGTCCATTTTACGCCACCCGCACAGCCTGCCCCCGCAGGAGGACGCGGATGAGATCGAGGATGAGGAGCCATTTATCTGCAGAGGTCAGAGGCCACGGGTACACCGTTGTTGTGGGACGGGCTCCCACTTGTTTAGATGATTTACTTTTCATGTATTTTGGACGTTAGGGTTCATTCATGTATGATACCTATGTGGACCACTGTTGTTACTTTAGAGATGTTTTTCCTTGTTGTTTGTTCATCTTATTGTACTTCAAAATCTGGTATTTACCTAGTGGATCAGTGAATATTTATTATCATTGAATCATATAACACTTTAATGTTGACAATTAGTTATCAACTTTTGCATTTATGGGATTTCTAGCTATACTCAAATTCGAAAACAGCTTTTTCATTACTAGAAGGTAGAAAGATCAACAGATTACATAAGTCCTCAAACATAACATGTAATAGGAAAAATAAAAATCAATAAGCACTAACACTAACAACATCGCTACTATTGGCCCCCCGTGTGAGACGATCCTCCAAGCTGTGGGCAACTCCGACGGGTGTGTCCGGGTTGGCGACAGAGGCCACACCTCTTTGGCCGGTTTGGATCTGCCTCGTCCATATTCGTCCGTATCCTAGTGGATCTTGGACGACCCTCTCTCGCACGCCTCTTGGCAGGGTCCGGAATCACCGTGGGCCCGTCGTAAGGTGGCCAGAAGCCCTCCGGTATCGGTGGTGTGAATCCCATCCGGTACACACTGAACACTGAACTAATCTGATACACGCTGTGAACATAAGAGGACCAGGTAACCCGTGAGTAGGCGCAGCATGCAAGTGCGTGCTGGCACGGGAAATGAAGCGCCTGGAAGTACCCGCAGTCACAGGTTTGAGAGGCAAGCGATACTCTGTAGCTACCCAACGAGAAAGAACCAGTAGGAGTGGTCTCTGCTACGGTGAACTCGGAGTTATCACGGTCATACAAAGTCATCGTGAAGCACCTGGCCGTCTTCAAGTTGGCCTCAATAGACTTCACCAAGTGCTGACTGAATTGTTGTCCGGTTCTCATCTGAGCCTCAGCCTCTCTCCCCTTACGAACAAAGAGTTCCGCAAGCCTACCATATGTTGCCTTCACCAAGGAGGATACAGGGAGATTTTTGACACCCTTGAGTATTTAGTTCACACACTCGGAGATATTAGTCGTCATGTGACCGAATCTCCGCCCATCATCACGATGCTGAGTCCACAAGGAGTAGTCAATCCGGTTCGCCCACTCACACATCGCCGGGTCTTCAGACCGCAGAATATCAAACCAGTAATCAAACTCAACCTCGGTCTTCGCATAAGCCGCATTCACTAGAAGCCTCCGTGCGTCCTTGCCCTTGAAGGTAAGGGCAAAATTAGCCGCTACGTGTCGAATGCAGAATGCACGGTATGCAGATGGAGGTAACCAACCTCCGTCAGGTGCCTCAAGCGCAGCCTTGATGCCGTTATGCCTGTCTGAGATAACCAGCAATCCCGGCTACGGTGTCACGTGTTGTTGAAGGTGGGAGAGAAAGAATGACCAAGACTCTGCATTCTCACCCTCTACTAGTGCGAATGCAACAGGTAGAATGTTCGAGTTACCGTCCTGTGCAATCGCGATGAGCAACGTTCCCCCGTACTTGCCATACAGATGTGTGCCGTCGATGCTAACTAGTGGCTTGCAATGACGGAATGCCTCGATGCACGGTGGAAACGTCCAGAAAAGTCTGTGAAAATAGGCTTGAGACTCGTCAACTTGTCCACCAACTTGAACGGGGCTCGTCCGTAGGACTGCAACAGTACCAGGCATCGTCAACTGGACTCCCAACACCCACCTAGGGAGCTCGTTGTATGACTCATCCCAGTCACCGTAGATGAGAGAAATAGCCTTCTGCTTCGCCATCCAGACCCTCCTGTAAGTCGGCCTAAACCCAAAGTGTGCTGCTGTGGCATTTAGGAGCACCTTTATGCTGACGGATGCATCGGCCCTAACCATTGGCATAATGAACGCCGATATCACATGATAATCTAAACTCCGGTGGTCACTAGAGATGGAGGTGGCAAGGCGAGTGTGAGGTCCATTGTACCGTTTGACCTCCCAAATGCCCTTGCGCTGCCGGAGACTCAGTCGAATCAACCATGTGCACCCATTCCCAAACTCAGAACACTTGCCCACGTAACGGCGATGATCAGACTCCACAACCTTGTACTGTACCCCTCGCCAGATGCTGTAAGTCTTCACACTTAACAGGGCCTCATCTTTATCCTGAAATTGCTGACCAACCTGAAACTCTGTCAGACCAGCAGTCCCTTCCGCATCTCTAGCCCCGAATCCAACAGAGTGACCAGATACCCCCTCCTGCCTCATGGCATCCAAGTCCAAAGAGGAAAAATGTGGTGGATACTGCTGTGTGCCAGAGCTAGAACCACCTACCGCCAATGCAGGCTCACTCGCTCCAATATCATCGCCGCTGTCATCATCAATCATATCCGGCTCGACGTCATCCTCCTCTCCTTCCCCCAAAAATCCATCTCTAACGCCAAGCGGTGCAACGCCCAGTAAAGCGTTCGGCGCAATGTCAAATGATCCTACCTCATCCCCTCCGCTGCCATTCAGATCAGCAGCAAAGGACGGGGACGCGACGGGTTGGACCGCTTGCTCATACACAGGGACGGAGGAAGAAGCAACGGCAGGCCGGGAACTAGAACCGGCTGCCGTGGCTAAAGTGGTGGTATTCCGGTTCGAACCCCCTGAGCTGGATACCACATCAACAAGCTTTGCCAACAATTATGGTGTCCTGACCTCCGGAAACTGCCGCCGACAAAGAAACATTACTTGCAAGTCCTCATCACTACCAATCGTGAAACAATCATACTTCACGGTATCCTGGAGGACCGTGATTGGAATGCGATAGAAAAACTTCTTAACCCGCTTCGCACCTTCCAGACTGAGTTTCATCAGCACAAATCTAACAAGGTCATCATAGCTCGTCCTAGGACTAACGACAATACAGAGAGGATCCTTATCTGTGAACTTCACACCGGAACGAGTTTTTCTCTTAATGGATCCTCTGTGGTGAACAAAAACAACAAAACTCTCCTCACTAGCCATCTTACTCCCTCTAATGAGACCACTCACGTTTAGAAACATATATATAGGCTTCTGTCTCCCACTAATTCGAACCGGCCTGGTTCGAATTACTTTGTCAGCGTTCTCTCTCTATAATTCGAACCAGCCTGGTTCGAATTATGTGCACTTGAAGTTCGAACCATCTTGGTTCGATTTATTAACAACAATCAACTTGTAATTCGAACTGCACTGGTTCGAATTACTAACAAATGCAGTTCGAACCATGTTGGTTCGAATTATATTAATATACGTTCTGGCGCATTACTGAAACCATTTTCGGTTTGGCTTATATACGTAAATTCTAAATGACATTGGCTTATAATGGTTTTTTACCCTTAACTCTCAATTGATTACTTTTTTATGGCGGCGAAGTTTGACACCCTCACTTGCATCAGGGGCGAAATTACATATAATTGAGGGGAGGCAGTGCCTCCTCCAAAAAAAAAAATTCTTATAAAAAAACAAAAAAAATAAAAGTTATTCCTCCAATTTATAATGTTGGTCTCACTCACTCATAAATTTGTCAGTTTGCTGCTTGGGCTTTGGAATTTTGAGCCATAGGTAGTTAATTTGTTATTATAAGTGGGAAAAAAAATATTACCATGTATAATGTGTTAATACTTAAGAAAAAAAAAAAAAAAAGAGAAAAAGTCGTGTATGTGTTATAGTGTTAATGCGGCAGCTAGCAGCAAAGATCTACTTCGTTAGTTCTTTTCTTCTTTGTTTCAAATAGAAAAACCAAACGTCTCGTCCCACCTTTTTTTTTTTTTTTAATAGAAAAGCCAAACATCTCCTCCAACTGACTAAGTCTGAAGTCTCGCTAGTCGCTTCAGTTTGCACAAGATAACAAGTCTTCCATTATCATTTCTGATTCTTCATTTTTTTTTGAGTTATTTCTTTTATTAATTTTTTTGAATAATTTATTATTTAGTTTATAATCTTATAATAATGATTTAAATTTAAAAAAAAATTGAAGATGATAATTATGGAGTTATGATGTTAATATAGCATATATTGTTTTTATTTTTTTTTCATTATTAATTGTTTGTGAATTATGATATTAATATTATTGATTTAAAAAAATAAAATTAATTGAATTTAGCTAAATTTTAAGTTTTAATTATTATTTTGAATTAATTTTTTATAAATTTTTTATTTTTTTTGTTAAAATAAAAATTTTAAAAAAAAAAAATATATATTAACCTCCTACTAAATATTACCTAGCTTCATGCATGGATCCAAGTCCAAGTGGTCAATTTTAAAAGCCGGTTCTTTTGGAAGAAGGTGGTACTAGAAGAATATTTTTGAAAAAGCGAAAATTGGTAAAAATATGTGCATTTTTTCATTTTTTTGTTTAACAATTAGGAAAAGAATGATTTTAAAATAAAGTCTAATGTTTGAAACAATTTTGATTAAAAAAAATTTTAGAGAAGATTTTGATTTTTGACCAAAATAATAAAGAACAAAATTATACTTAATTCTTCAAAAAATTAGAACATAAAAAATTTGATTTATATCACATAAATTTTGATGCATAGCATAAAAATTTTAGTATTCAGCACAACAAATTTAAAAAAATTACATGTTCAAAACATTAACACGCAACTAATAAAAATATACACAATGTAAAAATTTTTTACATAACATAAATTTTGATATTCAACACAAAAATTTTTTAAAGATCACATTACCAAAATATTAACACTCAACCAACAAAATAGTATTACTGTTAAAATAAGCTAAACACACTCGATAAGCTCATTTATCCATTTATTTAAACAGATGGATTTTGACATTTTGTCTCAAAAATAAAGTTGGTTTAAATTTTGAGTTAAACATGTTAAAATTTTAATGTATAATACAAAAATTTTAATATATAGTACAAAAATTGTTGTATGCGATACACAAACAAATTTTAAGATCACATACTTAAAATATTGACTCATTCAAATAATAAAATATATTTACAGTAAAAATTTATATATTATGTAAAAAAATTTATATTATATTAATAGTTGTGTTATATTTAAAATTTTTGTATTATATAAAAAAATTTTTGTACTATATCAAAGCTTTTGTGTTTTTGTCAATGAGTTATACCTCAACTGGCATAGTCTTCCTATACTCAATTAAGAGGTTGCAGATTTGAATTTCTTATCTTTGGTAAAAAAAAAAAAAAACTTGTGTGTTTTTCATAAAACATTTCGTACTACAAAAATGTAAAAAAAAAGATTTGTGCTAATTTTATTGAAATTAATGGCAACACAAATATTTGTGCATATAGCATTAGCCATAAATCTAATCCGGTGCTTTTCTGATAAGAAAGGATAAATGTTTATGTTAATGTAGTACCTTTTTCTGGATTTAGTTGAATTCGCTGGATTTTTTTTGGTGAACGTTGAATCCGCTGGATAAGAACATTAGTTGTATTTATGATTTTTTTTTAAATTCATAAAAAAATGGTTACTAGATATTTTTAAGATTTTTTTTAGTTTTTTTAACATTTAAGGGAATAAAGTGTAATCTCTTACTATTAATTTTATAAATGAGATCAAAAATAAATATAAAAGAGAGAGTAATGACGAATTATATTAAACAATTAACACCATCTAATTTTTTTTTATTGGAGAGGATCCGCTCCTTTTAGAGACCCTCAAATTCTATTTGATAATAACGCTTTAATCAACAAGAAATCAACACCAAAAATAATAACCATCAGTATTTACAGCTAATTTAAAATAAAAAATTTATATCAACACCTGTTTTTTTAGAGGGAAAAAAATCAATTTTTCAATAAAGTTAAAAAATTCACAATATTATTATTTTTTGATATTTTAAAATATCAATAGAAATTAATTCAATTTAAATAGAACGGTTAGTTGGGAGTTTCAAATTGTCATGTTGTCATTTATAATTTTAATTTTTCGAAGAAATAAATTTTTACTTATTCATATAAATAGCATGTTTATTTTTTATTTTTTAAAAAAATAATAAAAGTTTAAAATATGATTTGAATCATATATTGCTATATTTCATATTGGACTTTGTTAACTAGAATAAACAGTAAACGATTAGATATGATATAAATTATCTCAATTTTATGCTTATACTATCAAGATAAAGTTATAGATTGAATATCGACGATATGGATTTAATATTACTTATAATTTTTGTTTTCTACAAAACGAACTTTATCTATATATAAGAGGAAGAAAAAAAAAAAGTAAAAATAACAATATTATTTATGTTCTATTTCTATTTTTTCTTAAATATAAACAAAATAATTAAAAAATTCATAAAAATAAAAAATAATCATTTCTCTCTTTTTCTTTATCTCACTCTCTCAAATTAAGATAGATCTAAACTTAAACATGAGGTTCAGACTTCTTTTGACAAAGGTTTCAATTTGTTCACCGAAACGGTAGGTTGACCGACGTCTTCTCCTGGACGGTAGTATTGGTACTTGCAAAAAATTCCGATGTTTAAATTAGCAAGAGTTTAAAACATGTTTAAGTGAATTGGAATTGAGAAATACTTAATTTTAATGGAGTATTTATAGAGGAAAATAATGATTTTGCCAACACTCATGAATTTTTTCACTAGTAATAACAGGTAGTTTCTTCCTCGGTATTTAAAAAGTTATCCCACGTTGGGATAGTGGTTGAACTGTTGATGATATCTGAATTAGTGGATGACAGAATCTGGCTTGCCATGGAAGTTATAACGGATCGGGCACGGGTCTAGGTACCCATACCCCCAAGCATGTTTGGTAGGTTAATCCATGTACCTTAGGGACTGATCCTTTTGGATCAGAATAGATTTGAGGCCTATAATACGAAGGTGGTTCTTCTTGATAATGATATGGAGATGGTGTATATTAATGTGGTGGTTCTTGGGGATAATTGTGTTGGAATTGGAGTGGTTCTATGTATGGTTCGTATGGTTCATATGGTGGTTGGTATGGTGGATAAGGGTTAGGGTCATATGGGGGTGAATGGTGGAAAGGGGCTTCTGAGTATGGTGGTTCAAAACTATGTTGAGGAGGAGGTTCATAAGTGTATGGTGGAGCTTGTTGATAACTACCACCATATCCATTGTCTTCGTATGCATCATGGAATGGCTCTTGCTCATAGTACGTTGGTGGAGGTTGTTGCCAAAATGGTTGATCATAAGCTTAGGTTCCTCTCACCCTTGATTGTCCCAACCTTGATGCACGTTCTCATTGTAATCTCCACTTCCTACAACATAATTGTAACCACTCTTGTAGCAAAGGGATGAGAATTCATAGTAGCAAATAAAAACAAAAACTAATAAAAATAAGCAACAAAGTCCTAAAACTAACAAAAACTAACAAATAGGCAAAAGGCAAATATATACAATAACCAATAATAAAGCACACGTTTGCAATTCTCGGCAACGGCGCCAAAAATTGATGGGGGTAAATCATCGGTAAAGATATTTCACAAAAATAATCATGTTGCAAGTTTAGTTCTAAACCAATAATTAAATCTCAATCAATATTTAAGTTGTTTGTCACAAGTACAAACCTAATAAAATTAATTGAAGTATTTAAATCTTGGGTCGTCTCTCAAGGAATTGCAGAGAAGTGTATGTATTATTGGTTATGAGATTGTATTTTTTTGGGTTTTGAGTTAATAAGCAAGGAATGTAAATAACAAGAAAATAAACTAATAACTGAGAAAGCTCTTAGCAAAGAAAGAGAATTAGAAGTCCTATCCTCATTATCATCATCAATTGTGATGGTAATTGCCTTTTACTTTCACTTAGTTAACCTCTAACAATGAAGAAAAGTCAAGTGAGCAAAATCAACTTAAGTTCACAAGTTCTAATCAAAGACTAGATTTAGTGAAGTCTAAGCCAACTAGCAATTTTTAATCACCAATCAACAAAAGAATTTTGACAACTTAAGAGTCTCTAATTGATCAATCCAAGTTAAGAACATAAAAATCTAATTTAAAATCCAACCAAGCATTTTATCAAATACTTGGAAGGCACAAAGTAAAAATATAGAAAACTAACAAGGCAAGCAAAATGTAAAACTAACCCAAGCAAAGAAATAATAATAACAAAACAACTGAGCAATAAGAAATGTAAAACATAAATTGCATTAATGAAAATTGAAAGTAACACATGAACTCATAATCTAAATTAGTAAAATAGAGGAATCAACAAGAAAAGTAGATAATTAAGTGCTATAACAAATAAAGGTAAAAGAAACCTAAATTAAAGTAAGGTAGAAATCTGAAATTGAGAAGAAATAAACTTAAAAACCTAAAACCTAGAGAGAGGAGTCTCTCTCTCTCTCTCTCTCTCTCTCTCTCTCTCTCTCTCTCTCTCTCTCTCTCTCTCTCTCTCTCTCTCTCTCTCTAGAAAACTACATCTAAACCTAATGTGTAAATAATGAAAAGTGAATGATTGATTCCCCCTTCTGCTCCACTCTGCAGCCTCTAATCTTCATTTTCGGGCTTGAAACTGGGCCAAAAACAGCCCAGAAATCACCCCCAGCGACTTCTGATATCTGCAGCACGTGACACTTTGTCATGCGTACGCGTCATCCACACGTACGCGTTGCTTGCCTGCTGCATTGGTCACGCGTACGCATCGCTCATGCGCGCGCGTCACTACTAGATTCTGAAATACTTGATTTCTTGTGTTCCTTCCACTTTTGCGTGTTTCTTTTCCATCCTCTAAGCCATTTCTGCCCTATAAAACCTGAAAACACTTAACACACATATCACGGCATCAAATGGTAATAAGAGAGGATTAAAATTAGCAAATTTAAGGCCAAAGAAGCATGTTTTCAATTATAATACAAAATTAGGAAGGAAAATGTAAAACATGCAAATTATATGAATAAGTGTGAGAATAATGGATAAAATCCACTAAATTAAGCACAAGATAAATCCTAAAAATAGGGTTTATCATTTTTCAATTTTTTTGGCAATCGTGCACATCATTTAAAACAAAGTAGAATTACTTCTTTGCCCTGACTAATAACTATATATATTTGGCTTCTTTCTTCTTTTTTTCGCCTGCCTTCGTACTTATTTTTTGAAGCGTCATTTCATCTTCTTCACTTTTTACCTCCAAACTTCTTTCGTCCTCTTGCTTCTAGTGGTGCTTTCACGGTTTCAAGATATACTTCCTACATTCTTGCTTCTTTTGCTTCAATGTTGGTATTCCTTTTTCTCTATTTTCTTGATGCTTGCTCTTCTTTTGCTTGACCTATCTGTGTACACTGTATGGAATTTATTCTTTCTTTATTAAAAATTTATCCCTTAAAGTTTTAAAAATATTGATAGAATATATTGGTAGTCTTTTGCAATTCTAAAATGTTGGTGTTCTTTAAAATAAAATTTTAGATAATACATTTTGTTGATTTTCTGTTATTGTATATGGTCTTTAGGGGCATTCCTTGCCTCTTAGTGGTGTTGTTGTTGCTCTTGATGACAGTGCCACTAGGAATTTGTGAATTTGGCTACTTTTTATGCTTCTGCCATTGTTAGCAATGACAAAAGTTATTTGATTATACTCTTTTGAAGATGATATGACTTGTTTTTTTTTCTTTGACCGACTTCTTGTACTTCACATGTTTAGTTATTTATATTTTGTAGGTATTTCGACTTCTATGTCTCGTTCTGTAGTAAACATAATATCTTTCGGAATTCTTGAGAGTTTTGACTAGATAGATAATACTGTATTAAGAGCTGTTTTTATAATGGATAGAGAAATTTTAGAGATATTATGACTTACTCATCCTATTTACAGGAATAGGGAAGATGAGGAGAATTATGTCTTAGGTTCTCCTGACCTGAAGAGAGAATTTGTTACTCTCGTCTTAACAAATCGGACCCACACTTTATTTTTATGTATAACTGTCTTTTCCTCAAGTGTAATGTAAATATTTCCTTTTCTGACTTCGAGCAAGATGTTATGTTAACTTGCTGAGTTGCTTCTACTCAATTTCACCCAAATGTTTGGGATTTTATGAAAATTTACTAGCTTGTTAGTCGTACACTTGATCTTTCCCTTTCTCTTTGGTTTTCTTCTATTTCTTTTATTTTACCAAACTTTTTAGTTCTAAAAAACAACAGTGGACTTCTTTTCGAGCTATTTAGGATAGGAAGATATTTTTCATTTTTTAAGAGTTATTTCATGACTTCGAAAACTACTACAAGATTCAACTTCGAGAGGGTTCACTACTTTTTTATTTCAATGAAAATCTGAGTACATGTTTTGTTTGTATTGGGAGGAAGACTCGACAATTATCAAGTACGAACTTGAGGACCTTGAAAAGGAGGAGCAAATGATCGTGAATCTTTTTCAAGAATGTTAGGGCTGAGCAGGAATCTTAATATTAAGAAATTTGAGTAAATGGTCAAATTAGTCCCTAAAAGATTACTCGTTCTTTAAATTGGTCCCTGAAAAATTTTTTTTTAATCAAATTCGTCCTTTAAAGATTTTAAATTAGTCATGTTAGTCCTTGCGTCACTTTATTTGTTGATGGTGTCAAAATTTGTAAATATAACATGTTAAGTGACACTCGAACATACACCTAGGAGTCTTAATTGACTATTAACATGATTAGTTTATGAAATTAGATCAAATCAACTCCAAATTAGGATATTCCAATGCCTCAAGTTCTCTCTTCAATTAGGTTTTGATTTGATCTAATTTTATAAATTAATTATGTTAATAGTCAATTAAGACTCCTAGATGTATGTTTGGGTGTCACTTAATATGTTACATTAGCAAATTTTGACACTATTAAAAAATAAAGTGACAGAAGTACTAACATGACTAATTTAAAATCTTTAAAAGACGAATTTGATTAAAAAAATTTTTAGGGAACCAAGTTAAAGAATGAGTAATCTTTTAGAGACTAATTTGACCATTTACTCTAAGAAATTTCTTATAGCCAAGTCGAGTTATGCTCCGACTGAGTTAGGTAGATGGCTCTATTGTTTGTGGTAAATATAGAGTTGTATACAGTGACGGATCCAGAAAATTTTGACCGTGGGGAAAAAATATATATAACATAATAATAATTTTTATAATAAAATTATTATGTATACGTAAAAATTAGCTATTAAATTATCTACTAACTATTATGTATTTGTATATACATATACGTATTATTTAATTCATTTTTAATATGTATTTTGTGTTTTAATATATATTCTATACAAATAGTTCTTTTTTATGAACATATAGGATTATTATTATAATTATATTTTGTTATTATAAAATATGATTAATCTTTAAAATATCTAATTTACAAATTAAATACTAAAATAGTAATTTAAATAATAATATATAATTTAGAATTCTATTTTTTTATTTTATATTTTAAAAAAATTAAGTAATATTTTTCTTAACAATACAACCGAAATATCTCTCTTTTTATATATATCACTAAATAATTGTTTAAAAATTTAATTTTCATACAATTAGAAGTCAACTCTTACTGATATTCATAATTGAGAAAGTTTTTTCAATTAATACAGTTGCACGGAAAAAAACTAAAACTAATTTTAAAAGAAGATAGATATTCTTTTAAGTTACTTTCTAAAAAAGAACACCAATCTCATTTAAATTGAGAATTGATTATTCTAATAAACATCTAATATGAAATTTTTAAATTAACTATTAAGTATCAAAAGTTGAGTAAAAAATTATTGTGAGGTAATTTAATAATTTAATAGGGACAAATAAATATTATTATCATATACTACTAAAAAAAATTCAAATTGTAGTGGGGGCGGTTGTCCCCACAAGCAATAACATAAATCCGTCCCTTGTATATAAGCTTTTTGCTAATATTTTCTTCTTTCGTAGAGAGGATGATTAACAGTTCGAACACCTACAAAAAACTCAAATTGGCCAAGCAGCTTGAGGCAGAGAAATCAAGGACCATCTCGACTTTACCGTTAGACTTTGGTCCGATTTCTTTTTAGATGGTCACGTCTCTTTCACATCCTCCTCAATGTCAACTGCAGACTTCTCCTCGAGTCCCTCCTGTCCCCCTCAAAAGAATCTGCGGCATATCATAAGTGCAAAACCCTCTCAAATAAATACGGAAGTGTCTTTAATACTGGTTTTAATATCATGGTTTTAGTGAGAGTACATCATGGCGGGAAGCCAAATATCCCTAAATGGTTTTAATACTTGGGAGCTCACTCTTGGTCCTCCTTGTTCCCTTTGATTTCTCCCCAAATCTCGATAAACTGAGAGGGCTCAATCATTATTATGATGGTTTCCACTCCTAGATCTGAATCAGATGTTGTGTATCTATCTTGTTATTGTTCGTCTACCATTATAAAAAATTAGACTCCAGGTCTTCGACAACGATAACAATGTTTCGAGGTAATACTTGAAACCAAGGTGGATATAGGCCTAGATGTGAGGTCCAAACTTCTTTTGACAGAAGTTCTGACTTGTTTGCCAAAACGGTAGGTTGACCTACATCCTCGCCTGGACGGTGGTAGTGGATACTTATAAGGGATTTCGATGCTTAAGTTAAAAAGGATTTAAAGTAGGTTAGTGAATTGGGATTGAGAAATACCTAAATTTAATAGAATATTTATAGAGTGAAATGATGACTTGGCTATTATTCATGAATTTTTTCACTACTAATAGTAGATAGTTTCTTCCTCAATATTTAAAAAGTTATCTCACGTTGGGGTAGGGATTGAACTGTTAATGATATTTGAACCAGTGAATAGCAGGATCTGGCTTGCCATGCAAGTTGGATTAAACACAGGTCTGAATACTCATGTCTTAAGTAAGTCGCGTAGGTTAACCCATGTAGTTTAGGGATTAGTCTTTTTGAAATAGAACAACTTTAAGACACATTAATGATGGACCAACTTCTTTTGAGTTATGACTTAGTTATTTAGGCCATAATATGAATAATATATATAATAAAATTGATATTTACTAATATTCGGATAAAATATTATATTATGTAGTAATATTTTTAACAAAATAGTACTAACTTAGATTAGTTGCTTAAGTAAATATCAAAAATTTGAATTCCACTTTATGTATGTAACAATCCACTTTTTTTCCACGAAGATAGTGCATGTAATGCACACGAAATTATTTGAACCTAATTTCTTTAAGAAAAAGTCTAGAAGATCAGCACTTTTATTGAAATTTAGCCAGTATTTAACTATTAAAAGAAAAATAAATAATCTTACACTATTAAAAATATTAATAATGACTAATTGATGATTATACAACACAAATTCTATTGGCTCCTAGCATTCCTCTCTCTTTAAAACACACTACAATTCCACTTTCAGATCCATCTTTTTTAACTTTGTATAACGCGTTTAGGTAGGTGGGATAAGTAAAAATGGAAAATGGTCCATAGGGAATGAGGACTAATTCCATGATTCATCAATGATGAAAATTAAAACTACGATTTGTCTCGCATCCATACTTAATAGTTGGAAAGTCCTCCGAAACCTACCAACAAACAACACTGCTTCATGATCAAAACACACTGACCCTTCTAACAGAAAAACCTGAGTTAAGATACAGAAATATTTCTACAACACCTACATCAAATTAATATCTTCTAAAAATTTTAGACCAAGGCAATGCTGCTCTCTCCACCAGGGGGTTTGCGTGCACCACGAACAGGGTCTTTGATTTCGGCTTTTCCGGCAGCAAATATGTCACTGCCAGTGATTTCTCTGAGTTTAGCTCTGCTCAGATGCTTTTCTGCTGATCCTGGAGGAACATCTCCTTGGAAGATGTTATTGCCTGAGAGCTCCGCAAACTTCTGATCGTGTATCTTCTTTGCTGTCTTCTTAACCGGGGCTTCGCCAAATAAGATGTTACTTTGGCCACCCGCAGGCTACAGAAAAAGAGCAATGAAAAAGGATGTGAAAAAGATGCAGTCATGCTCATAACTATGGTCCATAGAGCAATATGAGTTGATGAAAAGCACATTAAGTAAGCTCAAATCACTCCCACAAAAAGAAAGGAACGCGTAAAACTGACTACAAGTTATGTCAGAATACATATTCTAGAAACAGTAATTAAATTATGGAAACTCTCACGACAATAAGACAAACTGATTGAAGTCCCAATGCTTAATGCATGTTCAATCTGACTCCAACCCAATTTAATAGTTCAATAAGTTGTATTCCTAATGAGCTACAACTGCATTATGATTATCAATCACAATCCTTGAGTAAAATCTAAACTGAAATTCTTGCCAAAATTAGATTATAGAAGTGATCATCAATTGAATTTTGCATTTCTGGAAAGCAAAAAGCAAAAAGTTGGTGCACCTTGAAAGGCTAAAATTAATCTCTGCATGAGAAGCCTAGTCCATTCCACATTGATGACCATTTTGTAGCAAGGGATTAAACTTTTTATCACCATTCTTTAGATTTCTATTTTACCCGATGTAAAATCATGCATTACTATTCTTTTCATTTTCATAAGCAAAAAACACTTACATTGGAAACTTTAACTGATGTTCGGACATTTCTTGGAAGGGGTTCTCCCATATCTTTACTTTCTTTTGATTCTAAAGTGCGTGCAGCCACCACTTTGCGAGGCACAATTTCAGGAGGAGGGCCAAATATGTCATTTCCACTGAGCTCCTTGGTCTTGGCATTTGATATTTGCTTCTTAATCTTAGAGTCCGATTCACTTTGCAATGTCCCACTCAGCTCCCGTTGCTTTGCAACCTCATGTATAGCGGTAGGCTTCTTGGGTGAAATGCTTTCTTCGGTGCTGAATGATATCTGACTAACTCCATTAAGTGCTTGCTTAGTAACATAAGAACACT
Organism: Arachis ipaensis; assembly: GCF_059453495.1. Classification (NCBI taxonomy): domain Eukaryota; kingdom Viridiplantae; phylum Streptophyta; class Magnoliopsida; order Fabales; family Fabaceae; genus Arachis; species Arachis ipaensis. The sequence goes on from NC_142435.1 coordinate 19,862,331, forward strand.
CTTGTCACTATGGAATTCGATCCGAAAAAATTTGTGGCGCAGGCCAAGGAAATTATATAAGCATACCTGATATATGCGAATGCTTGTTTTGTTATTCAAATTTGCAGAACTGGCTTCTGAAGCCGAATCTCTGGCATTTCCCGAAAAAATACCACTTCCAGTCATCTCTTTCATTTTATACCCTGAGCATGGTTTGCTGAGAGATGCACAATGTGAGGTCAGTTTTGAGTTTTGACAACAGGGTTTAGATTTAGTCATAATCTGAATAGCTAAGGGGACCCTTTATTTTCTCTTTCCTTTTCATTCTAAATTAAGGAAAATTGCTACTTTGTTTTCCCTTTTTTAAAGTTAAATGGTAAAAACATGGGAGGGAAAAAAGTTGTTTAAAGTAATTTCCTTTCATAAAGCTTTCAAACTAGTAAATAAAATGAAAAAAGAAAACGTAAATCCAGCAAAACAGTTTGCAAGTTACAATATCGCCATTTTTTCATGACACAAATCAGATTGCAGTTCCTGAATTACATACTGCAGCACACATGCACAAGGAATTAAAAAACCTTTCGGTGTTCTATCATGGCTAAACCCTGAAAACACCAACGTATGTAGAAAGAAAAAAAAAAAAAAAAGAAGATTAGTTAATTTATTAAAAATATTAAGGTTCCCTTAACCAAAGCTTTAAGATAATAAACAAACAATTTGGTAAGGCATTAATTTATCTCTTCATCGTCTTCGTCACACAAAAATTCAGGCTCAAAAGCAACGCATTTTTTTGTTTTAAAAAAAAATCTGGCTTAGCTCCTACGAGTTTTCACTTTTCATCTAATTTTTTTCTGTTTCCAAAAACAGATCGGTGCAGCAAAACCAACATATACAGAATCAGATCAGAGAACGAAGAAATCAAAAACAGAGAACAAAACAAAACTGAAAACAGATCTGATTTGAGAGAAAGAGCGTTTTTATTTACCTCTTTGAGAGAGCCTGAGCTTCTTCCTCCGTGAGCTGGCCTCCATGGAGCACCTTGCTTATTCTATCCGAAGGCTGCAAACAAATAAATAAAGAACAATGCAAACGACGAAAAGCGATAATTAGAAAAAAAAAAATCGAAAAGTCAAACAGAGAGAGAATAGTGGATGAATGTGTGAACCTGGCCGGAGCGGGTGGAGGAGGCGGGAGGTGAGGCGGTGGTTTCCGTGGGAGGAGTTTCCGACCATGTTAGGAGATCGGAGGTGGAAGAGTGTGGTTTCCTTACCGGCGTGTTTCTCTGCATTCTCTTGTTTCTGTGTGACTCTCAGTGAATGTGAATGTTAATGTTAATAGGTGGGAGATTGATATTACTTACTCATAAATATTTGAATTTAAAATCTAATCATGTTCGATCCGTTCTCCTCTACCTATAAATTACTAATCAAAATGTTATTACTGCTGTCATCTGTAAATACAATTGTGTTCGGATAATATTTAATTAATTAATTAATATAGATTAAATTTTATTTTTAATATATTTTAAATAGAATTAATAATTTTTTACTTTTCATTATTTTTTTTTTTTATCAAAGATAGGAGACTCGAACCCGCAACTTCTTAATTGAGTATGGGAAAATTATGCCATTTAAGCTATAACTCATTGGCTTTACTTTTCATTTTTGAAAATTATGTTAAGAGATAGTTTAATTCCTTTAATTTAATAATCTAACAACATATTTTATTTCATATTTTTAAATATTAATGACTAACTAAGGACTAAAAACAATAAATTAAAATGACTCTCTAATAGTTCTCATATAGTAAAATAATAATAAAATGTTAAAATTATCTATTTTGATTTTTATATTAAAAAATTAATTTTTTAGTACTTTTTTTATTTTAATATAATTTTAAATGATATTATTTAAACAATATTTATTTTTTTAAATTATATTTGACAAAAAAATATTCAAGTATAAATTACATTATCACTAATTTAATTTTAATAAAAATTAATTTTATAAAAATATATTCATATTAACAACTGCTTGTAAACCTTAATTCAAATACAAGTCTTTCTCCACACCCAATCCATTTTGGATGTTGCAGATGGACACTTTTAAAATTCTTTTATCCCTTATATGCTTGACACGTGTACATAAATTGCCTATAAAGACCTTGTTATAAAAAATTTGAGAAATGTTCATAAGCTAACAAGTAACAAGTTATGAACTTTTTTTTTCTTATATAGTTATATTGAATTATTAAGAGTGAATTCTTCAAAAATGATTTAAATTATATGTGCTATTCTAGGTCTTTACAAAAATGTCATTATCTTTTTACATTAAAATAATATATTTTTTACAAAAAAATTAATGACATTTTGTTGTTTTATTATTAAAAAATTTTTTTTATTACGAAACATCAATAACATTTTATACTATCACTATAATATAAAAGGCTACGGATTCGTTACTCCTACTTTTATGTGGGAGTAACATTAACCATCATAAAAATATTTATAAATAGCACCCCGTTTTTGTATTTTTAGAAGAATTTATAATTAAACATTTACCCCTGTATTTTTTCTTTTTACACATTCTTCCTTTTTCTTTTAATCAGTTTCAAAAGAGACGAGACATTTGGCTCTGCTAGGGTTCTTGCCTCCTTCTACCAGGTCGCTGGTTCTCTATTCCTCTCCCTCTGTGGTCCCTATCTCTGATCATCGTGCACCGTCGTTGGTTCTCTGCTCCTCACTGTGCGCCGTCGCTACTGCTCTGCTCCTCCCCGTGTCTCGCGTTCGTTGGTGGGTGATCTCGCCGTGTCTTGCTTCTGTGTCTGCTCGAAGTCGAAGCAACATTTCTTCTCTTGTCTGGACTCACTCTGACTCTCTGCTTTAGTTCGGTAGTTCAATTCAGGTATCTCTCAATTTAGTTTCTTTCTTCTCGAAGTTTCAATTTTTCAATTAAGAAATGGAAATAATATGAAAGAGTCTAATCTGCCGCCGTGCAAAATGCCGTTTTTTGCTCCTGCGAGGTTCTCCTCCTTCCTGGAGCTTTTGCTCTGGTAGCTTCTCCTTATCCATTAACGTGCCTTCGCCTCCTCGATCTGTTTCTCAATTTGCGTTCTAACTTCTCACTTTTAGATCTGTAACTAAATTCACATCCTCTTGTTCTGATTACTTCAATGATTGTTATATGCTAATTATTCTAATTACATCCTCTCTCAATAATATTTTCGATTTCGATTTTGAATTCACTCTTAATTATTTTTTCTAGCATTTCATCTTTCATGAGGCTTTGATAATTGACTGGATGCTCTTTATTTCTAACTCTGTATGTTCTCCAGTTTTTCGGCTGCATAGCAAATGTTTTGCTGATAATCTGTTTCCCTGTCTCCTTACTTTTGCAGCCTTCCCCAATTAAATCTTGTGTAAAATATGGATGATGGACTGCTGAATCTTTATTGCTGTTTTTGGTATTTTATTTATTTAAATTTTTTCGTGGCTAGTCTGATAGGATGTCCTTAAAATTTGTAGTATTTTAGGCTGCAGATTGGAGTAGTGCTACTTCCCTTTATGAACAGGCTGGTAAAACAACATTATTTATTCATACCTTAAATTCTGATAATATAGATAGAGATGTATGAAAATTAAAGCATGTAACTCTTTAATTTTGGCAGCTAATCGATTTAGAGTTGCCAAGGATTATGAGAGATCAAAAGCAGCATATGAGAAAGCTTCCAAGGGACAAGAGATGCTTGCTTCGTATCCTTATTTATAACTGGTTGTTCTATAATCACTGTGAAAGGATTGTGTGTTTCTGTGTCCTTGACAAGTAAACCAGCCCTTGGGATGCAGCTAAGCACATGGAATCAGCTGCTAATATGGCAAAGGAACTCAGAAACTGGAGAGAAGTTGTGAGCTTCTCTCGAAAGGGCATCGGAATTGTACATTGAGTGTGGGAGGCCACAACCTGCATCAGATGCTCTTGCAAAGGGAGCCCGATATTGTTTGGTTTCTGTTTTCATTTTCAGTGTTCTATGCTTTAAGGATTTTGTTAAAGAACAAGTGAAAACAAACAAAATGAACTTTATGGCTTGGAGATGCTGAATTATGTAAATGATATGTAGCTTTCTTTATTTTCTCACTATGCAGTGCTTTGGAAGAAACCATGCCTGAAGAAGCTATTCAGCTATATACTGATGTCATTACAATTCTTGAGGAAGATGGAGGAGGATAAATGGCCTTTGATCTGTATCGTTCTGCTACTGCTGTTTATATAAAACTTGAGAAGTAAGTCTGTGTAGTAAAGTATGAAGTTCCATTCAAAATTTTCTTGCAATTTTCCTTGAATGCTGATTTTGCAACATTTTCCGGGGTATGTTTCTGTAACACAAAGGTATTTGGACGCTGCGCCTCTCCAATTGAAGTTCGGCTTAGCAGCTTCCAAGTGTAATGCTACCAATAGCCAGTGCAAGGTTAGGATTGATTTAATTTTGCATTCTGCATTTGAACTGTAACTGTATATATATTGTATGTTGCTGTGATGGAATTTGCTTGTTATTTTTAGGGAGAAATTCCTCTAACAGAGATGCTCATAAATGCAGGCATATCTCAATGCAATTATTATCTACCTTTATACTAATGACTACAAGCAAGCAGAGATGTGTTATAATGACTGCTCTCGGTGAGTTTCTGCCTCCTCTCTTGTTAGTTTCCTTTTACTATAAAAGATTGAATGTCACTTTAATCAATTATTAATATCTATGGATAATATGGTTGTGTGGTGTGTCTAGGATTGATGCTTTTTGCAAAAGTGACCAGAATCGCTGTGCTAGCAATCTCCTTGCTGCATACTCAGATGGAGACATTGAAGAAATCAAACGTATCGCCCAATCAAGCAGCATTTCAAATCTTGACCACTCGGTAACCTAAGTTTGTATATATTACATTTCCTGTGTATGATCATATTCAGATTTCATACAAGGTGGTTTTAGAAGAAGTTCTAATAACTGTTCAGTCAGAAAATTCATACATCAGAGAATCAATTTTTTAGAGTGTAATACTGATATCAGTTTCTAAAAGATTTTTAATCCTCAACAAATTTTAATTACCAAATCAGGCTTTAACCTTTTATTTTATTAGATGTCAAATTTTGGTAAAAGGTTAGACAAATCGATCCCTATTATTATGTAACAAAGACACAACAGTTGCTAAAAATTTTTAAATCCTCGTATTAGTTCTTCTATATTAATGAACAGTTTGATGTTAAGACCGATTAAAATATTTGAAGAACAAAATATTTGGCTACAAATTTTCTTAGAAATTAATTTGGGATATTACTTATTTTTCACTATATATTTTGTTACCCTGTCCCTAATTACATTGATTTCTAATGTAAGCATACTGAGTGGTAAGAAGTAAGAGCTTGTGGCACAATTCTTGTGATGTGAACTAGCCTTTGTATGAAACTTAGTATGTGAGTTTTGAATTTTACAGATGATTAGGCTAGCAAGGAAACTGCCAACAGGAGATGTGAGTGCATTGAAGGGTAACACTGCCAGACAGGAAGACCAGCCTCTGGATGAAAATGACCTCACTTAACAATTCTCCGGGCCACATTTCTTTTATTAATTTTTCGTTTCTGACGTACCATAAGAATATTTTGATCTTAAGAACAATGAAACTTAAAAAGAGGTTTGGTGTACCAAGTGTACCAAGTGTTCAATCTTATTCAATTTAAAGGTGACAAAAATTGTGAATGCTATGCTTTATAAACATGTCTTGGTATACTAGGCCCTGTAGGAGAACAATACTGAAATATGAACTTAGAAGAGAGTAGCCAAGGACATGAAAAGAAGATTTTTAAATATTATTTCTGAATTGTTTCACTTAGAGAGTGATTACATACAGAATATAAAGATTATTTACAACCTAATTAAGGAAAGAAAATAACAGGTAATAAAAGCTATTCAAAACAAATCTGCACCAAATCTATCCTAATATAAACAAATATGTACTAATTATAGAATAATTACAACACAAGGGTTGAAAGTGAAACACATTATTTGAGGAGCAAAGTTCTCCATGTATTGTTTCTATTGATATCAATCATCATTTATATATCAGCAGCATTTCTTTTTCTGTTTATATACAGAAATTTAGAGATAAATGGAGATCTGTAAGGATGAAATCAATAAAGCCTAAATGACACCAAAAGCTAGCTTAAAAAGAAAAATATAAATATAAAAAAGAAAAGTATAAATGGGACAGGCACTAGCAACTACAATGGGTGTTTAATAGCATTAGCCACCTCTAACTAACAAGTTCACTCTATTACTAGGAACAAAAGAAAATTTTATATCTTGGCCTTACCCAGAATTTTCTTCAGTTTAGTTTTAGGAATCCTTGTAGCAATGACTTCATCTCTTCAAATGAATAAAAATGTCCTTCTATGTTATCTTCTTGCTCCTGCTTTATCAAATTGAAGCCGAAAGTTTTGGTCTTGACATCACCCAGAGAGTTGCTTGAACCATTTGAGCACTTAGAGGCATCATTTCCACTGCCTGAAGATTCAGAGGAAAGTTCTTTGTGATGCCAGTACTCTACACATTGATGACTGGGATCTTGAGCTTCAATGGCCTGAAATTGTTTGCCGGAATTGATTAAAACTTCAGAAGTTAGATCATAACTTCCTCAGTGGCTGAAAAGATCTTCAATATTTGAGATTGCGTTACCTGAATAATGGATGGCTTAAGGAATCCGAACATTTTATGACCATTAATGCTTTGCAAAACCTCCAAGGGAGGGAGTTCTTGTTCACCTAGACTCTTACACCTCTCGATCTCAGCGTTTAGTCTGTCAAGAATTGTTTCCCAACACTTATCCGCTGATGTGTTTGTGAAAGCTTCAGTTGGATGTTCTTCCATGGTAACCTGGAATATATTTTACAAAATGTGTAATAAACTTCGATCAAGAACTAGTCAATCATAGGTGTAAAACCAAAGAGAGATACAAGGTCAGAAATAATACCTTGAAAAGAGGACCAAGAAATCCAGCATCAGAGATTTCAGAAACATAATTACAGGGTCTTGTTGGATCAAGAATACTAAAGAACTTAACACGGCTCTTGAATCCTGGATAAGTTTACCAAAACAATAAAAAAGTTGCTCTTAAAAAAAAAGAGTGCTCTGTCTTCGACACAGAATATTAAAGCTGGCTTATCCTGTAGTTATAAGTAGGAGAACGGAGAGAACACAATTAGCAATATTTATTTTAGTTAACAAGATCATTCATGATGAACAAGTAGCTTTTCAGTTTGGGATAAAAACCATTTGTCAAGTAGCTTACCAGTTTATGGTTTTTATCCCAAACTTGACAAATGGTTTTATTTTAGTTAACATTTATTTTACCAGTTTGGGATACAGATCAAAGGCAATTTGTCCTCCTCCATCTTCCTCAAGAATTGTAATGACATCAGTATATAGCTGAATAGCTTCTTCAGGCATGGTTTCTTCCAAAGCACTGCATAGTGAGAAAATAAAGAAAGCTACATATCATTTACATAATTCAGCATCTCCAAGCCATAAAGTTCATTTTGTTTGTTTTCACTTGTTCTTTAACAAAATCCTTAAAGCATAGAACACTGAAAATGAAAACAGAAACCAAACAATACCGGGCTCCCTTTGCAAGAGCATCTGATGCAGGTTGTGGCCTCCCACACTCAATGTACAATTCCGACGCCCTTTCGAGAGAAGCTCACAACTTCTCTCCAGTTTCTGAGTTCCTTTGCCATATTAGCAGCTGATTCCATGTGCTTAGCTGCATCCCAAGGGCTGGTTTACTTGTCAAGGACACAGAAACACACAATCCTTTCACAGTGATTATAGAACAACCAGTTATAAATAAGGATACGAAGCAAGCATCTCTTGTCCCTTGGAAGCTTTCTCATATGCTGCTTTTGATCTCTCATAATCCTTGGCAACTCTAAATCGATTAGCTGCCAAAATTAAAGAGTTACATGCTTTAATTTTCATACATCTCTATCTATATTATCAGAATTTAAGGTATGAATAAATAATGTTGTTTTACCAGCCTGTTCATAAAGGGAAGTAGCACTACTCCAATCTGCAGCCTAAAATACTACAAATTTTAAGGACATCCTATCAGACTAGCCACGAAAAAATTTAAATAAATAAAATACCAAAAACAGCAATAAAGATTCAGCAGTCTATCATCCATATTTTACACAAGATTTAATTGGGGAAGGCTGCAAAAGTAAGGAGACAGGGAAACAGATTATCAGCAAAACATTTGCTATGCAGCCGAAAAACTGGAGAACATACAGAGTTAGAAATAAAGAGCATCCAGTCAATTATCAAAGCCTCATGAAAGATGAAATGCTAGAAAAAATAATTAAGAGTGAATTCAAAATCGAAATCGAAAATATTATTGAGAGAGGATGTAATTAGAATAATTAGCATATAACAATCATTGAAGTAATCAGAACAAGAGGATGTGAATTTAGTTACAGATCTAAAAGTGAGAAGTTAGAACGCAAATTGAATATGTTGGTGATTTTGATTGGCAATAAATTTATTTATGAGTTTAATAGTTTTACTTGAATGTTGTTTTGATTTTAAAAGAATTGTATTGTAAACCAGTTTTCAATTAAAAGTTTCCCGTCCTTATATGTTGGTGATCATATATTGCGTTTGTGAGAATCATGATAGTTTGCACTACCTTTGGCTATAGCTTTCCATATAGAATACGTAACACAACCAAAAGAAAGCTGTAAATTTGATGACATGTAACATGGTTAGATTAGATGTATCCATATATCTAGAATGTGCACAACTTAATAATTCATATTTGTGTTCGTCGGTCATCAATCTTAAATTTTATACATAAAATACAGTGTAGAGTGAAATAGATACCTGAATGATTCCCTTGCTATGGGTGAGACCATGCATTGATTTATGCCTCTCTCACCACTTTCTAAGTCTTCCCTTCTCTTAATAACTTCCTCATCTTGGTAGAATTGATAATCTTGATACTTAGGAAGCACTAGGAGTCACAATATTAAATCTATTAGCATAAAATTGTGACGTATATAGTTTAAATTTCTGAACATTAACTTTTTGGTTTAATTATAGTCATGCTAATTGTGAAGTGCAACGGTTTACAAAGTTTCTGATAAAAAACTTACCAAAATTTCTTTAATTCTCCTTTTGTTCTTCAACCATCTAGCATTTCTATTTTTTGTGCAATATTTGAAATTTTCTGCACACCTCATTGTTCTTATCTTTCTCCCAATCATTGCTGCAAAGAAAGACATCAAAACTACTGCTTTTGATAATTCTCAATGACACAATGGATCTTTTTATGGTGCTGATAACTCTAGTTATAATAGAACTTACTATCAGGTAGTGACTTTAATTAACTATGTTGTTTGACATTTTATATTTTGTTCAAAGTAGATTCTTGACTTACTTGAAAATTGCTCCTCTTTTTATTCTTTAGGAGTCAATATATGCTCAAGCGCCGCATGAAATTTCTAGTGTTCAATATTTTGAAAACTATCAACAGCAATTTGATCCTAGATATGGAAGAGGATATGGTGTTCCTACACCACACCAGCAATCTCAACAGCCTAATTTTATTTGTTCCACCACAGATTGCTCAGGTCCCCAATCTCCCCAAATATTTTAATATATAACAACTCAAACCATTAAGAAACTAACAGTAGCAGTTTTTTGTGTCTTCGTTTGGAGTTAGTGTTCAATTGCCCCATATTTTTGTCATTGTAAACAATCAGCTCTAGATTGTTTTGAAAAACAGAATTATGAGCTTGTGTTTTATATATCGTTTAAGTGACATTTTTCTTCTGTTTATATATGCTGAACAGATTGTGAGGGAGACCAAATGTTATTGAATGCATTTTTGACTTCTTTGGTACCACTATCTTTTGTCAAATTTGGTTTGAAGCATTAGAAGATTTCATAGAGTGATCATTGCCTCGGCATTTACAAGCAATTTCTGATTTATTCCATCATTATTTTCTTTTTGTGCTTAATTTGTGACATGCTGTGATTTTTAGGATTTTTTAGTTTTGAAGTATGGAAGCAAAAAAAGTGATTCATTGGTGTAGTAAGGATAGTCTTACAATCTGAATTATATAACAAATTTTATTTATCCATTAATACTTTCTCATTTTGAATCCATTTATCTGGTGAATGAACTAAATATTACTTTACCGCATTAGCATTCATCTTACCCCCTTTGTTTGTTCTTTTGTTTGCAGGAAAGAAGTTTTGCATCTTTATAAGTGCAAGATGAAAGCAAGAGTTATTATTGAACTAACAATAGATAATTGTATTCTAAATATAAAGCTCTAGAGTATTTCAAGTAAAAGGGTCTAGAAAAATAAATTTATTCATAATTGCTTTATGAATTTGAAGCTGACTGGCACAGAATGACTTATACTATGTTGGTTGTCTAAAATTGAAAGTGGTCGAAATGCTTTAGGCATTGAAGTAGCAGGGAAGGGTGCAATTAGTTTTGAAAAATTGGAGTATTATCTTGGTGTAATAATTGTGTGACTTTATTTTATGATTGATATTGTACTTTGTAACTTTATATGATTATTTGTATTAAGTTATATTGTATTATATAATTTAAGATAGATCAATTATATCTTATAAATTTAGGATATGTTTGAGCTTTGTTATTGCTCATTCTTTGGATAAGTTATATTGTATCTATTATACCAGCAATAATTAGTTACGATAATATATAGGTCACTAATAATTTATATTATTTTTTTTTCATATAACTGACAAATTAAAGGAAATTAGTAATATAAAATTGTAACATGTAGAGAAAGGATAAATTAGTGTATAAACTAATGAAAAATAATTCAGTAATATGACTTTTAGAAAAGTATGCAAAACGTGGTATAGAGAAAATAGTAAGTTTTGAGAGTTGGGAAGTTCATAGGGTAATAGGTATTTCTAAGTGCACAAATAGGTTGTATTACATGATACGTTGATTTAATTACACTACTACATTTGTTAATGCTTAGTAAAGCTTATGATACATTAATAGCATCTTTGGTGAGATTGAAAACAATTATTCATATCTTCTTTTTAGATTTAATAAAATAGATATTTTTTTATTATGTATTTTTTATTTCTCATTATGAATCACTTTTTTGTTATCATAGAAAGAACTTATTCATAATTATAATTTAACTTCAAAATCATCAATTATTTCTCATTTTTTTTATGATGAGCTCTTTTTTATTAAAATAAAAAAAACAAATTGTATAATATATATTTCACAACTATAAAGATAAAATTACTTGAAATTTGAATAATAATGATCCATTCACTAATAATACTAATTAGAGAATTATTATTATTATTATTATTATTATTATTATTATTATTATTATTATTATTATTATTATTATTATCTGTGCAAGTACGAGAAGGTTGAGTTGAAAAGTGTCTTCATTTGATTTCATAGTCACGGCAAAGCTAAAAGGGTCAGGAGTCAAGTAAGGACAAGCTTAGAGCTAGAATACTCTAAAACTGAAGTTAAGTTCTTCTTTAAGAATCCTTAGTTCAGAGAAGGTGGTTGTTCCCTTGGCAAAAGAGCATAAGGAAAAAAAAATTGCAGCAAACTAAACTGTTGTAAACCACTAAACTATTTAAAATTGTAAACTACTAAACTATTTACTTGCACAATTCCATACTACTAAACTATTATAATTAGCTGTTACTTTCCGTAGGAATCTTCTATGATACAAAATATGGGAGAATGGATAATGCATATAAGGCGTTTGATGAAAATTGTCAACGAAAAACTTGCGGCTTATACCACTATAATTACTTCGTATGCTTATAGTGCAGATTCTTGCCCCTATCTGACGGTATATTCATGCTCTTATTTTGAAAATAGTTAAATTGCTTCCACAGAAATTATTAACAATTTAATTCATTATCTGAAAACTATTTGATTTTCAATAAAGGAACATCCTTCAACAATTTCAATTGTGTGCAGAAATGAAGCAGCATGATTCCGTTGAAATTCACAACAATTTAGCAATGGATAATTCAGTGAATATGCTAAAGAAAACCATGGTCATGAATGAATCAAATGTGTTAGGAATTTATGGTACCCATTCAAAGTTCTAGATCATGAAGAATGAGAAGAATACATGCTTAGTTCCTGAATCACCTCTACCATTTTGGCCTTTGCTCAGAAAGCTTATGAATGCACATCACTGCAATCTTTGAAAGAATTGCTGCTTCTAGTTTCGAATATTTTTTCTTTAGATTTGTGTCCACAAAATCATCAAATCTCAAAAACTCAACTGCCATTCTGATTGAACCCCGTACTGTTGTCTTTCCAGACAGGACTTGAAGAACAATGACACCGAATGCATAAACGTCGCTCGTCTCAGTGATGCGTCCAGTGGTAATGTATTCAAGAGCTAGGTATCCCATGGCAGCACCAACTTTCGGTGCCGAATAAACATTGTCGTCTGCTAGAAGCTTGGGGAACCCAGCATCCATGATCAATGGGTTAAACTGATTGTCAAGAAGAACTTTTTCAACTAAAATATTTTGGTGAACCATTGTAGGTTTGCTTGCTTCATTGCTTTGCAGATATCTAAGACCTGGTTAAAAAGGATTAGCAAATACTCAATATCAACCAGATAGATACTTATGTTCATTCTGCATAATGATTATAGCTTAATCTTTACTATAAGTTCATAATAGTCATCTTAATTCATGTAACCGATGCTAAATACTAAATAGTTGAAAAATACCTTGTTGTAAGAAAGAGGCAAATTTTCTTATCTACAATGAATTTCTTAGAAAATATTGGGTGTCGAAAAAGAACTACCCTTTTGCATTGCCCTTGATGATGGAAACCCTATTAGAAAACTCAAACACATTTTCACTTCCATCTTCCATATCAAGATGTATAGAGTGCCACCGGTTACAAAATCATAGACAAGGTAACATTCACCTCTACTACTTGAGCAACAAAAACCTCTCATCTTTATAATGTTTTCATGTCTCAGTGAGGTTAGCAGGCTCAATCCCTTCAAGAATTCAACTTCCTCAGGTATGCAGCATGTCACATTAATACTGAGAACTCGTTTGTAGACGGCAGAGAATTTGCTCTAACCCAATAAAGATAGAAGCAAGTGAGAAAGTATCCGTATGAAGCTGAACAAGATTATGAAAACACATTACAAAATAAAAATTAATCAATCAAGTCTAACAATCCTATAAACAACAAGATTTAACTTCTAATTGATAAAGAAAGACCAATTCTGCATGATGTATCTCTCGGACTCATGTCTCACATAATTAAAATTGCTTCAGTGACTTACAGCAATTTCTTTTCGAAAAAGCAAAAAAGCAGGGCAGAGGGATAAAATAAAACAAAAACTGTGGTGCGAAGATAGCAGAAAAACCTCCAAATTCACAAGAATTGCCATAGAAAAAACATTAAAACAAATAAAGTAAAATGAAACCTGAGTAGTTCGCAGGGGCAGAGACGAAATGCAACAACGCAGAGGACCGAAAAGTGTGGTGTGGCGGCAGTAGAAGTGGTGGTGACGGTGCTAAGTGCAGGCAGCGATAGCGACAGTGGTACCTGAGATGGAAGAAGAACATGAGGATTATTGAAAAAACCCTAACAGAGACATCTCTCATCTCTGAAACTATGGTTACAAGAAAAAGGAAAAAGTGTGAAAAGCAAAACTAAAGAGGCAAAATTTTAATTATTAATTTTATTAAAAAATAAAAAAACGGGGTTCAATTTGTAAATAATTTTAGATAGGTTAATGGTACTCCCACATAAAAGTGGGAGTAAGAAATCTAATGGTGAGAGATCACACTTTACTCTCTAGAATAAAATTCAAACTTCAGAGAATTCAAATCCAAATTTAAGTCCATATATTTATTTTACTGTAATTCCAATAATTATTAACGGAACAATAATTGAATAGTATTTGTTATGTAGTAGCACACCTTAAAAAATTTACAATATTGATAGCATTTAATTGCTCTTGTTTTTTTTTTTTTTGGTGACTTTAATTGCTGTTGTTTGAGTCTATTGATTTACTTTTTTGCTATCCATGATAAAAAAAATATTTAGAAGATAATATAAATTAAAATGAGTTTAAATAGACTAAATTTATCTTATTTTTTAATTGTATTTTTTTTATTTTGTATTTTTTAATTATTATCAAAATAATTGAATAATATCAAATGTAATAAATATATAATGATAAATGTTAATATACATGCAATTATAAATATTATATTAAATAAGTTAATTTTAGATTATTATCTCTCTATTATTATTAGAGTATAAAATTCATATTATGCGCGACTTTTTCGTTAATGTTTTAATAATTAATAAGTTAAAATAAGTGAAAATTAAAGTTAATTATTTGATATTCGGTTTAAAATGAAAAAGTATAGGTAACTAACAAGATTTTTGAATAATGTATAAACAATGTGAATTAATAGGATTAAAAAAGTAAATTTAATTAGTAGCATTAAATTAAGGTGTAGTGTATTTTCATTTGATTGGTGGTTGTTGATGTTGTTCAAAATTTTTATTGTTTACCTAGCACTCCCCGTTCAAAATTCACCAATAAAAGTTGGCGTGAATGAATGAATTCGATCGGATCATCACCAGTAAAAGTTGAATTTTTGGTACAGAGATCTTTGCTTCTAAAATTGTTATCAGTGATCACAATAATTTGCTATAAACTAAGAGTTATTTGCTGCGTGTTTGGAATTTCCAAGGGTTTTTTTTTCCTCTCTATATATGGTAAGTCAAAGTGTGGAGTTTGGTGAAGTGATCGAATAATGTTTGAAAATTTTTTTCCTATATTGAATATCTAGATTAAGCTCCTTATTATAGTAAAGTTTCAAGATTAGATGCATGCATGCATATATGGAGAGGTAATTAAATGAATTCTTATTGCTTGTCAACAGCGACATTTTACCTATACAACAACATTTAAATGATAGGTAATATAAGTAACTAATATAAGACAGATGAAGTAGTTTAGAAGTGCATTTCTCATATTATTATATTTCGATCCTGTCACATATATAAGTAATTTTATTAACTAAATTTAATTAAATTCGCCTAAATCTAAAATAACAACTCATACAATATATGCATAAATTACACATTTTTTTCGTATATTATTTTTCATCATGATTTTTTTTATGGTTGCTATTATTATTATATTTTTTATTTCTTTTTCTCTTTCTTTTGATCATATTGTAATATTTTTTATTTAATTTTTTTTTTGTTAAAAAAAAACATGAAAATTTTTAAAAAACTAAAACAAGAAAGAAAAAATAAAGAAGAAAAAGAAAATGAAGATAATGATAAAAAAAAAAGAGAAAAAAATTTTAAATTATGTAAAATTTATCAGCAAAATAGTATCAAAATCTTTTAATAGTGACATAGAAAATTTTTTAATTTTGACACAAAAATTTTAAATAATGACACAAGTTTTTGTTAAGAGAGGGTGAAAGAAGAAAAAAAAAAGAGAAGAAAGAAAAAGAGTTTTAAATTCTACAAAATTTATTAAAAAAATAGTACTAAAATTTTTTAATTGTGACATAGAAATTTTTTAATTTTGTCACAAGAATAATTTTTTAACTGTGACCTTGAAAATTTCTTAACCAATTAAAAGTTATCAGAAACAAAAATAATACTGAAATTTCTTAATCATGATATAAACAAAATTTTAACGGTGACATATGAAATTTCTTAACCAATTAAAAATTATCAAAAATTTTTTTATCTTGTGGTCATTTAAAGACTTCTTGGTCATTTATCAAAAATTTCTATATCATTCACCAAAAATTTTGTGTCATTTTTAATTAAATGATGTGTTTTTCTTATCATTGAACTAATTGAGCGGTATTAAATTCATATATAAGATCGATATTTAACTATTTATGTGTCATTTGTAATAATTGATGTGATTTTTTATTTCAAAACACATTTGAATATATTTGTTAGTTAAATGACTTATGATTTTAGATGTGTGATTTTTTAAAAAAAAATTATTATTTATAAAAAATTCTTGTATCATTTTTAATAAAATTTTGTATTATTCACCAAAAAGTCTTATGTTACTTTTGTTATTATTAAATTAATTGATATGCTAGAACTAATAACTAATTTTATAAAGACTTGAGTTACAAACTTAAAAATTTTGATAAAAAAATAATAAGTGAAAAAATATGTTAATACAGTGAAATTAAGTAGAATAAGTATAAAAATTTGGAAGAGAATGAAACAATGACATTTACGTATGAAAATAAAAATCTATGAGGATGATAACAATAATAATAACAATAATGATGGAGAAAGAGAAAAAAATTTAAATAAAAAAAAATGAAAAAAAAAAGACGCATACCCTATCATAATTTGATTGGACTTTACTCAATACAAAATTTGGTTGTGTAGTATTTTTAATTATCTTTAAAGATTTTGACACAAATCATAATAACCTGTTAAAAAAAAGTTTAGTTTTATCTACAGCTGTCCTAGCAATTACATTGTTCTTTTTTAGCTGTCTTTTGTGTGCTTTTAGGTTTGATTTAAGTTTTAATTAGATAGAATTATTTTTTTAGAGAATTTACAATTATTCATAAATTTTGAAAAGATTGGTAGGTAAAAGCTAAATTTCTGTACCAAATGAATTGAAGGTGGGGATGATATACAAAAGGTTATTATCGTATGAGCATTTGAATATTCATTGTTTTGGTTTTGGTCTTCGAATAACACTTGGCCTCTTGTATCTTTCTTCTTTAGCAATGATATATAATGGATAACCTTTTTTCTTTTAGAGCCCCTTCTTTCTTGATGACAGTGGTATTTAACAATAAAAATCAATCAATAATTAATTAATATAGATTTTAGATATGTAACTGTTGAATTTTTTTAACAAAATATTATATGTATATATAAAAAAATCATCTATCAAATTAATCATTATATATTTCTGTATGGAAAAGTCTAAAGGCCAGCAACTTTGTGTTTTGTGACCAGTCTTTAACCATTAAAAAAAAAGTGAGTGATCTCTCACCATTGGATGTAATCTCACACCATTAAAAAGATTATTAATGGTCAATTGATGGTTACAAAACACAAAAGTTACTGTCTCCTAACACTCCTCTTTGTGTATAAATAATATATATATATATATATATATATATATATATATATATATATATAATTTAACTCATTTTAATATATATTCAATACAAATAACTAATTTAGTGGTTGATTTTTATTATATATGTAGCATAATTAATTTTTAATATATGAATATTTTTTATTAGCTGATAATTTATGTTGTTTTAAGAGAAAAACTAATATTAATTATTAAACTTTGCCATAGGCAGGGGAATTTAACATTTATGACTGAATTCTATTAGTATTATTTTATAAAATAAAACAACAAATTCATGACTTCCAAAAAAAAAAAAAAAGGCATCTGCCAACGCAATAATATAAATTAAATAAAAACAAATACAGAAAAAAAAAAAAAAAAACTAGTGCACTATGCACCAATTGAATTTGTTTGAATCCAAAATCAAAAAGCCTCCAAAGCCAACCCTAGTGCAAATACATCATAATCATCTGCACTAAACCATGCATTATGATCATGATCATGGCCATTTTTGCATCCACACTCATCCCAATTGAAATTGAAGCTCTTGTTATTATTCTCCTTCTCCTCTTCCCTCTTAGCCACTTGTATTTTTATCTCAACTTCAACTTTAGGTTCTTCTTCTTTGCATGGAACCATCTTCACCCACTCTTTGTACACCATGTTTGGGGATGATTCAAGAATTTCCTTCCATGGAATCTCACCTTTTCCCACAAGATTTGACCCCAAAATCTTCTTGCTTTGCCTCAACTCCAAAACAAGGCTTTCATGCTTGAGTGTATCCAAGAATTCTTGGGGGCAAGAACAATCAAGAGTGAAGGACTCATTCCAAAAGGGAAAGGATTTGGAATGAACCTTCTTAGTGTTAAGTTGGATCCTTTTGTTGTTGTTCCCTGAAGGAAGATAGAATCTTGCAAATAAATTCCCCTTGGACTTTATGGAATCAACATTTTGGACTTGTATTATTCTTATTTCACATTTAAATAAGGAACAAAAATTTTTGGACATATCCATGTTAAGAAATTTAATGTGTGTGTGTTTTAAACTAGAAAATAGCCAAGAGAATAAGGTTTATTTTGTTTGGATTGGATTTCAATTGTTGTGTGGATTTGGACATAGATGGCTATGACATGATACATATATATAGTGATTACATCAAATAATTAAAAACTTAAAGTAATTAGACAAAATAACTAAAAAGAAGTTGGGAATGCCATTATTATCCCACCGATCTTATCTAAACACTTTAATTAGACTAGTTATATAATTAATGACTGGCCAATATCTCAGTTGTGAATATAGTAACCAAGGACTAGGATCTTGAATCATGCATGTGATTGTGCCAAAGATTTTATTGTATTAAATAAAAGGCCCTTGAGAATCTCCAAAAGCTAGATTTGCCTCAACCCTCAAGTGACTCTTGCAAGTTGCGAGTTGGGACGGTACGGTATTATTATTATTGGGTTAGAATTTATTAGCACTCATATTACCATATCTCATCTTAATAATATATTCCACTTGTGTTTCAAAAGGTGCAACTGTGCAAGAGATCTATATAAAACAATGTTAATAAGTGTTCTAAAGAGATGAATAATAATGCTGGATTCCACTGTCGTCTAAAAAGGGTGCTTCTAGGAAAGATACGATTATCCAGTAAGTTTAGTTATACATAGGTAGTACAGATAGATAGCTTATATTGACCAAAAGAAACCTAGGAATTTAAAATAAAAAATATTACATGTACATAAAAGAGATTTTTTTTTTGATGGGTGGTAAGACTCTCAATCCGAACGGAGAGAAAAGGTTAGCATTCCATAGAAGTTCACAACGAACTCAAAACCAAAAAATGACAAACAATCAAAAGCACAAATTACCCTAAACACAAATCACTAAAGATTTTTACACTCTTACTAGCCACCATACCTAAGCAAAACAAAGAAAAATACCAACCAAATAATTTAATATCATCTATAAAATAGTTTTACTATGCAAGATCTCTTCTCTTAACATGAGAGAAAAATCCTTAAAAGATGTCACATTTATTACTTACGGTTCGCCGTTTTTCTCCCTTTTACTCTTGTTCTGATGAAATCTCATTTATCTTCTTGGTTTCATCTAGTTCCTTTTTGAGATATACTAATGCTGCTTCATCATCGCTACAGGTCAACTTCAATTGAGTTCTCGCTCTCTAAGTTTTGATAGCTTCATTTCTACCTCTTCATCTTCACTATTAAGGTCTCGTACCAAACTAACCTCTTTTTTCTCTCTGGTGAACACTCGTCTAGCTTTTCTTTTGGCTGATTTTTCTTTTACAGATCTCTTCTTGTTACTAGAGCCATTCACCTTCGTTCTCTTATCCT
Source organism: Arachis ipaensis (assembly GCF_059453495.1). NCBI lineage: Eukaryota > Viridiplantae > Streptophyta > Magnoliopsida > Fabales > Fabaceae > Arachis > Arachis ipaensis. Next base: position 19,881,895 of record NC_142435.1, read on the forward strand.
TCAATCGTTTATTAGCCACAATATATGCTCTCAATCTTCTTTTAGGTCTCGCTGATATGCACTTTCTTTTCTCTCCATTTATAGTTTTAGAACATATATCCACTCTACTCTTCTTGACCATGTTGTCATTACTTTGTCCATTATGGATGTTTCTATTTATAACAACTTCTTCAAAATTTGTTGGATATAGGGGCAGATATAGACTCCTTATCATCCACTATATGAGCTGTAGTATTCTGTTTCACTTCATTTTGGACCACTCTTTGACTTGGGCCACCAATCAAGCCCAATTCGATTTCTTGTATCACTTTATCTGTATATCTGCCCTCCGTCCTCAGTATTTAATTGAGATAGAGCTATCAACACTATTTCTGAGTTCTAAATCTTGCATATCTAGAAGATTAACTTTATCATTTTCCATGACTTTACTCCGAGACAAAACTACTAACTTATCATCAACTGTACCTACCTCATAAATAATGTTGTCCCTCTTTTTTCTCTCTATATCCTCATCTTTATTTCTTCTCCCATTTATTGGTTTAACTATTCTATATCTCCGCTTTGTTATTCACAAGTTTTCATAATCAAAACCATTCACCCTTCTTCTAGACCTAACTCTCCTGCTATTACCATCACCAATAAGAGAATCGTCACATCTCTCTTTGACAAAAATATGGTATTTTGCTTCATTTATTTTTGGGGTAAGTATGATTTTGGTCCCTAACGTTTTGTACCAGAATCGAAATCGTCCCTCTTGTAATTTTCGTATTAAAATCGTCCTTAACATTTTTATTCGTATTAAAATCGTCCTTTTTAATAAAATTTTTTGTTTTATTCCTAAACTACCCCTATTCCTATTTCAATAATAAAAATTATAAAATTTAAAAAAAGGAAAACGCGTGTTTGGGGGAGAGGGAAGAAAACACGTTTATACGAAGGGGGAGGGGAGGGGAGGGGGACGGCGCCGGGGAGCCTCCGTCGTCGCCGCCGCCTCCTCCAAAACTCTGATGACGATGACGATAAAGGGGGAAGGGAAGCCGTCGTCTCGCCGCCGCAGTCTCGCCGTCCCGCCGCTGCCTCTCCGCCCCGCCGCTGCCTCTCCGCCGTTCATGCATGCTCCTCTGTTCATTTGGCTTTGTACTTGAATTTGTTAATTTGTTACTTGAGTTTCTGTTTCTCTGTTTCTGTTTCTGTTTGGGGGTGGGGGGAAGGGGAGGCGGGGAGGGGGGTGACGCGGGGTGGGGGTGCTGAGAAGGGGAGACGGAGAGGGGGGTTGACCGCGGGGTGGGGGGAAGGGAAGACGGGGAGGGGGAGGTGATGCGGGGTGGGGGTGGGGGTGCTGGGAAGGGAAGACGGGGAGGGGGGGTGACGCGGGGTGGGGTGGGGGTGCTGGGAAGGGGAGACGGGGAGACGGGGAGGGGGGTGACGCGGGGTGGGGGTGGGGGTGCTGGAAAGGGGAAGGGAAAACGGGGAGGGGGTGAGGGGGGAGGGGAGGCAGGGAGGGGGAAGGGGAAGGGGACAGGAGGGAGGGGAGGCAGGGAGGGGGAGGGAGACGGCGGTGGCGTTGGTGGTGGCGCTGGTGGTGGTGTTGGTGGAGGTTGTGGCGGTGGTGTTGGTGTTGGTGGTGGTAGTGGTGGAGGAAGTAATTATGTTAGTAGTGGTGAGGGTATTTTTGTCCAAAAAAATAAAAAAGACGATTTTAATACGAATAAAAACGTTAAGGACGATTTTAATACGAAAATTACAAGAGGGACGATTTCGATTCTGACACAAAACGTTAGAGACCAAAATCGTACTTACCCCTTTATTTTTAATTGAAGTCTATCTTATATTATCAGCTCCCATAAAATTTTCACCATGACATTTATCAGATTAAAATTTTGATCTTGAAACAAATTTTATTTTGTCCCTTTTATAACACATTTTCCTATACCTCTACAACTTTACGAAAGTTCTCCTCACTCCATACATATATATAAAAAATAATTATTAAATAACTATAATATATTGTATAAATATATAATTATTTATTTTATTTTAATATATATTTTATATTTTAATATATATTTTACATAAATAATTAATTTAATGGTTAATTTATTATGTGCATATAATATCATTTTAAAATAAAGACAGTATCATTATTAAAAAGAAGAACAGATTTCTCCCTCCTTCTAACGCAGGTACTTGTTTCTCATAATATAATAGATGTTAAAACAATTATTATTTTTATTTATAAAAATTTAAAATGCTATTAAATTTATTTATAAATGAATATAATTGGTTTATACTCACAAAATATGATGAAAATATCCAGACATCCTATTTTCCCTAATAGATAAATTTGTAAATATTTTAAAATTTTATAAAATAAAAATAGCAATTTACTATTCATAATTTGTTTTGTTGGATGTTATGTCACAAATCCTAAATTTTTAATGACAATAAAGTCAAATATTACAAAATACCGAAATGTCATATTTACTTTTTTTTTTAACTTAAAAAGACATAACTTATAATTATGGATCAAGCTATCTCTATCTCTTGTATGTAATATTTACATGTGCTGAATTATGATATCTAAATTTTATATTTTATTGATGAATTTTATATATTCTCTTATTATAAGTGATTATAAAAATCTAGATTTAAACTTTATTATTGTTTTGTGGTGTGATGAGAGTAGTTAGAGTGTGTGCAGATTAGAGAAAAGCAGAGAAGAGAAAGAAAAAAAAATGATTTTGATGTAGTGAATGACAAAATTCAATTAATTTCAAGGTTCATTAAGCCTTAACTTATTTACAATTACAAATATAAGTGCTATTAGCATTGCTAACTCTAACTGATATGGTTAGGATAACATCTATATTCTCTACCGTGCCATGCATATGTCTAACAGCTAATGACTATCTACTATGGGATAAACATCTACAATTAGTAATTGATCTAGTTTTCTATCTGGATAAACATTTACAATTAGTAATTGATCTAGCTTCCTAACTATCTAACGATTAGTAGTTTTTGAGTCTCATCTCACAAATTAGGTAACACCTTCCCTTAAGTTAGGAGCACAAATGTCTAGTAGTCCTAACTTGCTGTAAAGTGTAAAAAATATTCTTGGAGCTAATATTTTTGTGAATAGATCAGCTACCTACTCATGAATTTCTCTTGCACCTTGTCTCTTGCTACATGATAATCAACCTCTACATATTTTATTCGCTCATGAAATATTGGATTGTGAGCAATATTGATGACTGCTTGGCTGTCACAGTAAATACTAATAGGCTTCTTGAGCTTTATGTCTAAACCTTTATTTTTTCATGACACAATTGATTTTCCAATGTAAAAATAATATGCATATGTGGACTTTCGTGAATCTAGGCATGCTGTCCAATAAGAGCCACTGAACTCCCGATACAAGTATATCACAATTGGATAGAAAGAACACACCAGTTGCAAGACCATCTTGATGTATCACAAGACTCTATATGCTGTCTTGAGGTGTAGGTTAGTTAGCTTTTCAAGAAATTGGCTCAGCTTACCAATGCCATAACTAATATCTGGTCTTATGTTAGCTAAATAGAGAAGCTTACCAATTAACTTCCTATACTTGCTATTGTCAGGCAATAGATCCCCCCCCCCCATCTTTTGTCAACTTAGCACTATAGTCCATGGGAGCGGAAGTTGGCTTGCACTTTTCAAGTCCTAAATTTTTAATATATCCAAAGCATACTTACATTAGTAAAGTGCAACACCTTTTTTGCTTCATGCCACCTCCATCTCTAAGAAAAATTTTAAGTTGCCAATATCCTTGATGCAAAATTTTTCATGTAGCAGGGCCTTGATCGAGTCAATTTTACTCATATCATTACTTGCCAAAACAACATCATCTACATATATCAACAAAGCTGTGAAACCACTCTTCTTTGATTTGGCAAACAGACTATGATCAGATTTTGACTGGGTGTACCTATATTCTAACAAAACTGACTTTAACTCGTTATTCCATTGTCCACTCGCTTGCTTGAGTCTATAAAGGGACTTTCTTAGCTTGCAAACATGATTGGGGATGCATTAAACCTAGGAAAAACTTGCATGTAAACTTCTTCATCTAATTCTCCATGAAAAAAAGTTGTGTTGACATAAATTTATTACCAACCTTTAGCCGCAACCAATGTAAGTACAATTCAAAGAGTGCTAACTTTTAAAACAGGACTAAAGGTATTAAGATAATCAATACCATGGATCTGAGTAAACCCTTTTGCAACTAGCCTCGCCTTATATCGTTCAATGCTGCCATCTAGGTTGTATTTGAGCTTAAACAACCACTTATAGTCTATGGTTTTCTTGCCAGGAGGTAGAGCTTTGATCTCCCAAGTCTGTAAGAGCTGTAGCACATTAAGTTCTTCTTTGATGGCATCCCTCCAACAACCATGAGCTACGGCTTCCTCATAGGACCTTGGTTCTTTGTCAGTGGAGATGGCTAGTAAAAAAAGGCTCTATGATTTGATGAAAGTGCATTATATGCTATAAAATGTGTGACGGGATATTTGCTTGGTAAGATTGTAGAGATATTCATACACTGAAAATCTTGTAAGTATGTGGGTTGCCTTTGATCCCTTGTTGATTGAAGGTTCTAGAAGGCTTAGAGAAGGGAGGTTGAATCTATGGTCTTCTTTAACTTTGATTAAATAAGTCTTAAAACCAGGAATAATAGCTTTGCTTCTTTTTAGTCTGTGCAGCGGATTATGCAGGAGACAATTTTATTTTGTCTCATAAAAACCAAAAAACAGAGTTGAGCAAAGAGGAATAAGATGACACAGTTATATATATCTTGGTTTAGTTGCCTAGTGTAATGAAACCTACATCCACTCTCTACCACAACGTTGGTGAAATTTTCACTATCTTTTAAGTATTACATACACCAATTCTCCAGGACTCAACGTAATCCTATCTGAGACACATTAAGCTTCAACATAAATTTGATTTGGCTATGTAACTACCTAAACTAGACACACTAAGTGTGTATCTAACTTTGCAAGGGATACCTCTCAGGTACATAACACAAAATAGAAAAACAACCAAAAGAAATCTGAAATCACTCTTGGCTTTTCTCTCAAGTGTTTCTCTAAACCTTTTTCACTTTGTGGCTTTTTTTTCAATGTCTTTCTTTCCTGTCTTTTACCTCAGACAAAATACAAAGAAAGATATACATTAAAAAAGAAATACAAATAGCAAACAATGAAGGAGATGATGATTCACAGCCTTTGTGCTATAAGTTGAACCGGATTCAACTTTCTCTGATGAAGCTTTCCCATCTTGGTGGAATATTTCTTTGATGTAGAAACACTGTCCAAAACGTTGAACTCTCACAGGAAAGCTCTTAAACAAACTCAGATTTTGGTTATCTCTCATTGAGTTCTAATGAGAATCATTTTTCTTTTTGTACCTTGTTTTGTGCCACTCTTACGGTTTCTTCAAAGTCAACTACTCGGACCTTGAATCACATGTCCTCTTTCCTTCTCTTTCTTCAATCAACCCTAAAGATTAAGGATTTTGACTCTGGTTATTTGCTTGACTGAGGAGGACAGAGTAGCCGAGACATGCTTGCTTAGTGATAAACCCAAATCCAAACCCTTAAATTTTTTCTTTGGCTCAAAGTAACAATGTTAGCCATTTATTTATAGCAGAGAAAATTCAGCCACCACTTTTTCTTGTTACCCAAAATGGTGGTGCAGAGAGTTGGAGAAGAAGTGAAGAAATTAACTTGCATGCAAATGAAAACAAATTACTTTTAACCTCTAAATTAGCTTAACATGCTTTTAATTTGCTTGATTAGACATTGCTTTCTTGATTTACTTTCTCTTTCCTTTTTCTTTGGTGTTTGAGTTTGAAGGTGAAACTCTCTCTCTCTCTCTTTAGTGTTTGCCCGAAAAGAACTTGCTTGTCTTTATCAAAGCTTAGGGTAGCTTCTCTTTTGCTTGAAATTCAATGGGTTGTGTTATTGGATCATTGTCCATTCAGCAACCTTGATTACTTTGTTACTTTGGTTTGGGCTGCAACAAAATTCATTTGGGCATGCACACTAAAACACTTTATCAAACCCACTTGGGTTATTAACCCAATGAATATGTTTGTCATCGTCAATGTATTATTTATCTTCTCAACTCAACACTAATCTTCTCAAGGAAATTGGTTGTGGTGTTGATTCAATAATAGTTATGTTTATAGATGCACTGATTTATATTCAAGAAGTACTTTTGTTATTCATCCTAGGGATTAGAGTACATTGAAAGATAACTCTTTTTCTACTTGAATTCTTGTTGAATCTTGGAAAAGCTAAAACACTTGAATAATAGCTTGAAAGTAATTTCTCACAATTCTCTTATTATCTGGATTTAACGTGATATGTGACATATAATCATCTTATCTTTGGGTAATTAGGGTTTGTATGGCTAATAAACTAGAACTTGACTTAAACTTTAATCCTAAATTAAGTGACTAAGAAATTGACAGTTGATTAGGTTAGAGGAGATTAAATCACTAAAGAATTAGGGTTTAATCAATTAGGGTTTTCCATGAATTGAATCTTGCATGATTAAAGTAGTTGGTAAGAATTGTTAATCCGAAAAAATAAATAAATCTGAAACCTTAACTATCTTCTCACGTACTTTTCACACCAATTTCACTGTTTGCGCTCTTACTTTCTGAATTACTGTTTTAATGCTTTGAACCCCAAAACATCACTTTCTACTTGCCTGACTGATAAACCACTATTTTGCGGTTTATTTTATATTGAGTTGAGTGGATTTTATCCGTTATTTTCACACTTATTCATAGAATTCACATGTTTTACATTTTCCTTCATAATTTTGTGCTATGGTTGAAAACATGCTTCTTTGCCCTTAAATTTGCTAATTTGTAATCCTCTTTTATTACCATCGATGCCGTGATATGTTTGTTAAGTGTTTTCAGGTTTTATAGGGCAGGAATGTCTTAGAGGATGGAAAGGAAGCATGCAAAAGTGGAAGGAACACAAGAAACTGAAGATTTGAGAACCTGGTAGCGACGCGCACGCGTGGACGACACGTACGCGTGACTGAGCCAATGTCCAAATGACGCGCACGCGTGACTGACGCCTACGCGTGGCCAGTGAAAAGTCCAGCGATGCGTACGCGTGGCTAACGCGTACGCGTGACGAGCGTCACGTGCTGCAATTAACAGAAAACGCTGTAGGCGATTTCTAGGCTGCTTTGGACCCAGTTTCAGGCCCGAAAATACTGATTAGAGGCTGTAGAGTGAAGCTGGAAGGGGGGAATCATTCACTTTTCATTCATTCATACTTTAGATTTTAGATGTAGGTTTCTAGAGAGAGAGGCTCTCTCCTCTCTCTAGGTTTAGGGTTTCTTCTTTCAATTTCTCCTTAGGTTCACTTCAATCTTCCTTTAATTTAGTTTTCTTTTACTTTTATTTGTTTAAGCACTTTAGTTCATCTTCTTCTCTTGTTAATTTTCCTTTTTGCCATTTTTATGTTATGAGCTCTTGTTACATTTGATTTCTTTTAATGAAATTTATGTTCTCTGCGTTTATTGTTACTCTCTTTAATTGTTAGTCATTGATGCTTGCAATTGGTTGTTTAGATTTAATATTCCTTGTTAATTTTCTATGTTCTTATTTTATGCTTTCCAAGTGTTTGATAAAATACTTGGCTGGATTTTAATTTAGATTTTTATGTTCTTGACTTGGATTGATTATTTAGAGACTCTTGAGTTATCAAAAGTCCTTTGTTAAATGGTAATTGGAGATTGCCGGTTAGCTTGAACTTCATCAAAGCTAGTCTCTCACTATGAGTTGACTAGGACTTGTGAACTCAAGTTCATTGTATGAACTTGACCTTCCTCCATTGGTTAGAGGTTAACTAAGTGAAGGCAATTCACATTTACCATCACAATTGACAATGATAATAAGGATAGGACTTCTAATTCTCTTTCCTTGCTAAGAGCTTTCCTAGTTATTAATTTATTTTCTCGCCATTTTACTTTCTTGTTTCTTATTACAAAATCCAAAAATATACTTTTTCATAACCAATAATAAATACACTTCCCT